>NC_045637.1:115970417-116579735 GCF_009829145.1 Chiroxiphia lanceolata | reverse complement strand
CCAGAAAATCCACTTTCAACATTCTCCCCTCTCTCTATTTTCTTTCTTCTTTATAGTATAAAGGAAGACTCTGACTGATCTGTCAGGAACTGTAGGGAAAACCGAAGAATCTTGAATAGAATTTATATGAAGTATTCAATCCCCTCCTATGACAACTTAAGAGGCGTAGTCATTTCACTTGAAGATGGGAGACAGGTATGAAAGGATTATCCAGAGTTCTTTTGGTGATTTAAGAAAGGCTGCCCTACTTAGCAGGATAGTTAGCCTTTCTGGTACTTGAACTGGGGGATATAAAAGAAAAAGTACCCAGGGAAGCCTTAGGAAGCAAGGAATTATGAGGACTTCCAGTGGAGAGCACCTAAGAAATCAATAAAATATTCCAGAAGTTCCTCCAAGCTATGAGAAGAAGGAAACTTCTGAGGAAAAAAAACCTAGGGATCTAATGTCAAATATCTGACAGAAACCCAAAAGACAGCAACATTGACTTCAGACTCTTCTGATCTCTACACCTAACTTCTTAATGGGAAGATTAATGGAATGTGAAAACCAGGAGTGTTTTCTCTGGGAGCACTAAGGGAAAGAATCATGCTTGGAGGTACTGGATTAGGCACTGCTCCCATGTTTTCCCAACTCATACTTACCACCACGGTTGCTACAACTCCTGTCTGTCCATCGCACTTTGGGTAGACCAAAGCACTACGCAGTGCGGAATATCACTCATGGGTGGTGATACTCATCCCACAGGATTTCTGATACCGTCCCACTGTGGTTTGGGCTCTGCCTCCAGATCTTGATTTCCTTCCTTAGCTTCAAGTGACCATCAGGAAAAAGGGGCTCCTAGGATTCTCTAGAACTACAGTGTGCAGGGTGAGCACTGAACCCTAAGCTACCATGTGATTAATGGAAGGGCTGACCTCCTGACCTGCAGAAAGGCATTTAGGAGAGGGTAACCCACAGAAGGCAGCATAGATGGCCCAGCTTTGTCAAAGACTCTGCACCCTGGCACTGAAATAAGCAATGTGGGAAAGGTGGCTTTAGGCATTTAAATAAGGCAAGAAAACAGTGCTGGAGCTTTGAAAACTGATTAAGCAAGTAGAATGCAGAGCTGAGTCACTCTGTATTTGTCTCTCCATGTGCATGTGTACATATATAGATACATATTTTTGTAAGCGTGCGTGTGTGTTCGAGTAAGGATATGAAAAAAAGAGGCATACAGTTCCAAAATCCACTGCAATAACGAATTGTGAGCTGAAGCTGTCACATCATATGAAACAGATCGAGAGAACACGTGAAGACGCACTCACAGATATTTTAGAACTTCTCTTCAGTGTTTCGCTCACATTTGGTAACATTTAAATCTGATATCCTTTATGTTTTTTTTTTTTTCCCTCTGAAACCGACATGAAGCAATGTTTGATGAAAATGCAAAAATTCTTGGCTGGCAAAATATTTTTTTTTTTATCTTCCAAAGTCATATCATGCAGATTCATGCAGTGGAAAAAATGCTGATGTTCTTATGAATAAAAGAAGGATTAGGAAGATTAAAATGCACATCATCGGACTCATTGAAAAAAGGCTCAAGTATGATATAGCTTTCTGCACAGCTTTGCCTTGAGGATCACAGCTGAAACTGTTCTTGTCTTTATTTTTGGGTAGTTCAGAGAGATGCTGGGTCCAGATCCCCCATACTGAGCTTTTCATAAAAGTTGCAGTAAAAAAGGACATTGCAAATAGAATGCTGCTGAGTGAATGATCAAATTTTATTTTATTTATTTATTTTTGTTATTACAGCCAGATGTTGCCTCAGGAAGTTGAAACAAGGAGTCAGGAACTGACAGTTTAATAATTAAATTGGGAAAGTTGGCAGGCCTCCTGTTACTTCCTCTAATACATAGCATCTATGAATGAAAGTGTGCAGTATCCCAGTGGCACTTCTTCCGAACTGGCTCATCTGTTACTGGGTAATGATTTTCTGTCGAGGCAACAGCAATGCACAGGGCCTATTACACCAGCTACATAAAGTTAAAAAGACATTATGAATAAAGCGTTCACTATGGCTTTTACCAACATTTCTACACAAGACTGCCTAACGCTGACATGTGTTTATTAACACTTAATAATGTTTACATAATTCTTCCTTGAGCTCATTACAGCTGTCAAAAATCTGAATAGAGGGTGTTTTTGCCTGTGTTTAACTCTTGAAGGCTTTGCAGTCCCTAAGCTGAGATAAGCAGCAGCAGAGAGGATGCTGAAGGCCCAACCGGTTGCTGTGCTGCCAGGGTGGAAGGCTTAGAGCCAGCTGCCCACCTGAACCTGAGCATCATTGCACCTTTCCTCCCTTTTTTGGGAGTTCTTCCCTAGCAGGTATTCTTAACGTTTCTCACTGCATGCTCTCGGGGCTGTCCGTCCGGCCCACACACTTGCGGAAGGCATGGAGAATCACTCCAGCTGTCAAGACAAGAGGAGGCACACCGGCACCGAAGGCACGACAAGCAGGTGCCAGCTTGGGCTGAGAGTTTGCTGGAAAAAAAACTTTATTCAGGGGCTGCGGGCAGAGCAGCTAAAACACAGAGCACTTGCAGGGTGAGGGTCCGTCCCGTGCCCCTGCCCTTTGCGCCGGGCGGGATGGGGGCCGGAGGGACGACTTCTCTGGCAGGGCGGGACCGTGATCCTACTCGACCTGACAACGGCCCGGGATCGGGGGACGAGCCCGTAGGGCCGCCGTGCCCTGTCCCGCCCCTCACCTGCCCCCGCCGCAGAGCCCCCGCGGGGTTTCCGAAGGGGATGCGCGGCGGGGATACCCCCGCTCCCCAGTTCCCAGCCCCGTGCGGGCGGGAAGGACCCCGCGCTCCCCCACACCCCGCGCGCGGCAAGGGGGCGCGCGAGCCGCCGGCGGCCCCGCCAGGGGGCGGGGCGGGGCGGGGCGGGGGGTCCGGGGCTGCCGCCGCGGCTGTCGGCGGCACTGGCGGGGCGGCGGCGGGAGCGGGAGGCTGCCGAGGTAAAGCGGGGATGGCGGCGGCCCGGCGGGGTCGCTTCCTTGCCTGCCGCGCCGCGTCCGGCGTGGGGGAGGCGGGAAGGGGAGTGGGGCGCGTTGCCGGCTGTCCCCTCTCGGGGGGGGGACACGCACGCCCCCCGCGCGTGTCCGTGTCCCCCACGCGGGGGCCGCGCTGCCCCGGGCTAGCTCCGAGCGGGTCAGAGCGAGGTGCCCGGGACGCTTCCCCCCGCGGCTCGGCGGGACGCGGGGCGGGCTGCGCTCGGCGTCGCGGTCGCTGTTTTGGGCTGCAGCCCGTGAGTGAGGCGGTGATGTGGCGGTAGCGCCCGGGCGCTCCGTACCTTCCTCTCGGCAGACAAAAGCGCGCCCCAGGCGCGCCGGGGACTGGTTTGGTAACCCGGGGCGCTGAACTGTGCTCGGGACCCTGCCAGCCCGGCACCCACTCTGCCGCCGGGGCTGCTTTCCTGCTGGGCGGCGTTGGCCGGAACGAGCGGCCGTTTTGGCGGAAAATAAAATAAAATAAAAAACAAACAAACAACTTGATGTTTACAAATGTGGCTAAAACAAGCCCATGGGACTCGGCAGCGCTTGCTGTGCAGAGTGGCTCGATGTGCGAGAGCAGAACCTTAGCGATGTGCGCCTTGTTAGTGAGATTCCTGCGCAGGGAGAGCCGCGGTGCCCGTCCATCAGCCGACTGCTCGCTTCAGCTCCCGGTAGTTCTGTGCCCCAGGAACTCGGGGAAGGGCCGGGAAGGCGTGCAGGGCGGCTCTCCTGCGCCTTTTCGAAGTGGAGTTCAGTTTTGCGGCTCCTCGCCTCGCCGAAGGATATTGTTGGGACGTGGTGGCAGGGAGCTGTGCGGCTGGAGCAGGGATTACTTCTGGGTGAGTGAGGCTGGCGGTGTGGAGGTCTGCGGGATCCCTTCTGCTGCCTGCCAGGGAGAGATCCATGGTTAGCAAATACAGTGTGAAGATTCGGCAGTGTGTGTGCGTGTCACAGGCGCTGATACAAGGAGGTAATAAGAGTGGCTGTTCGTGCATTTCTGATGTTTTCTAGTGGCATGTTATTGTTGTATGTAGAGTGACAGTTTAGTCAATTGAATCTGCGGCAGAATTTTTTTGGTTTGGATAGTGTTAATGTTCTGCCTTCTGCCGAGATTTAACACCATTTCAGCCAGCTAGGTGTAACAAAACAGAAAGGGCTAAATTATTGGCAATGAACGCAGTCTATGCTTTGAAGAGATCTGTAGTGTGGATTCTGAAAACAAAGAAGTTAATTGAGCAACATAAAATATTACTGTCCAAGGACTGTGCTGGATCCAAAGGTGACCACCAGGACAGTACAGCAGCAGCCCAAGGAGAGGAAATTCACTGAGACTGCTCTTCGGCTCTTTCTCTTGGAAGAGTTCTCATGAGGAAGTTTAGCAAGCATAGGTTAATTATATATGATGTTATGGCTGACTGAAGGAATTGGATACCTAGTGCAAAAGCCTGTGCATGTGGGAGAAGCTGATTTAAGGTAAAGTGGTGTCAGTGTAAATTTAGACTGGTTGTGTCATTGTGGTAAAGTTGCTATGTGGACATCACTTGTTTGCAGTTCTGGTTATGTCATTTGGGAAGAGTTGGAAGCAAAACTGAATAAAAAACATCGCTCTTAAAATAAAAGCATTGGGAGTTGGTGCGTGCTTTGTTTTTCAATCAAGAAAGTTGGTTTTGATTTAAAATATTAATTAAATCATTCCTTTATGAACCAAGCTCTGGGTAAGAGCTTGATGTGTCAGCATCTGCCTGTGTCTGTTTTAATGATCAGAGAAGGTTGATCCTCCGTTTTTTATGTGGGTCAGCTTCCAGTAAAATACGCTTTGCTAGATGAAGGGTTGCAGGATTTGTCCTTGTATTAGTAGTGTCATAGTGTTAGTAAATGAGAGTGCCTCAACCTGAGTTGTCATTATTTTGTGGCTAAGTGTGCTGGTGAAGAATGCAAAGTGGCTTCCCAGCAGATGGTCGCACTTTGGGGTATCTTGCTTCTCTTCTGCACCTTCTTGCAGAGCTGAGGGGTCTTGCAATGCTCTTGAATTCTCAGGCTAATTCACCCTAAAATACCTAAGTATGGTAAAGTGCCTCTGTTACATGTGAAATTTGGGTTCTCTCTAGGTAGAAGGAGTGGCACCACCAGGAACTGTTTTTTGGTTTTCTGCTGAGATAATTTTGTCTGTGTCTGTAGTAAAAGTGATTTACTGATAGAGCTTGCTTTGGGGGTAATGCGTCTCTAGTGTGGGCAAGATGTAGAAAGCTCAGAATTCTCACTTATCTCACATAGAATGAATTATTCTAGCAAATTCCTAATCATGAAGTGCCCACAGGTGTGTACAGTTAAGAATTCGAGCCAGGTGTGTCTGAAAGGGATCATCCATTTTCACACTTCTGTCAATATGGATATGGTGGGTAAGCAGCATAAACAAAGTCCCCATTGACTTCTGTGGATATACACCTGTAAGATCAATGTTCCAAGGAGTTTAAACCAGGGTGGCATTCTCCTAGTAGGTGATACAAGCAGTGATTAAAAAAACTACCACTCCTCAGTAGGATAAAATACCACTCCTCAGTAGGATAAAATACAAAGTCCAGCCAGTGTCATCCAGCTGTTGCGAGCAGTTAATGTGCTTTTTTTAGAGTGAAAGTTTCTCCTAACCCTTCTTAGCTAGGAGTAACTTTATGCACAAGATTTTAATATCTTCTTGCCTGTTTTTATAACCTGTTGTTTCAGTAATATCTTGTAGCACTGAACTCTGTAAGTTATCTGCATTAAATCTGTTGTCTTTAAATGTCATCAACTCTCTCCTTGTTTATCTATTAGGGGGAGACAGTAGTTATTGAAATTCCCTAATACAGCTTAGCTGATCTTAATTATAATAATGGAGTTCATTACAATGACTATTGCAAGTAGAAAATATTGTTAAAGCTTAGGCAAGATATCGGGGAGAAATTATGCCCAATTTCTTCTTATTTGTAGGTTGTGTTCTAATTAAATATTCAATATTCTAGGAAACAATCTTTTAGTTCCAAGACACTGTTGAAATGTCAGTTAAATTTCCCTCCCTCAAAGCAGTGTGCAGTATTCCGTTTGCTACAATACTTGGAAATCTTTAAGACTTAAAGAGTCATTAAACTTTTCATTCTCTGTAGTCTATAGTTGAGTTTGTATTCAAGGTAGATAGATTGGTAAATGCTGAACATGTAGGAAGTACAGACATAAGAAAATATAATTAGGCCTCCTGTGAAAAAGCCAAACAAAATATAAGAAAGTGTAAAGAATTTACAGAATAAACATTTACCTATAAGGAATGTGTTGGTTTTTTTTTTTTTTTAGGAGCTACTGATATTATTGAAAGAAAGAAAGAACTTCATTTTATTAAATACTTATTCAGTTTGTTGAAGTAATACTTTGTAGATTTTGGATTTATTTTCTACACTAGCCAAGCTTTTCTCTACTGTTCACCTCCTCCTTTTATCCTCACACAGTGAGCTTATTATTATTAGTCTTGGTTACAGACATATGTATTTTTGTAGAACTTTACAGCAAGTCTGTAGGGCATCAGACCCTATCATATCACATGTCTAACTTATAACTTTATTTTTCAGCAATTATAGCAAGTCTGCTGCTCAGATCAGAATTAAAATTATGTAAGTATAATTAATATATGCCAATATGACTGAAATTATGAAATGCCTTTGAGCTCATTCAGGTTTTCTTTTCTCTAGTTTTTTTTTTATTATTATTATTTTTGGTTTTAATATGGAGTGCAAGCTGTTGCTAATTAGCATAGCACTGTGGAGGTGGTCTCTATGTAAGCTAAATGGAGAGGATAGGATGAAGGGGGGGGGGAAAACCAAACTTGGAGACGTAAAAGTGCCAGTCTTGGAGGTGTTAAAAAGCTTGGCACATAGAGTGAGTTTTGTTCTTTTTGTTAGACAAGTGATGGCAAGGTCAGGTGTAAAACTTCAGAGCTGAGTTGAATCCTGTGCCAATGTGTATGTTCGTGCTGGGTACAGGAAAGGGCCTCTCTCTTGACGGGCACTAGTTTCTCTTTTGCTTCTTGTGCAGTGCTACAATGTCTCCGGCTTAGTGGGCTGGAGTGGGGAGTTTTTGGATGGCGCGGGCTGGGTGCACACATATTTCTAGAGTTGCAGCAGGCTCACTGAAGTGGTGCCACTAACATATGACAACTCTGGTGCGTTTGCCATGGCTTTCCTCTCGTGAATGCAGAATATTTGCAGACACTGTTGTTTGCTACTGTACTTAAATCGCTGAAGGCATATTTGCTTCAGGTATGTGTATGATATGCACAAGTCTGCTTACAGTGTACACAAACAAATGTTCACGTGTGTTTATGTGCATAAATATTTCCATGCCTATTTCTCAATGTTAATACATCTTTCATTCTTGGGTGGAACTTCTGCATCTGCTAAGGGGACAGGTTTTGAACTTGCACAGCATAATCTTATGGTCTGGGCTGCTGATTATTGTTGGAGTACTTGGCAGTCATGATTCTGGAGGTTTTTGCTTTTATCTAGGCAGATATGAAAAAGCTGCTCCCTGCGGCAGCAATATGTAGCAAATAGAAGACAAGCTTTAAATAAATGATAAATAGAATCTTTATTAAACCCATTCTTGCATATGGGGAACATACTATGAAGCTCTATGGAAAGCTGTCTTCCTTGGGTCTCTGAACGAAACCTGATTCGCTCCCTGTGAGGCCATGCTTTGTGCTGCCAGGCAAGGAAGAATGCTCTCAGTATCTCAGTGCAGGTAACAGATCTTCCTTTTCTCACGTATCCTTCATCTTGTATCTGTTTTGACCTATATCTAGATTCTGTAAAAACGCTTTGGAATTAATGCTGTTGAGAGAGTGGCATGTACCACCCCTTTCATCAAAGTAAAACAGAGCACCCTATCTCAAAATAATGATTAGAAACTGTATTTCTTTGAGAAGGTGTTCTAACCCATTGAGTTGGTACATGCAAATATGTTAGCATTAGATACTATTTGGAAATTTAATTTAACAAAAATCTTACACATAACTAATAAAAGTGATCCTGCTGTTTAAAGCTTTCAATCTGTGGTTCAAAGGAAAGTCAAAGGAAGCTACACATAACGTCTTTTATTTTTCTGGGGTCAACTGCAAGAAGTTGTTTAGCTACATTCTAAACCACATTAAATTTTCTTTAAATGTTGATATTTTTTTAATTTGGACGCTGCAAAAAGCACTGTCCCAGAGTGTTTAGGTGGTTTGAGATGCCGATCATGAAGCGGTGCATTACCCTCTTGAATACTTTATGCTGCTTCTCTGAAGAAGCTTCGTCCTCAGAAGAACTTGTTTTGGGATCAGAAAGTAAAGTAGTCAATGGTCTTCTCGATGTCAGAGGACCCACAAAGCAATGTTGTTTGCTCAGGGTGAAATATGTGAAAGGCTTTGTTACATTTTCATAGATAGTTTAAAGAGTTTTAACTTGGAGCAGCCACCTTGTTTCAGCTGGCACCTGGAGTACATGGCATGCAAGGAGATACTGAGGGACCTGAGTTTACCCAGGCTGGAGATGAGAAGCTGAAGGTGAATTGTTGCCTTGCATTTCCTAATGGGCTGTTTTGGACCAGAGAGCAATGCTCTTCTCTGAGGTGTACAGAGAAAGGGTGAAGTGCAGTCGTCACATATAGAAATGGAGAAATTCTGTCTGGGCATAAGGAAAAAAAAAGAACAACCAAACAATCAAAATGCTTAAATTGTGACCTGAGGTCTTTGGAGGTTGCAAGATTTCCCCTTGGAGATTTAGAAACTTGATAAGGCTCTGAAGAACTTGTTCTAACTTTGAAAACAGCACTGCTTTGACTAGGAATTGGAGGACATGGCCTCCAGAGGTCCTTTTCAGCCTAAATTATTCTGATTCTGGGAGAAGATTTCCCACAGAAAAACTAAGCACTGTAAGAGTTATGCTAAATAGCCTTTTAAATTATATTCTTAGAAGCGAAGAGCTGTTTGTCTGTGGGATCAGAGGAACCCTTTGTGTGGTACTCATGGCCAAGATAATTTAGAATTAATATGATTTTCTAAAGAGCACGTGCAAAGGAACAAGTTTAAGTTGTTGAACAAAGTACTTCAGCACTGTGCTCCTGCCTTGGCTAGTCACAGTCTTGCTGCTGTGTGCTGAGAATAGCTCTGACATGTAAATGTGATGCATGTTAAGTGGTAGTCTTTGCTGGACTTGGCTGCAGTTACTGTAGGTGAGTTCTTTGCAAGTCTGGGAAGCTATGTAACATACTAAATTTGAAATCACTCTTATGGTAAAAAACTAATAGTGGTTTGTGGTGGGGTTTTTTTTTGGTTTTTTTTTTGTTTTTTGTTTTTTGTCAGAATGGCTACTGAAGCTAAGATTGATTGTTGACATGTCCTTTGTACCTGATGTGATTAGAGTACTCTTTGTTGATGGACTCACTCACCATGGCATCATGTTTGACCGTTTGTTCTTTGTAGTGTACAACTTGAATTTAAGATGTTTTTATCAAAGAGTCCTTTTGTATTTCTCAGAGCTAACTTTGTGTGAAGTTCAACAAAATACCAGTCCTACTTGTCTTGGGCATCTGTGTGAGGTCTTCGTGATGTCACCAGAAATCCCCACAGATTTGGCCTTAACTTTTCCCTTGAGTTGGCAATGACCAAATAATGTGTGTTACATGAATTGTTTTTCTGCCAGCATTATTCATTCAAACAGTATCTCACTGAAATGGAGTGAACTTTATATGTTGATGCCTCTATGTTCAAATTGGAAAATTCAGTAGTGGAGAACAAGTTGTACTTGTTATCCTGTATCCATGTGTGAGACATATATGTATATATGCATGCAGATGTGGTTACTTGTAGGAGAAGGAGGAAGGAATGTATCAAGAATAGTGCCCTTGCTTCTCCTCCAAACAGATAGGTTCTGGGGTTTTTTCGCAAATGATATTAAATGCCTTTTACCAGTACTTGAGTTAGATATGCTAGCTGTAATTCAAGCCTAAAGTTAAGACTCTTGTTCAGCTTTTCAGAAAGACTGTTGGAGACAGTATCTATCTAATCAGCAGCAGTGTAAGTAGATATTATCAATTTTCTCTGGGGAACAGATTGAGTGTGGCCTTTCTGCAGAGGTACAAGGGGCTTGTATAAAAGACTGAATGATTGCTGTTGGTGCTCTGTAGGATGCACAGACTTCAGAGGCTTTTCTCTCCAGGGGCTGCCTACCTGTTCAGGCCACAGGATGGGCGTTGAGGAGGCTCATTAAGGAAAGTAAGCTGTTGCTCAAAAGAGTATCATGCAGGAGATATGCTATCTTGTACTCCCTGCAGGGAAGGGAAGCTACAGTTTTTTACTGTGCTCCTTACATTCCTTCAGCCCCACTTTTATCTTTAGTATTCTTAACTGTATATATATATATATACATGTTTGTTTGTTTGTTTTAATTTTAACATTGAGGTTCAAGCTTTTCAACTCTAAGTCAGACTTCCAAAAGGACCTGAGAGTGATTTAGTAATCAGGAGATATTAGAAACTTGGAATGCCTTTTAACTGCTCTATGTATTTAAATCATACTAAGCATATATTTTCCCACATTGTATACAGATTAAAGGAAAATAAGATTCCATTAATTTTCAAATGAAAGCTGAAATGAGTTGTTGAGGAAGCATAAGAAAAAGGGCAAATATCACTAGATTCAGATGAGAAATCTAGGAGCAGCTCTATAGATTCTAATAAGTGCCATATGGAAACAGAATATATACAAAATCGGGCTGGGTTTTTGGTTACATTGTACAATGAATTTTAACAATGTTAAATGTCTATCTTTGATTTAGAGTATTTCCTTATTTGGGAAGCCAGTAGGGAAGTGTTTTCAAAGTAATATTATGAGTACTCAGGACTGGACAGACAGAGCACTTTTTTAGTTTTAACACTCATTGTTTTGTAGTGCTACTGATGGGAGAGAGAAAAATTATCTTTTTTGGCTGAGGTTTCTGCACTCTGGTAGAATCTGTGGCAGTTCTCTGCTGAAAATTAGGAAAGGCAGTACAGAGCAATTCCTTTCATTTTTCTCTCTTCCCCTCTTGACTACTTTCTCTCTTGTCCTGCTTTTCTTGTTGGGCAGGAATGGGTTGACAGTGCCCAGTTAGATCAAAATGATTGGTAGAGGCCATGTTACTGAAATCACATTTCCTGTTCTTAAAAAGGGGGTAGAATTTTCTTGTGTTGATGGTTCAGATGCAAAGGTGTTGCAGCTTCGTTCAAAGTTAAGTTGGGTAAACTGGGGGAAGTTAATTGCATGTGCTTGGTGATGATGTAAACACCGTTGACTGTCCCTGGAATTCCTTTGGGTGCTCACAGGGAATTTTGGCATAGACAACTATTTCTTCCTTCAGATGAAACTGAGGAGGAGGTCAGTGTTGCAACTGAGGGGTGGGAAAAGGAAGAAAGGAAGCACACCGTGAACCTGAGACACCACATTCAGAGACTTTAGTGAAGAAATGGTCTGGTTTTGATTTCTAATTTGTGGATATCGGAAATAACATTAAGATCCTCTGATTTTGCCCTGAGAATCATTGTTCTGGTGCTGAGTATGTTTGCCTTACTCCTTCAGAAGTAACTGCTCTTTGTAACTGCTCTTTCCCTGTATTCTTCCAGGATGTCAAACTGGCTTAGGTCCATGAAGACTATGCTGATATCAAGCTCCATCTGACTTGCTTCCAGTTCTCAGGAGCAAAGGTACAGTTAACAGGGGTAAGTTAAAATCCACTTACAGAACCCTCTGAAGGAAATGAAGACTTTAATTAGCACCCTCTCCTTTGCATGGCAATCTCTGGTACATTTCTCCTCTCCAAGTTGCTTGGTCTATAACAGCAGGCTATCAGCAATAGAGAAAGGGAAATCCAAGAGTGAAGTCACTTTGAAACTATAGTGAAAAGTTAATGAATAGGGCACTTACAGGACAAATACCGATGCAGGCTGTGTGTGTCAGGAAAGCACTTTGAAAGTGAAAAGTGTCCCCTTGTTTGTTTGTTCTCCTTTTAACTGATGTCTTTGAAAATCCACTTGGAATCACACTTGAACTACCATGATAAAATAAGTTTTCATTAGATAAAGTTGAAATAATACACATTTAGCAATTGTGAGTGTTGCTGGAAATAGGAAACCCATGTAGCAATGAACACAAATTCCTGTTTTTTGTTTCATCCTAAGGGCAAAGTACCCTTGATGCAAAGCCCAGGGGACCTATATTGTCATTAGCAGATGGAGGGGGACATTAATCTTCTACCCACAAATCTGCCCCGGCACATAAAGCAGGGAGCGTCTGTTGTGAGGATTGCTAGAGGTTGTATTAAACATGATAGTTTATAATCACAATGCTAGCCACTCTTTCTGTTCATTGCTGTGTTTTCTTGGTACTCTGTGTCTCTGGATTTCACTTTTTCTATCTATGTATAATAGAGAGTGACAGTATTTCTTCTTTTTGAAGTGCTGGCAGAAGTTTCTTCCAACACTCTTAAAATCTCTCTTGCTGTAAGCGCTAGAGTAAGTTAGGATATACTTTAAGTGCTTTTTTGTGCATAGGGAGAAATGTATGATTTTTCTGTGTCATTCAGTCTTTCTCGTTTGGCAGTCAGCTAGGAGACAGGCATGGTTAATGAGGTATCTCAGCAACGCATTTTTATGGGAGTATGGTTAAAGTTAGTAGTATGTCCAGTCTCCAAACTGCCTAGTGAGCGTTCTGTATTTGGAAACAAATGCCAGCTGGCAGTGGTTAAGGAGTGCATGCTTATTCTGCTCATGATAGCCAAAACATGCTCCCTGCTGTGTGCTTTTGGCAGCTTTGCACTGGCAATATGTCTAAAGTGCCACTTGCATGTCCTCCTTTCCTACTCCTAACCGTGTCCTGTAAGGCATGATTTAGCCTAAATAAAAGTGTGCCTCTGCTAGACTTAGTAATGTATGGAAAGAAAGAGTGTGCTTGTTTTCAAAAATCAAAGTCTTTCTGAAATACCTGGAGTACATTATTTCTACAGTGGAAATAAAAAAATAAATATGTCTTCCTATAGTTGGTGGCAAATTGACCCTACATTTCTGAAGATCTGATGATTTTTGTGACACCAATTTGTAGGCAAACTACACTTCAAATTTTGTATAACTTATTCTCAGTGAGAGCTCTTGTTGATTTGAAGCTCTAACTCTACTTATCTGGTCAATGTATTAATTACACTGGTGGTCATATTAATTGTATTAATTTGTGGTGTGAGCGTATCACCACAGCTTTCTTTTTGTTGAATTGTTTTAAGTCAATAAACATATTAAGTGTTACATTTTATTGAAAAGATACTTTATATGCAGGCAGACTGACTTTTACAGTCAAGTGTTGCGAATAATAGAATAGTTTGAGTTGGAAAGGACCTTTAAAGGTCATCTAGTCCATGTGCTTAGTTGAATTATTTGAAGCAGTTCATGAGTTATGGTACATTGGATACAAGTTCTTAAGGATCTTCAGGTAAATAAATCCAGTCTACGTTTCTTTGTCATTTGTTTCTTTAGTAACAGTATAGCAGGTTAAAAAAACCACGGTTTGACAAAAAAGGCAAACAAAACACTGAAGATTTTCAATGCAATACTCAAACAACTACATTTAAGGTCAAGTCAAATGTAGGGTAAGCAAGATGTGCTTATGACTTGGATTTAGAATTTCTTTCAGTTGGTCTCTCACCTCCTTTGTTTGTAGCAGATCTCAATATTAGAGAAGATGATAATTCTCAAACAATGAAAATACCTTTTTCTTTTCTAAATCAATGTAATTAAGATTTAAGTTCTTAATCTTAAGATACGGATATGTTAAAGAAATGAAAATCTAAAAATCAGGCTATCTTTTCCAAACTGGGTTCCTCAGGAAAAAGGGGTCACCTTGACAAAATTGCTAGCTTCCCAAATCTGGGATCACACAACCACTAAAGAAGGGAAGGAATACTATCTTTTGCAAAGTGCTAGATTTTCAGTTACCGTGCTTCCACTTATCTGCTGAAGCCTACCTGCAGTAGCTGATTTAATGCTCCTGTTGCCCACTCTGCTTTCACAACAAGCACAATCTGCATTTCCCAGAAAGGAGGTAAAAAAAGAGGGTGTTACTGTGACCCTTTCCTCAAACCCCTAAGCTTACCTCAGCAGCCTGATATCACTGTCACACAGATTTTTTTCTCTCTCTAGCAAGAAGAACTCAATTCAGTTGCTTTTAACAACTGATCTAAAATAGTGCAGGTTTTCTTGTAAGTACTTTGTCACATCCATCATCCAGCTATATCCTGGATATTCAAGGGCATGGACACCTTTGTTAGGGTACCTGAATGGTTTCATCATTGTCTGTGCTGTGGTGGAGTTGAGAATCAAATCTTGCTGTGATCTGTGTTGTCAAAGCACTGCTGCACATTGGTTAACGCATTCATGCTCTGAAAAAGCCTTGGGTATGTCGTGCAAAAAAGGTATTTTAGAAAGTAGGTTGCAAAATCAAACCCTCGAAAGTTGTGAAATGTCAGATTTATGTTATTTTCTTCTGTGCCTGTAATTGATGCAGAAATATAGATATTGCAACTTCAATTTGATCACATCCTAATTGGATAACTTATGTTAAAAAAATGTGTGGCATGGCCGTGTACTTTGTAAATAGCACAGTACCATTTCTGTAGGAGGGAGAACAGTATTCACAGAAGAATGATTATAGAGTTTGGTGCTAAGTTATTATGTACATGTAGAAGATAAACAGAATCCGTTCATCAGACTTCAAATTCCATGTCAGCTAAATATATTTGCATTACATAAAGTTTGTGCAACACAACTGTTTTCAGTGAAATTTCTCCCATTTATGCTGGTGTTGAATTCTGCCTCTAGTCAAAAAGAACTTTTAGAAAAAGTTCTGCCAACACAGTTTGTCTCGGAACAGCTTTGAGGCTTGCCAGCAGTGTTATTTCTTTTGAGTTGTAGGAGCAGCTCTAGTTACATGCCAAAATATGGTCTTATTTTTAAACTGAAAAATAAATGAAACCTATGTAGAAATGGAAACTTCATTGAATGCCAAATTCTGACCACGTTACTCCCATTGGAACCACTAGGACCAATTTTGCAATCTACTCTGTCTTTATAGCATTAAGAGTTATTTCGCAATGTGGGAAATACTGGAAGAAATGAGTGTAAAAAAGGCAGGAAATCTGCCAATGTCCATGTCTTTTTTAAAAAAGTAGTTATAACTTACTTGCTGAGATATGTTTTATGCAGATACCAAATTTAACCAGATTTAAGTTATGGCCAGCCAGCTTCCATTTCAAAAGTGCTATTCTGTAGAGAAGAGGCAGACCAAAAAAATTGGGCAACTAAATATTTTCAAAATAATCATAATTACATTATTTTTGTCTGTTTTTTCAGTATGGTAAGACGTAGGAGCTTGGAGGCTCTGTCAGTCTTCTTTTCTTTCCATTTTCTTTAATTTTTAAAGTGTTTGTCCAATGACCAAAGCAGAATTTTAAAGTTAGTTCCAGTAAGATGGGGGTTAAAACAGATGGAGGGGGTTGGGAAGGAGAAATACAGTATTCGAGAAGTGATTGGTTTACTCTAGGAGTACTTTACTCATATACTAACCCTGGTAAGAAAAGGCCCAGGTGTTTTGCCTCCAGCAGTGTGAAAGCACTCAAATCCATTGAGGGCTTTGAGAAGAGGCTCTAGTGATTTTGGACAGTTGTTGACTTTCAGCTTGTGTGAAAAAGACAGAACAGGTATGTTATCTCACCATTCCCCAATAAAAAGGAGGCAAAAAATTATGTTATTAATGCAGAAGACTTCCTGAGTGTTGTATCTGGAGTCTTAACTTGGTCTTGAGCTTAAGTGTTCAGAGCAGTTGCCAGAGGTAAGTATAATTGAGCTGAACTCTGCAAGTATGAGAAAGCAGTTGCCATTCTAGCATTTTGAAAGCATATTCAGCCAGATAGTACAGATCAGAAAAAAATCTAGTAAAACCTGAAATGTTCACTTGTTTTGACAACTGAACAGTTGTTCTCAATGCATCACCAGGCAGCTGTGGTCCTGCTGTCCCTGACTGAAGGATAGTATATTGCTTAGCACAACCCTCTGTGCACTTGACAGTAAGTTGTTTGTAGATCAGTGTAGCTGAGCAGTGTTATAGTGACATTCAAGGTTTTTATAGTGACATTCAAGATTTTTATCATCACTTCTCAGTGATGATTTGTAAAGAGCATTATTAGCAGTGTACCTGATAGGGTAGCGTTCGAGGGTGAAGTTGATAATTCATAGGATTACAAAACAGGGGCCGATCTGATGGGCTGCCCTTCCAAACCTGTTGTTTCCTGGTACCAAACCTCTGATCAGTTTGTAATCTGCAGAGCAAAAGCTCTTATTTGAGGAACTGAATTCACCTTGGGCGATGCACAGTCCTTCTTAGAAATGGAAAATGGGCATGATGGATATATGTTCTGAGCAGATAGCCCCTTCGCTCAGGTAGCAAGTTGTAAACATAGGCTTTTTGTTTTGTACGTTTACACCACTTTCGGGATGGAATCGTTGTACTGCTTCTACTTGAAATTGTCTAATATTTGCTACTTTTTTCTCAATTCATAATATGGATCTTCATTTTGTACCTAAAGGGAATTAATAATAGTCTTCTGTAGGCTTTCTGGCAGGACATGGTCAGCCCTAGGGATCCTTGACTGTAGTAATCTCATTGACGGAAGATGTAACTTGCCATAAATTGGATTTCCTTTTTCTGAAGCCTGAAATGACCAGTATCTATGAGTTTTAGAAAGAAGATGAAGATTCAGGATGTAAAAAGGCAGTTAGAGACTAAGCTGTAACTGGAGACTTACCGGATTTGGCGCATAACTCGTATTTGTACCTTTACAAAGCTTAATTTTTACTTGGTGTATATGGTGGTGTTGAAGGAGGTGGCAAAGAAGCTACTTTCTACTACCTGGTTCTGTAATTATAAATATACTGACTTTGGTATAAGAAACATCAGACAATAAGTCTTGGTGATGGTTAAGTTAATTCACTTTCAGAAGTTCAATAATTCATCTGAGAAGTGTCAGCAGCTGGGTCTTGTTAATGGTAAGCCTTTCATTTCTGTTAAATCAATTGTGAATAATAGGATCCTTCAGAGAAAAATGATGAAGTAAGCATTGATTTCCAAATTGGGTGTCTGATATTGGAGCATTAATAAAATCTAGAGCAAGCAGGCAACTAGGACCTCATACACTCTTATCACCTAAGCAGTAATCAGAGAAAATCAATATTTTTTTTTTGTATGGTGCTAGATCTGTTAACATTTCATTTGTCATCATTCATCATTGTGTCTATAATTTCATTTTGATAATTGCTTAAATTTTGGGGGGCTTAATAGTATGCATTGAATCGAGCATCTACTGTCACGCTTTTGTGAAACAGATGTGGCATTGCCATATTGTCTATTGTTTTCTAGCTGTCTATCTTGCTATTTTTGGACTATTAAAGCAATGGTCAAAGTAAATTCCATGTATTTTCAAATGAGATCAAATTTTCTTAAACGAGTTCCATTTAGACTTCCTGGAGTCCTCTGTTATTCTCTTTTTCTAACCTATGAGGAGCTGTGTTGCTTGTTTCTATGTAGTTTCATTCAGTTTCACAGGAGTGTTATGAACATCTCCAATAACGATGGTAAAACTCTGTCAAAGAGGAACAGTTGTAGAGAATATCTTCAGAACAGTCAGATTGAGGGTATGGCTTCCTCTGCAACATCTAGCTTGGATTGTTGTTCTCCAACTACAGCTTCTGGCTCTGCACAGTTTGTTCCAGCCTGTCTTGTACTGTTGAAGAGGGCTGTGGCTGTCTGGATGTGTCAGGGAAGCAGACTGATGCTGACATGGCTGCATTGTGGCCTTTGATGGCTTTAATACAGAGGACCAAATTTTGGTGACAGCAGCATTAGAGAGTGATCTGAGAGGGAGTAGTTGATGGTAATACATCCCACCAAGCCATTTGTGGGTGGGATACCTGCATGCCTTGTACTTCTGGTCTCAGAGTCAGTCAGGTTTTGTATTGCAGTGTGAAGGTTACAGACTTGTGAGTGTGGGATTTAATTTGTTAATTGTTTTTAATAGCATTTGAAGACTGGGTTCAGTGGATTTTTAGAGCTGCTATGTGCCACTATTGTGCTTACCAGTGATCCCATTTTGTTTAAAACTGTATTGATTTCATATGGAAACCCACATACAATAAAATCTGCTTCCTGTTGAAGTCAATGGCAGTTGAGGCTAAAACTGGACCATGATTTGGCCCATAAAGCATAGCAAGAAAATTTAACAGTTATAATAAAACTCTTAAGGCAAATAAAATGTTCTAGCAGGTGTTCATAAATGTGCTTTATGCTCATAGACTCTGTTAAATGCTAATACTAAGGTCCTGCAGAAACTGCACATAAGGACTGAGTGAAGGAAGCAAATGTCTGTTAAATGTGCTGTGCAATATTGTAGCAAAGGTGGGTGGCAGTGCAATGCCATGCTACCTATTAGACTGAAATATGAAAGCTATTAGAGATTCTGCTGAATTTTCATTTTGTGAGGGAGTAGTTTTCAAGTGAGAACATACCGTATAAAAAAGCCATGTGTTGTGCAAAACTAGAAGCATCTTTGTCAGTGTATGCAGTTTTCTTCGAGGTATGCAGTGCTTATTAAGGACAACTGCTAACATACTGTATTAACAATAAATTTAAAATAAGACAATACTTATGAGGAAAATAATAGCTGAGAAGCAGCTTTATTTTTTGCATATTTCATTTTTCTTGAATTATTTTCTTTTCATATTTCTTGAATTATTTCCGCCTGTGGTCCTTAGATGAACCCACAGGCAGAAGTCCTATCATGACCTAAAATATGTTTTGAGGATAATGGGTGTTGGCAGGATTTTATATTTAGATCTCTGTCTTATGCTAACTCTTTTTTTTTTTTTTTTTAATTTATTTATTCCATCACTTCACTATCAAAGCACAATGAGGTCCATTTTAGATTTCCAGGAGCTTTCTGGCCTTCCTCCTTTCTGTCTTCTAGGGGAAGCATGTGTTGACTTTTTCAGTAGGTTTTGCAGCATGCTTTGAAAGCTGATGGCTTGTACTGGCTTGTTTTCTTCTAGTACTTAATTTCATTAGGATTCGAGTCAAACTCATGGGACAAAAATTACCTGTGTGTACTCGAGTCACTTGGTACAATGACACCATGAATGCGGAAGTCATTGTTAGAATATGTTTTATTGGTGTTTGAGTAATTGAGTGAGTTATTGTGTCATCAATATTCAGTTATTGTGTTGCAGGATAGAAGCAATCACATTAGAAAGATACTCTTTCACAGTTAACTTCTGAATTTTCTGTGCCAGAGAAGAATGCATTAGCTTGGAAAACAATAAGATAGAGGAGTGAGGGTAGGGCTTTCACGACGTTTAGATCTACCAAGTTACAAGTATCACAGCCATTCTTGTAGTGCACGCCTCTGTTGGAATGCCCATATAATGTCAGAAAGAGACTTCCACTGTTGCTTTGGTCTTGTCCTCGAGTGTTTGGTTTGTTTTTTTTTAGCGAATGGGAGCAGGGTTATCTCTGGAAAACTTGTTTTGTTCTACCTTGTAAAAAGGATTGACTCATGCACTTACACAGTGAGTTCTCATCACTTGCTTTCTCAACAAAATCACAGGGACCTCTTTCTCCTCTGTAGCAGTACTGCACTAGTGTACTTAAGGATTTCAAAAGCAAGGCTGGTGGTCATCATCAGCCAGCAGGTTGGGAGCTTCCACATATAGTAAAGTGTCTTTTCTTTCAATCCTTCTAAGACAAGGATACCTAATAGAGAAGGAGGGTGGGAAAAGACTAGAAAATTTTTAATCGAGTGGAAAGTATGTCTGTACTTCTCTTGTAAGTTGTGGCACTTCTAGTATGACAACAATAGTGATATTCATGCAGAACTTTAAATGCCTTCAGTACATTACAAATGCATTGTGTGATAATTAAATGTTAATTGAGGCCATTATTAGATGAGTAGACTATTTATATAGCAAAGTTATTTGAAGTAATGAGCCATGAATGAATTTTGTTTATTAACTTCCCCTGTGTTCGTTCTTCTATATCTTGTCTTATCACAGAGAAGGATTTTTAAAATAGAAGGCTCTCCAATGACATAAAGACCTGCAATATATAAGGTGTGTTACCTATAAATAGTGTGTTTTGTTGATTTCAAGAAATAAGCAGAATACAATCAAGACCTGTGGAAGATGGAGCTTTTAGGTGAATTTCTACCTGAGGAAAAAATAAAAAGACAGAAAGAAAGGATATTTTTTTCCTCTTTTAAAACTTGCACAACTCAGGTACTTAAATGGTCTTTCCCATTTTAAGGATGAGAAACTAGGGAAAGAAAAGTTATTTACTTTGCCTGGAATTATGAAGGGAAGTCTGGCAGACACGGAAATTAAATTGAGATCCTCTAAATGTCAGGCCAGCTCCATAACTACCAAAATATCCTTCCTTTTTTTTTTTCTTTTTTTTTTCTAAAACGTCTGTCAGAAATGTATAGTAAAGTTTGATTTTGTAGGATTTCCATAGGTCAACTGCTATGTGGCCTCCAGGGTGTGAATATCCACAAAAAAAATTCTTCACCCTTTGAATTTGAGAGTACTGTATCTGTTATTAAATCTGAAAAAGAGACTGTCCCAAGCCAACATACTTGTAATAATATTTTGGATTTCATTCTCTAATTGTTTAATGGAATTAATATGAATATTTTAGCTGTACAGTTGGACAGCTGCAGCAGGATGTGATTTAACCAGGACACTGACTCTTCTTTCAACACATTCTGGCAAACTTTACAATATGCAATATTATAAAAGTCCCATTTATCTGTCATGTAGCTTTCATACACTTCCTTCGTTCGCAGTTATTTATCTTTTTTCTTTTTTAAAGCCAAATTGAAATTGCTCCTCAGTTCTTGGCTATGATAAAATGCCGTGCAAGGCAAAAGCCTTCAAGAGGTTTCACTCTCATGAAAGATGCTGGGACTTTGCATAAGCGGTGGTTACCTGACAAGCTGCAGCACTAAGCTGTGCAGTGTGTAGCTCTACCACCCTACTACCCGTATGTTCATCACATCTTGTCACGGTTTCTAACACATGCTGAGAGACCATTTTTGCAGTTCATTCTTTTGCTTGTTGGATCCAAACTCTGTTTCAAATACTTTTGTTCAAGTAAGGAAAACATGGAATCATATAAGTGTTTGAATTGGAAGGGACTTTAAAGATCATCTGGTCCCGATCCCCTGTCATGGGCAGGGACACCTTCCACTACATCAAAGCCCTATCACATCTGGCCTTGAGCACTTCCAGAGATGGGGCATCCACAACCTCTCTGGGCAACCTGGTCCAGTGCCTCATTACTGTCACAGCAAAGAATTTCTTCCTAATATCTGATCTAAACCTTCCCTCTTTCAGTTTAAAGTTGTCACCCCTTGTCCTGTCACTGCATGTTCTTGTGAATAGTCCCTCTGCGACTCTGTTGTAGCTGCCTTTAGGTACTGGAAGACTGCTCTAAGGTGTCCCTGGAGTCTACTCCTTCTCCTGGCTGAACAACCTGTCTTAGCCTGTCATTAGAGGAGAGGTGCTCCAGCCCTCTGATCGTTCTTCTTCTTCTCTTACGTGGGTTCTTACAAAAGTGAAGTAGAGGGGGAGAACCAGTTACCTGCAGATCCACGATAAACTCTCATTTTCTAGTAGAAACTGTTTCGATTTTGTTCAGGTGTACTGTGTGCTTATGAACTCCTGTAACCATTTATCATCCATTGATGTATTGCAGTACCTTTAAGCGCTGGACTTTCGAGCTCTGCCAAACAAATACAGCAGAAAGAACTGGCTGTTTATCGGGAGGAATATTATATTTATATAATAACTGTATACTAGTGATATAGTGAGAATATAAAAGTATAATGAGTTTTCAATACCATTGGGCTGACCTGATCATCTATAGTGCTCATCACAGCATGGCCATTACCTTCTACGCGTTGCTTTGTGCCATGCTGGAGGCAGCAGCTAGGAGGGCCATCATCACAGCTGGCTCCTGGGGACGTCGGATGCAGCATGTGCCAGTGGGACTCTGCCAAGCATTAAATTCTGTCTCTACGACTGGGACAGGTTTGTGCACTCTGTATCGTCTACTTTCTTACGAGGCGCTGCTTTCTAGCCCTTGGTAATTGTGTGGTGTTCCAGAGTTGCTTAGCTGGGAAAGCTTGTACGGCTTTTGCAGACCACCAGGTTCAGAGTCTGGAGACAGCTGGCTATAGCAAAGAACTGTGATAAATGTTAACTTGACAAAACCACACATGTGAGGTCTTGAATGAAGTCAAGATTGAAGTAATTTATTCTGGATAATTTGAACAAAAAGGCAGTTCTTGCCATTTTAAAAGAATACCGTATAAACTCATCTTCTAAAGATGAAATCTATCAAGCACAAAACCACGATATTACACCAGATAGCAATTACTGTGGTTTCTTAATGTGCTTGTGTTTTTTTTGGTTATCGCATTTATTAAATGTTTAGAACTTCAACTGTAGATATTTTTAATCAAAATCAGAATTTTCTTACAAAATGGGTGATTACATCATTTGCACATTTATATTGTAAGACATTTTAACGATATAAGCATTTTTTCATTTAGACAGCAACCATAATAAATTGAAATAAAATTCAACCTTGATTGATGTTCTATGTGTCATGTACAGGGCAAGTCCCATCTATAAAATGCGGTTTGCCAAGGCAGCAATATTAGTAGCATTTGAATGTTTTTCTTATTAAGGAGAAAAATGGTCAGTAACATCAATACCGTCTGCTCCAAAGACCATGGTAAATGGAAACTGCCTGCAGCACATTTGAATTCCTCACTGTATTTGGGATGAAGGTACGATGCAGGCAGTGAGAATTTTTTTTTCTCGAAAATTAGGATAGACTATTACAGTTCTTAGGATGAAAGAGAGGGGCTGATTACAACATAATGGAGTGTACCATATTCATCTCTTTGAAATATGACCTCACTCGGCCTTTTCCATTTTACAATCGATTCTCTCATTCCCTTAATGAACCTGTGCGTTCATGAGTCTTCCCTGGAAGTATGCACGTGAAGTATTACAGTAGCAGAGAGTAATTGTCTGACAAGCAAGTGCAAGTAAAGTGTCTCTCTTGTAGTCTTGTTCAATAACATTATGGATCGTTAATGCATCAGATCAGGTTCCATATTGTTTTGTTAAAAATTATGCAGACATGTTTTTCTTAGTTGTTCATAGTGTTTCTAAAATGGTAGCTTCAGAAAACCGGTTCAGCATCATCTGGCTCTATTTCTTTGCAGAACAGTACATTTGTCTAAGAGATGAGCTATCAAAAAAGTACTCCTGCGAAGTCAGTTCTCTTACCAGGTACTGAAATTGGATAAATTGTAATACTATGTTAAAGGAAGAGAAGAAGGGCTTTTTGAGAAGAAGAAAAACATAAAGTTATATAGAGAATTACTGAAGACACCATCAAGATGTAATTTTTAAAGGATCAAATACCTAGCATGTAACTTTTGTATCTATTGGGTTCTTTAGGCTATCAGTGTGATTACATGTAGTAAGAGAATACTGTAATTATATGTATGTCTTAATGTGTATTTTGGAGGGGTTTTTAATGTAAACATAGGTTGTTTATATATCTGTTAACTTTTAACTAATTCATGGCTAACATAGAATCTCTTTAGAGGTGGTTTAAATATATATATGTGTATGTATATACTTTTATTATCAACCCATAGCTGCTAACTGGCTGTCGATCATTTCAACTTGCTACAAAATATGAAGCCACCCTCTGGATGACAGTCACAAATACCAGATAACCTGGATGGTACCCAGGATCAAATTGCAAGCATAGAGCTTGCTGCATTCACCACTGGGGAATCAGAAGAGGATTCCTGCTAATCCAATCTTGCTCTAGGCAAAGAGGTACCAAGAGAGCTGAGACATACTGGGAACTACCCAGGAGAGTTGGCAAAACCTTATGGAAAGACATGGAGACTAAACCACAAGCAAAATAAAACAGAAAATCTGCAGAACCCTGAAAGTCTTTGTAATGACAATTTCACTGAAATTCTAAGCATTTGATGTATTGTCACCAGCACTGATTTGATTAAAATGGTGGTGAAATAAAGGTTGAGCTCAGAGAAAAGCAACAGTCCTGAGCGTCATGTCCAAAAAGATAATTTGTCATGTCAGAAAACAGCATTTGTTTTTGATCAGGCCAAAGTCAGTGTCCTAAGGTGTGAAAATTGCCTTGACCCGCATATTGCCTTGACTGGTCCATATATTGGACTATGGACTGTTAGTTTCTAGCAGTTTCCTTAGATTAAAGTAATGTAGCTGACTCCATGCAGGTGGAAGTAGCTTTCTCCTTTGTCTGATGGAAAACTTACTCGGAAGCACTGCATCCTCTTTTTCTGTTGTTGATTTTTTTTCATGGAAGGAGCCTGCAGTGTAGCATCACGATATTTCATTGTGATAGTTCATCTGTAATATTAGTGTTTAGCTGAAAACTGACAATTGGGGTGGTGGAAGTGTTTGGGGTTTTTTTATACTGTAAGAGAGAAAACCCGTGTTAATAGGTTCCTATTTTTGTTCTCTGGGAAATTGTGACCTGGTTGAAAATTTGATCAATTTAATCTATCAAATTTATTGCCAGTTCTTTATTATGTCATTGGTGTTGCTTGCACAGGAGTGAGACTTCTACCAAGTGAAGACCTTGAACTTACAGAACATGATTTTACCTGGAGGAGTCCCAAGAAGTGTGTAGGAGGACCTGTGCTAGTACATTGACCATTGCCTGCTTCGGGGCATAAACTCTATTTACAGTATTTTTGTAATGTTTCAGCATCTTCGTTATCTCATCATTCACGTAGAATAGATGCCCTTCTGTTTTCAGCACCTCAATGTACAAATTGACTGAAGCCCCATTTTGAAAGCATATATTCAGTGGGAAAACTTAAGGTGTGCTTGGTGATTAGACCAAAGTCTCAGCTGATGTCAGTGGGATTGAATGCATGTTTAGTTGAGGCTTTCCAAGAATAGGAACAGGTTCATGCTGAAATGCCTTTGAGTAATGAAGAATGAAATGGTCTGTTCAATACTACATCGTACACTCTTCAGAGGACTTGCGGATAAGTTTTTAACCTATATTAGTGATGAAGAAAAGTGAACTGTTTGCTTGTCTCCATCTGATCAAACCCGTATTACAGCAGGTCCTCAGAAAACAGACTGTAAAGAATCAATGTCTCTGTCCTGAACAACTTCAAACCCGTGATAGGACAGCCTCATGTGAGGGCAGCTGGAAAGCCTGACGCACATCCTGATGAGCGATTTGCTACCTAGTGTTATTAAGAAGACTTAAGGAGACTCTTGGTTAAGGTCCATCTTTCAGAAGGTTCATGTGTGCGTAGGTAATTCACGTTTTGCAGATAGCGAAAAAAGGAACCATTATTCTTCTGCAGAAATTCTAACTATGATGTTCAAGAGTTAAATGCACAAAGACTTCCTTATTCTCAATTATCTGTTATTCATCTTTTTTTACTCCCCAGAGAATTAAAAATACAGTTTTTTTGGTCTCCAGCACTTTTAAGTTAAACTTCAAAGACTATATTTATTTTTTTATTTGTTTTCTGATATTTATTAGTCCATAAGGATCAGGCAGTTTAAGATTTTTACTTTGCAGTCACAGGGCTGAGAAACCTAATATTTAAGTATGTGAGTGTTAAGGTGTAACAGTACAACAAAAACTATGGACTGAAATTAGCAGAGTTGGCAATTCATTAGATGAAATCTGAAGGACCAATCTACGGTTGCAAGGTGGTAGCTCAAGGAAGAAAGGAAGTTACATACCTGCAGCCAATCTGACTCTTACATCCAGTGTTTACTGTATTGATCCACTCTACAAACAAAATAAAGTACCTTTCTTCTTCTATGGTATTCAATTCAGAATTCTTTCTCTAAAGCATTTTATGATTGCATGGTCTGCACCTTAAGTTACTGTATGTCTTTTCTTCCCAGTTGCAGTAATGTTTCTGGTTTGTTACTGTCACTTGTTGTGATTCTTTAAAGCTTTTGTTGATAATAAGTACTAGAAAGGTGAAATGTATTGCCTCCTTGGATGTATTCAGATGCTGTGCTTATAGCTATGGAGATCAGTGCTATTTTTGCTTTAGCAGACTGTTTCTTAAGATAAAATGACAGTTTGACACTATTCTTTTAGGAAAAAGAATTCCTATAGGAGTGCTTCAGAATCATTGATTCTGATGATTTTATATGGAGATACAGTAGCTGAAATAAGCAAGGACAAACTGTTTGTAAAACCATGAAAGAAATTTCCCTCTCAAAAAGAGACAAAAGGAGTGAGAAAGGAGTCTAAATGTAGCACTTGCTTCTACAAAATTGTCTGACCCATTGGAGCAATTTCTGACTGTAGGCTGACTACAACCTAGTGTAGGAGAGAACTTTCTGAAATCCTAGAAATGGAAGTGCTTCTTTATATATCTCAGGTGCATTTGTGAACTGACATTTGTGTGGCTTTGTGTGGAATGCTTGTGAGCTATTTGAAGAATTGCTGTTTGCAGGCTTTTGAGGTTAAAAGAGTGTCATTTGGGATATATGCTTTTTCAGCAATGGGAGTGAACTTCGCTGGTATACAGTATTTCAAGCTGGCTTGTTGCTTCACTTTTGAATTGCCCAGCTAAGGACTGAGAAGAAAGAAACTGTATCAGTTAGTGGTGGTAACAACATCCCAAACAGGCTTAATTAAATATTGTAAGAATTTGATGTTTCACATCAAAGCATAACCTCTCCTTTTCTTGGTTATATTGCTGCCTATTGAAAGGGTTTGTTGGATCACAGGATATCTGGGGCCCTTTTCTTGTTCAGAGTAGAATTCTCCTGGGAAGAATGGTAAAGAAAGGAATGCAAGATGAGAGACTATAATATACTGTGTCTTATTATGAGTGTTTCTACAACTAGATCTTGTGAAGAAGATATAACTAAAGCTAACCCAGACTATTATTTTGGGTTAGAAGACTTTATTGGGTGTAATTTTTTTTCTTAGGCTTTCAAAAAGTTCTTATGCCAAACAGCTATCCTGTAAGAAACATTTCAGAATATCTAATGGAGAAGCATGAGGCAGACTTATTGGAACTGTTCTTTCTGCAGGAGATGCAGTGTACTGTAATTTGGGGTTGTACTGTCTCCTAAGGTCTGTGCACTGCTCAGAGCTGCTTGGAGACTTGGCAACTTGTACATCATAGGATATTAACAGGAAGATATATTAATATGCATAGTAGGCTGAATGCTATTAATGTTGTTGTTGTGCAGTGACTCAAAAGATGAATAAAAGGATGGTAGAATTTTAGGGTGATAGAAAGAAAAAAATGAATTGGAGGAAGGCTGAGAAACTCCAGGGTTTGTCCAGCAAAGCTTTGGGAATAGACATGGTGATGGTAGATGAAATTCTCCCTAACAAATCTGAGTAAAATCTTCTGAATATGTAATTTGACCTAATTGCGTGTTGCTGAATATTAAATTAACTACATTTACTGCATTAGAAAAGCAGGCAAGTTAGGCTTTTGTCTGTCTCTTTAGAAAAAAAAACAACCAAAAACAAAAAGAAGACAAAATTAACAAAAATAATTTTATAAAACAATAACAGTATTTCCTGGTTAGTACTTAGTGCTTGTTTGTATCATATTGCTTTATAACAGGAATTCTTCATTTTGTTCTGCATCACTCTTAAGAAAATACAATAAAAATAAAGAAGGACTGCAGGACGGGCAGAACTGCTTTGTACCATTGGAGGCAATTCCATGTGTCAAGGTACTGAAACAAATAAAAGCAGCCTAGTTAGGTTAGAGGATGAGCAGTCATTGGGGGGGGTGTATAAATAAATCATGCACTTTAACTTACAGGAAGAACAAAGAACTGCATTGAAAGGCAATAAATGGAGATAACTGATTTTAAAAGAGTGGGTTTGTTTTTTGTTTTTTTACAATGCGTAATTAACTTTAGGAACTTGTGGCAAACTAGATACGTTGGTCTAAATGCATAAATTCAAAAAGAAAACCAGACATTTACATGGCTGATTAGAACATACACATTAACAGAAGTTAGGATAAATGCCCTCTCCTTCCACAGTGTTTTAAGGCGTAGTTATAGGAAAAACCCAAATGTCTTAAGGCCAGGTTATTCTGTACTTATGCCTTACAGTATACCTTTATTCTCTGCAGTACTAGTCACTGTTAGGGCCAGAGGTTGCATTAGACAGACTATTAGAGTCTGACTCTCCATTTTGGATGTTGTTTGGTTTGGGGCTGGTTTCTTTCTTTTTAGGATTCTTATGTTTTTATGCAACTGCAATGTAGCAGAACGTATGTAGTTCTTCTGTGAATACGGAAGTCTCAAACTTCTAGTAATTCAAAAGGGAAGAAATGGCAAAAAAAATAGATTTTTTTTTTTTTTGAAGTGCTTATTCACAGAAGAGGAATTGCTTCTGAATGAGAGAAGTCTCTCATAAATACCTAGTGATACATAACATTTATGTAATTGAGAGTGTATTCATGGAAACATCCTCAAGAAAAGCAGATTTTGGGTCATACCAAATAGTATGTTCAATCAAGGATTCCCTAACAGTTGTCAAAAGTGTGTTCCAGGATAAAGTGTGTACTTGAATGTATTTATTATGTTTTAACTGACTGTGGATTATTTTTTTCCTTCCCATGCAAACTGACACTGATTTCAATGAGCCTTAAATCCTAGATTGTTGTGTAGCTTGTGTATTCTTACAAAACAAAGTAAATGCGTGGAACTTGTTCAAGTCCACTAGCTGCTATGAATATATATGCTTCTCCCAGGGCAATGAGCACAAGCAGCTACTGCCCATTCATAAATATCTTATTCTTCCTATATGTAATGGCACTCTAAAGACATTTCTGTCCTTGTGACCAGGGCTGCATTTGCAGTGAAACCGCATATATTGTGTAGTGTATAGTTATAGTTTATGACATTTGCTTTTGTTAGGATTTCTTCTGAATATTCAGCATTTCATCCACAACTCAGTTTATCTGGAAAATACAATCCTCATACAGAAGCATGTGATTTTTTTTTTTTTCCACATGAGGGAAAAACAGTGGAGTCACAATCACATGATTACACTAATACTGATTTGGAAATTTGTGCAGGATGGAAGTGGAGGTGTATGGCCTCCCTGATCGTAATGTTCCCCATTATTCCTTCAGAGCTTTTTATCAGTTGTAGCTTTTCCTATGTTGGAGGATCTCAATGTTTATGCAAGGTGAAACTATTGCTGTGTGACCAGCCCCACTTAAACACATGTAGTATTTTCATATTGAAAATCAGTAAAAATTACCTGATTCTGAATTCTTCTGCTTATTTAGTGCAAGGACTGGGTTTTCAAATCATGTATGAAATCCTAGTCTGGCTCCAGTTGCAAACTTCTGTTTCCTGTCCGTATGTTAATCAATAAACAGAGAATGTGCCTTACTGCACAGAGGATTTGGCTGGACCCAGACCCTGGTGCTGATCAGCTTTAGCAGCTTTGTGAACTTCCATCCTTCAGATTTACTGTCTGCCTTTACCTTTTGAAAGGCCAAGAATTTTAGCATTCAGAATGTGACCACAAGTGGAGCTCTGTGAAAACTGAGGGATGCTATCACAAGAGATTATGGGGAAAATTCTCCGGTGTGCATCCATAACTTCTTTTAGCATTAAGGGAAGCTATGTGCTCACACTGAGGATATAATAGAGCCTTTTGCTAATATCAAAGATCCAATCAAGAATGGTTGATTTTTTTTTTTTTTGATGTAGAAAGCCTCCTGCTGCTTCCAAAAAACTGCCTTTTGCAAAGCACACCGATAAGTAATCTTGCTTCTTGAGTCATTGTATTACCAAGGGATACTGTTTTGTACTGTTGCATTCAGTGAGACATGTGAAATTGAGCTGTATTTTATTAGATGGGCCAGTAACATTGGGAAAGGTGATGTGCTGGGCTGGTTCTTTTCAGGCTCAAGCCTTGGATGCTTTAGCTGGGTAGTTCTCCAGCATATATTGCTTTGATGTGCCCCTCCAGCTGCCAAACTGTAAGAGTAGCAAGGGTTGGGCTTCAGAGGGAGTGTAAATATAGTGGGGAGGGGCATATTTGACAGATCTTCCTGGTAAGTGTGATAATTCTGACCTCATCTTGTAGACTGTATGTAAGAATTCTAATTTCTTTTGCTTACTGAAAGTAAGCAAACTTTCAGTAACATTTACTGAAAGTGCTGTAGCAGATCTGTAAGGTTCTGTTTTGTCTTTGAATTGGAATAAGGTTTTATTTTTTTCTACAAAACTGTTAAAAAGCACTCCAGGTATTTAATACTCTCTGAAAATACTGCTCTTTGTGAATAGACAGAAATTAATTTTAGATAACTGTGTTTTATTGGCATATAGTTTTGAGAATTTCCCTTTCGACAACCTAAATTTTTCTCAAAGATAACATTACTAGAGGTATATGTGAGGATACTTTTTCCCTGTTTTTTTTAGGAAATTATGGTAAAAGATGCTGTAACTGCTGCGGCTGTTTGGTGAAGGAATTGGGTATATTATGCCAGAAACAGGAACTGCCTGATAAACTGGAAAGAAATGAAATTGTAGCGGTGATATTGCAATGACAATATAGAACCAGTTCTAGAGTATTTACACATGAAATTAATTTTAAGCTCATGCATTCCCGATTAGTTTTAACAGAACTAATTGAGGACATAGCTCGAACTGTGTTTATGTGCTCTACTCGTTCTGGCCATATTAAAGTAATTTTTCGTGATAAAGTACTCCAAGCCTAAAAAGTCAGTCTCCTTAATATAGCTTCTTTGACTAGAGTGCAGTGGATGTGAAGGAGGGGAGGAAGGTGCCCATCTGAACACAAAATGCTGATTGTGCCAGGTGAACACTTTGGTGCTGGGTGAAGGTCACGGTCCAGCCTTGTGCTGTGGTACCCACCCTTGTGCAGTCACAGGGCAATGCTCTCCAGCCCATGGCTTCCAACTGGGAGAGCTAAGACAAAACGCAATATAGTTTTTTAGCAGGCTGAGGTGTAGGAGAATCTTCTGAGGATGAACGCTTGCTTGGGTTTGCTCACCAAAAGAGGGGAAAACAGGAAAGCAGCTCGTGCTCCCCAAGCAGTTCTTGTTCCCTTTATGATTCCGTTGGCTCAGTGTTGCCCAAATTCCTCTGGGAAGGGTGGTGTCACTTGCAATGGTAAAACATGTGAGGAGAGTGTAATTCAGTCTGTGTGCTCTTGGGGGGTGTTTGTGAATTCTGGAAAGGAGCAAGTTACTTCAGAAATAAACCACAACGTGAGGGTGGTCTGAAAGATCATTTCTGCACTCCCTGCGCTGCCTCACCACACCTCTTGTGTAGTGTTGCTGATGTGAAGGGCTGCTTGTGCTCTCCTGGCTTTTTGCATGTGCTGTAAGGTGATTGATGAGAAAGTGGACAGTGATTTGAGGCGTTCAGGCAATGGCTGACATTTGAGGAGCCCCTGAATATTTTTGTCACATGTTATTTTATTGCCATTACTTTTGGATATGTGCTTCCACTCGCTGGAATCTGTGGTGCATAAAATGTACATAGAATTTTCTTTCTTTCTTATTATTAATAACTTATGTTACTGAAAATGGGGGACCTTACAAAAAGTTATTTGATTTTTGGCTGCAAAACTGTTTGGTTATATTTTCAGGCACATCTTCAGTTGGCTTTAGGTTCTTGTCCAGATGCCTGAAGTTATCAATATAAGATGAATTTGTAGGGCTTTGTAATATGGTAGGAGTGAATTACAGTTCTGGAAATGAGAATCCCAAAATTATTTTCAGTAACAAAGAATGCCCCAATTTCCAGAGAACATCAACATTAATGTTTGTCATTGAAGAATGCTTTTTTGCTTTTGTTGCTGTTGTTAATATTAAAACTATGCTTCTGTTGCATTGACTGGTATATTTGCATTATTTTAATCTCACTACAGTTATCTATAGTATTTCTTTGTAACTATTAATGTAAACTTATTTTTGTGATATTTAGTGTTTTTTTAAAATAATTTTTTAAAGATTTTTTGAGATTATTTGTGCTTCTCTAAATCGAAGGAATTTGTGCAATGATTTATGTGAATGGTGGAGTTACCTTGTGCATTTCAAAATAAGCAGTGACACTGCTAATTAAATATTAGTCATGTAGGCTGGGCCATGCCAAAACAACTTGAAATTTGCATGTCAAATATATGAATGCTCTTTACCTGGAAAATAATGATGAATACAAGGAATTGAAAGGCTGCTAAGATTGGAAGGAGAAGCAAATTCAACTGCACAGCTCCTTTAGCTTTTAGAGCTACATTTGATAGCATAAGAATTTAATTTTTTGTGTTTATGTTAAGTTACTTAAAGCATCAGAATCTATGGCTATTGGTAGTTCTGGTCTTCAGATTTCAGAGTGAAATCTGAAAAAATTATTTTCTCTTCATATTTTAGGAGAGTAATTAACTATACACATCCTGCATGCCCTACTTGTAAATAAAATATCTATAAAATTGTATAATATAATAATACATACCATAATATTATGTAAACAATGTATGTTATTTTCCCCAGATTTGAATATTTCTAGGTCTGATTGTATCCTTTATTAAAGGTATTTTGTTCTACTGTTGATACCTTGACAGTGTAAAGGTCTTAAGGATCCCTTTCTTTTACTGCAGTGATGTAAAGCACCCTTATTAATAAAAATAAAGATTTGGCTTAAGGTTTTAGGTTGTAATCTCCTTTGTGTTTTTGTGTCTTGTTTTGAGTCTTTGCATCCTTTTTCATGCTTTTTCTCTATTAAAGACTAGTTTAACTCTGGAAAGGATGCACATCATTCATGTGCTCTCAGGCTAATATTGCTGCTTCCCCGCAAGAATGTCATTTGTGTCACTACATATTGTGCTCTTAAATAATATTTAATTCTGTGACCTCAGTTCACCATGCCTTCCCAATTGTCCATTAACTCTCATCTTCAAGCAGAGGCAGTCTCTGCTGCATGGACAGTAGGAAGAGTGCCCAATAGAATTAAAATAGGTTTCAAAAATATCATGCATTGTATGTTTGGCTCCTTATATACAGTTCCTTTTAATAATGTTAATTAATGCCATGCAACCTAGGAGGCAAAAGTCAAGAACTGAAACTGCGGGAGGGAAGGGACTAAGAAGGAAGGAAGAACAAGCCTTTCTGGCATGCACACACCTAGAAAATGTAAAGTTGAAAGTACTGTTTCAGGTTCTATCACCTTACCATGCAATTGCTCTCATTTATTCAGTAATTGAGTGCCAACATGAGCACAGCACTTTGAGTCTGTTTCATTTCTTGTCACAGCAAACCAGTTCCCATCTTTGGTTGTTTTAACACTTAGATAACTAACAGTGGTAGTAATTTTAGAAAAATTCGAGTTGTCTGGACAAGTTAAGACATCAGCTTAGTACATTACTCCTTCTACCTTTGAAACTTGGGAGAGACAGCATTTTCAACAAGCTGCAAGGAGAATTTGAACAAAATCAGTAACCTGAATATAGTTAAAATAATAAATTTGCATGGACCTTTTTGCTCATCTATAGCTGGCTTGTTCTTATTCATTTGGGTTGGTTCTTTTACTTCAGACAGTAGAAAGGCCTGCTATGAAACTCACTGATGATGTCTCTGCAAACTTGTCTCTTTGCAGCTCAGTCTTAAGTGGTTCCTCCTTCTATGAGCTCCCTTCCCACCACCTTTTTTTTTGGCATTACATGAAGTGCAATGGTTAAGCTTTTTCTTCTATCCCTGTTAACACTTCTAATTCCTTTTCACAACTGCCAGTTTTCCAGCTTTGTGAAGCTCTTACTGTAGGCAAATGTGGCACGTTTGGGGCTCAATCCAAGATTTACAACAAATTTTATGTCAACAAACTGCTGTTCACACATTTAGAGCATGTTTTAGGCTACAGTGTTGTTAGGAATGAATCCACCTAACAACAAAAGGTGCAGAACATTTAGAGGGACAGATTTAGAGCTGAACTGAGCAGCGTCATTCACTGAAAATAGTTTTACCTGTTTAACCCAACTCAGCATTTGGTCCTTATTACCAGATTTCTGCATGTCTTTATATCTTTTACAGCACACTATTAGTTGTTTTCTAATTGAGATCATTAGTAACTTGTCACGGCTCACTCTTAGTAGACATGTCAAATGCCAGCTCTGCTTGTTTAGTGCATTTGGTTTGCTTGGCAGGTTCTTAACCACAGGGTACGGGGTTTTATTCAGACAAATTACTGAGCTTTTACATTGCTGAAGTTGCCTTTAGGAAAGGGTTTTCCTGAAGAGATTTGACTGTACTAACAACTGTTTTGAGAAATGTATAGCTGGTTCCATATTTCAGTGTTTATTCTGAAAGCAAATGACAGTGAAATTATTTCGAAGTATATTCCTTCCTTAATGTGGGATCATTGATTTCAAATTTTTCTTTTTCCAGTCTAGATAATGCTGTACTGAAAAGCAAAGTTATTAGTTGCACGTATAGGCTCTCTACTTCAGAAAGAATTTTTGCTGCTACACACGTGCCAGTCTATTCCACTTCCTTTGATCTGTGGGAAAGCCAGTTAAACTTCCGACGGAAATCGAATTCTTGGATCCCGTGGAAACTCTCCTGGCGCTCAGTTTGCTGTTGACACTGGGAGCTCTTCTGTGCATTTCCAATAGTGTTTCATCTAGATCTGTACAACTAATTAATTAACAATTCATTAATAAGTAACAGGCACAACTGTTGATCCTGAAGGCTTATCTCGGGAGTGAGATAATCTATTGCCAATGCATGGATGCTAGCTCTGATTCTCTCTGAATTGGTCATACCCCACGGTGGGAGGGGGGATGCCTACAGTCACTGCTCATAATGGTACCTCGTTTGAAACAGATGCAGCCTTCCTAGTTGGAAACAAGTGAAGGAGAATTAAATCTTAGCCCAGTTGTTTTTAGGGTTGTTGGGCTTTTGTCTCAAGGAAGAACTGGGGTTAGCGCGCATGAACGTGGTCCGTGGTGTTTTACTCGCTGCAAATATTACAAAGGTGTCTCTGTCCAGGGGACAGCTGAAGTTCTGAAAAGGATATGGCTTAATACAATCTTCCATGAATCCATATTCAGCACAGTGCATTAACTATAACTGGCATTTCACAGTGGATTTTGCTTTTATCTTCTGTATGGTTTTCCACAGCACTGCTAAAATCCTGGTGGCTGCAGAGCTTCTCTCTGCATGTCACTGTATATTCTGATTCGAACTGGCACTGACAGGTATAGAGCATAATAACCCACGTTTGATGCAATGAACAAGTGTGCCTTTTGGGCTAGATTTCTATTTCCTTTCTATCCCTATTGTAAGCAGGATTTGCATATTTAATTCTTTTCACTTAGTGAAAAATATATCCCTTTAGATTTGACAGCTTCCCAAAGAATATTTTAGATTTCCCACACTGATTGTGGGCCATATGTTAGTACTAATTATATAAATGAGACATCATAGGATTGTGACATGCTTAAATGTTCAGTGCTTTAAAGACTTATACAAGTGCATGCTAGCTTGGGTAAGTGCTGGAAGAAGAAAAGAGAAGCTGTGGGTTTTGAGCAGATGTTAGCAGCTTGGTAGGGCTATCCGTTGTCTTTATCACTCTATAAGAAGTTGCTGACACTTTGAAGGGCTTGGCAGACTATTTTGGGCTGCCATAGTGCAGAAAATAATTTCCTTTTTGTACCCGTGGATGTACCAGGGATTCATTATAAAATATTATGAAATGTGGGATGCAGATAGCCTCATTTTGCTGTTGGAAGTAAACATTAAGTATGTAGCTATAGCTGGATTTTCTGCACTTTTTTTTTGTGAATGTTGCTCTTAGGTGGAATAGCTCACAGACATGTTATTATGAATTTATCTTATTATGAGTTATATTATTAGGAATTAACCGTGAAAGAAAAAAAATAAAGGAAAAAAAATAAATAGTTGGAAGGTCAGAGCTGTAAACTGAAGGCTTAAGCATCAAGGAAGGAATTTTATAAGATACATTTCATTAATGTTAATTGGACAGGTACTATCTGTAAAGTCAATTATACCTTGTACAAGTTTCTATTAAAAAAAAGGGAAAACCCAAAACCTAGCTTTTGCTAATGCTGTCGTATTCTTTTTTATTGCTCCAAGACTCAATGATGCATACAATGCTAAAGTTAGTGTCACAGATAGTATATTATACCGAGGTTTTCTCTTCATAGTTAAAAATGGAATATGTATGCAGGTTATGCACGCCGTGCTGGTGAGACAAAATTATGTCTGTAAGCTATTTCTGTACATTTAGCTTTAATGCTGATGCATATTTAATTGCTTGGCCTGTTTTCCCCTCAGCAAGATGTGGCTGTCTTCCACTGAAATCAGTGCCTGAAGTCTGCAGCAGCCCTGTTTGATGTTTGTACTTTGCCTGTGAAGTGCAGTGTCCACATCTGCGAGGAGCAGATCGATGTAGTCTGGGGGAAAAGTGAAAAATCCACCCTGCTTTTAGAAGGGTGTTTCTGTGTGTGTGTATGGGTTCTCTGTGGGACTGTAAATGGGGGAATTTACAGTTCTAATGGCTGTGGCTGTAATTTCTTTGCCAGAAACAGCGATATACTCTATTTTCCTCTTGTGTGCAAAGACCTTCAACACAAACTAAATTGTTTTATGTTGCTTGTCTTCTCAAGCTAGAAAGGTATTTCTAATTTAATGTATTTAGTTGTTTTTTAAATTATGGTATTGCTTTTGGCTTTCACTTTTAAGACCTGACCTACACTACTTTCTGTATTTCGTGTCAGAACATGTTTGGAAAATGGAATCACAAGAAGGGATTAGTAATAATTGTGTTGAAAGATTACTCTCCGTAGTTAAATCTCAGGTACTTTGTGAAAGATGAGTATCATTTAATTTCACGTGAAAAAGCACCTGTAGTTTGTAAGTGAAATTTGAGTACCTGTTTCATATAAAAATCTTTTTTTTGATTTTACATTAATTCAGTGTAATAGCTTAGATAGTTAGTACCAGTAAGACAGGAGGGAGCAATTGGAAAAAAGCTTTGGATTCTTGTATCAGCAGAAAGGTATGTGTGAGCAAAGCTTCATGATACCAGATGTTTATTAGCTTGTATTCTCTAGTCAACTAAAACAACTTTTTAATGCTGGAGATACTGAGTAAATTCTTTTTCTGTTGGACTTGTGTCCTATTGTGCTGTTTTCAGTAATTTGTGTAATGCTGAAAGTTCTTGCTGTTTTATCAAAGGATAGCAGATTGTTTCATTCTGAATGAAGAAATCCCTTCAGATTATACATTTTCTGCTCAGCTGTAGATTAGCAGTTTTATCCAGTCACAATTGTAGAGTATATTGCCAGAAGATAATTTGTTCCCTCTGTGTCTCAGTCATGCTTATTACCTTCATTTTATTATATAGTTTGAGCCTGTGAAATGATTTCTTAACTGCACTTAAAGATAGTTTGTGTAGACAGCAAAATTACTGTTCCCGCCCTCAGGATCAATTTGTAATGTGCTTTTATATAAATATTATGTGCTACACTTCAATATTGTTCATAGTCCAGAAGATAATTGCCGTGATGAGTCTTACTTAAGCATGGTGAAAGCAGAGTCCATATGGAATTTGAAGGAAAAGGTACTTAATTAGCTGTGCTGTAATACTGCCATCCTGTCTCCAACAGGACTGCCAGTGCCCTCAAAGCTGCTTCTTCCCTGAAAGAAATATTTATTTTGGTACAGCAACATATTGAACGTATTCTGGTGGTTTATTTGAGTGGTGGTAAGAGCAGTCATGAAATGAAGATGCAATTTTTAAAATAAAATACGTTGACTTAGAAATATTCACAAAGAGAGGGAACAAGAGAGAAACCAAAGGGAAGAAGTAAAAGAGATATAGATGGATACGCAGGTAAAGGAATTGAGAAAGGAGGAGAAAATGAATTCATGTTGTCTTAAAGAAGATTGAAGGAAAGAAAAAAAAAAGAAGGGAGAATTGTCAGAATACAGAACAAAATAAGTTGTGAACTCTCAAATCAGGTACCCTTACATACTGCTCTGTTAACATTGGCCTGCTTGTCTTCATTTTTTTCCTCTTCCTTTAGCCCTTTTTTCCTTTCACCTATGCTGGAAAAATAGTTTGCTGGAGTGAGACCATGAGAGGACTGAGTGGTGCAGCTCAGAGGTGTCTTAATATATATACCTTTACTTAAGGTAGCAAGGAGATGAGTTCACGTGAGTTTAGTTATTTCATTACTATCTTTCAACTTCGTGCTAAGTTAAAGCATCATTGGAGCCTCAACAGATCATTTCTTATTTTTTTTTTACCTGCTTCAAATATCTATGGGAGAAAATAGGGTATGTCCAGAGAAATCTGATGCACTATAGCTTCATAATTAAGTTGCCGCACACCATTCTTACTTCACTTTTTTTTAAACCTTTTCACCATTCCTGTGGAATCAATGTCAGGCTTTAAAATACTAGCATGTGCAAGCATTGACCTTTGCCACCTGAGTTAAACTGAATTTTGTAGGCATGGGAGCCAGACTCCAGAGGGATAAATACAGGGCAGCACATTGCTAAATTATGGCTCAAAAAAAAAGATACAATACAATATCATCAGTATTCATATGTTTGTCTCTTATTACCCTTGCTACAAATAAAACCACACTTTCCCAGTGCTGCACTTCAGATATGAGCAAAATCTCCAAGGTATCATTTGTTAATTTTAAAATTGAAGTTAGTATCTTTTTTTAAATCCACACGACTTGCCCTCCAGTTACTCTGGATGCAGTATTACAGATTTTAAGATACTCTCAGGCTGTATAATGCTCTATCAGATATAAGGGAGCCTTGAAGCAATCAAAAATTCTAATTCCTTAATGACTTTGATGGAATGATAGGAAACCTGTGTTGCTCTGGCACTGTTAAGTCCTGCTAGCCTCATTAATACTTGTGGTTTTTACTCCTATTTAATGTAAAGATTCTTTATGCTTCTTGGCAGTATAAAAGAATCTTTAAATAGCAGCAGCAGTAACCTGAACCAGAGGTCCATGGGTGGCATCGGTGCTGCTGTGCAGGATGGGACTGGGCTGTGTTTTCCTGCAGTCTGTAGTATGGTACCCTGCCTGACCTGTGCCACCTCAGTGCTGGCAAGGTGCTGTGGTATACCTAGGCTCCCTTAATTATTAATTAAATTATTGATATTTAATTTAATTAAAGATATGTCTCAGGCTGTCAATTGCACTGATTTTTTTTTTTTTAATGATGCTTGGCGTGATTTTCTTTTTGATTAAATTTCCCTTTTAGTTCAAAGGTTTTTATATTTTGTTGTGTTATTCTGGCAGCATTTGTTCTACATTGCAGGAAATAATGTTCAGTTACATTGATTTGTTTCAGATTGGATCTATGCTTTATTCCTCCTTTGGTCCTTAGTTCGTTCAATGTGAGTCACTCCATTGAATGAAATCCTTTACTTCCGTCTGTGCATATATGTGTGTCACCTTCCCTCAGCCTTACCCTTAGTGCTTGTTGTGAAGCTCATTGAGGTTGATCCTGATCCCTGCGGTTTAATGCTCTCACTGCAGCTCTACAGGGTCACCACAAATCATGCCTTTCTCCAGGTGCCCCAGTGCCCGGGGCTAATGCATGCTCTTTGACATCTACTGCTTAAACACAGTTAAATGTTAATACTGTATCAATTTAATACTGTTAATACATCACACACCCTTTAACATCATGGGGCTTTGGGTAGTCTGCGCTTTGCAGGCACAGATTGTGCCACCCATACTGACATGGAAGGACGTCTCGCTCCTTTAAAAGTCTTCCTGAAGTTAATGCAACTGCATGAGGAGCAAGGTGGGCTGAAGAATCGGTCCTAGATTTGACTGTCTACAGGTTTGATACTACATGTTTGGCATGCTGCTCTCAGTTTCCCTCTTTCAGGGAAGCTTGCTTTGCTGAAATATCAGTTAAATACTGTACACTTGCTTCATAATATATTTTTGACTAAGACTTATGGCAATTTATTAAAAATAACGTCCACCCTTTGTAAGTGTTCTGCCAAGAGCTTGGCTAGCAGATGTTCAGTCTTCTCCAAGCTTTAAAACCTATATTTTTGTTCTCATAATAGTGGTTTTAATGTAAGTGGAAACACTGGTCTTATCTTAAATCTTCAAAATTAAATAGAAATGTTTTCTGCTAGTTTTCATAGAACTTGAATCTTTGAGGTGTGTTTTACTTTTTGTAAGCCAGTACAAGATGTTTGTAATACATCCAGAAAGTTCTTTGTCAGAACTATCAAATGATGAGCAAATGATGAGTTTTAAGTATTAACATGTTGTTGTAATTGCAGTTACAGCTTTAAGCTCATTTGTTAGCTATGTATAATATTCTTGAGAGAATATGACATGGTACAAGTTACTTTCCACAGGATGTGATTTGTCATATGATTATTATTATCTTTTTTTCCTTTCAAAAATGGTGTTTTAAAATTATGTCTTTATACAGACTGGCCAAAAATCCCCATTTCTGTAAAACCACACTCTGTGTGGATGTGATGCCTTTTATTTAATGAGCCTTTAATGCCCATTTCCTTCTCTACTACATGGAGGACACCAGCACCCAAGGGGATCAGTGGAAAGGAGAAGCGGGAAGCCTGGACTGAATAGGCAGAAAGAATTTGTGTCTGCTGGAGCAAATTCCTGCCAGGATCTTAGGTTGACACCTATAACTTCTGTTCCTGTCCTGAGAGGAGATAGAGCAGTTTCCTTCTTGTCTGGTTGTGGTCTGAAGGACAGCAACCCAGCAATCACCTAATAAAAGACTGTGTGTTGAGCCTGAAGAATCAATCCTCCTGTTGACCTGAGTAGTTGTCAATGTAACATAATTTAATAGAAAGTCTGTTTATTATTGAAAAAATTCTAGGAAATCACTCAGGAGAGTGTTGTTGCCTGGGGTATAACGTTAGATGCTAAGAAATAAGAAAATAACAGATTTAAGGTATCAGCAACTTGAATTCAGTGCACGTGAATGAGGCTATTGGATGCTGCTGTAATAATTTGTAAAAAAAGAGTGATGACCTGGGAGTCTTACTGTAGGTCATTCAGATCTTGAGACCAGACTACTGGATTTCCTGTAGCAGAACCTCCTTGTGTTTGCATTCACTTAGTTCTTCCATGGAAAATGATTCAGCTGCTAGCTAAACTTGGATACATGGGCAAATTTTGGTACCCATGAATTTTTTTGCTGCTTGGATAAACATTCCGGTTTGCTCACTTATAGTACATAAATGTGGTTCTTAGACTAGCATACAAAATATACATTGGCAACCAAGCAATGACCAGTCTGGTATTTACCAGCTGCTTAGGGTTACACAGGTGCAGAAGTGGTGCTATGCTGGTCATCACCTTTTTTGTCAGAAGGATTAATCTGTAAGTAATTTATAATATCACTAGCTTAATTTTTAAGAATCCTGCCATACTGGATTGTAAAATAGCTTTTAGGGATATCTTGATAGCAGGGAGTTTTTTGGTGGATGAGCTGTATTGCTTTGATTTACTGTTTGGTTGTTGGTACAGATTTAGAAATATACTGCTTCCCCCACATAGCAAAATTTGCATATGTAGGACTGCCCATGATTTGATGTCTTTTATTTATGTATCTTCATCCACTTCTTTATTCTGGATAGATTTAAAGATGCCAAACATAAATGCACTGAACTGCAAAATTGTGGACCAAGAGCTTTGGACTAAGGTGTGTGAAGACGATAATTTTACTTTTTTTCAGAGTTTTTTTATATCCTATATGCTGAATTTCCAGTAGAAATGGTATGGATGGAGGATCAACCTTTACTGTTAGTGCCTGAATGAAGCACTAGACTGTAAAGTCTGATTCTTGACTGAAGTCCCCTGGCATCTCGGTAATAACAATAAATAAATAATAACAGCTGTAGGATGGCGTTGAGACAAGGAATTATGTGTTTGTGTACTTGTTTGCATGATAAAATCTGCGTATCCAAAGACTGACTTGTCTATAGAGGCTCTTTTTTTGGCTGGAACAAGCCCTTGATTTCTTACAGAAATCAAGAATTAGTTCCTTCTGTTGAACTTGAGTGGTGGGTCTAAAACATTGTTACTTACCTATCCCTCACACAAAAATAATTTCACTTACGAACAGGTACCAAAAATACAATTATCCCCAAAAATACAATTAACCAATTTCAATACCAGAGCTACCACACCTGCTCATAGTCAGAGCCAAAAATAGATTTGATTTGCTTCAAAGACCAATATTCTCGTTTCATGGGAAAGTGAGATAATGCATTTTTTTATGCTTAAACATAATTTTGGAAACCTAAAATACAATTCAAATGTATAATAGCAATATTAAATATTTAAATTTTTGAAAAATTTAATGCATTTAAATATTAAATACCTGTGCTGGAGAACAAATTGCAGGACTGAGTACTTACCTTGGTAACATGGTTTATTTGAACAGTTCTTGTCCTTTTTGCATGGACAGTGAAAGAGCTGCTGAGCGTATATGTGATGTCAGCACTGTTTAAGTCATGAAGATCTTTTAAAAGTGATTACATATTTAACTATGGGGTGCACAACATTTTTTGAAATAACAAAAAAAGTTACCCAGTTAATAAGAATTAAAAAGATTTGATTGCCGTAATCTTCTTGGCTGATTTTTCCTCAAAAGGAAAGTGAAATGCATTCTCGCATTTCTTATTCATGGCTCTACTTTTGTAGGAAAACCAAGGGTAAATTAAAACCTGTGTGCATTTAGTTGCTGTAAATCATCTTAGAAAAAGCGTTGACCAGCAGAGGGCTTCCGTCCCTGGGAAATAATCCCTCTCGCTGTTATTGCCAGAGAAGCTTTAACCACACACCTTTCCACAGTGTTTTTCCTTCTCTCATGGTCCTGGGGACCGGCGAGCTATGGAGAGCTGTGCACGATCCCATAGTCTCCTTTGTTTCCCTTCAGCTTGTACGTGATGCAGTCTCATCTCCGTAGGGCAGTGGCCCCGTCTTAATTATGTTAAATGCTTTTGTTATCAAGATATAAATGTGAGGACAGGGAGGGATGTTATGAACATCTTTGGAGTTCAGGCTGTGGGATAAATATAATATCAATGGTCAACTTATAAAAAAAACCTTTTTAAACCAGAACAAATTTTTATTCTTTCCATCCTGCTCCCGCACAGAATGGCATCTGATAAATCTCACTCTATTATAATTTATGACCTTATCGGGGTGAAAGGGGTACACTGATGTGGGTGCACTCAAGCAGGTTTTTGTAATGGCAAGAGCACTGATCCTACACACTGCTAGAAATATATTTTTAATCTGTCTTGCTGCCTCATTACTGAATATTCTTCTTGACACCGAGTTTTGCATTTTACCTGGCAGGTATTAGCCTTTCTTTTGGCTTGGTTTTGCATTCCTTTTATCTGCTTTATCTAGAACTCCTCTCTGTTGCTTGTTCTGTAGCCACAGCATGCTAAACAGCCTTAAGTCAAATATTGCCACATACTCCTCTCTTCTTAAAATGCCATTAACTTCGCTTGGTGCTGTGAGCCACCTAGTCAGAACCAAGCCTTTCAGCTGGGTGACTGGCAGCATATGGAGCGACAACCGCTTTTGGACACATTTGGTTAAAAAGATAGTGTTTGTTCTGCCTTTCTGTGTTCAGCAGTGCTTTTTTTTCCTCGGCAGAATTGGAAGATAATAGGATTTTAAAGGGTGAGTAATTGACCGACAACCACTTCCAACTGTAGCATTTTTCTTCATATTGTGTGGCCTCAGTGCTTAGGTGAGGCACAGCCTGATTTCTTATTTCCACAGCTCACTGCACTAAATCCCGTGGCAGCTTGGTTGTTCTGGTGGCAGCACAGGAAAACAAAAAGATACATAACTGTCCTGGGTTGGCTTGGTTGTTTTGTTTTATTTTATTTTTTCATTTGTGTGTTTGTTTTGTTTTAATTGCATTGTGCATCTATAAGGGCAGTATGCACTATCAGATGCTAAAATCAAACCAAATACATTCAAAATGGATTCTACTGTAGATGCCAAAATTAAATATTTTGAAAATCCCTTGTATTTTAATATATCCATTTTCCCCCTCACCTAGAAATAAACTATTTCTTGGGGTTTTGTTGTCTTTTTCGTGCAAATATTTGTGTTAATTGGTGATGACTTGGTTGCAGAAGGATGAAGGCTGGAGGTTGTAGATACTCAGGAGCACAGCTGAGTAAGGGCTTTCGCAGCTGAGAGAGGTTTGGGAACTTGGAAGGAAGATGGCAGTGACAGTTTAAAGCTTTGGTTGTCATGGGGGAGGTTTGTGAGAAAAGGAGTCAAAGGCTTTATTCAACCAGGAAGGAGTGAATGAATGCTCTTCTTTTTAATAGGGATTTATTTTTTTATTAGATGTAGTGTCTGTTTTCATTTAATCTTTTTCCTTTTTCAGTTTTTTTATTACCCAACCTTCCCTCCCTCTCTCTCTTCTCTCTACTGCCTCTTGCTTGAGCTGGAATGGCTCTGACAGTAAATGGCCATTTGATGAGTCTTTCCTCACCATCCCCCCACGCCTAATTTACCAGGGAGTGCTCTTGGTGTGAGTGGTACCCCTCTCCTCTTATCAGGGTTTTAGATAGACTCACAGCTCATGATGCTCATAGGCAAAGGGCACATTATCAAAAATGTGGGGAAGTTGCACTAGCATAGCTTAGAGTTAGCTTAAAAGTGACTTAGTCAAAGTACTCTTACAACTGTCTGGAGGTTCTCCCTGCAGCTTGGGAGGCTTATACTTTAGGTTAATAAGTGATCAATATAAAACTACATTTATGTATAACAACTTATTTTTTTACGTATTTGCATATTTAAGTTATCCTAAATATTGAAATGTGTGTCTGGGTATTTTTGCATCAGATTCTATATATGAATATAAGGCACAGAGATGTAGGACTGCATTTTAAAGGAGAACAAAGGGCATCCAAAATTATTGATAACACCTTTTTTTTTTTTTTTACATTTTGCTGTGTCTGCAGGAGCAAATGGTATCAAAACTTAGAGCAGTTTGTTGCTTTCTGATTATTTGGATCATCGTGGGTTTTGTTTTGGCATCGCTTCTGATGTGTTCTGTAAACAATCCTTGGTAATGTAGGGACGTGTAAGCATATAGCAGTTTTAGTGCATCAGGGTTTTAGAAACTGTTCTCAGATTGCTCGGTTACTTTGTTATGAATTTTGAAGATTGTAAGGGTGGTGTATGCATTAGTGTTATGTAAGACATGCGTATTAAATGCAATATAATGAATATATTTTTCCTTTTCTGAAGTGACTTAGAATAAATAAAAGCACTTGCAACTGAAGACTTGGATGTTTTGGTGGAAAGGAACAAAAAATCAAATATACGTTATTGAAAAAACGTATAGCAATTGAACTTTGTGCATCCCTTACCTCAGTGAGTTCCTTGCTTAGTTTAAAAGGTCAAATAAATTAAAAGACAAATTAATGTTAACATGTTGGTGAACTACTTACTGACTTTAATTGTAACTGTAAAAACAGATACCCTGAGGCAGATTTAAACAGTGGTAACTAACATTGTTATGATAGCCTCAGGAAGCAAGTGTAACAGACAGGATGTTTTGTAATAAAACTGTAAAACAATTAAAATAGCTGCACAAAGGATGCTGCTTTTTAGCCTGTCCAGAGGAAAGGGCTGCAAAGGGAGTGTCAGCCAGTCACAGCATCATAGTTGTTATAAATTGCCATCTACTTTTGGAAGGGGCAAAAGATGGATAACAAAGTCGACAAGTAAATACATGCTACATAAATATGCATAAATCCATTACCATCTGCCACATTGTCCAATTTGACTGGGGTGTCTACCACATAAATCAGTTTAAAGCAGTTCCCCTCAAGCAATATTTTCTATAATGAATGGTTGAAAGATCTACATTCTTGGGTTGTGACTGTAGTTCTGGTATATAATATGGAAAATACCATATTTACCATTTTCTCAAAAAAAGAAAGCTGTAGTCGAAAGATTTATTTGACTGTGCAGCTACTAAACTTTGCATTAGTCTTTGGAAGCCAAGCCAGGAAGTTAAATTATCAGGCTTTTTGCTTGGCTAGGAATTTTTAGTGGTTTATTTTATACAATCACTACTGCAGACATTAAGTAAAGATTAGAAATACCAGTCTGCAAATGTGTAGTTTTGTATCCCAGCATTATGATCATTTTAAATGATAATTTTTCCTAAAGTTTCATTCCTTGCTTGGTAAGCAAAGATAGCTCATAGTGCTGCTGTTTATTCTTTGTGTCGTCACTGTGATATGTCTCACTTTAGGTCACAGTAATTTTATTTTTCTATCCTCTATGTGTACAGCACACTTACATTTAATCTTTTATCCAGATGTGGCTTCTGTCTCCTTAGATTCAGCTTGTACAGTTTTCCTACATCCTGTTCTGGATTTCTCCTAATAGCTGCGACTATAGAATCACTGTGCTCCTCTGTGCATTCATGTGGGCTTCATTTCTTTGACAGAGAAACTGCTTTACACTGTTCTGGCAACGAAAAAGGGCCCCAGTGAGAATGGGCTCAAAACCCAGCTGGCTTGTCTTTTTTTTTTTTTTTTTTTACGACATACTGAGTAGATTGCACCAGGATAGATAACATTTGTGTGTTTATTTTTTAATGCAAGAAAAAAATATTAAAATTTCCTTTTTTGTTGGTTTATTTATAGGATAAATCTCTAAGCCAAAAATGGTGAGTCTTTTTTATGTACATTGATGTTCCCTTTTTTCCCCCATTCCATTCTCACTGTAGACATTTGTAACTACTACTGAAAGATTTTATAATACTCTGATTAAGAGTATATATTAAGACTTTACATCAAGATATTCTTTCTGGTATGAGGTTTAACTCTTAAAATGCACATTTGTGATGGAAAAAGACAAATCTGGGGGTCCAGTAGCATTCTTACAAAGAAACTGGCCTGAGTTTATACATGAAACAGTCTGATAACCCATCTTCTCTCTGCGAATATTTGCTTTCATTAAGTCAAAGGTCAAAAATCTAAACTACCTGTCAGGGTGATTCTGTGGAGTTTTGTTAATCACATAAGTATTTTTAAATATATATGTGAGGTTACCTTTAGTAGGTTAGAAATCTAACTTTGCATTTCCGTTTTGTGAGAAGTGCAGGTTTGTGGTGTAAGAAAGTGACTTACAATACAGTAATAAAGTAATTGCACATGTAATTTATAGGTTGTACTGAAACATTTCTTTGATGTGGTAAAGATTTTGTAGTGTTAGTAAAAGAGCTTCTAATAAAAACACAGCTTCACCCCTTAATGTAGCAGAAATTTAATGTTAAAACTAGAAATGTATCCACTTGGGAAAAAGTCTGCAAGAGTGAGATTATTTTACACTTCAAATTAGCCATCTTAAAAATAAGACATCATCACATGTAAGCTAGTTGTGCAGCCTTTCAGCTCAGTCATGAAAGGGGAAGGAGCCATAAAGATAAGGAATCATATAATTTAAAGAAAAGTGTCCAGTAAAGGTGGGATATGTTTCCCCTGAGAGGGCAGGGTGGCTGTGTTGGCTGGGAAAGGAGTCTTCACCTTTTGAGTAACTTGTAGTTAGTGCTGAACTGGCTGAGTCCCGTCCTAAAATGATATGAGCTTCAGTGGTCAGTGGGCTGCATTTTTTGTATCTGTATGGCAGTGCATAAATCTCAGTGTGACATTTTTTGTGTATGTGTGGGGAAGGGAACCATGTGCTCATAATGAAAAAAAAATGGACATTTTTAATATAAAATATCAATCTATGGCATGTTAATTTTCAGGTGGGCTTAGTAACAGCTGGGATACAATTTAAAGTAAAGATTCTTTTAAAAACAAACAGTTCTCCCACCTAAATACACATTTTGAGTCTCTGTATCTTCCTTATTGACATGAAATAATAGACCAAAGTATAAAGGTTTGAGAAAGACCCTTTTCTGGTCTAAAACCACTTTTTCATCAGTTTTTTGAGTTGGTCTGTTTCCTCTGAGCACATTTTGTATGTATTTAGAGGAGAGAAGATAATCTGGCAACTCTATATCAAGGCAGGAAACCTATTTCCAGATCTGCCCCAGGCTTCCTGTACAGCTATGGAACTGATCCTGCTAACCAGAGCTGGGGGGGGGTTGGGGAATAAAAAAAAAAAAAAGAACCCAACCCTCCAAGACCCCAAGAACTTTGTTTTTAACATGTAAATTTTTAATGCAGTATTTTTGCTACTGGCCATCTTGTTCATAAGATCTAATACTTACCTGCCTGGCAGGATTTTAAGAAGGTGAATTTTCTGACTAGCCTCATGTGCTTTCCTGCAGGATCCTGTATACATGTAGAAGATAACTTTTAACTGTTCCTGCACTATTATTCCTCAAGCAAGACTTGAGGAAATTTGTTCAGGGTGCCAACCTCTGAAACAGTCTTTCTCCCCGCTCTTGATAATGAAGTAAAGAGATGAAACTCTTCTTAGAATTGAGGTAATTCGTTGTTATTTTCGAACAGGGATGGCAGGAAATGGGAAGAAAACAATTGCTCTGAAAGCGATTTGAATGTTGCTCCAGACAAATAAAAGACCGAGGCGGTAGCTGACCTCTCCTGAAAAACAGCTGGAGCCAAAAATGGCCACAGAGTTGTCGCTTAAGGACTTAATGCAGGAGATCTTTCAAATCAAAGAAACAGTAAACAAGGTAGATGGAGCTTTAACAGAGGTTAAAATTGAGATAGCTCAAATGAAAGTCAGGCAAAATGAAATTAAAGAAAAGGTGAATCAACAGCTCCGTGTGTGTGAGGATGAATTGCTTACGTTAAAAGAGACTTCTAATCAAATCAAGTTTCTGGAATGATCTTTGAAGAATTGGGAGAATAAAAGGAGGAAAATCAAATTTGAGACTGGATGCCTAGAAAAGACTTGAAGGACATCACCCAGGGGGAGGTTTTGAAAATATTGCACTGGAGCTGATAAAAGTGAATGCCGAGAGAGACCTCTGAAGTGAAAGGTTGCACCTGATCTTCCTCGTGGGTGTCCGGTAGACATCAACCCCTTGTATTGCAAACATTGTGCTTGTCTTGTGTGTAGCAGATGACAGCGGTAAAGTTTCCTACCATTAGTTTTTTTCAGAGCACTCTCACTAGACCTTAGCTGGATGCAGGCTATCTGCCACTTATGGTTTTACAGCCTCCCTGAATGTAAGGCCTAATTTATGGCACCCTAGTGAAGTGGGGGTAGGTTATTGCATAACAATGTGGTAATTATGGGATGAACCAGTTGGCCTGTCTTGGGGCTCAGAAAAGTACCTTTTCCTACCACCAAAGAATTCAAAGGTGTTATATTTTGTAAAACTACTCTCACTTCTAAAATGTAGCGACCTACTTAGGAATTATTGTGATTGCTAGATTATCCATATGTTATTTTAAGAAATACTAAAAAAAAAAAAAGGAGTATACAGGAGGGTATTCCTCTGGTAGTTCCCCATTTCTGCTACTGATTCTGTTAGCATGGTGAAATATGAAGCAGATGAGGAAGAATGAAGTTCTACGGTGTCTGGCTGTACGCTGATGGAATCTTGCATCAGTAGACAAATTCAGGATACTTTTGTAGGTTCAGCTTAAATTGGGGTCAGTTAGCTAAGAGTAACATTAATTTGCTCTAGAGTTGAACCTCAAGTGCTTGGTTTGCAGCTAAGTAGGACAGATACAAAAAATAATAAGAAAGGAAAAGATTATCTCCTTGTAATTCTTGAGAAGGTAAACATGTTTGAAATATCTAGGCAAGAAAATGGTGGGATGAAAACCTAAAAGTAAGGTCAAATTAACTTGGAATCAGTGTTGTTGCTTGTCTTGAATGAACAACAGCTGACCTTAACTAGTTGCCACCCTATTAAGGATGAAGAATGGTAAACAATAATCAGTGGATGATACAAATAAGCAAACTCTGAGGAGCTAATATTTCCCCTATTTCTTGGTTTGGGGAATCACTATTTTATCTTCCTACAAACTAGTAGGAATAGGCAACCAGTTAGTACTCTTGTTGGGCATGATCTTAATGTGAAGGATTTTTCCCACTGGATGAAACCAAAAGTGTAGCTGGAGTATTTAACAGTTGAGAGAGCCATTGTTAGCAGATGTGACAATCTGAATAGGTGAGTGAGATTTTACTCCTTATTTACAGAACCCCAGTAAGTCAGTTTGGTTAAAGTAAAAGCTGCAGATGTCTTTTCCTACAGATTCTGAATTGCATTATTTAGTGGACTGACGTGTTGTGTAGCAGCAGTCCCAAAGAAGTTGAACAGGGCATTAGGATTCAACATTGTCTTATAAGAAGGTACTGCTAAAGGTGAACTGTAGTGAATTAAAACTTTGAGAATTAAGAAAGTAATCTTCAAATATTTGCGTGAGTTGGTTTGTTTCAGGGAAGAGTTACAAAGTGTATTGTGGGTTTGGGAAATGCACTAAAATGCTGTGCTTACAAAACCAAAGACTTCACAAAAATCACTCTTCTAAAAGGGTTACAGGAAAGGTCAGTACATTTCTAGGTCTACATTTGTAGGATGGTCTTCTAATAGAGAGTTCTTCTGTTTGTATCTTTCTCTCTGCTCTTAACTTGCAGGGAATGCAGTCTCTTGAGTGCCTTGAATGTCAGCTTCAATCGAATTGTTTCAGCTAATTGGCTTCCAGGTTCATGTTCCATTGACACCAGAAATAGATTTAGGTGCATCTCTCTTAATTTGCAGGTTTCTGGATAGGTACCCTGGGTGAAGTATTTAAGGAAACTTCCATTGTTCAGATACTTCTGAAAACAAAATACTAGTGTAGGATTTTTTCACCTGGATCTTGACTTTAACAGGTGAAAGAAGATTGTTTGATAGTGTTGCCTAAACATGCCATTTTGGTTCCACTCTAAGTTTGCAAGCAAGTTATCTTGTATCTTTCTGTCTAGCTACAAATGCGTGAGTGTGTATATAACGCTGGACTAGATATGTATTTATATTATGTAGTTTTAATGACAGTAGACACTAGGGTGGTACTTAAATCCTGGGAACTCTTTCAGCTGCAGTAGCTGAGAGTATAAAAGGCCAGGTGGTGTTAGACAGCTTTTCTTTCTGTTTTTAATGGTTATTGCTGTGAGAACAGTGACTCTGCAAAGTTCAGATCCTTAATCAACAAATAGAATGTAATTTTATTTTATTTTTTTAACTTCAATAAATTGTATTCAGAATGTCTTACTGTACCATACTTGTTTCAATTGCTTGTATTCTAGAGCATTTGGTAAGGTTTTTTTGTAGTAGCCTTACCCTGGACCAATGTCTAGATGTGCTTTTGAAATGAAATCTCCAGATTTTATTCCATGACACAGCTGTGCCCACAAGGTAGGCACATAATTAAAAAGGGCTCTCCTCTGCACTCTTGATCAATGCGGTAAAGAAAATCCTGGGTGGCATGTGCTGAGTACCTTGACACTCCTGACTCAAATGCTCTCATCCAGGAACCACTGCCTCCTCAGTTCTCAGCTGAAAATGTAGGAAAAGTCTGACAACCACTTAAGAAGAGCAAGCAATTTCTTACCTGATATAGCTGGGTTAATTTCCATCTGGCACATGAGCAGAGGTTCTTGAGGCTGGTGAAGGACTAGAGAGATGGTTGAAGCTACCATGTCTCATTTATCCCAGCTGCCATGGTCAGGAGGGTTCCTTGAATATGCATGTACTTCCATTGGATGTTCTTCTTCCAAAGCAATTAACTGATTTTCACACATATTTACCATCCAGTGTGTCTGTGTGGACAGCACATCTCAAAGAAACTGGGTGTGATGTTGTTCTTTTTTGTGTCAGTTTTGTACAACTGACTCATTTTGAGGGCCAGCTCTTGATAAGCAGGAGATGTTTTCTAAATTATATTTATTGAAGTGTTCATATTCAATGGATGCATCATCTTCAACCTCAGTGAATCGTTTATTTTTCCTCCTTCCCTCCAGAGTGCTACAAAATGACAGCCTGATAAACATACTAGTTTGTTTGATTTTGATATTATGAGCTTTCAAGGAAAAGGCAGTATCCATTTGTACTGGGAGATGTTCCTGTTTAATGTCTTATTCCACAATATGCAGAAGGACTTTCAAAAATGGACACTAGAAACACAGGTAAAAGAACAGTGCCACCAGGAAAGGACTGCTGTTGAATTTTTTTTTATTCTAAGATTTTTCTTCACATGCAGATAAATTGCTGATTTTATTCAAGTTAAAGGAAGTGGATTTAAAATAAGAAAAGATACTTTTAAAAGTCTTCAGTGATATTATATGGTATCTAACTGAATGGTAGAGGCCTGTCAAGGCAGACAGAAGTGCATTTATCTGTATTTTTTTCAAGCAGACTTTATTTGTGTTTCATTTTCCAAGTGGCACTGTAGTTTTTTTTGTTTTTATGAGTTCTGCTTTCCAGTATGGCACCATTGCTAGGTACTTCACACTGTAGATAGAACAGCTGTGTTAATTAAATAGATATGTCACAGCACTCAAGCCAGTGCCTGCTGCCATTGTACACAGGCAGCCAAGACCTACAGTAAATAGAGACTCACAGAAGCATTAGCAGTGCAATACCAATTGTAGTAAAAAACCTCCAAGCTGTGGTACAAAAAATAGTAGGACAAAAATGATTCTTTGTGTGCATTAATTACAAATAAGTATAAAAGAGGTGAAATGTGCATTCATTATATCATAAACCAGTTATTATTGACTATGATAAATGAATAAACTGCATTTCAGATAAATGTTAGCAGTGTCACTATGGAATTTATGGAAGATTTTCTTTCCCTGTAATCTTACAACATCCCCCTGCCCCGTTTTTTTTCCCTTTTCTTTTTCCCCCCCTCCAAGACATGTGAAACAAAAGATCCTGTAACATTTTCAGGAGGAAGTTTGTTACCTATAGTGTGTGGACCAAATTTGGAGACATTGTCCTTTCGAGCTTCCTGTCTATTTACTGTCAATTATGAAAGTTATACACCACAGTCCCCACTTTGTCTCTGAAATGCTAATGAATGATGCCGTGTGCTTAAGATCTGCTCTACCTTTTTCAAAAGTGGCCGCATTTCAGTTACTGCCAAAGTACTCCTTTTGTACCTGCTCCTAGTTGTCACAATGTTCAGGTTATGTTCTATGGGTCATTGCAGATGCAGCGGTGTAGATGGGCTGTGACTGAGGAGACAAGGTCATCTTGATGAATATGATGGAAATTGTTAATAGATTGCAGATTTTTTCTCATAAATGGATCAAAGCTCTATCTACAGCTGCTGGGAGGGCTACTGGGGACAGCAACAAAAGCCAAAGCTCCAGAAAGGATGGATACAGAGTAAATCCCACACAAGCTCCTCTCTGTGGTTTGGAGGCTGGTTGGCAGGTTTCCAAGGAGCAGATGGTGCCAGCAACATTTTGTTGTTTGTTTGCGAACTACTTGCAGCATTGCATAGCACAGGCAGTGTAGGGCTGGTCAAAATGGCTATACTGCTGTGGCAGAAAATGGGTGGCTGCTGAATTTCACCTTGAAAGTAAATCTTGGCACTTCCTGTATGAACTGGTATTGACCTGTTGTTCTTAGAAGGTAATGAAAGAGCCACATAAACATCATTAATTCTGCAATACATTGTTCAGAATTCTATAGTTATAAGGAATTATTATTTTAAAATCAGACCATCTTATGCATGATATGAGAGTTCTCAAAGCATGCGGAGCTGTTGAACATGAAATCTCCAGATATTTTCTGGAGAACCTCTGTGTAAACATATGAAAAGCCAAAAGAGAAATCTTATTGCTGAGACATTTTAGCTGTATGGGCTGTCAAAAAGCATTTATTTTATGAGTCCTCAAATTATTGTTTTAAATGCACAATTTGAAAAGCAAGCACTAAAATACAGACCCAGGTCTCAGTTCTGCAAGCTCCCAGATACGCGAGTAGCTGTCTGCACATAGTCACCACAAAGCAGGGAGGTGGAAGGCAGGTGGTGACTCAGACAGCTCTCCTCCTCACTGGCATCCATGTCCACTTGTCCATCATGTTGGGGACAGCCCATCATCAGAGCTCTCTTCTCTTCCTTCAGAAACCTGGGGGACAGTGGTTAGGATGTCTGTGCTGTGTGGGTATCGTGGGAGGCAGAAATGTCCTCTGCTTGTGCTCTGCTCGGCTTGTGTTTGGAAATACGTGCATTCAAAGCCACTAAGGATATACAAGGATTTTGGGTAGTTAGGCATGAAAGGGTTCATCTAAACATTTTATGTGTCTGAACAGAAGATAAGGTTTAGGGAGTTTTGTTTTCTGAGTTTTTTTGTTTTGTTTTGTTTTGTTTGTTTGTTTGTTGGGGTTTTTTTGTGGAATACTTAAGTCACGAGAGAATTTGGACCCAGAGACTAAGGGGACAGTACTAACAGTTTTAATTTTGCCAACCATATGTTGCTAATTCAAAAATAATTGTTTACAAAGTAACTAGATCTCCCAAGTACTGACTAGGATTTGAAGAGTATCTGGCATAATGCAGCTGTGGGCCTTAGGTAGTCAGCTTGGCAAATATGTGCCCTAAGCTTACAAGCAAACGCCAAAACCAGTTAAAATACATGCCCAGAGTACGTTTTTGGGAGTCTTTGAGAAGTGAGTGGGATACAGCAGTGAAGGGATGTGAGTAGGACAACAGACTGAATGACTCACAGGCGTTGGGAACTGAGCAGGCTAAGCCCCAGACTTGGTCTATGATGACTCCAGTCATCACCTCACCTGTAAAACGGTTGATGGCGAGGAACTAGTAGTTCAAAGTCATGACTTTTTTGAGGTGTTTTTTATACTATCTATGTTGTGAAGCAGACGCTGATAGGTGACCATTCTTTTAAGTGCAATGTACTGGTTTTGTGCAAAATCACTATATTCATTGTGATTATAACAACTCTCTGCCAACTCACTGCCTTGTTTTCATTTACGTACCACTCCTTTGGTGTTGTATATGGAATAAATTAAATTAGTTTGTTAAAAACAAAGAAAAAACCCCAACAAAAAACCAAAACAAAACTAATTTTAGTTAGCCACAAAATACAAACACTCATCTTCATCAGTCTTGAGTGTCCATGTAATCTTGTTGCTGTGAGCTTTGCCTTTGCCAGATGTTCTTTTGTCCCATTTCTTCTTCCTCTCATTTTTATTTTTGCCCATAATTGTTGTCATACTTTAATTGAAAGCTCTGTAAAGGTGACTGTTTTGCAAAATAACCTGTAGAAAATTATTTAAAATTGTAATCAGTAGCCATAAGTAACAAGGAGGAGTAAGAATAGCAAACAGAATCATTCATGTGGAGGGTTGAACATTTGAGCACCATGACGTGGGTTGTAGGTGCATAGGTCTTCCCTTTTCCTACCTCTTTTGCATTTGATGAAAAATTATGGTGATCTCAGAAACAGCTGAGGCAGATTGTCCCTTCTCTTCTGTGGGAAGAGCCAAGTTAACCAAGCCTGAGCTTCCAAGGAGTGGGGAAATCTTGAGATTCTCACTCCTGACCTTGTGATAGCTTCTCATTTTTTATAGACAAAAAAATAATATGCTTTAATGCAGTGTAATGAATTTTTAACATTGACATATTGTGACTCTTTTTTCCAAGAAGCTAAGAGGTTTAAGGCTCTCTTGTACCCTCACAACTGTTTTAATGAGAGATGCCTTTGAATTTCTTTGACATTAAACACAGTTTGTGATTATATGAAGCTAGGTAGGGTGAGGAGAGGCAGGTGTTTTATATCTTTTTGCAATTTCTATTTCTGGAATTGGACAGCATTTTGAATTAAAATATTCTAACATGGATTCTACTACTGTTGTAAGTACTGTAGGTTTCACTAGACTTCAAGCTTAAATTTTTCCCCTCACTCTCAGTTCAGATCTGCAGCAAATTCAAGTGCACTGTCCTACACGTTATACTGAATTGTGTCTTTGCACATGTGATACAGCCTGAAATTATTCAGTGTGACAACACTTAACCTAACATAATTCAGTTCAGTGCACTGAGAAGTAGAATGATAGAATATTTGTTTCCCTAGGATGGGTACCCATCCATTGTCACTCAAGTTACTGCAGATTATCTGTTAGGAACATAAGAATATAGGACTTGCCATACCAGATCAAACCAGTGGTCCGTCTAAGAAACTGTCCTTTCTCTTGAGACAGGCTGGAGCTGGGTATTTCAGACAAAAGTGCATAAAACCTTGCAATAAACTTTCAAATGTCTTTCACATTACATTTTTTTAATCCTGTCAGTTAGACTTTGGTCTAAAGCAAAAAGTCCTAAATCCCTCGTGTTTCCTAAATCTCCTCTGATGTAACACTTCATTTTCATGTTATCTATCTAAACCTTATCTGAATTTTACTGTGCTTTTGATGTCAGTGTGCTGTGGTAGCAGTGCATTCCACGAATTAATTGTATGTTATAAATAGGAATGTCTAATGTATCTTGTCTTGTTTTTCAAACCTCAAACATGCTTTCTATTAGACATCTCATCTTTAAGCTAAAAGGATTCCCATCAGTGTTTCCAGTCCCTACCCTGCAGGACTATTCCAGTGCCTGTAATCATTTTAACAATTCTTCATATCTGTGTGCTTGTGCTGCTATCTATATCCTTGTGCTTGTCACAAGAACAGATCACAGTGTTTAATATAAAGAGTATGCAGTAATTTTATATAGTAGCTGTGCTATTCTTCTGTAACATTTTAATGTCAGTATGAAGAATTAAAGGGAAAGGAGAGGTTCTTACAATCAGAGTTATTTTTACGTTTTTTATTTCCGGTACATGAAAATGATACCAGAATCATTACAGCACTGAGAGATTGGTTCTAAAATGTATGTTGAGCACAGACAGTGATAGTAAGAGCCCCTTTCACTTTAAGGCCTTTTTTACATTTTAAGCTAATAATTCTATAGGTTAATTTGTGCACTACTTAAGACTTTATTTCTTCTTGTTCTTGATCAACCTACTTGAGTTCATTTGGAATTTGGAATTATATTAATGTAGATCACACTTATTAGTTTATATCCTCAGCACAGCAATCATAATGCAAAAGGTGGATTTTTTTAAAGAGATAAAAATATTTACTTTTATCCTTGAATGTTTCTTCTATCCAAGTATTTTTAAGGAATAATGCTCTCTAAACTTTTTTTTAATTCCTTTTTCCTTCCTCTTCCCCCTATTCTCATGTGCGCCGTGAACTTGCACTTTTTAAAAATTAATCAAGGACTGGTAGTTTTGAAAGCATCAGGCACAGTCTAACGTAGTTGGTGTTAATTTGCATCTGTGCTGAGGTGCGTGAGCATGAGCATCTGAAGATCGCAGCAACGCCCTCTGCTCCAGCTGCAATCTGCAAATTGCTTGCAGTGCCCCTTGAAGGCAGATATACCTGTGTGGGAGCCCTTACACTCCTTACACACACTCAGTGTTGGCTGTAGTGTAAGGACTAAAGTAATTAGATTGAGGTGTAGTAAGAGTCTGTGGACTTTTAATAAAAATGTTCTGCTTATGGTGAACCGCAATGATTTCAGGTGTTCGAGGTAAATGGTTTCTTTTGTAATGTAGTGTTTGACCTATAAATCTCATGGCAACTTTGCAAGGTTCTTTTTCTACAAAACTGGCAGCTTCCACTGTCCAATTCTGTAGGCTCTAAAATAAATAATGAAAAGTACCGTAAACACAGGATTTGGTATTGATTTTCTGGAGTTTAAGATAATCTGAGGTCTTCAGAGATCAGTATCCTTTACTGTGTCATACACTTATGTATGCTGCTGCTATAAAAATAAATAACTGAAGCTCTTTAAGGTCTAGTTTGTGAAAAAGATGAAACATTTATTGGCCACTATATTTTGAACATTGTATTTCTGAAGCTGAATTTGATGCTTTGCGTCCCATAAAATAAAAATTATGAGATTGAAGGCAGTAATCAAAAGAAAAGGGCTCAATGTGTCACTCTTGCTAGAATACATGTGGCTGGTTGAACTGAGCTTTACTTCTAATATACTTTTATAAATTTTTAATGATGGCTAATGGATCAAAAGTTGAGAGGCTTTGGAGATGAGTTATTTATCAGATTTTTTTTTTCCTTTTGATGCTGTGTGCAGCATCTCCTGGATCCCTCGGGTTGCAGGCTGTTTCTAAGATGTGGCTTGCAGTTCAGTCTGTTCCCCGTCCAGCATTTTGCATCTCTTTAACAAATACCAGGGTAGGGTTCAGCGATATTAATTTTGAACTTTTCACAGCAACAGATGTTAGAAAGACCTGCCAGAGTAAAACAGTGCTAATTTTGGTTTCGTTGTGGATGTCTGGGTGCTGTCAGGGCCGCAGGGCGGGCAGCGGCATTTTCCAGCCCTGACCTGTCCCACCAGGTGCCGCTGTGATGCAGTGATGCCTGAAACTGGCCAGGAAACACAAGGATACACAGTCCCCAAACTCCTGATTAATACAAATAAAAAGGCGAAGGAAATTGTAGCCTGCACCCTGTGACCTCACCAAGACGTTTTAAGACATCAAGGAAACTGTGATGAATCAGGAGCAGTCTTCTAAATATCAGAGAGCTGTATGGCTCCACAGATTATTGTACTGACCGGGATACAGATTTCTACAGTGTGACCGTATTACAGCATCAATTTGAAAGGAGAGGGAAAGGAAACTAAGGATTCAAGCCGCAGAAGTAAAAATAATTCACAGGGAAGTGGCTCAGCAGCTTACAGTCAGCTTTGCCTCTCCAAGTGTAGGCATGTCTGCATGGCACAGAGGAGCCTTCAGTTCCCTGCCTGCCCCGAGCATGGTGGTCTCCATTACACAACACGCATTGCTGGTGGCACCTCAGCAGTGACATTTTGGCAGGGAAGAAATCATGATGTAAATTGAAAGTGAGCTCTCTGTCAGCCACCCAGGTGGAATCAATTGCGCCATGGGTTAGGTAACCTGGATTACTCCTGCCTGTGGATCCCCCAGGTCTCCAAGCAGTATGGCAGGATTGTATGATGCTGCTTAGAATGGTATGCATATACTAAGTGTGAAAGGGAAAGACACAATGCTAGATTTAAATGGCCAAATATGGAGAAAAGATGAGGACAGTAGGTGTCTTTTAAAAATTGGCTGTTGAACTAATGAGTTGCTGGCTTGTAACACTACCGTTTCAGGGAAATTTTCTCCAATATACTAATAAGAAATATGACAATAGCATTGCTCAGTTATAAGTGGATCACATCTAAGTAGCAGGGTTTGATTCCTCATACTTGCTTACACTTGTACATTTCAGTTTCTTTCTGCTTCTGGACAATTAGGTTCCTGGTTTTGGGCAAGACCTATCTACTTTCCCAGCATTTGGCTCTGTATCCCACTCAGGCAGGTGTCAAGATATAGTATCCTCATTTTGTCTTCTCTTGCATGAGTCTCATTTCCTGACCATGTGAAAAATAGTACATCCAGTACTTCACTTTGTCTTTTCATCAAAGTTCATAACGATTTGAGGCCCCTCCAGCTTACTATACAGATAGCTAGTAGGAGAGCCACAACCTTGGAGGTGATTACGTGAGAATTTGGTGCGATTCACCAGCTAAATGTAAGGTGTGCTGGGCTGTTGTTGGGGCATGCATTTATAATTATTTTTGTATTTTTATCATAGGATGCAGCTTCAGTTCTTGAAAGGAGTGTATGATGCAAGGTGAATTGAACTCAAATTTCAGAAAAATCAATTAATGATGGCAAGGTTGAACTCATTCTTGATTGTACAGGCAGAAAGCATGAAATGTTCCTTCTGTTGAGACAGAGGAATGTGTCGGAAGAACAATTTATAGCACCTGTTTTTCAGGTTGTTTTCTTCCCATAACTCTCCAGAAATAGTGGAACCATGGTAAGGATCTTGGAATCCTACTTCTGGGAATCTGTTAGAGTATGTACTTCTTGGGCGTATTTAGAAGACTTTGCGGGATGAGCTCATGTAACTAATCAGTGAAGGAAAGAAAAAGTAGATAATCACCTTTCAATACAGACAGATAATGGTAGCATCTTCAGAAATCACTTGTATGCTAAGTAATGCAAGGGAATTTATTTTATTTCAAGTTTTAGAGAATCCTGTGTATGAGGGGATATTACTTGGTCCCAATATTATGGACTTGCATCACTTTTAATTGGAAGTGCACGTGTTAATCTGTAGCCTGCACCATTGTAGTTGTGAGGAAATTGCACTTGAGGCTGCAAGCCTACATGTTACATTTCTTTTGGCAGTTATATTTGAAAACACTATATTTTGACAAAATTATTCACGATGTACAACCCTAGCTGCCTGACTGTGAACAATTTTACATTCATGGAGTTGGAAGGTCTAACGTAGTATGAGTAATTGGACTGTTGAACGGTTGAAATAGCCCTAACTGGGATATTTGGGCCAGACGTTCTTTTGACTGACATAATATAATATTCAGATCATTGTTTCTGAAGACTTGAATTTCAGTAGGCACACTGTACATGAAAAAGTGTGCAGTATATGTTAATGACTTAACTCTTAATAGTAAGTAAACTTTATTGAACTTTATCCTGGAAACTTGACAGTGGAAGCTGGCTGAAGTTAAAAGTGAGCTTCGAAGCCCAAAGCAAAATTACTTTGAACCTGAATGTATGGTATCAATCTCAACTGCTAATCAGAATATGTAGAATATATGCAACCTTTAATTTTAATTAACATATTAATTAATTTTTTACTTAACAACAACTGCAACTTTAACCTCTACTGCTCTTTTAGCTGTGTTAAAGTATCCATGACTGCACACAGACATCTCGATCTAGAGACTCAGCAGACTTTTGAAGTCGGTGGAGTTGTTCTGCTTTACACCTTTTGAGGATCTGTCCTGTGAGATCAGTACCAGTCCAGACTTATGTGTTCCGGGTCAAATTTATTGAACCTGGAAGAGTCAGAGGACTTCGGAGTGGGTATTGTTTCTTTTTAAAAGTTGATTGGACCTTCCTTTATCTACGTTGAGTGCTCCCCATAGTCTGATTAGTGGGGGGTGTGCATTACATATTTCTAGGATTAATTCAATTTCACTTTCATCTTTCAGCGTTTTCCTTCTGAGAAATCAGATGGCTTCATGGTAATTCCCTGCTGCTCTCTAAATCCCTAAGTGTCTTTCCTGTTTCTCACTTCTTTAAGGTATTAAGTGTTACTCCATAAAGTAGAAGTTAGCGTGTCTGACTCTGTGTTTAATTTCACCATGTTAAGCATAAACAATTTAGAAGTCATGTTATTTCAAAGTGGATATATTTTGCACAACACACTATCAAGCTCAGGGGTAAAGTTAGCTGGTATTTGTTGGCTTCCAGCTGCGTTAAGTACTTCAAAATACCATAACCCAAATGTAAAATTGCATCTTACTGCAATACTGAGGAAGCCTGGCCATGGAAAATCTCCAGGTTAATGAACTTTCTGACTGAGGATATTTGCCTTTCCAGCTGCTGAATGTGAAAATTGGAAGTGTGAGCTCCTAGTATATAGGTCCCCAGCCCATACTAAACCACCCTATAACCCAGACTGACATGGGAGACCACAGTAATGTTGTCTGTAGCACGCTGCTTGTACAGTATGTGCACTGTGCTTTGTGGGACTATGGGCTTGTTAAGGAGGCTCACATGAGGTTACCTTGCAGTGTGGGATCTCCTCATATCCACTTACCCTAGGACTGCTGCTGCTGTGCTGCTACCAAGTATGAGGCAAAAGATAAAGTTCACGTGTCTGGAATAGGGTCTTGCTTTATAAGAGAGGGTCTGTAGTAGACTAAATCAGGGAATTTCAACGTCATGTATGTTAAACTTATTAGCCACTTAACTGGCTTGCTTTTGGGAAAAGTTAAGAGTCATCACTGGATTCACTGGTCTTGGGTGCACTGTCTGAGGTTATAGAAAGGATTATCTGCTCTGAATAGCATCTCTTTATTTTTGTATCCTTTTACTTTGGCTGTGTGAAGAAGTAAGTGAAAGACCATCATCCAAACTTAAAAAAGCCAAAAAAAACCCTAAAAAACCCCAGCGAACAGAGAAGAGCTGTGTTCCACACAGGCGTACTTTCTTGAGAGCCTCGTGGGAGTTTTTGTATTAGCAGGGCTCTTGAGTACGCACACAAAAAAGTTTTTTTAATACTTGCAATATCTGAGTTCGTGAATCTGAACTGTCTGATATGTTATGGGATATGTCGTGCAGTTTGAACTAAGCAATCTAATAGAGTGGTTACTGGGAAATGTATATTAGTGGGAACATTAATGTGCTCTCTTTATATTGAAACCAGGTTTGACAATGTTTATGTAGCCCATGGGCTGAATGGTGATGTTAGTATGAAAGAGGCAGATTGTTTAGCTGAAAGGAGAGTTGAAACTTGTCATGTCTGCATTACTGACATTAATGTTTTATGCACTCGGTGCTTCTAAGACTGCTTCTCTGTGTGGGATTATGGTAATTCCTGATCAATTGTGTCTTTGTAAGAAAATACAACCATGTATAATATAGCTAAAATGCAAGGTAGCTCTTCATTGCGTAAGGACTAATTAGAGAATAGTTTATTATGGAACTGAGGTATGAAAAGAAAAATGTTCCAGTAAAAAGGCTCTTGATCAACAAAATGTGAAAGGACTTAGCAATTTTAGTTCACTGGGATCTAGCTAATGTGATTGTCCCCATTTCAGAGCAAGGTGTAAATCCTTTACATCAAGGAACAAACTTCAGCTTCTATTGAATGAAGACATATGTCTTAAAAACACATTACACAGCTGTCTATGAGGAGTGGAGGGACAAAGGACTGCAAGTCTTGGTGGTTTTGGTTCTCTCTGAGGTGTTGCAAGGGAGGAAGAGCACCACAGGAAGCCTGGAAGAAGATAATCAGAGTGCAGTTGCCTCACCCCTTGATCATAAAACCTTGCCTCCCATGATTACAAAACCTCCAAAATGGAATGTAAAAGAGAACTGAGTGAAGGTTTGGCCACCATAGTTAGCACTGATTTGACTAATTGCCATGAGCTTATTTTATTATCAGAATTTTGCAGTGTATTCTTTGTTTGTTTCTTTTCCCCCAAGGTACAAATGCATCTTCTACTGAATTTATTTTCAGTGTTTTGTTTTGAAATGGCAAAACTGATCTCAATTATGATTTTTATCCTGACCACCAGTCATGTCAGAGCCCAGCCCAACTCCTTAAAATAAATTCAGCATTGCTTGGTTTATTGACTGCTGCAAGAGTTCCATCCATTCAAGCATGTTTATTTTGCATTATAAGTTTGATATCTACTTGGAAAAGTAGATTCAGTTACTATAAAAAATAATTTTCCTAACATTTTTTGTGTTGAAAAGATTCTGAATGAATCTTCCAAAATGAACAATATGCATGAGAGTAGTAAAGAATAGAAATCAAAAAATCTATGAGCTCTTTTTATTCCTCACCCAATCCCCCAGTGCCAGAATGACACAAATCCATTTATGCACACACACATTTTACACACAAATAAATGGATGAATAGGTAGTGTAGATAGAATGAAAGAACCCTGCTATTTTAGATTGAAGTGCCTGTCACTGACATTAATTTAGATGTAGTATTAGGGAGCCTCTTAAAGGTCAGGTTTCCCCTGGAGCGTTAGTTTACCCTGGACATTTTTACAGATGATGTGCTAAAGATGTAATGCATCTAATAACTACATCTTGGCTTCATCTACTTGATTCATCAAATTCCTGCCTGCTCAATACTGAGTTTTTGGTGACATGTTATATGTGAAATATTACAATACAGTATATTAATGCCATGTTGATTGCAACTGATTTTTTTTGTTTGTTTGTTTGGAGGTATGTGAAAGTAAAGCTCATCTATTGCCTAATGCTAGTGACCTATGGTTTCCTGGAAATAGGACCCCCTCATTTTTCAGCTAAGGAAAGATAGTTATGAATGAACAGCTGCCCTTGCCTGGGAGAGATGGCATTCAATGCTAGTGCAGCATCATGACTTCCCATGCAGATGGGTTTATCACATTGCATGTAAAACATTGTTTATACAGACAAATAATGTTTCCTGGGTTCATGCAAAGTCACAGGTAGTTAAGTGCATTGATATCACAAAGATAGAGCCTAATTCTTGCCCTTATTCTGTGACCTCTTGATAATACAGTTGCTTAATCCTTTTTAAAGGGGTCTTTTAACTTGATTGTGAAGACTGTAGTTGACCAATAACCAGATAGGGCAGCCCTGAGGTTAATAAGGTTGTTTGCTTTAGAACAGTCAGTTTGTCTTTCCTACTTGATATGAATGTTTTGTAGTGTAACACTTGCATTGAGCTGTATGCTCTGCCCTTGTCAAAAAGAACTTTGCACAAAGATCAGAGGCACAAAAGATAATTTTTAGAAACAAACTGGCATTGCAATTAGATGAATGAGAGTGGCATGTGCCAAAGAGCTGGCAGAGACACCGTTCAGGAGTTCGCCTGGTTTTCCCTCTCCATCAGTGACTCTTTGTGGTAAGTTGCCCATCTGAAGAATGAGTTTTTAAGTTTTAAAAACAAACCAATGTAAAACCCCCAAAGAACTCTTAAGATCATCATGTTGAAATAGAACACATGTGAAATATTGCTATTTGACCAGGATAAAATATTTTTTCAGTGTTGCAAAGCTAGAGCAGTAAATTTCTGCAATGTTGGATGGGCTGTGAGGCTTCTGAGGCAGCAGGGCAGCCACCGCTTTGCTGGATGGGGAGAGGGACCCAAGTACAGTGTGATCCGTGAATAGGCTCTACATCCGTCTTCTGAATTGCAGATCTCTCACTCTGTAATCATTATGCTAAAGGAGAGTTGTTTCTTATCTACACTGATCCCACGGATCATCTGGTTTTCTCTTGCACCCAGGTGAGCACAAAAGCGGCGCAGTAACAAGGATTGTGGTCTTCTACCCTGAAAAGCACCCACACCAAGTTCATTTACTTTAGCTTGGGCTGAAGACTGTGTTCTTTGTCCAGACTTTGTTCTTAAACTCTGAAGCAGAGCACAGCCTCGCCTTTGTGGGTTTTTTCTTTTTCCTAGAACTGCCTTTTGTGTGTATTGGCAGGAAAATAGCATTGCTCTTAAGGATCTCAAAGTCAGATCTGCTTCTGCAGCCTTGAAGGTGCTGTTACATTAAAGAGAGGGGAAAAAAAGCTTTTAAATATTGAAACAGTTTCTAAAGTAAAGAGATTTGAATTTATGATTGATTTCGAAGTGATCTGTGTTTAAACTTTGAATGGGAATAAAATAGTGTCTTGTTCAAATATTGAAATAGTTTTAAAGTTAAACGGCTTGAACATAGAACTCTCTCATGGGAAATTGTATTCTCATTTCAGCCTCTGACTTCTCTTGCATATTGTACTCACACGCCAGTGTTTGCTTAGGCTGCACTGGAAAACTCTCTGATACGATTTTGTTAGTTGATTTAAAGAAACCTAATAACAAACCACAAAATACACTGAAAAAATTGATAGTGGCAGATATTTTTTCATGGTAATGGAAATTCAGCAGAATGATGTAAGCAAAGACTTAGGATAGCTCTTTAAAGCAGAAGAGTAGGGGAGATAAAATAATTAAAAAAACATTGACATGGAGATGTGGTCATTGAAGTATGGACGATGAGTGAGAACTGTGTAACTGGAGAAGATTAGTCTCTGGATCTTGGCCGATAAACAGTCAACAAACCATTACCTGTTATTGCTCACCAAGCCGCTCTTAATTTTTTGGGGTGGTAGTTATTCTTTATTGACTGGCATGCTGCAAAAGTTGTTGTTTTGTGGCTCACATAAGAGGCCCACAGTTGTATTTTATAGCATGTGCTGTCAACTTATTAGTGGCTGTCTTCGAACGGGTTTGATTCTCCGTCTTGGCTTTCACATTCAGGTGTATAATAATGGCTAGTGAAAATCTTATACCAGGAACAGAGAAAGCTGCATAGAAGAACTAGATAAAATGCAGGCAGGTAATGTGTGTGCCATTGTCTTACTGACCGTAACATTAGGATTCCCTGTGTATTTTATAGCCAAAATGGCTTTTCAGTTTCCTAACACTTGAGGGCATAATTACTTCAGCTGACTGTTTGAGTTGTTAGCCACTTCTGCATATTCTTAGTGCACCTCTTTCCTTGGTGTAGGGTCATGCAATGGATCAATGTGACATTGATGGTACCGTTGGCTTGACCCACTCTATTTGAAGTTTGCCAAAGCTGGAGGAGGAGGCAAAGCTGTAGATGAGCTGATCTTGCTGGTGTTCCCATCCCCATTGCAGCAAGAAACTGATTTGAGATAGCTGGATATTTCAGTGGCAAATCCTGTGTGTTGTTAAGTATGTATCTTCATGGCTGCAAGCAAGGGGGTTGAGAGTAAACTGTATGTGCAGTGTTGGATAACAGTGTGAAAAACAATATCTGCCTTGATCAAAGTTTAATGAACCCATAGTGGAATGTGAGTTTTTTGTTTATTTAAATTTTTCATGAACTTGAACCACTGGAAGAGGAACTCCATTTAGGATTGAACTGGGGAGGTGAGTATTATGGCAAGTTTTCAAAATTTGAAAGTTTGAAACAGTTTTTTCAATAATGTCACTTTAGAGGACAACTAAGAAAAATCTCAAGAACTTAATGGACATTTTAAGAACAGTGTTTTTTAAAAAAATTACTGTGGTGCAAAACTAGTGGAGAATCAATGGAAGCTTTTCTGGAGCATTAATAAATCCATGCAGCCATAGCTGAGAAATTACAATAAATGGAGAAATCTGGATAACTGTCATATTCCAGAAGAGAAATAAATTATGGTCAGTCTAATCAGTAGACTGTCTAATCAATCACTACTATTAATCCTCAGGAGCCACTTATTCCACGATTTTAATAAAATTAGAAACATGGAATGAAAGCTGGCAGTGGGATCTGTGTGCTACATAGTCAGTGCAGTTGTCTGTCCCAGGAAGCATCCTCATCCTCCTCTCCAAGGGTAAACAGCCTGTTAAACTGAGCTGGCTGGGGCTTTAGGGGCCCACTGGGAACAGAAAGCATTTTGCCCCATAGTTTGCTGGTAATTATTGCTATATGATAAGTAAAAATGTTATTCAGACTCCATTTGCCAGATTAGAGCTTCATTTTCTCATGTTTTTGGTATTTAATGCCACTTATTTTTCTTAAGACAAAGCTTTTTAAATAGTCCTTACAAGAAAAAAAAACAAAGAACAAAACCCCAAAGTACAACAGATGCTAGGTTGAAACCTCTTAAATGGTTGAAAACATAGCACAAACAATTATGAAGTTTTGATAAATTGTAAATTTTTGTGTATTTTCCTCTCTTTTGATAAGGCCTTTCCTTTTTACAAGAAGGTTTGATAAAGACCATGGGAACAGAACAGGGAGATTAAACCACATCTTCTTGCTTAGGGAATGATATACTCATGTAGCAAAAAAGAGGGATATTACAACTCATGGAAATTTTGGCTCTCTTTAATTTTTGAGCTTCGTTCTTTCCTATTACAGAGTGCATTTCCATTAGCTTCAGTTGTCCAGAGGTTGCCCAGCCCTAATCTGGGATGAGACTCTTGCCTTTTATCTGACGTCTATTAGCACAAATCATGGTGCACTCTATGTAGGGCAGCCAGTTTCTGAGCTTTGCCTAGTTAAAAAATGAGATGTATGGCTTCTCATCCTGAGGCTACATGATATGATTAGGCTTTGCTGATATGGAGTCTCTTGAATAAGTATCTCCACCCAGCTGCACATAGGATTCCCTTGGTTGTAGCAAAATATTGGTGCTTTGCTCTTAAACTTGGGAGCATTGACCAAATCGAGATGAAGTAAAAGAGCTGGCCTGCAAAGAGCTTGGCATTGACACTATAATGTCATGGTTTATCCAGTATATTTGCATGACATTGCAAATTTGTTTTGCTGGGTTGAAGAGTGGTATTCACTGGAACAAAAAACCCACTCTTCTTGTTTTTAGAGCATGTGCTTTCTCTTTTTTAATTGTGACGGACCTTGGAAATCTTCACATTTATTGTGTTCTATGAACTTTGAAATAGTCGGTAGGCCATTCAGACAGGTCACCTGTCCTCAGATTTTCTCATTTGGTGGAGCTTCCATTGAATTCAGTGAAGCTACGCTGATCTTTATCCGTTCAAGTTTTAACCTCAAACAGTGTGTATGTGTATGTGTGTGTATACATGTGTACACGCCTGTGAGTATGCATAAACAGTGTGTGCACATTTTTCTATATGTGCTCCAGGTGCTGGACCATATTCAGAGAAGGGCAACGAAGATGGTGAGGGCTCTAAAGCATAAGTCCTATGAGGAGCAGCTGAAGGAGCTGTGGATGTTTACCCTGGAGAAAAGGCTCAAGGGTGACCTTATTGATCTCTACAACTACCTGAAAGGAGGTTATAGCCAGGTGGAGGTCAGTCTCTTCTCCCAAGTAACAAGAGGACAAGAGGAAATAGCCTCAAGTTGCACCAGGAGAGGTTTAGATTGGATATTAGGAAAAACTTCTTTACAGAAAGGATTGTCGAGCACTGGAACAGGCTGCCCAGGGTAGTAGTTGAGGCACCATGCCTGGTGGTATTCAACAGACTTGTAGATGTGGTACTTAGAGACATGGTTTAGTGGTAAATATGGCAGTGCTGGGTCAATAGTTGGACTTGATGATCTTAGAAATCTTTTCCAACCTTAATGATTCCATGACTGTGAAATATATTGCAAAAGACTTAATGTCCGGAAGATTCATAAGAACATGAGGTGTAATGTGAAACTCCCAAAAAACTGTCATTAAGGTCATTCCAAAAAAAAGTCAGCACAGCAATTTTTGAAAGTGTTATTAGCTCTGCTGAGCATACTCCAAAGTCCTAGGAGTGTTCCTGCACCATGCATGGCTATGTCACATATGTCATTGGGTGGTTTTGGATTTTTGGATCCCTTTCCTGGCCAAGATCCAAATTTGGAGAAACAAATCCATTTGAGATAAAAACACCAGAAAGCTGTACCAATGAAATCTCAAAAAGAAAAGCAGAGACTTAGACATATGATGACAAAAATTATCTACAGTTTATGCAACCTTAACTTCACCTTAGTTAAGATTTTATTTTTTTTTTCTTTTCTAATTTTTTTTTTTTTTGGTGGGGACTGGATATATAAAATAAAGTATTGTATGGATGAGTGTAATCCAGTGAATGGTTTATGGACACACTCCTCCAGGGAGTGTTATAAGTTCACCACTGAGTGCTATATTTTGCATTTGGATCTCTGATTTAACTGCAAGAGGTGTAAAAACTGATTCATCGAGCCAACTCCCTACTGGTTACACATCTGAGACTCAAGTGTTTCATTTGTTACTTTTAAAGCTATAGTAAATAATTTTAAACATGAAGTGAGGTTTGTTTTTTTTTTTTGAAGGCCTATTGTTTCCAATAAAGGATGACAAATCTAAAGCAAATAAAACATTGGATGATATTGGTAGAAATTATTATATTGGCTCTAAACCTGTTTGTTTGAAACAGTAGCTATAAGAGATTGTATATTTTGGTAACTTTACTGACTTTTGTTCTCCTTCTATCTCTTTTTGGGGGTCAGCCATCACAAATGCAGAAGCTATGCAGATCTGGAGATATGGTACTTTTTTTTGGATGAGAAGGATGGGTTGAATTAATAATCTAACATTTAAGCTGCTGGCAGCACCATTGGTGCCTCAGAAGAAACAGCACAGCTGTAAAAGCACAACAGATTCACAGAGTTTAAAGCCAGTGATCGTGATTAGTGTCAGTTATAATTGTCACAGTTATTTTACTTTTACTGTAGGGGCTGATGCCCTAAGTTCTAGATTCATAAAGTTTGGGATCTAAGTGGAAAGCTTGGTGCAGAGTTGAGGGGAAAACATTGTGCTTTGGTGGAAAGGATACAGTAAGGATTATGAACACGGAGTAAGTAAGTTACTTCCTTTGGGTGTACATTTGTCTTTATTAAAAATGTGTGGGCATGCTTTCAAGAGAGTGTGGCGAATTTGGAGGCAGTGTGGTAGGTCTTTACAGTGAGATAGGATGTGAGGAGAACTTTCTGTATAAATTTTGGTCGTCTGAGGATGTAAAATAGCACGGATTGAGGTGCAGTAAAGTTTATGGAGGGAGAAGGTTTCTGAAAGTTGATGTCATTGCTTGAGTGGAAGAAAAGGAAGAAATACACTAATAGAGAGATATCACTGAACAACAATTTGTTGCCCTCTATTTATGGCTTTAGCAGCCCCCCAAGCTTTTCCTGAAAGAGTTACATGTCTCTATCTGGAGAACTAATGCAATGAAAACACCTGACTGTCTAATAGGAGCTAGGAACAGAGATGTGTCAAGGTAGGCTGATGCAGGAGTGCAAAGCAGCTTGTGCATCACCAATCTGCTGTTGCAGGACACTGAAGTCATACAAATTTCTCAGCCTCCCATGTGGAAGGGTTTTCCTCCATCTCATATCCCTGGGATATATCTCACCCTCCTCATGGTCAGACGTGTGCTTGTGAATTCCATTCTTAGCGTATTCATGGCCAAGTCTTAATCATTTGTTCTTATGCCAAAATTGCCTTTTAACTTGAACAGCTTCTCTGCCTCTCGTTTGCTTATCTCTTCTCCAACCCCCTGCAATTACACAGAAATTACATTCCTTCAAAATAGGTTTTAAATCCTTGCTTAATGTTTGGGCGAGACTGATATCTCAGTAGTCGACTAGATAGATTCCTCCCCCATTCTTAAATACGGGTATTATGTTTGCTGCTTCTGTAGTCATTCATATAACCTCTCACTGAAGAGATTTATTAAAAATTGAAGTATTCCAGTAAGTTTAACTGAGAGCACAAATCTTGTTTGTAAAGTCTTTCATTTTTTTCTGTATATATATACAATTTGAAACTGGAAATACTGTGTCTTATAAAATTTGCTTCCCTTCTCTGAAGGTTTTAACCCAAAATTTAAATGCACTTCATTGTGCATTTTCTGCCTTTTTTTCCTCAACCTGTGTGGTTACAAATGAAAGTCTATGCTATGGCTTGGCCTGAGAGGGAGGAATGTTCTTCAGCTCCATTGTAGGGATGGTCTTCTAGACTTGGAAAAAGGTAAGGAACTGAGGGAAGGCAGAGGAAATTTTTGTAGTAGAAGGCAAGCCTCAAGGGAAATAAAAAGGCAGGGAACTGAAGAGTAAAGTCATTGTACGTTGTGATTTTTCTGAGATGTTTTTAATTCCCCAAACTGCAAGCAATGATAAGAAAATTCCCTGTTGTTTCTCACTTACAAAAAAACAGAATTAAAACTCTGAACATTTATACATAAATTGAACTGCAGGTGCACTTTACTGGGGGTGGGGGTAGGGGAAGATCTTAATTAAGTCTATAAAAATCAACAAGAAAATTCTGTGGAGACTACACAAAAATAATATATTTTCCTGAAACAGCGTGAGATAACTCCATAGGTCATCTTTTCATCTAAATGCTGGTTATTCAGTTTCCCCAAATGAAGACTACTTTGATTCCAATGGCTGTATGTCGCATGCAAAACAACTGATGAGGATACAGTTTCCAAACTTTTTTCCTACAGCAAGAATTTATTTCCACACCCCCCCCCCCAATACCCTGGAAGATTCTTGAATAGAAGTATTATTGCAGTCAGTGTGTCATTTTACTGTACTCAGTTCATTTAGTCCCAGGTGTACTACGTGTGTGTTCGTTCTAGGGGAGGGCATGGGAGCCTTGCCAAGCCCTTTAGTTATTCTTGGCTCAGAGCCTAAGCACTACATTTTTCTAACTTATGAAATGAATTTCAACTTGTAACCTGTGGCACTTTCAAGGTCATGATTGGAAGGTATCAGGTGTGCTTTAAGAATAGCTCAGCAAGAAGAGGACATATTTTAAAAGTTTCTTCTTTTTTCCCTTTTTTTCTTTTCTCTCTCTTTTTTTTTTTTTTTTTTTAATAATTGCTGGCTAACAAATAGCCCAGAAAGCAAACTAGCATGAACTCTTCAACACCTCTCCAGATTCAACAAGACTGACATTTATAGCTTTATTGTAGCAGAGACATGGCATTTGGATTCAGATTGTTTGGACTGCAGAGTGTCAGTATAAATAGCTATGATTGACTTTTGTATGGAGCACATCTGGAAGCAATTTATGGCATTCCAGCTAGATTAAAGCATGTTTTAAAGGCATTTCACCAGTCTTTTTTTTTCTTCTTTTTTTTTTCTGGCTGTGGTGAATAAAGTTTCAAAGACAGCTTAGCTGCTGTTTCTGTTAATGTGGACCATAGTGAAGTCAAATTAAGGGCAACTGGGGAAAATGGTACATTTGTTTGTTTTTGTTTGTTTTGCTTTGTTTCCCAGAATAGAAAAACTCTGAAGTGTGTGCAACTGGAGCTATATTCTCCTTTGTAAGGTAAGATATAGCATTTGACGCCTGGAAGTTTACACTCTGAAAGCAAGTGAACTAAACAAACTCGAGGTGCTGAAAGTATGGACTCAAAGCACAAATTTGAGAGACTTCTGGTTGCTTTATAGATATTCCATGGACACTAGCTCTTTAGACCTTATTTCTGTGCTCCTGGAGATGGAGCTGAAAAGTACACTGTCTGGTTCAGTCCCTCATGTCCTTGACCAGTGCTACGAGAGTATGAGCTTTGGTTTTGCCTTCAAAGAAGTATTTAAGAAGATAACATAAAATGGGGGAGAAAAAAAAAAGAGCATCTGAAACCATTAAGGTAGAAAAATGCAGTTTTAAATTAATATAGGGAAGAGTATGAGAGCACATGATTTCTTGGTAGGAACTGTTTGGTGTGAGGATGAATAAAGAAAAAAAATAATTGTAAAAGTCATGAAGGGGGGATATTACTTTGGCAGCTGGTTTGGTGGAAAAAGTGCTCGGTAGATAATTTTTTTTTAAATGCTGTGACTTAATTTTTTACTACACTTCTGGCCTACCTCACGTCAAATATGAGGTTACATATATTATGACAAATTTTATTTCAATTTATTTTATTTCAGTCTTAATAAATCCCACTTTTAATTAGGCCATATGAATCTCAAACTGCCCTCTAGGAATTTTATGCAGACTACAGGGGAAAGGTTAAACAATATTCAGCCTTCAAGAAGTGGTAGTGACAATGAGCTCCCAGAGCTTAACCCACTTGGATGTTTTCCCAGCCAAGACAGAACACAGACGAAATTCATGAAAAAGACATCAGTGCTGTACAAGGGTCTGGAGTCTGGCAGGTGCATGATGCTTGTATAATTACTCTTGCAGTACTAAGTTTAAGAGTTCATTGGCATATTGCATACATGGAAAAAGTGTGTTTGCATGAATAAAATCTTCATTATATAGCAATAAAAGCAGTTGATAGAAAAGTTTTTATTTGGAAGTACATCTTTTTAGAGTCCCGCTCACTTGTCACAGTGGGCTCACTTCCCTCGTTAAGCAAGGAGTTTCTGTACCATTTTGTGTGTTACCTCGGCTCACTTTTATAGGATCAGAAGGCTGTATTTCTTCAGATATTGCATCTCAATAGTTTGCTGTGAAATTCTGTGCCATGACAGTGTGCCTTGCGTTTCAGCATCTGAGCTTTATTTGTTAAAAAAATCTTTCTGTTTCTCTCCCTTGTGAAGATGAACATAATGCCTTAAACCAGAGGAAGTAAACCAGTGCATTGCTCTTCTCAAATTTTCGCAGCCTGGAGCAAGAGGCATCGAATTTGAATGGTTCGCTCTCTGTTAGCATGGGAGCTCTTGACTGGTACTTCGCGTGGTACTATTGCTCATTGCCCATGTTTGGAAGCAACATCATCAATATTAAAGATTTTTCTAGCAGTTGAAGGGAAGAGGGGAATTGTGTTACAGCTGGGTGCTGCCTAAACAGTGTTGGGATACCACTGAGTAACCTCCCAATTCCCTCAGTTTAGCCATAGCCATTGGCATATATTGCCTTGGCTACTCCCAAATATGACATTTAGATACTCGTAACAACAACATAAGTCTTGTAGTCACCTTCTATGTCACTTCCTGACAACTGGAAAGAGGCTGGGCTACACTTGCAAACCTATTGACACGCTTGAAATTTTCGTATTGGGTATTTTGTGATACCTTTTAAAGCGCCAGAATGACACTTTGTATATAGATTTGGATATACTTTTAAAAAAAATAAAAATTAAAAGATAGCACTGTTTTGGTGCTGGATCTCCTCTGGCATGAACAGTACTTCTGATGGCTTCAGTGGAGCAGAGATATTTCTCCCCCTCCTTTCAGCAGTGTTCCTGCTCACCTCCAGCAGCCTTTCTGAGCAGTCGGCAGGAATAACCAGCGCAGCCAGTACTGCATTCGTGTGTGGGTCCTGAAAGAAAACACAGAAAACGAGTGTAATTGGTTTATGCTGCCTGATTAATTTATTACTTATTTCCTGACAAGTTCATTGAAATGTAATTTTCTGAGTGGTGATAATATCCACAGAGTAAAAGATGGAGGATGGACAAGTTGAGAATACTAAATCACAAGCAGTACCGTAGCCAGGTAGACTTTGTTCAGCTTTTAATTAGAGGTTGCATTCTGTTATTATACGGCCTCATTAGTTATGCTGATCGAGGCAGGGGAAACTCTAATGACTGCTAAGTTAGGCATTGGAAGCATATTTTAATTTACTGATGTAGAGTACGGAAAATAATGGTTAGATCTGTATTAGGAGAATTGATAGGGGCACCTTAGACTCTTCATTACTTTCAGATATGGAGAGTTCAGATACTGTTCTCATTATGGATGGTAGTTGACTTTCTCAGTGTTTTTGTTGTTACAGGTTTATAGCATACACTTTTTATTGTTTCTGATAGCTTTATTCTTTTTAATGGTGAATTCACAGGCTACCTTGTAGGTGGTTATTAGCTGTCCTATAAAATTCACAATCTGGCTTTGCATGATGCAATTATTTAGCAGTCTCATAAAAGGTATATCTGGTCATCTCTTATCAGACTAATTTAAACAAAGATATTTAAAATTGACATTCTTACACAAGTGTCTAATTTACAAATTGCAATAAATAGTCCAGGCAGTATGCCAGAGACACTACGGAGACTTGTAACATGATGCTGGTTGCAGCGGATGAGGACTGTGACAATTCCATGCTTTTTTAATAATTAAAACATTGAACTGTTCTTGTCCCTGATCCAAACCAGTGTTGGTAGGGTCGATCTTTAAATCAGATACTATATGGCTGCTGAGCCAACTAACTCCTATTGTAAACTTACCAGCACTTTTCAAGTAGTTTTCTGTATGGATTTTCTTAGTATAATATTCTTTGGGATTCAGATTAGTCTGCCCAATATATATTTTTTATATACATACATGAATCAGTGGAAAGTATTATTTCATGAGTTTTAATTAAATAGTAACATCTATAAGCATAAATTTTGTCTGTTCACCAAAAAAAAGTGTAATACAAATTAAAATCAACGTTTTATAAGGAAAGAGTTGACAAGAGGTCTGTGAGTTTGCTTAATAAGAGCTAGATTTTTTTTTTAATATTTCAAAGAGGCTATTTATAATGTCAGGCAAAAAGCTTTATAAATAAATGAGGCATTAGACTTACAGCAGAAAGCAGTATAAATTACAACAACAATGATGATTACCCATTTCACTGACGGGCATGTGTAATGTTTTATTTGTGTTTGAACTGAAGGAGTCTGATAGTATATTTTAGAAATAGGTAATGAAGAATTAATTGTTTTTTTATTAATATTAGTGATGTTTAATGGTGATATATCCTCTCACTCTTAGAATGGATGTGTGGGTGACATTGTTCAGAAGTGCTTTCCAATTATTTTAACAGAAACCATATGTACAGAGGGTAGGTGAAGTGCACGATATCAAGTCTAGGTAATTGATGCTATGCAGAGTTTATAGACTTTCTCATTTTGTTTTTAATTAAAGTTTCAGAGCAATAGAATCCTTTAAAGCAAATTAAATTAATCATCAGTAGGTAAAGCTGCTCTGCGAAGAACATAAAGCCGCCAAAACTGTTTTTCATACTGTGCATATATTGATCAATCAGTCAATATTAATTGATTTATATGTAAATGTACCATGTGAACTATTTGGAAAACCTAAAAAATGTTAGATGTGAATCCTATTAGGGCAACAGTTATTTTGTCACGGGTGTCAATCAATAAATACTTAAGTAGATTACAGATCCAATATTATTGTACTAGTTCAACTATGTGATTGCATTTCAAAAACTCTACATGATTATCTTTCAAAAGATATTTTTATGCTATTTCCTTTTTTTGTTCATCTCAATATTCCTTTCTGCAATGACGATCTTTGAGATCATCAGTATTAAACAATACATGAAAATTACTTTTAAAAATTGCCTTTTGTACCCATGTATGTATTTTGATGAAACTTCTTGTATGCAAGGTACTTCTTTTTTTTGTTAGGAATCTGTATTTTCCACTGAATGAGATTCCCTTTAAATGAAGTTGTGAATCAAGTTAACTTTTCAGTAATTCAGTTGTGTGAGATAAAATATTGTGAATTACTATAAAGGAAAAGTCCTAGATTTTATTTAGATAAAAATTCTACTGACGTTAGAAGATGAAATCCTGACACTGTTGAAATCATTGTAAAATATCCTGTTGAGTTCAATGGCATTAACAGTTTCACCTTCAGAGTTTGTTGAAAGTAAGGGTAACATGTTAGGAATTAAGATAAGGTGATCTGGGCATTAAACTTCCTCAGAACCTTCTGCAAATCCAAACCATATTTCTTTGCACTTCAATTGCCTGGATGGAAAATGGAGATAATGATTTCTTACATCATAGAAATGTTGAGGAAAGAAACTGAAAGCTGCAAGGTTTTGGTGAGTTTGGAATCATGTGAATATGTAGGTGGGTTCAACGAATACCCACAATGTCTGGATGTTGCGTAAATAGCAACCTAGGAAATCTATGTGTCGTCCAGATAACTAGATAATTCATGGAAAACACAAAAATAACTTTGTACCTAGGAAGTTGTCACAATGTTCACTGAGTGGCATAATTTGACTGTGTCATGAGATACAACAAATACTTTAAGGTGAGAGAACTTTTCCTATGTCTTTCACATTTGTTCTCTATTGAGAAGGAGAAAGATGAGCAGATGATGAGCTAATTTAAGCACATGCTGAAATTCAGGCATATAACTAAACCATGTGTTTAAATGCATGCTTTCCTGGTCTGAGGACCTGCAGCTCTTGCTCAGTGAGCAGGATCTAAAGAGATCCAAGACGTGCTAAGACATAAGGACTTAGCAGGCAGCCCTTTTTCACTGAAGATGTAAATTTTAAGGTAAAATAAAATTTCATTCTGCAAGGCCCATGGTTTTTCTTTGTCATATTAATAAAGTTCTACTTGGCAATGGTAAAATACCTCTCTTTTGTTCATGCACCTGTGAGAGGTTTAATTCAGGTTAGAGAGCCTGAGCACCGTGGGGGTTTCGGGTTTGGCGGTAATGAAAAACAGATAATCCTCATGGTTTTGTGCAAACATGAAGGGCATGTAGAGGGTGTGTGAATGAGTGAGTTGGGTTGACAGTATTTTTAATGATACAAAAAGAATAAAATAATTCTTTACTTTCTACAGTCAACCATTTATTGGGCACTAAGAACAATTAAATATGGGAAATAAAATCGAATGGCCTTTTAAGCAATCAATGTAAACTTCTGTACTAAATTGCTGAAGAATAAAAATATACTGTGTCATCAGTCTTTAAATACTTCACTCATTAAAAGGTTGTGCACTGACCTCTCAGCCCTAATCCTCTGGATTATTAGTATTAATTTCTTTTTCTTTTTTGTCTTTTTCATTTTTTTACAGGACAGTGGGAGTCAATTTCCACATCTATCTAATTAGAGCATGGCTTTAAGAAAACAAGGTACATGACTTTTAGTTTGAAAGGAGAAAGAATGTAGTCCTGTCTCTCTGTGTTGTTTGTGTGGTGTGCGTGCGTTACTTATTTTTTAAGGTTTTGTGGTTTTTTTCTTTGTTTTGTTTTGTTTTGTTTTTTGTTTTGTTTTTTTTTTTTTTAAGAAGAAGAAGAACTTGAGTTTTTCAGGATGTCAGGTATCCATCCAAATGAGGTTATAAGCCCAGGTTTCAGCCTGTCCCTGCTCCCCAGGCTGCAGGAGCTCAGGGCGGGGGAGCTGGTGTGCTTCACTGGTCACAGAGGGGACTCCGGGAGCCTGAGCAGCTCTGGCAGCCGGAGGGTTTCTCTCCCATGTGCATCTGCCCATCATATGACCCAGCTACTTGGTTCCTCAGTGAACTATGGGATGATGGGTCACAGCACCGCAAGGAACAAATCTTCAGCCTTAGTGAGATCTTGGTGACTTGCGAGTACACTGCTGCTGCTGGCGGGTTGAAAGCTGGTTTGTTTTTCAAGCCAGTAGCTTGCAGTGTTGATTTTCATCTGTTTTTCCACAGCCCTTGTTAGCAGCCAAATAGGTATTTTGTTTCTCTCTGTTTCTTGCCTGGTTGTCATATTACAGCAGTAGTTTCAGCAGATAGAGCTTATTGATGCATGCCTCACATGTTGTGGCACAGCATTGAACTGTTCCACGGTGGAGTTTAGGGGAATCATAAACCACCTAAAAAACCTTTTCTTTGCAGAGTTGAAGGTGGTCAGCAACTGAAGTGGCAAGTGGGGTGTTTGGGGGTAAAGAAAAACCCATTTTAGCCATACCAAAACAGTGAAGAGTAGGGCAGAGTACCCTTTTGGGATGAGAGGACCATAGATCACTCCCTTCGTGGTTGAAGTAAGAAAGATGGTGGTGGTGGTTGATGTTCCTTTTAGTGATCCATATGTTCTCCAGGGGTCAATCCATCTGTCTTTGAGCTGTTCAGAGGCTCAAGCCATAAGCGCTGTAGTAAATTGTCCCCAAGTTCACTTTTTGGAGGAATGTCTTCTGTGACACAGTTGTGGCTGTGCCTTGATTACCCTAATCATCTTTGTGACCACCACTGGTTTCCCTTTCCAAGTCTAAGTGATTGCTAAAGCATTCTTTTCTACAATCAGTATTGGCATTGCCTGCTTGCAGCTGTAGCAGGTGTGGGTATCCTTCTAGTGTCTGCAGTGGATTTGCAGTGGGATGGCTTTGAAGGGCTTAGGAATAATTGCCTGGTATTCATTGACTGGTCTTCTAGTTATTGTGATGACTTAAACAAAGCTGATCTCATTTCATATTCATTCCAGTGTTCATACACAACGTTTCAATATCCTTTAATGGGATTGTTGCTCTGAAACCATTTTGCTCAGAGGGAAATCTGAAATTGTCTCATCACTGTTTTACCCATAGCTAGTTTGTCAGTCAAGAAAATGTTACACAGAAATGCTAACATTGATGTGAGAAATAGATTTCATCACTAAAAATCAGAATAGAAAGGAAAAGAAGTTTGTTTCTTCATCTGAGAACAGAAACACTAGGAGACAAACTATTGAAGAGCACTTACAAACAGGCTTACGAAATAGCTAAATATATCAGTATAATTCACTTTTAAAAGGCATATTACCTATTTCTAATTTCATTATCCAAATTCTGAATTTTAATTAAATACATTGCATTTACTTTTTTCTGATGTTTTTCATAGGTCAGTGACTTGATGGTAAGTAATATTTCAGATATTTCACAGGATAAGAAGCTAAGCAGTTGTAACAACTGCCGGTCACAACTGCCCTTGCTTACAATGCATAAAATATTTACATTTTATTTTCTGCCTATTTTCTTAAACACTTGTGACATACTCCTGGAATTTTGAAACTGAACCTTCTTCTGTTCTTCATACGTTCATATGGAAATTGTTATTCATATGTTGAATTACCCAAGTATTTGTCCCAGAAGTCTTTTGGGCTGTATATTTGCATATTTTAGTTTTTCAATTAACTTTAGTGAACATTTGATCTGTAGTCTAAACATAGCTTAGTGCTGCTGTGATCAGGAAGAAAACTTCAGCTGACTTCAGCTGAATCGGAAGAGCAGCATCTTTCCTTGTTCCTTCTATGGTGGAGTCTTAAATGGGGCCTGACACAAAGTCTTTGCCCATCTGTTTGGAGGCTGACATCGATGTGAGTGTGCTTTTCATCAGACCAATAAGGGACTGTTTGTTTTAGGCACTTACTCCCTTTTTGTGCTAGCATCTCTATAAATGGAGTTTCTCTATAAATAGTGCTACTACCTACCTGATGCACTTTTCCTTTCAAGTTTGACAGCATTTCTTTTCATTCCCTGATAGTCCAGGACAACACAAAGCCTGGCAGTTTATTTCATGTGATGTCTATTTTTCTTCATTTTCCACTGTCTAAAGTGCTCCAGTGTTTTGTCACTTGAGCTTTAATTCTCTTTGAACTCATTATTATGGAAAAAGTCTGGGCCTAAAGGTGTGTTTCAAAAGGAGAGGTCCTTCAGGTTTGGAAATTGCCTTTCTAAAATTGTAAGTGAAAATCTTGCTTGAAATTATTTCTACATCTCTAGAGGAGGGCCAGCTTTCTGGGTGTCAGGTGCTGTGGGTGCTTAGGACAGTGGTCCTGCCAGCCAGGAAAGGGAAAGAGAGAGCAGCTCTCCAGCTTGTTCCTTCTGGGACAGAGCTGGGCTTAAACACCTGCTTATCTTCAGCACAATTTTATCACGTCCTTTATTTCTTGGTAACTTCAGCATGATATTTTCCTATAATGAGCATAAAAGACATTATTGAATTTTTCTCTTTGAAAGTGATGTAAAGGCTTCTGCATTAGAGTAATACTAATGATGCTTGGATTCCTCAGGGTCCATCCTATGAAGGTCGTTATACAGCAGCAAGTTTTGAGAATATCTTGAGGCACCTGTTCACGTGAAGGGTCAAGAGCACAAGTGGCCTTGAAGAATCCTTCACCTGATGAAGGGCCTAAAGCACAAGTCCTGTGAAGAGCAGCTGAGGGAACTGGGGTTGTTTAGCCTGGAGAAAAGGAGGCTTAGGGGAGACCTTATCACTACCACTATCTGAAAAGAGGTTGTAGCCAGGTGGAAATTGGTCTCTTCTCCTAAGTAACAAGCAACAGGACAAGAGGAAATGGCCTCAAGTTGTACCAGGGCACGTTTAAATTGAATATTCGGAAAAATTTCTTCACCAAAAGGGTTGTCAAGCACTGGAACAGGCTGCCCGGGGTAGTGGTTGAGTCATGATCCCTGGAGATATTTAAAAGATATGTAGACAAGGACATGCTTTAGGGGTGGACTTGGCAATTCTGGGTTAACAGTTGGACTCGACGATCTTAGAAGTGTTTTCCAACCTAAATAATTCTATGATTCTATGTATCAAGGACCCTGAACATCCTTCAAAACATGAGCCTGGATCTGCAAAGTGAAGTAAGCAGCAAATTCTCAAAGCTTCTTGCTGAGGTTTGTCCTTGCAAACATAATCCAAAGCACAGCACATCTACATCTAGCCTGAGGACAACTCCTGCTTGTCTTTGGGTAGTATTTTGTAAGCAGACGTAGGAGAGTAGTCAGGCTGCTTGGAACAGAAAACCCCACAATAGTCCCATCTTCCCACTTTTCCAGCAGCTGAGGCAGTAAGGCTGGCAGGTGCCGCTGGTGCTGATGCTGGTGTTAGGTCTGGATCTGCAAAGGAATGGGTGCTGCTTGGAGAAGACATAGTTCTTGAAATGGTAGCAACCACAGCCTGTGCTAACAGGTCTTCATCCTGGCTCTCTCCTTCTTCATTTTTCTCCCCCAGCATTTCAGCTCTTCATAGGGCAGGAGCAGCCCTCATTTTCAGGCTGCAGAAGTGCCAAGGTGTGCATGTTACTGCTGTTACAGAGAAGGAGAAAGAACAGAAAAAAAGAGCATTTTCCCATTAGTTCTCCCTTGGATGCACCGAAGAGATAAGGAGTTACTGAAAATCATATTATACCTTGCTAGCTAGGCTACTCCAAGACAGTGTGGTTGGCCTGTGCCACTTTCCTTCTCAGTCAGCTCTAACTTAAAAAAAGTAAGTGGCAAACTTAGTTTTATCTTTGTTCTTGGCTTGTTGCATGTCTCACTTCTGCTTGTTGTCCCTTTGCTCAGGGCTGCAGGGCTGCTCTGCTGAGGGAGACTTTCTCATCTGTCAGTAGTCGGAGAAATTTCTGCAATCCATCACTGGTCTCCTATGGGGTGACCCTCAGGTCTAGACTCCTCCTGTCAGCATGTTGTACCCCTCCCAAATGAACCTTTTACTTCTTTCTTGTTTTACTTTGCCAGCGAGGAAAGATGGTAGAACTGCAGCTCTGTTTTAATTTGTAAGCTGTGCAATCTCCTGGCCAAAGAGGATGCTTGCCTTGATAATGTGGTTGAAGATTGTGATGTGCAGTGTATCATCAGCTGCATAAATTATGTGGACTTTCCTTGATAAATTTCTTCTTCAGCTTTGAGGTAGAGCATAGAGACACAGGTATGTTTTGGACATCCTTAACTCCCCGTTGGTGTAGTTAAGCTGTTGTGCCAATTGTGAAAGCATTACACACATCTTCTATTCTAAGGCATGCCTGTGTGTGCATGCGTGTGTGTGAGAGAGAGTAGGGTCATGGCAGAACCTGTGCAGTTTATATGCAAAAGGAGGTACGAAATGGTGATGGGCAACTGGCTTTGGTGTATATTTTCATGAAATGCAGTTTGGTATTTCTTCTGTTGCAGATTCACCTGGGTGGTTTGTGGATTGCAGTGAAATGGTGTGAGAAATAGGAGAGCAGGATATTCCAGGGAATATTCCTGGAGTGCATGGAGGGGTGGAAGAAAATATGGCAATGATGAGTATACTGCATGCATAGCACGGGGTCATCTATACTACATGTACCTGTGCCTTTATATTACAGAGAGTAATGTACAAAGGACAATTAGAGTACACGTAACAGTGTACTACCTGGTTTAGGTGAAGTGGGACATGATTCAGATAACATCCAAGTATGAGAGTATTTGGCAAAGTAATGGACAATACTGGTATTGCTATTGATGTCCATATAAACATCTCAGTTTCCCTTATTCGTGTCAAAATGTAGAGAAGGGCTGTTACTGAAAAATGTGTTTTTCTCCTAAGCAAGCTGTGTTACTCACTTTGAATGTACTGCTAAAATCCAGTTAAATATATATTGTAGTGCTCTAGTGCTGGTGGTGACTATTAATCATATTAAAAGAAGATTATCCAAAAAAAACATTTCTAGAGCAGTTTAAGTAATGTAAGAATCTGTGTTTGTAGTGAAGATCAATAGCCTTATGCTGATCAGAACACTGGATATACATTGAAGCAAGGCCTGAAATGTCCCAACTTGAACCTCAGAATGGCATGATCCCCTATGAAATATTATCCCATGCACATGGTGGGATTGGGAAAGTGACTTTTTCTGAAAGCCCGGCAAAGATTTACAGCCACCAGTGGTGTTAGTAGAGTGACATGAAGTAAAAACTTATCAAATTAAATGTTTTAGCTGGTTTTAATTTGTCCTAATTCCTTAGAAAAACTAGATGAAACTGACAAGAGATGCAGGCGTGTTACGACCTCAGTCAAAGTCCAGTAAAAACCTGACACAAGCTGTAAACTGGCTCTTGCATGTTAAGTTGCAGGGGAGGGCTGTTCCCTGCATTAACAGCACTGAGCTCGACTCCCTTGGCTCCTGCAGGAGTAGTAAGTCATCACTGTGATGATATGCCTCGGTGATTTTACTGTCTATGAAATAGAGACCATCTTCATATGAACCTCTAGGGGTTCTTTGTAATAATATTGTATTTTTAAAAAATGGCTGTACCACTCTACATAATCTCCACTAATCGGTACATAAACCCTGTTTGGCAGTTTAAACTGTATGCACAAAATACGAGATTTGGCTCTGCCTATTCCAATAGTTAAAAGCTTTAGTCTGGTGTGAAGCGCTTCTTTAATTGTTTTTAAGCACAGTACACAGGCTTTTGTTTTTCTGTATGCCAGATATTTTCTATTTTTTTTTCTGTTTCATTGTATCTCAGAGCAAACAAAATCTTGGCTAAATTGAAGGATTACTTTCTGAAATAAAGCCTTGTTCTGTGGAGTTTGCATAAACTAATCTCCCCTGTTGTTCAGAGTTGATCAAATAAAAATTCTGTGTCTGTTATTCTGGCATTTTGGCCAAGTAATCTTGTGTCTGGAGCCAGTTTTCAGCTATTTTTAATATATCCTTGATGGATGGGTTTATTTTCTACCTACATATGGCAAAAATGTATCATTTCGTGCAAATTGCCCTGCTCCCTCTTTCCCTGTAAACAAAGGCACTTTCATTAATCTGCTTTCAGAAGCCTGAAACAAGAAGTTCCTCTTCCTGTGCCTGAGTAATTATAGGTGTGCCATGGGTTAAATAACCTACTGTAAAATCTTTCTTCATCCATAGCACGACTGAGAAGGACTTTGAGAATGAGTCCTGTGTGTTCAAGCCTCTGTACTATGGGAAAAGGCACAAAAGCCATTGGTAGGCTGGAAAAATAAATTGATTTTCACTGCTTGGCCATTTTTGCCCTCCATTTTGCAGCTGGCATTAGTAATGGAAGAGGGAGTCATATGATGCTACTGCTATATAATATGGTTTCCTTTAATTTGGGAATTTTAGGTCTCTGTTTTAAAAAAGTTGGAGTAAAATATAACATTAAAAACATCTGTTTCTTTGTCAAGTAGAATCATAGAATGGTTTAGGTTGGAGGGGACCTTAAAGACAATCTAGTTCCAAACCCCCTTCCATGGGCAAGGACATCTTCCATAGCTAAGAGAGACAAATAGTCTTCAAAGGTTTCCACTGTTCCATATTCAAGAATCATGAAAAAACATACCTGAATTTTCTAGAAACAGATTTTACTTCCTTTTCACTTGACTTTTTAGGAGTGAGAGGTATACGGAAGGAAATGGGCTTTGTTTTCAATTTATTTTTTTTCTCCTGCATCTACACACAGTTAAGGAAATGAAGCTCCATCATACTTTATTCAAAATCAGCACTGCTCCTTCATTTTCTGGTGGTGTTTCTCTCAGTATGTTTCCATCAAGCTGCTATTGCTGCTTGCAGATCCAATCCTCTGGAGGCTTGCTCAATCTTACATGTGACACCCATGGTATCCAACCTGAAGTGGATGAATGAGCCATGTTCCTCCTGTCTCAAGGAGCAGTACTGCCCCAATCAATATAGATTGTCCATGGCCCCCACCTCTTGCCACCACATGGTCAAGAGTTCATGTTCCTGACTTTGGCAATGAAGTGATACAGGTGATACTCTTTATGATTGGAGAATGAAACTCTGGTGCATGTCCAGAGTGAGGCACCTTGTGTTTGGTTTTAGATTTGGATCAGGATGTGGTAAATATTGCTTTGATATTTCTGAGGAGGTGTCTGCTTTTCACTCTTTGGGCATCTCACACAGATAGCTTGTTTCCTGGCATAGCAAGTGTTTTGCTTTCGATTTATACTTTGCTGTTGGTGTCCACAACTGCAACTTTTGTAGCTGATGTTTTTCATATTAAATCTCATAATTTTCCAGAGTTGAGATTCTGTTTTTTATTAAAGAAATGCTGCTTTGGCATGTGGTCTGGCTGGCACATAGCAAATCTTCAGAAAGAAGACCAAAATATTTTGGTGGTCCTCCTTGTCCCAACCCCACCACCCGAAGCCAAATGTCTTTGGATTGTTTCCATAAATATGCTGCACATCTGTGAGCTACCAGACTTGTACAGTTACCTGTCTGGTACTAGATCATGCCAATCCTTCAGACAAGAGTGTTTGTATAAAACGTAACTAATTGCTCTGTTGATTCTTTTTCTAAGTGATGACACTATAACATAAGGCTAAGTAAAATTTACTCTTTGTCCTACCTCCTCAGATGATTTACATACAAGGTGATTCTCATTAAGGAAGTTGATCAAATAGCCCAGTTTATGTAAAGCTCAGTCACAGTTGGTAAGGATTATGTATTGAAAAAACCTGATGTTTGTTTTCATGTGTTTAAATTTCTAAAAGCCATTAAGGAGACCTAAGCTATGTTCTGGATGCCCTTTCTGTAATTAATACATAATATAGAGAGCAGTGGAATAGAAAGGACTGCTCACCTCACCATGACAAATATTCAGTGGCAATACGATGAGCTCGAAACATTCCCAAGTCTTCAGGGTAGAAAGCAAGACTGGCCTTGCAGTACTTTGAATACTCACAAATGGAGAGTTTAGTATCCAAAGCATCCAAGGAGTCACAAAGCTGAGACTCTGGATGGGAGCATGCCCTACCAGCAGCTCCATCCAATTCACAGCAAGAGGTCTCCAGGTTGCAGCTACTGATTAATTGCAGGGGAGAGGAGGAGTGGTAAGAAGGTGAAGGAGAAGAGAAGGGTTGGAGATAGAGATAAATAGTGGGGCAGATGTTCAGCACCATGCAACGTAGACCAATAGCGTGACATCATGTTTGGAAATTTGCTGGCAGCCAGCAGAGCTTGATCATCAATGCCGCTGGCATTTCACACGAGCCACCTACTCTCTAAGCAGCAGCCATCTGCTCTTGGGACCGCTGTGTCTGTGCAGGTGTGTTGCAGCAATCTGGCACCTTGCTGGTGAGGAACAGCCACAGAGGAGTTTGCGTGGGAAAGATAGCATTGTAGAGATGGTCACATGGAAAAATTTGTCGGTGATGCTTCTTGGACACTCTGGAGAAGCAACATTCTGTTTGAATGCCATAGTAATGTACAAAATGTCTACAGAGTGGTGGTTCTTCTCCCCAGCCAACATTTGGCTCTGTCTTGGTCCAAATCTGTCATCAGCCAATCCTCAAGCATATGTAGTACATGTCTGTTAGAAGCATTACTGTGATGTTTTTTGCTAACAAGCTTGTTATAGTACATATATTTTATGAAGATGTGACAATGCAACTTCTAAAGCCTTTTTACACCAAGGGTTCAGCCATAGAAGAGAATTTTTTTACTATGTCTGAATGATAAGCCTGAGAGGATGGGGAAATATCTACCCTGTGAGCATCTATTTCTCCTTATGCTCTGCTAAGCAAAGAGAAGCAGATTAGTGCTTGTTTCAGGTTGTTAAGGGAGAAAACAATGGACTATAGGTGACAATTAATTAAATAGAGATAAAACTATTTTAAATGCAAATATTTTTAATTGCTAGTTAAAGTTGAAGGGGTTCAATTTATAGCACTTGGCAACTAAAACAAATGAATACACTTGTTTTTCTTCTCTGAAGTATACACTGTTTTCCTTGCTTGAGAAGCATCCTGTTTTCTTTAGGTTGAAGTATGTTTCAAACTTGTTTTCACACTGAGGATTCACTTTGCCCTAATAAATTTTGTTCCTCACCAACTGCAGATGTTGAGGCTGGTGTCATAGTGGCCAGGATGTTTTCTTTCCTTCATCTGTCTGTCTCCCTTTGCCCTCCGAGATCTTATTTATTTTTTTTTAAACATTCACTTTATTATATTTTCTGTGGGGGACAAATAACCACCACTCTTGCACAATTCTGCTATCATATCGCTTTATGGATTTGTTTTATTTTATTTATTTTCTTATTATTTACTCTGTGACTAATACAGGCCTTTTCTTATTTGTCCTGTAAGAGGACAAATTCCTGTCCCAGATGACCTCACTTCTTGTCAAACAGGAGGCTGCCTTGCAGTGTCTTTTCATCTGGACAGAGGACATGAATACAAAATGAAAGCTTTCTGGAAAGCAAGTGGTTTTGTCTAGTAGTTGTCATTCACCACAAGCTACTCTGCAGAACAATATGTGCGAGTTAAAATTAGGTTGCAGTTTTTAATAGTGTGCGGGGAAGGATAGAAGTGGCAAGGATACTTTTAGGGTCTACTCTGCACCTTGCTGGGTGGGGCAGCGTGGGTTGGTGCAGGATCATGTTTGTATGCTTGTATATGTAAATTTGGGCACCTGTATATTCACTCATCTGGAAAAATTTGGGCTCACATTTTCATATGATCAGACAAATAAACCTGTGATTGGCAGTCATGTCTTCGATGTCTATTACCTAAGGCCGAAAACACAAGCTGGCTTTCCACTTCACCTCTCTTGGAATGATGTTAGGAATGGTACAAGATGCTTGTATTCAACTAGTCTGTCGATACACTAAATAATACTCCTTATATCCAGCAATAGTGTGACTGTAATACATGTTTAAATGCTCAGTTGTGACTGTTGTGCCTGCAAACAGTTACAACAACTCGTTTTGTTGTTTAGAAAGAATATTAAAAAAAAAAAAAAGAGGATGTAGGTTTCCCCTGGATGAGCTGCATTAGAAATAGCAGTGTCCTGACACTGGTTCTTTGCAGTAAAGAACTTATGCTGTTACTGCAGGACCTATGTGTGTAGGCAATGTGCAAATACCCCATAGCAAATACTCCTTGAGCTCAGAGGGTTTGTGGTGTCAGTAGACAAGGCATGCACTGGGAGAAGGAGCTCAGACCAAATAAACATGGAGTGGCAGCAAGTACCTTGCCAGGACCAGGTTTATTTATTGCTATGTTTGGTTTTTTCAGGTCTTTTTGTCTGTTTTGTGATGACAGGGAGTCAGTTACATTACAAGAGGACAGAAGTGAGCTGAGGGAAGAGAAAGAAGGGCAAGTAAAACATGGAGAAGAAGATGCAAGGGCATGACTTCTTGGCAGAAGGAGAAAGTCAAGGTTGGCATGCTGAGAAGTTTGGAGAGAACAAAGGGCGGGAGCAGAGGGAGAGGAAGGTGTTGAGGCAGGAAGTGGGCTTAGCTGGAGTCACAGTAGTGATCGTGCTGGGGTGAAGAGAGGGAAGGAGACCTAGTCTCAGGGTGGGATGAATGCTCTGAAATGGTCTTGAGGGACATTGGGGAGCAAAGGAAGAGGGAAAGAGGAAGCTGACTTGAATCTTGAGTAGAAGTGGAGCAGGGATGGACTGCTTGATCTCACACTGTGCTGGTGTCAGGTTCAGTGGGGTACTTTACTGAAGGCAAGGTGCAACTTTTTACATTTAAATAATGATTTACTGATCACTAAGGTTAGTGCTTAAACAAAACTCATCCTGGTAAGTGAAATCCATTATGAGAGTACATCTGCATTGATTGTCATGCTGGATCTTTATCCTCTCCCAAGTGTAGGATGGTACATTACCTCAGCTTTCTTGAGACAGATGGTTAATCCATAGTTTTTTGCTGTCTCAGCACACCAATTGGTGATGAACTTGAGGCAGATGGAAAGTTGAAGTCAAGTTCTACAAGTAAAGAAGCGTACATCAGTTAACTATGTGGAGGCTTTTCCTCAGTGAAAAAAGCTTGCCATGTTTCAACTGAAACATTCCCAACATCTAGATGGCAAAAAGAAGCCCAAGCAGAGGAAACCAAAACACAGTGGTCTATGTTAAGCAGAAAGACAGGTAGTGTTATCACAACCATCCCATCGGACTTTCAAATGTAGGGGTTATGTTTCATAATCCATCTTTTGCTGGAAACGGATCCAAAAAAAAAAAAAATGCTGACCACAAAGCCTGCATGCAGGATTCTGCTGAGCTCTGGGCAGATGACTTGCATGTTTTTCTTCAGACAGAGCTTTCTGTAATTTGAGTCATCAGTAGCTGTTTAAAAGCATACAGGTGCATGTTCTCATTTTGGTACTTCCAAACACTACATATAGTGTTGTTCTGTATCATCTTGAGTGTATTGGGGAAAACATTGATGAGGTATTCTTCCCATCTTAGATAGCAAGCCAAAAATTATTCTTCCTGCATTTCAGTATTGTGAAATAGTCCAGTGAAGATCTGGGTGTTTTCTTCCATTTACATTCGGTAACATTAGAGATGAAATAGAGGAGAATACGCTGCCCCAGGAGGTGTGGTGACAGTCGTAGTTGTTTGGCATTGTGCTCTTTGTTCCAGTTATTTTTTAGAAGTTAAAGTAAATAAAGAGATAAATTTTCCCTTGAACCAGGAAGGTATTTCAAGAGACTTTTACGGTAACTAAGAGGACAAGTTGCCTGAGTACACTCAGGGGATGAGTTTGTTGTCAATGTCATTACTGTCCTGTAGTGAACTGAGCTGCAGCATATAGGTGGTCTACAGAACCTGCTGAATATTAAATACATGTAAATGTAGGAGGCATGTGTGTATATACCAGTAAATCTATTCCATAATGTATGTAGTTTTTTCCTAGATTTCATATAAAACCATGAATATAAGGACTCTAAACAGTAGTGTTTTCTTCCAAGCAGATAAAATTACATTCTGTTGTACTATTAAAGTACACTCTCAGGGATGCTCTTGAGGTTGGTTTTCTTGTACTTTAACAGTGCTGTTGCTTTAAAATATTTAAAGTAATTATCACTGTGAAGACAGTTTTAAATATGAAGTTGGAAAAAAACGATTACACTTCACGTTTGATTTTTGCGTATTTTTCATCCTCAGAAAATGAGGTGATGCTTCATTAAAACTAAGGCAGATTATCTAGACAATGCATGTAAATACTTGCAATATGTTTCAATAGCATTTTAACTTAGCAGAATATAAGATTTTAAAAAAAGACTGATTTACTTTGTTTCTGCCACAACGAGTTATCTGTAATATAATATTTAACATTCATGTTATACTTGCCTGTAATTCACCCTACTGTTTCTCATATTCGTATGAAATTATGTTTATTTTCAGCACACAAATATATAGAGAGAATTTAGTTCTGAATATAGTAGAATAAAAGTATTTGAAAATATTTAGGACTTATATAAGGAACAGTTTGAGACCTGATGTTGGTCTTGGATGTAGATCATAGAATCATAGAATAGGCGGACTAGATTTACCAGCATTAAAGATGTCACTGTAAACAAATACCACTGAAAATTATGCCCCACAAAATAATGGCAACTGCTGTTTTCTCTGTGATTGAGGTTGAGCCTCATTGTGATAGATAAGGAGTGGATTCTGATGGACTGTGCTGTTGGTCTTGTCATTTGCATATTTGTGGGTTTTATTGGTAAAATACAGATCAGCATTTTATGGTTAGAACAGCTACTCAGTGACAGCTTGACATGCACTCATATTTAGTGCTATCAAAATGACACTTCTGCTTATGTAAACTTACATGCTTATTACTTATGTCTCCCAAGATAATTGTTCGCTAAACAAGGCAAATGTAAACAGGAGGCTATTTTTTCAGAAAGTTGCTCCTTCAGCTTCCTGTCCATCCCAAAGGTCAAATCCTTTTTTTGTGAGACCAAAAACAGCTGCTGACGCAGTGGTGACAGTGAAGAATGACAATATTATGATCTATGGTACGGTTAAGAACTCAGAGTTAAAGGTTGTAACAGAGAAACATCCTTTCAGCAGGTTTCTGCAAACCTTAATAAGTGGCAAAAGAAAAATGCTTTTGAAATGGGCACCTGTTTAGAATGCTTATTTCTTCATATTTAAGTCTTTAAGCATGTTTTTTCCTGCAGAGGTATTTACATGATAGGGCTCGTTTATATTGCTTGCATTGTACAAATACCTGAGGTATTGAATAAAGCTGTGCTAGTATTGAATCTGAACAACTCAACAGTGTTATCCCTGGCTCTAATCATAATGCCACTGTGTGGTAGAAAGCTTTATTAATGTTTTGCAGCACACTGAGGCTTGTAAAAGCTCACATAAAGGGCTGATGATGGAGTAGGGCACTCAGCCCAAACCATAACCTCTGATAATCCGCCCCCACCTCCTCCTCCACCACTGCTGCTCAAGTTGGTTCTGATATGTGAAAGGATTTGGGATGGAGGCCCAGGTCTCTGGAAGTGCTGTAGCCAAGGTGCACCTCTATTAGATAAATTTTTTTGGTGTAGTGGTAGGAACAATCTTGGTGGCACTACTGTAAGGACAGCAGCAGAAGCAGAAATGAAACCACACATCAGGTGCTCTTCTGTGATGAGCTGTTGTGGTTTAAAAATTAACTCTGCCCCAGAAAATTAACTCTGTCCCAGCCAAACCCAGTAGCTGAGGTCTGGCCACAGACTTTTAAAGTGGGCTGTGGAGCAGATACTTGTGCTGCATGAGGCTGAGTTCCCATGCTAGATTAATCTCCAGCACTCAAGGCCATTTTGGGTTTGCACAGTTGAGTTCTACTGATTTCCCTTCCAAGTAATCCTCTACAAGCCTAGTGGAAGAGGTTGTGTTTGTTCATAGCTGCCTGTTTGTTTGTTTATTGTGGACCTGGGGGAAGTTTATTAAACTTATAAAACATCAAGTTTATTTTTGTTTTTAGCTTTTAATGCTGGATGTTCCACAGTTCAGGATGTTTCACTGGGCACTTTTTGTTGTGTTTTAAGAAAGCTTTACTTACTTTTCTCTTGCTTCCTTTCTGTATTTTTTTGCAGAATGTCACTGATGTTTTTCTAGTTATGCTATTAATTTTTTTTTTAAATCAAAAGAGGCAAAAGGTTTCTTTAATGTGTTCATTTTTGTCTTAAAAGAAAAGACATTTCATAGAATCATAGAATGCTTTTGGTTGGAAGGGACCATAAAGATCTTCTAGTTCCAATACCCCACCATGGGCAGGGATTTCACTGATCACTAGATCAGGTTGCCCAAGAACCCATACAACCTGGCCTTGAATGCTTCCAGGGATGGGGCATCCACAACATTTCAAGGAGAAACAGGTTTTCTGGAGTATGCTGGAAGCCAATGTCATGTCATAGTAAACTACTGTGTTCTTACTTGCAGTTAGGAGTTGCAGAAGTTGAGTACTCTCAATAGATAGGTAAGAGGGATGGGATGTTTGCTGGAGGGGATGGTAACTGACCCTTTTGCGATGTTAATGGTCAAGGACAAGAGATATCCTACTGTGGGACTGCTAGTTTTACATGCCAAACTTTGAGAAAATGCAGATAAAAGAAAATGGGAACTTTGAGGAGAATTTCTATGGTAACCTTGTTCTGGGATTCCAATACCTAAAGGGGGCTACAAGAAAGCTGGAGAGGGACTTTTTACAAGGATATGTGGTGACAGAACAAGGGGTGATGACTCTAAACTGAAAGAGGTTAAGTGTAAATTAGATATTAGGAAGAATTCTTTACTGTGAGGGTGGTGAGGCACTGTAACAAATTGCCTGGAAAAGTTGAGGTTGCCTGGAAGTTTACAAGGCCAGCTTAGATGGGGCTTTGAGAAACCTGGTCTAGTGTACCTGTCCATGGTAGTGATGTCGGAACTAAATGATCTTTAAGGTCCCTTCCAACGCAAACAATTCTATGATTCTATGAATTAACTGTGGCAGAAAAAAATTTATTTGTTTAGAGAAAGAAGTTAGAGAACTACTTGCCTGTTGCAAGGAAAGAAATGGCAATTTCCCGTATTTTTCCAGCCCAGTTATTTGTACATATGTTCCTTGTTCCAAGCAGTTAGCTGAATTTCATAGTACTTAAACTGATACTTAAGAGCTAAATGGTGACAACAAACAAACCTTTTAAAGTAGCAACCAGGCCGGTGGTACAACTGCCTCAATGAGATGCACTGCTAAGGCTAGAGAAGCTCAAAAAGAAAAGAAGTTGGCTAATTCTCAGTAGAGGGTAGCAATGGAAGGTAAAAACATTGTCAGTTAAAACATATTTTATCATGATTACCACAGAACTCATTATTATGATTAAAGATGTACTAGCCATGACATGCCAGCTACATGCTGGTAGCAGAAAATACCTGCTGTTTGTAGGTTATTATCAACGTCCTTTGAAGAAAATCAGTCTTTCTTTACATTTGCAATGCAATGAAACCCCAGGCATTTCTTTGTATCTTTAATTTAAGCGTGCTTTTCAAACGCAGATACACAGCTGCAGTGAGAAAAAAAAATGGGTTTGTCATGTTTTGTGGCACCCCACTAAAAGAAAAGGGAATTTTTGCAAATACTTGTGTTAACATTTTGGGTTTGATGCATTGTCTGTTGAAATTCCAATACATATAGATCAATGAAACCAAAGAAAATTTGTTAACAGTGCTTACCAGGTGCTTACTGCACCTTATTTTGAACCATAATTTTAAATATAATTTCTAATGTTATATGGTACCATAAATAATATTTGGGAAATTGCTACCAGGAAAAAAATCACTAACTGTATCAAAGTCATTGATTTTAAACTGCAATTTACCTATTATAGAGTCTGATGGAATAAAATGACAAAAATGCAAGTAAAATGCAAGTTCAGATATAACTAAGCCCACTGAAGAAGAAGTTTATTCTAGATGTTTGCAGCAGTTGTTTTTTGTGAAGATATATATATATATATATATATGTATATATATATATATATATGTTAAACATCAGCTTCAATAATTAGCTCAAGTTATGTGGTCAGATAGATACTGTGTAAATATTAAACTGACTGCTTTGTTGGTGAACTGGCAGATATGTCATACCTCCTATCTTTATTATTTTTTAAATAATTCAGCACATGTGCACTGTTAGCACTGTAACGTGAACACTCCCATGCTGAGGATTTTATTTTGCCTGACAAGAAAATGATCTTTGTGTTTCAAAAGGTTGTTGATATCTTGCATTTTATGGCCAGCTATTGTCTCCAGATGAACACATCTCAGTAACTAGGTAGTAGTAAACCTAAATATTATAGGCAGAGAAAACTATTCCATTTGCAGTTGTATATTTGTAAACTTACTGGATTTACTAACCACAGAAACTCCAAGACTGGCTAGTCATGTCTTAAGAGGTCAGCCTATGCCTACTGCTTAACATAACATTAAATGACAATTTCTATTTCTCTTTCCAGTGTGGCTTAATTTTATTTAATTTCTTTTAGAATTTGATCCTTTTCGTGTCCTCATTTTTTCTTTATTGACTGATGTAAATCAGCTTTTTATCTCCATTTTTTTTCCTATGCCTCTCGCTGTTGCAACTTACCTTGGATGGCAGGTTATTGGTTACTGCCTACGGGAGCCTTTTCCATGAGCTAATTTAGCTGTCAGTCTGAAATTGGTAAAAAGGATGAAAGATGGATCATAGGCCTGGGGCATGCCTAGACCAATATCTAGCATATCCCTATCTGGAAGTACGCTTATTAAAACAGATTTGAAAAATATTTTTTCCCAATCTTGCTCTGCCATCATTTCATCCAGCTAAGAAAAACATTTTCACAGTGACACTACTGATTCTTTGGCAGCTCTCTTTTTTTATGAAAGGAGAAAACAGTATTTAGATACAAGATCAATAGAAAAACAAATAGACTATTATATTCCCTGGAGAAACCCCTAGAGAGAAGACAGATGTGCAGAAATTTAATATTCTTGTAGGCAAAAATCACCAACATGGGGGTTCTGTTCAGCTGAAATGAACTGTGCTAAACGCGCATGAAACAAACATTTGAAAAGCAACACTTTCAGGCTAGGCTAAGGTGCTGTATTTGAATTTGTGACCCCTTCCAAAAGTAATTTTGCATCTAAAAATAATGGTTACTTTAATATTATATGGTTCCGGCATAACTTCATATAGTGAGTGAAAGGAAGATTTTACTCCATCTGCTCTTTTTAGATGTACTCATCCATTCACAAAGTTCATACAGAGAACTGTGTCTTTAATATTGCCTCCATTTTTATGATGATAAATATATTTTTCTGCATGACCTCGAACCTGTTGTTATTAGAATTAGGTATGTGCTTTTGTTTCTTTTCCATAATAATTTGTCAGTAAAAATAATCAAATTATGACTATAATTTTCAATGACAAGTTAAGTGTGTTTGTCTAATTTCTGTCCTTACAAGTAAAAACCTATCGTTGTATCTACTTGATCTATGGCTTAGGCTTTCTGTATCTACTGTATCAGGCATCTTCCTGGAGCCTCCTGAACTAAACATCTAACCAGGAGGATGAAGGGTACCCTCCTGTTGGAGGAGCTGCAGGATGAGCCTTGAAGAAATGAGGTAATTGGCTGCTGTCACAATGCACCTAACCACAAGTCTACTGGGAGGATTACACATTCAGCTTTTTGAAAATAACACAAATTTTTCCTTCCACCCAGTCCTTTTTTCTAATCATGTTTGTGTCAAGGTCATCCTTCTCTTCTTCCACTTGGACTGAATTTGCCCAACACTGAAAACTAGCTGTGGACCAATAGACATTGTGTTTAATTTTGAATATTCAAATACTACTGAGCTTTGAAAGCAGTTTTAGTTTCTATTCTTAATATTTAGCAGGTATCAGAAACAGCTACAAACTTCTGCCAAACTTGGACCTCGTTTGTATTGGACTGGATTTTCTACAAGCAAAATGCTATAGTGCCCTTGCCCTTAAGGAACATATTGTCCAAAGTACAGGATGTAATAGGAGTGTGTGTCAAATGATACAGGAAAGGGGGCAGAAGTTTGTGAGAAACAGTGCAATAAAGCAGTAGTGCATATAGTTCTTAAGCTACTTTTAAGTATGTTGAATCATACCTGTAACATCATCTTCAAAACAACAGTAATTTACTTCTATCGACAACTTTGTATAATTTAGATGTAAAATTGATTTAAAGGGAGTTAGACGGGCATCTTAGAAGTTGACATATTAGCATTTTTGGTTGTATTTTTCACTTTCTATCTCATGATTCCTTGAAAGCTTGAAACTGAAATCTACTTACTTACTGGATATTTTTAACCTAAATGGAGTATGTACATGTGCACCACCTAAGTTGTTATTGTAGAGGTCTTTTGTGACTGGCTGTGACTCTTGATTATGGAAGTCCTTAATGGCAAAATGTTTCTGAAGAACAGCAAAACGTTGATTTTGCTAACTTTTAGGTATGTGAGTAGATTTATTGGTATGTATTGTCTGAATTTAGAGGGGCACTACTTGTTGAAGCACATTCCTGAAGAAAGTAAGCATGAATCTGGATACTACATGTTAGCTTAGGTCATAAAAGTTGGTCAGCACACCCACAAGGGAGCATTAAGAGACAATGGCAAGAGTAGAACCTGAATATTACCCTACCAGCTGCTCCCAGGCCCATCCTCGGAGCCCTCAACCCATCAGAGGCTTAGGGGGCACAACAACAGGTAGGAACCCGAATGAAGGACTTGGAGGATGAGACACCTTGTATGGGCACCACCTTGGGCTGTTCCAGGAGTGGTTCATCCCTGTGATCCAGGTGTGATATAGCTCAATATACATCAATGTTAGAGCACCTGTGGGACTGCAGGAGCACCGACCTAAGGGTGTAGGGAGTTCACAGGAAGAGCATTTTGAGATTATATAGGACTAGTTATGGGATGCTTAGGGGAGGCTTTATGGAAATTACATGGAAAAAGTTAGTAATGTATTGTTGGTGAAACTTCAGACTCAGCAGTACCAGTATAATGCAGTTAAAACTGCTACCATGGTGGCGTTTTCACATGTCATGAAGTGAATGTTGAATCCAGTCGAGTTTCACAGCACTGGCTGTGGAGTTTCCTCTCAGCATGGGCTAGTGTGACAGGGCTCGCAGATCTTCTTTGTGTCTGAGGGTCATGAATTAGTAATTCCATCATTTTGAGGATTATGTAAGACATCTGCCAAAGAGTTGCACAATGTGAAAAAATGGAAAAAATGTCTGCTTACTCTACAGGCCGCAAGTGAGATGAAATTGTTTTTCTTAAACCTATGTTGCTGTTTAAGAAAAGACAGAATTTAACATCAGAAATTGAAAAAGAAAAATACCACTTCCTTGTGTGCTTGTATGTATTTTGGCAAACGTCTCCTTTATTAATTTGAAAATACATAGGAAAAGAGGTCCACTAATGTGGATGTATGGATCATGAACCTGTGGATACCAAATTTTGTTATTCTTATTTGAAGACAGTCTTGCCAGGAAAAATCATGTAGGTTCCCAGAAGGATAATTTGTACTAACACTAGAAGAGTATCTATAAAAAAACCTTTTGTATGAACATCTTTTTCTTCTTCTCCGGATTCAGAAATCTGGAAAAAACCTAATGGTAAAAAGTGATTATTACTATTTTTTTCATACTCACAAATGTTAAGCTATGCATGCCTTCAAGCCCCTGGGAATCCGATAGAAAAATTATCATCGGACAAGAAAACTGAGAAGGTTTATGAAGCATGAACACACCTAGGAGACAGAAAAGAAAATTCAAATATGTACTAGTTGGTCGTGTTTCTGTAGAAACTGATCTTCTGCAGTTTTGTTTGGTTGCTGAAGGATGTAGACTTAGGTATTTTGAATTAGGTTGTACAGAGCTAGCAGCAGAGCTGGGTTAGAGTTCCAAACATCATGTCGCTTCTATACTCTATTTGGCAGTCATTTATCCCCATAAAGAAAAAAGGGGGAAAAAAACGATGAAGGAAAAAAGCCTCATTAATCAATAACCAATATTGTTGATATGTATGTTACAAACCTGAAAGACACTAAGCACACTTAACTGTTCTGGATTTTTACTGGGAATTTCTCAGCAGTCCTTGAGGGGATGGTCCATGTTTCTCACCACACCTTTACTTAGGCAGGATGCTTACAGAGCGCATTATACTTTCCTTTTTGTGCATCATGCCTTTGAGCTGCTTCTGTGAAAGACACTAGTGTTATGAATTCTATGTGGCAGTGCTATAAAGACAGGAATAACTTGGACAGGAATAATTAAAAGACAAAAGAAAGCAATGACAGAAAGATTAGAAAACCATTCTGATGGTACAGATAATAAAGCTCTGGAGAAGACCTCTGTAGGAGATTATGAACTTCCCATCACTAGAAGTGTTTAAAACCAAGTCTGTCAGGAGCAGTGCTGATGTAGTTTATCCTGTGCTGGGATGAGATGGCCTCTTACAGTCTGATCTCACCCTCCTGCATGGCGTTGTGTTTAGGTCTTCAGTATATTGTGTGTTGCAGGAGTAACCTGGAACATCTGCCTTGCCGTAGTCATCAGCCCTTGCCATGCCCCAATGCACAGAATAGGGATCCCACCACATTCTGGATTTTCCGGGAATTCTTCCTTGGAAAGCTCTTTTCCTGTGAAGGAGTGGTTTGGCAGACAGACTCAGGCACTGCTTGATGTCTGTCAGTCGTGGGACTGGGTGTCTTGGAAGTCTTTGTTTCTGCATGACCCATAGGAATCCTTCAACCTATGGTGGGTGGTGCCTTTATACCATTCTGAATGCACTGGGCATTTTTCAAGAGAGCTTTGCAGGAGTTTGTGTGTGCATTAACATAGCTCTGGACATCTGTGCATTTGTGGTACTTGGGGACATGATTTAGTGGTGGGCTTGGCAGTGCTCGATTAACGGATGGACTCAATATTAAAGGTCTTTTCCAATCAAAATGATTCTGTTCTATGATTCTATATTTCACGTGTGACCATACTTGGTCAGAGGCGCAGGAACTCCATCTAACTCCAAATTTGGGATGCTGATGCCTCTTGCAAGCTGGAGGACTGTAGCACAAGGAGGGATTGGGGAAAATATGGTGTAGGACAAGGTTTGTCTCACAGGAAAGTGCAGTCATCCTAAAGGCTTTTGCCTTTGGCTGTGCAGCTTTAGTCAGAGTTGTAAAAATCTAATTTTTCACTTGCTGAAAATTAACTGAGCGCTCTTCTTAAGCATCTCTTTTTTTCAGAGGGAGACAAAGTCTATGTGAAATACATTCTGCAGTGAGGACTGGGTGCAATAGCAAATATCAACTATTTCTTGGCTGGAACTTGTTGGATTTTCAGGAGCTTACTTACATTTTGACTGATTTTGGCTATATTATTTGGCTTTCCAAAAATTGCTGTGTATCAAAAAATGGAATTTTAAATGTCTGAAAAAAAGGGGACCCAACTCCTTGTAGATAATTCACGTTGCCCAGAAGGGAAGATACATGTGAGGAGTGATGCTAACAGTCTTTTGTCTCCATGTCCCCTAGTGTTTTTTTCTGCTGTCTTCTTTGAAAGCAGATTGTGTGTGAAGGGTATTTAAAAATATCCAAACCGATCAAAATCATCTATGGCACAGAGGCAGAAATAGCCAGGAAAACAAACAGACCGGAGATGAAATATGGATGAGATAGACATACCAGCATTTCGTAAAAGAGAGAGCTTAAAACCAAAAACCAAGAAACACAAATACAAGGAGTTAAAGTACAGATACTTTATGATTCATTTTACTGTCTTCAATTAACTATGATATAGAATTGCATGATTTTTTCCTCTCAAAAGGGAAAACTGTCTCCTTGCTTATTTTTCCACTCACTGCTTTCTGTTTAAGTTAATTCAGCAGTAATTGGATACACTGTGTCCAATTCTTAATAAATCAACAGAACTTTATAGTGATATTGACAGTGGCTTTGCTTGCCCCATTGTTTCTATCAAGAGTTTTATTCTGCTTCAAAACAATTTGCTGTGAACGCCCTTGTTTGTTTGCCACACTAGGCTTTGTTCTGGCTGAAAACTTTGATTTATAACTGTATATAATTGATGGCTGTGGGGTAGGTGGACTATAGCTATTGCTCCTCCTCTTTTAATCTAGCTTTGCGTAGAAATCCATGTAGTGGAGCATTCTCAAGGGAACCAGGCTGGGAAATTTTCTGTATACCCAATGGGAGGCCATTAATCATAGTGAAGAGTCTCTTACTGGCTGCAAGCATGTTTGTGAAAGTCAGGAAAACAAAAGTAGACCACCTCAAAATGACTGATCAAGAGAATAGATGTTAAAGCCAATGTATTCATTGTGATACATCAAAAAAAAAAAAAAAGGAATAGTTTATGCAGTGCTAATTATGTTGAAGTATATTTAATCAGATAGATTTGGCACATTTAAAGATATTTTATGCACTAATAAATGAGTATAATTGTAGATGTTAGAGATCAAAATCCTAGAAGAATGAAATAAAAGTTTTGATGATTGCTACTGTGTATTTGAAAGAGAAACTTTGAAAACAACAGATAAGAAATTCCCAAAATGTTTGCTGGATGTGAATTGGAGCCGAGCTCATTAAAGAAATGTGCTAAAAAGTCTAAAATGTTATGTGAAATTTTGATGAATATTTATCAAAAAAATGTCTCATTCAAAACTATAAAAAAAATTGAAAATTTTAAAAAAATTAAAATTTACTTTTTTTAGGGAAGTTAGAAAATAGTTTTTCCTGGAGCTTGTGCATTCTGGCTGTGGTCCAGTGCAGAGGAGGAAGCACCTGAGAGCACCTGCAATCTCTCAGAGGTGGCACTCACCTGCATACTGTAAATCCCAAAACCCCTTGTTTTCAGGACGAGGGTCTCGGTGTCTCTACTGGTCCTCCTTTCTTCTCGTATCTTTCACAAAAATGTGGTGCTCAGATGTGAACATAATGGGTTCTGGTCGAGTCTGCTCAGAGGATATTTTTACAACAAAGTGATTGTACTTGAATTTGAGTATAAGTTGGATATGAGATGGAGTTACGGGAGGTATTTCTGTGATTAAAAATTTCTGCCCAGCAGGGAGAAATAAAGGAAGTAAGGAAGCTCAAATGTAGTTTTTGAGCACTGACAGTCTGGACTTTTTCCCATATAAATAGCCATAAAGTATACAAAGAGAGATATTGTAATGTGACATAAAAACATTAACTTTATTTGCTAGACAAACAGTTGGGTTTTGTTGTTTTTTGTTTTTTGTTTTTTTTTTAACTTTAGAGGCTAATTTTAATGCAGTCAAAGATAACACTACAATTTGTGTTCTCATGAAGCTATGGTAGAGAAGCACACTGAAATTAGTTGATTTACCTCACAGAAAGTCTTCAAGTGAAGCTTCCTACCCGATTTCAGCCTGTGTACTTTAAAAGGGTTACTAAAATTCATAAATAATTTCCTTGAATAATGCTTAAATGTGAAAAAGGAAATAGTGCTTCAATAAATTATATTATTTTGATCTGATAAAGATGGAAATATTTTCTCCAGAAATTGATATAGTAGAAACTACAACTTATCCTGACAAAGGAGTTAAAAAGTTAAAATTGGCATTGCATGTAGTAACTTAAATCTTAATTCAAAATGTAGAAGCATCAATGTTCATTCTGAAATACTAAGTGTAATTTCTTTTCTTAATTTATACTAAATTTATGGTAGTGGGGAATAGGAGTAAGGTACTAACTTACATTTGGTAATTTATTTAAGATCAAGGGAAAAAAAATTTCTTATGATTAAAAGAAAAGAAAATCTCAACTTAGTCTGTCTTTTTCACTGCTCATGGAAAGGGATTCATTTCAGCTGTATATTCTGCAATTTCCAGTATTTTTATCTCATTTTTATTCAATACTATTTTATATATTAACATGACTTCATTTTTTTCTCATACTAAGTTGAAACAAAAATACAGTCTGTCTCCCAAAGTTGTATATTCATACTTGACATAAAGCACATGTTAAGATATGGTTACTTCAAGTTAAGCATATCCTTAAGCTGCTCTCAGCAAAGATGACTTTTCTGAGCTGCCATTTACACCCTTATGACCTTTATTAAATTACAGTCTTGTCAAACTGAGTGCTGTGTCCTATTTTAGTGATATTCCACACGTGGGTGTTGCACTGCCACTAATCTTAAATCCCTTTTAATTACTGCCCCTTCACTTGTTTTCTTGTTTCCTGGCATAGTAGAAGTCCAACTGAAATGAAGTCCAGGCTTAAGTGCTCATCTCGACTATTCATCTTAGCTTTCCCTATTGTTATGTTTATACAGAGTTTTATTAGACTCATGGGATCAAAATGTATTCCTTTAGTTTTACAAAAAAATGAATAGCTTTTTTACATCTGTAGCATTTAAAGTAAACAGAGTGAGTTTTTAAAGTGGGGATTTTTTTCCAACAACTAAAATACAGTCTTATATTCTAAACATAAATCATAATTTCATTATCAACACAGAGAAGTCCAACACAATATATATGTATAGCTGAATGATATAAGTGGCATATCTGTGTAAAATGTATTCCCTTGCCCAAGTAAACACTTCATAACCACATGAGTGAAAAGGTGTATTTAAAAAATGAAGGCTTAAAGCATGTTGCTTTTAAGTTATGCGGAATGCAGTTTTCGTAAAATATGAAGCTCACTGGATAGGATCCAAACCAGCTGAACTATGTTAAAAGGTATAATAAACAGTGATAGCTTTGCATGCAGTTATTTAATTGGCAAATAGATTTTTCTATCACTGTCACTGGCAATAGCAGCCATTTGATACCAGGGCTTGGATTAAATGTTTCATCAGTAGTGCCTATTTAAGGATCTTTATGGAACAACAAGTTAGTCCCCTGGGCAAGCCCATGTCAACTGCAATAAAGAGATCCACACAAGTGAACAAGATGTATTTTTGCAGGATTTACAGGGAGACTAGGATTTGCTTTTCTGTCTGGATGCTTTGAAGGCTGCTTCCCATTTTGTTTAACAACAGTGTCTGCTGGGGACAAATATTGAATACCGAGCATTGCACATCCAAAGGATTTTTATAATTTTCTTGTGGAAATGGACTTATAAATGGTTGTCATCTTTCTGGAAATAGGTGAGTCTCTGATACAAGCAGATATTGCAGGATTTCAGTAGGTTTAATTTTCTGGTAAATATTCTGCTTCTAGACTAAACCTACTGATTCTTCAAGCATCTGCTGTATTTTTTTCTCTCTCATTCAGAAAAAAAAAAAAAGAAACCCCTGAACACCTCACTCCCTTTTTTAGTTCAGGGAAAATGCAGTGTCTGTGGATTTCAAGATTGCTTGACTTTATTTAGTTCACTGTCCTGCTCCCAAGGTGCTCGTGAGGTCTGTGCATGTAGTTAATACTTGCTGCAATGTTTTATAATTGGTGCGTATAATATATATATTTGTCATTTTATAGCACATTAGTTGAATTTAGAAGCATTTTTAAAGTTAATTTTGAGTATGTATCTGTTTGTCATGGAACCTGAGTCAGTTCTTCTTGGCACGTAGATTAATTTTTCCATGGTTGATTTTAATTTCGGGTTTTTTGTTCCATATTTGTCACTCTGAAACTCTTCAAGAACAAGCAAATATACATAACTTAGCTGAAACCGATTATATCTACTGTTCATTTTCATGTCCATGTAACCTTGCTGGGCATAAATTTAAGTCTCAGCTGTTCATTGGCATATATTTGATCTGAGTTGATGATACTGCATCTAACCTCCTTAGCTAGGTTACTGCTTTCTGAGGTTGAAAAGTGGAGAGTGAATGCCTCTGAGGTTGAATTAAATGAGCCGTTTGCAATGAACTGATGAATAAGCATCTTTCAGGCTCACTTGAAACAGTTTAAACTTTTGTTCACTGACTGTTCTCCAGTGTGAAGCAGAACTCACACTACCATTACTTCAGGAATTGATTCTGGGATTTCTGGTGAGAGTAAGAGTTGTCCCCTTATGCACACTTGGTAATTTGTATTCTCAGGAGGTTTTATATATATATGTATACTTTTTATATCTCTACGTATAGCAATTATAGCTGTATCCATATATATTATAAGTATTTGTGTTTATAAATTTATGTAAATTGTGTATTTCAGTATATATGTGACAATTAGTAGGTGTTTTTACTTAAACAAGCTCTCTTAACAAGTCTCATCATTGTGTTTTTATCATACATAGGGAAATGAAAATCACAGCTAAATAAGTTCCAAAGCTAGAGATATAAAGTCAAATTCCTAACTGTACAAGGGCTCCTTTTCACCATCTGGTACTACAGAAATGCTTCTAAATAGTAGTATAGTATTTTACATCAACGATAATGTCTTTAGAGTCATGTCAATGTAAAAGGGCATAAGTTTAATGTGCACTTAAAGAGTTGTAACTGTGCAAATTTTTCTATGTGAAATGGGAAGGGGAAGGAAGGGAGCAGGTGCATTGCTTAGCCAACCCTTCTTTCCTCTTGCTTTCCTTAGTCCCCATTGTTTCCTGAAGCCTCTGAAAAGGTGCCAGCCAGTGTTAACACAGATCATGTTTGTTGGTTATATAGTCATCATGCATTTAGATGATTTACATAGGACTGTTCTCGTTGCATAACTTGCCTCACATGTAGTTCTTTTCTGGGCTGGTGTTAAGTGATGGGTGTTTTTATGACAGAAACAGTGTCTGAGAGATATGTCTTTCTGTCCTGCTTCGGTCTACCCTGTTCATAGTTACTTTAAAGAGAGATTTTAGTTTTTGTCTAGGGACTGGAAGAGTAAAATCCTTTCATGCCTGCAGTATTATCAGTATTAAATAAATAAAAAAAAGTTTCTCTTTTGAGCCCAAGCTTCAAAATGCTCTGCTTTATTTACACCATTATTAAGGAATAGCATCCTGTAAAACTATGAAAAAACTGCTGGTCTGTCCTTGAAATCAAGACCTCAAGACTGTATTTTCTAAAAGACTTGGAGGGAGTCATCTAACTAATCAGCTGTTTGACTGGACATCAAGTGGAGATTGCTTAGTTTATTGAAAAATCATCAAACAAGTAGAAGAAAAAAGATGTTTGTGGATAATCTGTGTGTCTCTGTGTACTTAAAACTTTGAATTGCCTTCTGCCATTGTGGTTTTGTGTGCTAATTCAAGGTGGCAAGGATTTTTGTAGTAAAACAACCATATTTCTAGAGCCAAGCCATTTCAGGATGTGATCATCTCTGAATATTTGCATGGTGTTGCAGAAAAAAATAATACTATGTCATCATCACAGTGACTGAATAAATCTGTCCTGTTCCATTGCTCCTCACCAGGAGTGCACATCCCTGTGTTTCTGTGCTCTCTCCCCTGCAGGTTGCTTGTAACTTCCTCTGTGACTCGAGAAGGCGAGAGATGTGTATCAATTTGCATGATAGTTCAGCCTTGTAACCTGGAGTGCGGTGACTGCTAAAGTGTTTGTTGGGTAGGTTTTTCTGCTTGTACAGATTAATGACCCGATTCGGAAGCCGTTCTACATGCTGGACTCCTGCTGATTTCTGTTTGTGCAAAACTGCTAGGGAAGCTAACTTTGAGCATATATCCTGGCATAATTTATTCAGGGTCCAGTGCTGGTGCCCAGCCAGAGTTGAAATAATAATAAACTGGCCTTCCCACAAAATTCTTATTTCTCTCATCTTGAGGCAGAGATTTTTCGTGCCTGCCAAAGGAGGTGCACTCTGAGTACTCTGGGCATGGGTAGAGGTCTCTGTGGACCTCTGTTACTGCTCCAGGCACTTCTTCAAGCTGCCACAGAGCACACACTTTGGAGACAAGAAGGGAGTATTTGCTTCTCTCTAATTGCCATGTCATGAAAGAGAGACTGGCTGTGGTATTTTAAGGAAAAATTTAGCATTTCCTCCGTACACTTACTGCACCTTTAATTTGTGCCTTCAAAACACTGTAGGTTTTCTTGAAGTTCAACAACTGAAGGGTGTGTTCCCCCTGTTGAGGCCTCAATTTTCCATGCAGCTGATGGTTGGTAAGGAGCCTTGCATGGACTCTAAGCTGTCAGTGAGGGCAGTCGTGTGATGGGTCTGTCTGGCTTGAGGAAATGGTGGTCTTGTCTGTGGGTGATTCAAGAACAGCTGTGCGTTTTGTCTTTTTGTCAGTGTCTGAAGGAGTTTACCTCCTGACCCCATCCTTGGCTGTGTACACGTATACGCATCTCCAAGTCACTTAGTGACCAAACTATGAGTTTTCCTTTTAGAAATCCTGTATTTCCATCTCCTAGAAATAGTAATAATCCTGAAACCCCATAGAAGCCCAGTTTTCTAAGAATGTCAAAATCCTATTTCTAACCCCATTGAACTGCAGTACACTTGAACTTAAATCTTTCCTGGCTTCTTGGCAATACACTTTTGAGAAAGGTGGTTGTTTGAAACACCTTGGAGATTTCTAATGCTAGAAGTAGCCAAGGTGAGGATGGATTAGTAGGTAGAGTGCAGGTGCATGTTAAATGCAATTTATCACATGGATACCACCTCCAGGTATGTGGGTGGATGGGTTGAGAGATGCCTACCTAAAGCTTTAACTTGCTCAGTGAACAATTACTTCAGAGGATTTTCAGTTTTCACTGCTTCTAACAGCATTCTGCAGTCATAGCTTCACACAGATTAGCTATTCTTGAATAGGTTTTCCATTGTGTTAGATGTAGGTATATTGCTCTGCAGAATCACTCAAGAGTGGATGCCTTTTTTTTCCATCTAGTTGTTTCAACAAACATACCTATTGTGACCACTGAGAGGTTATCACTGCCTGGTAGATAGTCTTGTCAGTTCTTGTGGAGGATGTCATCTCTAGGTTTCATGCACACATTTAGGGGGAAGACTTGTGAAAATCCTTGTGTGTCTCTACTGTCTCTTTTTCCAGCAGCACCGGACAAGTAGATTCTGATTTTACATGTCTGTTAGTGTGACACTTTTGAGATATCAGTGTATTTGGTTGTGTTAAAATACTTAAGATCAAGTTATCTGACTTTGTAACTTGCATTTGGCTTGTACTGCCTTCCAAGAACATCTATTTGCATTTTCCTCAGAGATTTCAAAGGCAGTTTCTTTTCATATATGAAAAGTAGCAGCAATAAACTACGTTAGCAAATCCTCCCACAAGCTGCTTCTGTTTCCTCAAGTTTCATGCTTAATAATTACTGTAAATATTCTCTCTTTTCATCAAAATAGCTTGAAAAGATCACTGATTTTAAAGACTTCATGATAAAACTGCACAGATCTGCTTAGTTAGCTATGTTATAGCTGCTAATTGACTTCAATATGAAACTAAACAGGGGAGGTATAAATCTGAAAATGCTGTAAAAAGGGGAGAGAAAAATGACTGAGATTTTGAAATGACACTGTGTCTTTTTTAGTCATGGGTGGGTGAGACCGGATTCATTTAATGCCAATAGCAAAGCGTCATTGTCTTCAACGGGTCTGAGATTTTACTGTAATGGGTGTGGTGAGAGACATTTGACATTTTCACTTTGCTACCTGAAACCACCACAAAAAAAGAGTAAAATACTGTGATTTCTTTTTCTGTTACCATGTAGCCTCTACCTCAGTTTTTTTCCAAAGTTCGTTTCTTCCTTCACAGCTGAGCTGAAAAATCAAATACCAGATCTGATACACTTACATTCCATGTGGAAAAGACAGCCTGGATTTGGAGTCAGTTCTACCTCTGAATAAATAGAGACTACTTTTAAAACAAACCTATGCTGATTAATAATGCACTCCTGTACTGCGCCAAAGTAAATTTTGCATAAGGGTAATGAAAAAACACATGAAACCTGATAATCTGCAGTGAGTTTAAATTTTGGTTAATGTGAACTTAAATTTAGGGGCTCAGGGCTGTACTGAAACAGTAAATAAGCTTCATCTGCTGCTGTCTATAGGAACTGCTGCCTTTTTTTTTTGTTGCTGCTATTCTTTCAAGATAAAAATAAGGTCCAAAGCTTTGATTCTTCTTTTTCTTTTCTTCCTGAGCAAAATACCTTTTGAAAGTATTTTTTTCCATAAAAGAGAAAAAACAAAGAAGCATAATAGTCCATAAGCTGTTAACACATGTTGTTTATTACGTATAGTTAAAGTGCGTTTCTCCTGATACTGGCACTTCTTAAGCCAGAGGCAAAGCCTGAGCAAGCAAGTGGATGCAAGTCAGGGCTTGAGCATTGTGGGGAGACTAACTTGTAGTGCTCTCTGTTGGGAATTCACGCTTCTGCTGAATTCTTGAGCTTTGAGCATGGCGTTATCATTGGCTTTGTGCAGTCAGGATTTTGTTTCTTTGGATTGAAGTGTGTATCCACAGTGAGACTGCAGTGGAAAGAGCTGTGAGTTCAGAAGAGTAAGGTAATGCAGTGATAACATGGGGATAGTAGTAAGACAAATGTGTACTTTGAAGTGGATGTAAATAGTTTGAAATGAATACATTTGCAATCCATGATTTTTCATGGTAGGCCTGAGTGTAAGAACACTAATGCATTATAAAAAGATAATTTCTTTAAACACTGGCAGCACCATCCTCAGTGGAGGTGAGAAATCATTTTGCAACTCTTTGTGTATGAGTTTGTCAAGCTTGACTGTGTTTTGTATTTATTCAGAAATTATTACAGTGTAGGAAAAGGTGAAATTTTTGTTATGATGTGTAATCAGTTAATCTGTTGGTTGGTGTATCAAGCTATGCAGAGAAGGAGTTAAGACATCACTCTCCTCTTAGCTGTTTGCATTAGTTTTGCATCCAGCTGCTTTGGCTCAGCTAGTGCCCAGCTCTGTTGTGCTCGACTCAGTAAATCATGCCTAATAAACAGCAATTTGTTAATGTGACGCCGTACAAAAATATAACAGTATATATAGGGCTATGGTTTTTACATGTTAATGAGCTTGTCATTCCTTATTGTATAATTCTTCCCTATTGCCTTTCTGTGATGGCAGTCCTCTGTTCACAGCTTCCGCCATGTGCAGTGTCCCCATGGAGACCGTGTGCCACGTGCACCTCTTTTTTTTTTTTTTTTCAGCTAATAAGATCCTAGATGCTTATAGAAGCTTATCTGAAACATTGTAAGAGATACCACTAAAACAAATACTTGCAAGTACAGAGGAAATAGTGATAGATGATTTCTACTTTGTGGAAGAAGAGGGGAGCTGAGGGGCCACTTAATGATACTGTGAGCTTTAACAGAATATATTCAAAGAACTATTTTTTCCTGGTGTGATGCCGCCTGTCCTATTTACATTCCTTTTCTTCTTGCCTAGAATTGTTTTCTTTTGTTAAAAAAGGCTGCTGTACCTGCATTATTGACTGGAGAGGTATCCAAGTGCTAAGTTTGCAGTTTTTGTGAAAGCTGTTTGGTTCTGATTATATCCAGTTCAATCTGTTTTGTAACTTGGTCTCCTTTCCTATTTACTGTTATATGCCTTTATTTATAAATATCTTTTTTGTGCTCTTTTTTTGTATGCCTGGCTCATAAAATCACAACCAGACATACAAGCTTTATGACTATAAAACAAGTCATGCCTACCTTGTAGACTGTGTCATCTACTGTGATGTTGTATTCTATGTATTATCAATTTTACTGTAAGAGGAAAATTAGAGCATGCATTTTCCACATGAAGAAATCAAATGTAATCTAAATGCAAACCACAGGTTTTATTGCACAGTAATATTTGATAGCACTGCTATTACTAATCCCAGCATGACAAGAAACATAGCATAGTTACGAAGTTCGCAGCACTCATTTTTTAGTGGTCTTTTTTTTTGTTAGGAAAGCCACAAAGCCGGGACAGATTGTTTGCCAGTTGTAGTCTCAGACTTGCAGAAATGTTAATGGAATACTGTACATTTTTACAAATAATTTCAGGTCTGGCAGGAATACATATCCTTTGTAATTTCCATGAAAACATTATTGAGTAGTAAAAACAAAATGAGATAACTAACCACACCCTGTAAATACTGTTTTATCAGTGCCTTTGCTTTTGTAGGGTACTTTATGGGGAGTTCTAATTTTACTTTTTTTTTTTTTATTTAAGGTTTTAACATCCATAATCAAAGAAATAAAAGGTAAATGATTGCCTTACAATAGAGTGCATCCACCTACCAAGTGGGGAACACACTGCCACTTGTCTCGTAGGTTACACAGAACTATTAAGATGACAGTGAATGCGCTTCTTTCAGTTATTTTTAGTGAGCTTTGGTAAAAATGCCATGACTTTATAATGCAATGATAACTTAGGAGAATTAGGCAGGTGTGCTGTTTGAGAGTGTTGAATATTAACTGACACAGACCAGAAGAGAATATATTCTGCCTTCTTGAGATATGTTGGTTTTTCCATGACAGCTACTTAACTGTGGGTGCAGTTCATAAAGGCCAAGCTGGACTCAACTGTGACTAAATCAGTTGCAGTTAAAAGTGCATTCAGTATGTTTCCCTACATACTAGTTTTTTTAGTATGTTTTCCTTTTCACGCCTGAAGAACACTTGGTATTTCTAGTTGTACTTGTGATGTATAGTCTCCTTATCATGTTTGTATATGCTCTGCAGAGTTACAGTTATCAAAGTAGACCACAGCTTGGGATGAAAAAACAGATGCATTAGGACATGGATTTGCAACTGCAGGGGAAATTTGGAAACTGTTACGGCCAGAAATGATAAATAGTATTGAGTGTAAATACTCAACAGCTGTTGTGAACTCATCCTGAAATAAGAACCATTGTCCTGTCTGATAGTTACTTAAAATGAGGGATACTACCTACCATATCCTGGATATTGAATTGATATTGGATAAAATTTTCTTACAGATCTCTCTTTTTGGAACAGAGGTCTAAATGAGGTGTATTTGACACATCAGACCAGAAGAAAGTCAGTGTTGCTACAGAGGCAGGCACTTCATGGGGCGTGTTACCACAGCATGGGCATCAGATATAGAGTTGTTCCCTAAGTATGCACACTGAAACTATAAATAGAGAAGAAAAGGGAAGAGTTTAATAGGAGAAATGAGAAACTTGCCACCATTTGAAGTATTTTCTTTTATATATGTACAGAATTGCATTAGTCCTGATTCTGGGGGAAAAAACATGCCCCGTGTTTATGATAGGCCAGACTGTATGATAATGGTGGCCTCTTGCTAGGAGATTTGTTAGCTATCCTGAATTTATAGTGCCTTTCTATCTAGTTAGGGGTGTTTTTTTCCTTTTCCTTTAATCTGTTCCTGTCTGGGCATCCAGTCCTGTTCCTGTTAAGGGATATTAGCAAGATACCTGGAAGGAACTGGCTTGCTTAAATGATATACACTGTGACTTAAGATAAAATAAATCAAATTCAGAAGTAATATCACCAGTACTTATATACATGCTCCTTTGATCATATCTGATTGGTTCAATGTTATTTACTTTTGGTGATAATAGTTTGTCTGCTTTATCTCCTCTGTTCTGTCAGTAGTTTTGCCTCTGTCCATATTCAGTTGTCTCAATTAATAATGCTTTTAGTTCATTGATTTTCCTTTCCAGCTGGCTGAATTTATCTGGCTAACTTTTCATTTGTGCGGTTTTCCTAAATCTACCTTGAAAATACTCGTCCCTTTCTTCCCGAGAGGAAGCTAAGAAATGTGAGTTGCCTCCAGTGACAGTGTCCAGTTAAAGGACAGGGAGATTTTTCAGAGAGTTAATTTCTGTGTGTTCCACTAAAACCCTTTCTAAGGAGATCTTTGTTTTCAAGAAGGCCATGGTTGTGTCTTGGTCTTCTGGATGCAGGTATAGCCAGCCTTTTGGTTGTACTGATCAAGATAAAGTGATGGACCACACTGGTTTTGTTAGTTTGTACTATTAGCTTTCCATATGAAAGCTATTCTGAAAACTAAAACACTGTGTGTGTGCATGTGCGTGCATGCATCTTTTGTGCTGGGTGTAAGTTAAACCAAGGATTTTGGATCTTCCCAACTTCCTGGAAAAATGGAAATCTCTGAAATGCTGTGTATGAGACTGCTGAAGATGTCACTGTGGATGTTGTCAGTAGTACACCCCTATCCAGTGACCCTCTCTGAAGCTATCAGTCCCCTAAATGTGGATTCAGTTTGAAAAGTCCAGCTGACTTTACAACACACACCTGGGGATTTTTTGACACCTTCTAAAATATATTCCCGTCATGTAGTTCTTCTGATGGCTGTGGGAGTAAGTCCCTAGTTCCCAAAAAAGTAGTGTACTATATACAGATGTGCCAGTTGAACTATTTTTAAATGTTCTTTATTTTATCTAGAGTTACAGTGAATGTTGTACAAGTACCTTGAAACATACTTTCAGAGCCTACGTCTCTTTTACAGATACCAGAGAGAACATCATGGGTTTTCACTTTTTTTCAACTGTCTTCTTGTCTTTATCAGAGCCAGTTTTTGGCTTTGTTTGTTTTTTGTTAGTTGATTGGTTGATTGATTGGTTTGGTTTGGTTTTCTTTTTTTTTCTTCTTTTTTTTTTTTTCCTTCTTTACTTGGTTTCTTATTTTTTTACTTTCCTGAGTTTTTTCTTTTCTGTTTTATAGGTCTTCATATTCTGGGTCTCCTGGTTTAAGAAGAGTGAATGAATGGGGCAGTACATAATGTAATAATATCAATTTTTATTTCAATTCATGATTAACATTTTGAAGATAAGTTCAGCAGGCAGTGATTATAATCAACTGAGGATGTCCAGAATACAAGAGAAAGCAGAACTTGATTATAGCAGTTTACAGTTTTACAGTTAAAAGATATGAAAAAACACAAATAGTCCCTTTGGGAAATGAAATATAATGGAAGCGTGGTTATTAAAAACCAGATATTATGTACACTAGTTATTACCTATTACAGTAAATCACCATGAGATGCAGGAAACATATCAGATAGATAAAACAGCCTTCTTAGAATACCTTGCCTTATTTTCTAGTGGATACTTTTGTCTTCTTAGGCATCAAATTGATTTGGGGCGTGGAATTCATTTAGGAGCATGTACATTGCTCTTTTCAGAATGGCTATTGAAATGAAGTTGTTATCTGTACTGAATTGTAAGTCATGTTTCCCCATGCCCCTAGGAAAACTGCTTAAAGGGGCAATCATGTACACCAGGTACTAATAGATATTAGTTACTTATGCTTAATGATGTTGCCAGCCTTGAGTATTTCTCTTATCTGAAAATGGAAGTGCATGTTGATTTCCACTTCACAAATGGAAAAATTGAGTCAGATGGAGTTCAAATGACTTTCCTGAAGTTACTAGCAAATCACTGTCAGATGTGAAGATACAATCCAGCAGCCCTGTCCCCTGTGCTCTACGTGGCTATGTACAACTCTGAAGTGCCTAAGTAAATAGTTTTGGTTTATTAATGCGTTCATGCTTATTCAACAAACATATGAACAACTTTATAGCTCTCAGGGTCATTACTCTGGCATCTGCCAGTATCCTGTCCATCACATACAACCAACACAACTTAATTGTGTTACTACTACCTGGATCAACCAGGGATCTTGAAGTTCTGTCTTTTCTGTTGCCATGGGTAGAAATGAAGGAAGGTACATATAAATGGAGGTGGTTATATCACATTTGTACCATCATTGTCTTCCCTTTTCCTAAGGATTGCCTGAAATTATTCTTATAAATTAAAACATTAAATTTATTCAGTGGATTAAACAGAGAGGTTGGCCTGAGGAAGGCATCCAGCTTCAGCCAGTAATCTTACATAAATCTGTTGTGATTCCAAGCATGCAGTGATACTAACCAAGTCAGCTGTTATGTCAAGACATTTCTTTGATCTGCTAATTTAATATGGGTTAATTAGATTAATTAAACAGAAGATAACTAGAGATGAAGAAGGAGGTCGAGAAGAAAATCATTGGCAATTGTAGCCTTGATTTGGGTTAGCCCTGGCTAACAGCCAGTTGGTCACCCAGCTGCTCACTCCTGCACTCTACCATGAGACAGGGAGAAAATAGAAGGAAGGTGAGATGATTTGTTGATCGAGATAATGACATCTTAATTGTGACAGCAAGATCTGTACACACAAGCAAAGTAAAGAGAGTAATTAATTTGCTACTTCAAATCAGCAGGCAGATATCCAGCTCCTTCCTGGAAAGCACACATGGCTGTTGCTTGGGAAGACAAGCACCGTAACCATGAACATTCTCCCTTCCTCCTCTATTCCATGAGTGTTCATTGCCAAGCACAACATCGTGCCATCTGGAATATCCCTTTGGTCAGTGCTGTTTCACTGTTCCCCTTCCAGTCTCATGCCTGCTTCAACCTATTCACTGGAGTGGGATGGTGCAGGGCACAGTGGGCACAAGAGAAGGTCTTGCTGCTGCGCAAACCCTGCTCAACAATAACGAGAACATCAATGAGTTATCAACTCAGTTTCAGCCACAGACTGAAAGCATGGCACTGTATGGGCTGCTGTACCAGTAAGACCCAGTAGAGCAAATAAACATGGGTCTACAACACCACAGGGTTGAAGAAGTATTTTACTTTGATAGAGTACTGAAAGTCTCAAAAAAAGTCACCAAAACTGACCAACCAAAAAAATAATGCCCCCCAAACCTTTTTTTTTAAGGAGTGAAGAGCAGCAGGCTAACAATAGCCATTCATAACACTAAATAGTTGCAGAGAGCATTGGGTAAATTGGACATGAACAAATTGCCCACAATGAATGAAATTCAGTCTGGGTGTCTCTGGGAGTGGGGCAAAAATGGCAACATCAGAGCCTCTTTGAAACACCATATGCTATAATGGCAAAAGAACCATGGATAGCTGGAGAGAGGTTGGGATTACAGAACATGAGACCATGGGGGGTTGTGTCAAATGAGGATGTATTCATTTCTAAGAAGAGACACAAAGGTGAAATTGGTAGAGACATTTTAATAAGCTTATGTGCCAGTAGGGTTTTTGTTTGTATTTAATTAATCTCTTGATCCGTGACATGGTTATAGAAAGGCCTGTGTTTGGGCAGCTAGCAAGAGAAGGCAGTGGAAAAAACCTATAACTTATTTCCAGGCACTTACTTAATTAAAATACAAAACAGGCAATGTGGTCTCTGGATTTATTTTTCCCATGTAGACTATAAGCAATAAGCTGAGATTGCAGAACAAAAGAAGTACACTTATGCCTTCTTATCTTGACCTTTGAGCTGCTTCTTCTCTGAGATGGATTTAATTCAGTCCTAGCTTTAAGATGAGAGCTTTGTGTCTGCCTAACAGACATTTCCACCTAACAGACAGGAATACCTTCCTCAGATAGCCCTTAAATCCTGCTGGGAATAATAAGCATTGAAGTTTGTTAGCTTGCCAGTGTTTCTTTTCAAGTCCCATTGAGGTGAGATGCAGCTTTGGGGTTCCCCTTATGAGGTATAGTCATCTCCCTCCTCACTAACACCTGAAAAAGAAAAAATTAGAGTTGTTTCCTGGTCTTTCTGAAGTGTTCTTCTGTGGCGAAGTCATGATTTGTAAAACTGCCACTTCTGTCTCTGTGAATTACAGTTTTTCCATCTGACTGACCCCATGAGCTCTGGTGGTCTCACTGTGCCCTGGTCTGTCATTCTGGATGGTGCCTTGGTACTAGTGAGGCTTGCTTCCAGCCCTGTGTGAACCCCTGTTAGTTGGCATTTTTTGGCTATAAGAGTAAGAGAGGAGCTGTATGAAGAATTGAATGGTCCATAGATGCGATTTCTGTCCCTTGAATCTTGGAGGCTGTTAGATGTCCTCTGATGAGAGCCGATCTGAAGGTGTGGAAAACTTAGATTTGGGGGTTGTATATACAATTTTTTTATTTCAGTTTTTCTTAGGATTCCTTTCTTGAGCTTTTAGAAGCTGCAGTTGCAGGGATTACTTCAGTTGGTGTTTATGCTCTTGGCTCATACCCACTTCATACCAGCTGCTTGGAACCAGAATGGTTTTGCAGCAGCAGGAGCTTATGCTTACCCTATGGATCAGCACCATCCATCCTCTCTTATCTGGGACTCCAGACTCCAGCACTCCCAAAAGACTCATGTTTTAAAAGTAGCAAAACCAGTGATAGAGGACATATTATGGTTTTAAATGTTAATTATGTAATTAATAGACTCAAACTTGGGGGCTTTTTGCTAGCAGGTTTAAAATGAAGCTTAAATCAACAATTAAATTTTAAAACAAATACTTTTTTTACCCATAACCCTGTTTGTCATAATGAAAAAGTATTTACATCCTGTAAACAAAGCAGAAAACATTTAGGCTTTCCTCAATTTATTGTGATATACATTTATAATAGAAGAAAGCTGAGCTTCTTTTAAAGTCTGACTAAAGGCTGTTTCGCTGTGCAACTGGAAACTGCAAAAGTGAATTTGTATAAAATCCAGTTCTTATGTGTACAATTAATTAAAACATAATGCAACTACAACCAACCTGTAAAGAAACACATGGGACACTTGTGAAGAAGTAGCTATGATGCAAGCTGAGGCTAAAATGATGGATTCCTTGTGTCTGAGAACAAGAACTCTCTCAGAAATCAGCATGGCTCAATATATATATATATATATATGCATTCAGACATGTCTTGGAAGTTTGGGGGCTGTTTCTTTGCTGTAGGTAGTGTGGCCAGGTGGAATGGGTTCATAGGGCTGCTCACAGAAGTGAGCCTGCTGATGGTCTGGAGGACTCACTTGATGGGTGGGACCAGGAACACCCTCAGCAGGCAAGCTGTGAGCCCAGCATGGGGAGAATCCTGAACCTCTAGTCCTCTGAAAGTGTTTCCATGTTATCTGAAGGGACTTGACCTAGGTACCTGTGAGAAAGTTTGGAGTTACGTATCTGCAGAGCCTTAGGTAAGACAGATTTTTGGGCTGACCTGTCATGGGACCTGCAGCTTTGGGTGGGTGTTCAGAGATCTGCTCCTCATCTGCATCACCGTGTGTCATAGTTTACTGTATATATACACCAGCAGCAAAGGACACTCTGGTTCCTACTGAGCATCAGGGAGGTGGCCATATCAGATCTACTTCTCAGCAGAGTTCTGTCTGGCTTTAACCCTAAAGGAATGTGCAGTCTATTGTAGGGATTCTCCCATTTGTAGGGAGCCTGCTGCTTGAAGGCTGCAGCTGGACTGGGAGAGGGTTGACATCGTTCCCAGGAGCAGCCCTGGGGTGGGTGTGAAACCTCACTGCCCTGCATTGGTTTAGGTGGTCAGGAGGCCAGACATGAAGTGGGTGCCCTGCACCAACACTGGGTGCTGTTTTAAGTAGGGGTCATGCTTACACCCCTGGGTCAGCCACATCCCATGCTTCCAGCATAGCTACTAGGCTCTCCTAACCTGCATGGTGAACATTACCAAGAAAAATCTCAAAGCTGCCCAAGTTGCAAGCAAAAGTGCATGCTAAAGTAGTGTCTTTTATTCAGTCACTGATGTTGGTTGCTGCGGTGCTTCTGTGATTCTACCTGTTCGTTTTAATAACCATATGATAACAGTTGCAAAAAAAGTCTCTATAAATAGAGGAGATCATGTTAAGCAGTCACAGAAGAGTGAATATCCTGAAAAGCTGTGAAGTTGGAAGTCAATGCACCACTTTCAGAAATTACTCCTCCTGAACTGAGGAACACACATCAGTGCCTCTCTGTAACATTTATACTGTACTTTTTTTTCTAAAATGTGTTTTGTTTTTCATTAATGGGTATTTGTATTTTCTCTGCTAATTAAATGTGTAGACTCCTCTATCCTTTTGATCCTAAAATAAAGCTTGTAGTGGGGAATATGCTGCTTTTACTGTTAATTTCAGAAAAGATCAAAATACTGTTCAGAATACCTGCAGAGTTAATGAGTCAGGTTTTTTGGGTTGTTGGGGTTTTTTTGGTATCATAGTCTCTGTGCTATATTTTGCTTCATTAGGAAATTTATGGGAAAAGTTGTTTTATTGTTTGTTAGAAGTATAAAGACCTTACCTATGTTCATTTTGTAACCTTTGATTTTTTCCAGTCACTGGAAGGATGAGGTGGTAATATGTTTAGTGAAGAGGTCCTTTATTCAAAATGCTAATTAGCCTTTGAAACCAAATAGGCTTAAAGTCTTGTTAAATGTTTCAGATGAGTTTACCATTCCCCCAAACCCTCTCCTTCCTCCTGCTGGACTTTCTCTGTTGTCTTTCAACATCTGCTCCTGCTCCAATCCTTGCAAACTTCCAGCATGTGTAGCACCCCAGTGTTCAGCAGAAATCACGGGCAAACCCCCCATTCCCTTTCTTTCACAGATAAATACAGAGAGCCTGAGGTGAACACTGAAATGGAGGCACATTTTGCCACATACTGGTGTGTTGGTTTTTTTCTTCCCTCTCCTGTTTTTTTTTGCATGAAGAAAGGAGGTCTATAAGAAGACCTAACAATGCCCTTACTGTTCTGTCAGAAACTGCCTGCCTGCGTCTTGTTTTATTTGGCCCTGGCTGAATGGCAGTTTCATTTATATTTTGGGTGTTTGGCAGATATTTCATCTTTGTCAAACTTCACTTTTAACATTTGTTTAGATTACTTGTCACAACACTTTCCTTCCCCCCCCTCCCAAACTCTTAAGATTTCAGCCAGCTTGATGGTGCTCAGAAGGGGTTTCTAGTATTATTGAACTCACTTTTTACATGTTGTCCCTTTTAGAGACATCCCAGTGAAGCTGGTGGATCTATAGTTTCTTTTTCATGTTTTGCTGATAGTGCAACACTGTTATTTTGGGCCTCTGACTCTGATGATCGTGAAGTGTCTCCTAAATCATGTGAATAATAAAGAAAAATATTATAGTGAGGTTTGTAAAATCCTGAATGCATCCATTTTACTCGACCTCGCCTAGTACATAAGAAGACACTTTGAGAAGCTCTGTTGAGATCAGGAGCATCATTCCCTCCTATTCTGTCTGAAAGGTGATGGTATTTGCTTTTTGCACTCGTGGTGAGATCCTGCAGGTGTCCCACAGTGCTGATCTGAGTTGTCAGCCCTGAGACCACCAGGAGCCCTAGGATGACAGTTCCCTGTGCTGGGTTCTCTTGTATTTATTTAATATTTGTGAGGGGTAGATCACATGTGAGTATGAGCTGGTCCTTCAATATAGACCTGTTTCCATTTCTTATCTGCCCACATGAGGTAGTCTTTCCATTGAATTTGTTTGGAAGGTCCTGCATTGAGAGATAAGAGGAATAAAAGTGAGTCTTCCCAGCTCTCCATCAGCGTCTGTTTCTCTGCATTTAATTCCTCTTTTAGCCTGAATCTCAAGCAGTGGCAAGACTTAGAGTTTCTGCTGTTTTGACTATAGTTAGGGAGAACTGAATGGAAGAATGTAATTTTAAATGAGACCAGGGAACCTGGAAGTATGATTGATATTCACACTGTGTGTGAATATGTGTTTATTAATGTTTGTTTATTTTTGTTTAAATGAATGTTTAAAAATTTGTTCAAAAATGAAAATTAAAAAAAAAATCCTCTTTAGCCTTTCCTTGCTCAGATATTCTGTAAGAGCTGACTTCAGAGGACTGATTTGCTTATGCTAGTGTTGTTTGCAGCAATAATGTTTGGAGGATTGCCATCTTCCAGACCTTTGTGAACTCATACACTTTGAAAAGTTTTTATATTTGGAAGTTGCATTTCTGAGATGCAGATGCTTTGGTTTGGCAAAAATCAGTCTACCAAAAGTAATGTGATTGCTGAAATAATTTAGTTTAATACTTGCTCATGCTCTAGTCGTTTCCACGCTTGAGCTGACTCGCAAATGAAGACATATGGACATGGACAGTGTGAATGTATTAAGAAAAATTGCAAATGTTCAACCTTCTCCAAAAATCCTAGAGCCAACCCGCAGACTTCAGCCAGCATGGATGAATCCCAAGTGACCCTAAAGCCAACCAGAGGTCAATGGATGGGACACGCTGCAGGAGTCAGTGTCCCTGCTTGTCTGCAGCTTCCCCATTAGCTGCTTGCTGTGGCTCAGTTGAGAGGATGGTAATGGCTTGGTGTTTACAGAGTTTAAGTGTTTACTTGCAGATGCAAATACAGGTTTTGGACAGCTTGAGCCCATATTATTCCCCTTCTGCCTTCATTTGGACTCTGACATTGTGTTTGTCTGGGGAGAGAATGGGGTCCCCTCGATAGTGTTTATCTGTCAGCTGCTATTATTAATTGATGTAATTGTTTTTTTACTAATATTTACCTAGGGTTTTAACAAGGAAGTGACTATGCAGATAATTTCAGTGAAATCTCACTAGAAAGTCAATGCCTTAATTAGAGAAATGACTTGTTATTCTTGACTTGTTATTCAAGAATTGATTTTTTTTCCTGCCCTAAAAAGTGTTTGCCCTGAAATCCAAGGAAGTTGTTAACTAGAAGGGTGACATTTGAAGAAGTGTATACTAGCAATTAAGATGAACAAGTAAATTTGACAAAGAAACTAATATTTGTCCTAAAGGAAACCCGAAACATTTGGAGTAGGGGAAGGAATTTTGGAGGCATTTCTGCCTTCTCCAAGCTGCTTTCTGAGTAGTCACTGCAGTAAATTGTGTTGAGAAAAGCAGAACAGAAGGGACTCTTGAAGAAGGTGAGTAATATCCACTCAACTTTTCTTTTACTGTGCTACACTAGGTCCTATGACTACACAGGATGATCCAGGGAAAACGGGAGAGTTTTTTAAAAGCAGAGTAGAATATTATTTTAAGCAGCCAACTGGTGATTTTGAAACTCAGTGCCTCTCAATTCTGCTAGGAACAACAGTTTTTAGGATTAAAAACATATGGGCTATAGATGTAGAAGATATCCACAGTGCTCGGAGTATTATTTAGTGTTATTTGTATTATTCAGGCTAGCAAAACCAAACAAAAAGACAAGAGGAAAATCTCCTGTTACAGGGCATAAGCCATCCAGTAGATGATGTGAGTTGGAAAGAAATTTTATGGGAAAATTTCTTCTGTAATTGCTCTCCTGGAAATTTCTTCATCCTTTCCCTGAAGCATCTGATGCTGGCTGCTGTCAAATAAGAGGTTACTGAACTAAATGTACTATTAATCTGACCCAGTATGGCAATTCCTCTGTTCCTATGTTTACAAGCAGTCTTTGTCTGCTGAGGGTTGTCCCTCTGGAATAAACTCTCCATTGGAGGCATGGAAAAAGAAATTGTCCAGGAGCTTTTACACAGTTGCTATGTAATTTTGTATGTTGTTTTGAAAAAGTGTGTCGTGTTTTTTCCTTTCCCCTTGTATGTGTATGCATGTTTTAAATCATAAAGTTTAGCTTCCCATCTGATCCATTTGCTATTCAGTAATATTCAGGACCATTGAGTAACATAATTGTTTAGAATTATGTGCATTTAAAAATTGAGGGACAAAATAGTTTTGATTGGCTGGTATATGGTTAAATTGTGGGTTCTGTTCGGAAGGATGCAAACCAGGTGCCTTTATTGCCACTTACCAGACCTGCTACCTTTTCTGTTTCTTCTTTAAAAGTGGAGAATTTCTTAAAAGAGAGTATATTATTATTGTGGTTCTTATCAGTCAGGTTTGGTGATGTTCTAGGGAACCCAGCTTGTTACCTTCACTCATTTTATTAAAGATCCTTCTATTTTGCTTGAGCTGAAGAGGTTCAGTGAGCAACCAACCTACCTCTGCAGTGAGATACGTGAAGCAGAGTTGTAACGTCAAGGAACTGTATGTCTTAAGTTTTACGTGTAAATCTTAAATTTGATTTTCTTACTTTTCAAAGGCTTAAGAGTGGATGTGGCACTCAAACTATTTAACTCAAATCTTTTTAGCACATCAGATGATATTGCTTCATGTAGATGACTTTCAGTTCTCCTTAGTGTTTTAAAACGTGCCTTAGAGGCATGAGCTACGACTGTGCTTTGTTTCACCCAGAAAAATGTGAACTTCATATAGGGAGAATGTGTTTCATTTCCTTAACATGTGTCAACAACTGGATTTTAAACCTGTGTTTATCAAATGCAGAGCTGGTTTTGGAGGATTATCACTAAATCAAATGCTAGAGTGGAATTTAACTACTCACTATAGCATTTCTCAAGTTTTCATATTATTCTACTTCTAGGCATTTGGTCTTTGATGCTCAGATCTAGCATGCAAGGGCTACATTTTTACATTCCTCTTTGTACAAGAGAATAGATATTTCTGTTTCAAAACCCTTATACCCTCATAATAAAGACAATACACCTGATTCTTTTTTATTATTATTATTAAGGCCCATCATTAACGTACAAACAGATGCAGCAAAAAATTGTCATAGCTCACACATGGTAAAGCTGTAGTCTAGGTGTGTTACTGTGGTTATAAAATGTGTTAAAAGGGAGGAGATCCTATGGTTCTCTTTAACACCTGGACTCCCATTATTACTGTAAGAGTATATATCTCCTAATATCTGATCTATATTATTAAAAAAGAAACTCACAGGTTTTTGTCTGGCAAAAACAGGGGCATAAGTGGTTGCATGAATATGAAACCTAGTCCATGCTGTAAATGCAGCTATTTATACAAAGGAATGTTCCAGAGGATGCTTTTTCTTGATCATCTTCAATATCTCTTCCATCTTTTGCTATATTAGAGCTCTGCATTATTGTTCTTGGAATATTCTTTCACGTGTCATTCAGTCAGGTATGTTGCTTGTAGTACGTCCTTGAATATCTAAGTATTCCACACAGTTTAGTAACTTTTCATTTTACGTAACTATTTATATAGGCTGGGGTGGTTTTTTTTTCAGGCTGTTGCTGTGAATCTCAGATAGCACACATAAGATTTGCATTCATGAAAGGCGAATCTTCGCATCTGTTATCAAATCAAGCAATAGTGACTGTACACAGCATGGTCGTTTTTCTTCCAACTTCTTCCCCTTCCCCTCTCCCTCATGAATTTGGATATGCAGTGTGGAGCAACATGATTCTCTTCATCTCACAGTCCCTGTAGTGATGGACTCCACATTGGGAGTTGGAGAGCCATATGGGTGGAATATCTTCAAGAACCGTGGCTTGTATAAAGGAAGTGACAGGCTTTACAGAAGTTACTTATTTTGAGAGATTATTTCCATTAGCTGGCATCTTTATTGCATTCTCTTGCTTATGCATCGTTTTGAGGACACAAATTATACTTTTCTGCTTACTTTGGATTTGCTTTAGCATATGGTACTCTGTGAGACCCCATTTAATGGACAACTGTCTGAGCCCCAGTTGGCACAGACAGCATTAGCTGGAAAAAGGATGCAATTGGAATAATACTGAGGGATGTGCATGAATCAACATGTACTTTTCAGCCACTTCTGACTGGACTATTCTGCTTAGTGATTTTTTGGCCTGATTATAATCACAAAAGACATGAGTGGATTTTGAATGGCTCTCTATTAGTAACTAAGATCCTGGTTGGTTGTTTGTTTTTTCTTTTTTTTTTTTTAATCGAGAATGAATTCAGTTGCTCACCTAACATGTTCATTTGTTGAAGAAACTTCAGGTGCTGTTAGAATAGCTCTCTATGTTGTGACATGTCTGGTTTGACATTCCCAATTCCAAGATATGCTCTACTTGGCTGCTGGTATTTGCATGGTTAAATCAGATTGTCTTATCAGCCTTGGGCACCCATCTGGGCTTCCAGGCTTCTCATTCCTCTGTGTCTTTTGTAGCATGTTGGGCTGTTGGATCCTGACTTGTAAAGTGCTGCTGTCCTGAAAATTATGCATAAAGAACCTTGGTAAGGTCATTCTGCTGCAGTGGGGAAGGATGTTTACCAGACATATAACAAATGGTATGGAATACATACCTACCCAGCTGTCTAGCTCTGCATATATTATTATTATAGAATGCATACATATAATATTATTGCACAAATCTGGCAAAGTGACTCAGATTGCACAGCCTGGTAAGCACAAAGGAAGGATGGGCTACTACAGCAGAGGTGGTGCTGTTGGTACCAGGAGATGGGTCTGTGCAGGCTTATACTCAGCAGCATACTGGGCTTCACTGCTGGCACAGATGGGGAAGGTGCTGCTGGGAGCTTTGAGCCAATGCTCTCAAAGCTTACATTTACTGATATATGTGTTGGTTGGAGGTTGTAGAAAGGGGCATCTTGTTGCCAAGGCTGAATATCTTTGCTGTTGTTCGGCTTGTGATGGTTTAGAATTGGTTGGAGTCTTGTTGGAGGAAGTACTGCCTGAACCACACCATCTTTCCACAGGAGTCATCATCTTTGGCACTGTTAGTCAAGTTTAGACACTCCTATGCGATTCCAAATGTTGAGAGCTTTACTCTTAACCCATATCTCATGAGGTAATTATGAAAATGTTCATTGTTACTTCTATGAATGTTTTAAAAATTCAAAATTTTAATAAATTACTTTGCCAGTCAAGCTGAAAGATTAGTGATCCCACTGTATTCAGAAGCTAAATGCAACCTTGATAAGTGTTTGATCTGGGTTATGGCTAAAATGCTTAAATATGACTGTAAGTGCTGCATGGTGGCATATGACCTGCCTCCATCCCTAAGAGTCTGAATGCAACTTCTTTCTGTACAGTGAACATGAAGTAATTTAGGCTGGTTTCTCTGCCCACAGAAGTGGGAAAGTTGTCTTGCATTTACCAGTGGAAAGATACTTTCAGAAAAGAGCTGGTTGGAAATGATTGCTCTGCAGTTAATTCACATGCTTGCTTACACTGCAAAAATACCTTTCTGTTGTATCAGGAGTCCTACCTTGGAGACTGGCGGGCATGACACAAGTCTCCTCAAATTTTGTCAGTGCTTAGGCTCCTCTTAGGTTGCTTTTGGAAGTGAAGTGTAAGGTCATTGGTCTTTCTGACAATGTAATCCATCTGTCCAGTGTCTCTAGCAGACAATTCTGGAATATAGATCTTCTGAGTGTTCGAATATGGAAAAGATGTTCTAGTTTTGTGGCTACCGTGATTGATTATTACACCTCTGTCCTTATGACCTGATTTACAAGGTTTTTGCAACATTTTCAAATGATTCAGAGGATGGCTCTGAAGGTGCTTACATGTGCAGTGTTATCTCAGCTTATTATTAGCATTTTGCAATTGCTTTATTGGCTCCCTGTTAAACAAAATATTGACAATAAAAATGCTATTTTTGTTCTACCATCCACTCCATGGCTTTGTCCCCTCCTACTTAATGGCTGTGCTTGTTCCTAATTTTGCTACCCTATTGTTCTTGTGACAGGGAGCTACAGAGAACAGAGGTTTTAAAATAGATGTTCATAATCTTCACCAGCCCTCTGGCATATTCTGCCGACCCTCAGGGAGTCTTACTGGGAATATATTGAAACTTGTGATATGTAATAAGTAAGGTTCAGAAGCCTGACGTAGATAGCGGAAATGTCGTCTTCTGGGTAAAGTAGGACAGAAGACTCTAATAACTCAGAGGAATTACAGAACCTTTCAGCAGATATACTACTAGACTTGATGTATATAACAAAAGGTGATAGATTATATGTGTTAAGTTATTTTGTGTTAGCACAGCGTCCACACCTCTATGATATTAAGATGATAGATGAACCTATAGCCTAACAGACTAGTCTTCAGAAACAAAGTTCACAACCAGTGCTTCAACCCTCTTTTTCCTCCTGTTCCACTTGGATCACCGTCCTCACTTGATAAATGGGTGCAGCAAGGATGAAAACTCCTCTAGCTCAGAGGAAGTAGAACTTCCAGCCTTGAAATGCAAAAAGCTGGACTGCTAATAGATTGAACCTACCTCCTTGCCTCCCAGCTCTGTCTGGGGGATTGGGAAGCCTACATCATTTCACAATTCAGGCACTTCTCTTACAAAGTCCTTATTCAGGTTTCTCAGACACCCTCCTGAATAAACATTATTCATTTTGTGAGTGAATCCACATGCTCATCCTAACAATGAGTTTCGATTACTCCAGATAGCAGAATTTTTCTTTGCAGTTAAGTGGAGTCTTGCAGGATCCTTCTCTGTGTGACTTTTAAAGTGAAGTGTGCTAAGCTGAGGTGTGGTCTCCCTCTGTGGTGCATGTTTTCCAAGTTAAACCAAATTTTGTTTTCCTCTTTGTTTATCTCGGTGACTTTTGAAGTCCTTCTGTTTCTTTTCACAGTGTGTGAAGATCACATACTGCACTGACCCTTCAGTGCATTTCCAGGTAGTACATCATTGCCATAGTGGGGTACTAAAAGATCTGTATTTACTGGTTGTGCAGATATTGAACAAAGTGGAAATTGAAGATGTAGAATATTTTCTTCCTTTATTTGGTGAAGAAAGCAAGTCTAATGCCACCATTTGCAGCTGTGGCTAGACATCCAGGCTGGATGAATTTGACTACGAGGTTTCATCCTTAGTGCCACTAAAGATACCCTATACGGGTCCATGTAGAGGAAGACTACCCAAATGACCTCAGGCAGGGGGAGGGTGTGCTGCTTTTCTTTGTTGTGATGGTTCTGCTAAGGCCAAGTCTTCTCAGAAAGTTACCTGTAAGTCTGAACAGATGGATGAGGCTTGCTTCTGTGCTTGGATGGTCATCTCTAGCAGATCTAAATTGCCCTGTGCCTTCCCAACATAAGCCTGTGCTGACTTTATATCACTTACATTGATGTACAAATAAAGCTTAGCCATCAAAACTGATGTTTTCAGCATCTACCACTTGTAGAGCATTTGATGAGCCATTGTCTTTGACTCCTGGCTTCACTGGCTGGGATTTTGAGGCCAAAACCCACGTATTTTCATCAATAAAATTGTCACTGGTCTTGCATATCTTCATGCTCTCCTTTAAGGAAATATCTTGTCATCCTGTTTCTGCAGTGCATGTTGTGACCATAGAGTGTTGGCCTCCCAGTGAAATGTACTTTTCTGTCAAGAAACAGCCCTCCAAAGCTGCTTCCCTCTTCAGCTTCTGAGCAAATGAAGTACTCCATTCTTGTAAGGACTCCCAGGCCACGATCATTTACTAGGGATCTTCCATCTGTCACCAAAACAATAACATTACTTGACCCCCTCTTACTGATCTCGGAGGCCTCTTAAAAGTTATAAACAGTCAGTATAAGACCTTTTTAGTAGTTGCAGTGATGGTAAGTGCTGTATTTGCCATTGGTCACCATGACATGTTTCTCATCAGCTAGAAGGTTAAGGATGAGCACTCTGAGAGCATGCTGGGGAGGCTTCAGACAGATTCCTTACATCCTTCTAGCTGTAACACTACCTGGGAAGTGACTGTCATACTGGTAAATGTCTGCATGACCCAAAATATTGGATGACATTACTGGACATTATATTGGACATAGGCAGCAGGATTTAGTTTTCCTTGATAACTCAGTCTCCCTTCCCCTGGCTTACCATCTCTTTCCAAGAGCTCTTCTCACAAAAACTTGCTTTGGCTGGGAATCCATGTGATGCTATCTTGGGATACCTTGTAGCCAGGCTTAAAGACCAATTAATTACCAGTTAAGGGGAAGATCTTCAATGGAAGATCATTTTGCTGGACAGGAAGCATATCCCATTCTGAACTTAATTAGAGATGCTACCTTTCCTTTACAGATAGTTGAGTATGCCATCAGTCTAAGGTGCTCCCTGCTGGCCTGTTTAAATCTTCCTGAATCTTAGAAATGTATTGGCTCTGGTTGCTGCTTACCTTTGTTATCTGTTGTTCTTTTTCCCTGTCTTGATTTGATGATGATGAGGAAACCCAAAGGATAGGTTCCTTAGTCCTGTAAATGATAATTTTTCATCTTTATGGTTAACATCTTGTATAAAAGCAGCTAGGAACAAAACAATCTGGTTGGATACATAGGACAGTAAAGGATAATTTGGATTGCTAAGTCCAGTCTAGTTTTTCTGGAAACTGTTTTTCTGGGGGGAAACTGTGCAGGAACACAACACACTTGCTGAAAAAATGTAGTTGGAGAATTAAAGCAATAGGCACAGCACCTTAGGTGGGAAAATCTTCATACTGGAGTTTCTGGTTTTATGTGACTTGAAGGACCAACCTGCTTTCTAAGAGCTGGTTTTTGCTAACTACACCGTGCTGCTTAAATTGTGGGTCATCTGAATTGTGTTTGAGAGAAGCGATGCGTTTGTCCCTTTGAGTTTTGTGGATGGGCAGGAACAGGGAAACAGTGTTTCAGTCTGCAGAAAACCCCCACAGGTTTGGTCTGGCGAATCTCTGATCTCCTAAACCTCTGTAGCACATGGGATAATCTCTCATTTAGGATATTCTCATTATGGAGTTACTGCTTTACATCCTTTTAAACACTGATAAGGAACAACAGAGATGACAATGCAATAACAGAAGTGTTGATGCCGCTGGAAGAACAATTTTAAGCATTAAGAAATAGCATTTAAATTTCAGGGAGGAAAATCAGTGGAAAAGTTCACTTAAACTCAGGGAGCAAGAAGCTCAGTTACCCTTCCTTTGGTTTCCATAGATGAAAGAGAACTCTTTTCTTGACTGTCCTTTGGGATTTTTTCAAATGTGACAAAGTAAGGAATGCATTTAGTTACAAAGCAGAGTGTCCTATATACTAGCACAAAATGTATTCAAAGTCCTTTGAATTCTCTGCAGAAAACTGCAAAAGAGTCCCTTACAGAGGTGATTGAAAGCCACTGCACAGGAAATCAACTTCTCATCCTGTACATAAACATGAGCCAATTCTACTATATCTGGCTCTCGGGGCAGTACACACAGTAAATTGTTAACCCCATCACCTGACCTAACCATTTATCTTTACTCTCAGTATAGTTTTGGCAAGTGCTGAGTAATGAAAGAAACATGGAATGCAGATATCTGTAGAAAAAAAAAAAAAGCAACAACCAACCTCCCTGCCCCCTTCCGCCCTGCACTCCCCCCCAAAAAAAACCCCTGAAACCCAAAAAACTCAAAAACCCCAACCACACCACACTTCAGTTCCAAACAGGCCTTTAAAACAGCAAACAAGAGGAGAAGATGAGAAATTGCCGGATGCAGTGGCAGAATCTTAAACACGGTTATTATAGAACAGAATTAACATATCTGTAGAATAACAGACGTGAAGCATGGATTTTCAATCCTTCACACCTCTTGGTTGTGCTAGCACAAATGAATTAATAACTCCTCTGAACCTTTGTGGAACAAATAACCGTAGTACCTTTCAGATTTTGAAATGTAAGCTCTGTGTGTTTTTAATGTTAGATGTTATACATGAAGGTTGGCTGAAATAGGTTATTCTGCTTATGGAGTATTGTTCCCATATGAGGATTCAGGCTGTGTACTCACAGCTGCTACTCTCCAACATGGACTCTCAGTTCCACTAAAATCAATAGTTGGCACAGCAGGGTACTGTTGTATGGTGTGTAAATAAATGGGTGTCATTGTGTCTCACTTTTTTTTTTCCTTTTCCCCTTTCAGATTTAGATTTGCTCTTTTTCAGGCATATGCAGTATGTGTTTGCAGTGCAGGCAATTTGAAGCATAGCTGTGCAGGGAAGAAGGGAAAAAGAAGCTTTTTTCCCCCTTCCTTTTTATACTTCCCAATAGTATTTTCAAATAAACAACAATTGTATTAATTATATTCATTATCTCTTAACAATGTCGGGGAAAAAAAACCAAATAAAACAGAAACCCATTTTGCAAGTGTCAGCTTTATGACAAAAAGGAATTCACAGTCCCCCAGCAGACAGCTATCTTGCATACCAAGATGCTGGAAAAGTGTCATAGTAAGAGTGTCTTAATTTTGTTACAACAATTTATCTTCTCTCTTCCCATAAGTCTTGCACCTATAGTTGAAAATATATGACAATTGTGGTTATGGGGTGTAAGAGCTACAGATCTGCTTTTCAATAAACTGACTTTGAAGTTCTGTTTCATGCATTTTCTTTTTTATTCATGCATCTGGTCATATAGAGTGGTTTACTTTTTTTGGCTGCAGACTTGGCAGATACAAAATGCAGATGTTGTTCTTCTGACTTAAGCTGCTATTTTAAGCTTTTTGGCCAGCGGTTGAAAATTTTAGGTTCGGTTGTTTATTTGCTTATCATCAAAGTGGGTTTTGTCATATAATTCATATGCGAGTATTAGCTTTCTGTGTTTACTTTCAGAGTTTGAGATTAAAAGTATGGTCTTTTTTTTCTCCTTTACTTTTTTTAAACCATCATGCTCTTTTGATTAATAATACAGTAGAATATATTATGCTTCAGAGAGCTTTTATTTGCAAAAAAAACCCCCAACAGCCCAACTCTCACATTGTGCTGCAGTGCTTTCCCTTTAAGAAAACCATATCTCTCTCCAGATGCCTGCATCTCTTTGATACAGAAGGGTACACTAAGTTCCATCTATAAACAGAATCCACTAATTAAGAGTAATTGCTTCGGAGATTGGTACAGACTATTCAGCATCAGATGCATGTTCCTCTCAGATATCCATTAGCCTCTAATAAGATAATGCAGATGTGCCAGTCTGTTTCCTGTTTCCTTCTATTGTACCTTTATTGCCGTATATGGACCAATGGGATGGGCTGAACAATAAGTGGATGTCCTTTTGCTCCCAGAGCCCTTCTCAAAGGAATGTTTGTTATTAGATTGCTTTTTCTGTTTAGTTTCACATCACTATGCTAATAAAGGAAACATAACACTCTGAAGGATTTTTTTTTTTTTTACTCTTGCCACGGTAACTAGTTTATTGTTTAATTAAATCTCATTGGATAGCCAAGAAAACAAAAATGCAACATCTCATAGTCAGTGAGAACTGGTGCAGAACAGAGTACACCTCTTTATGAAATAAAAGTTTCCATTCATTTTTAAGAGTTTAAAGGCAGTGTGGTTATTATGTTACTGTATCTGACTGATTTACACTTGAGTCGTGCTAAATCTGCTGAATTATTCAGTACTGCTCAGTGCAACACCATCAGCCAGCATAATAGAAAGCATATGCATAATCAGGGATTTCAATACAAACTATACATTAAATACAGTAAGGGTTCTCGAAACTTGCCTTGTTTTGAAAACAGCATTAGAATATGTCTTGAAGCCACATAATAAATAAGGACTCCACCAACTCTGTCCCTTGGGAAAAACATGTAATATATTATTGAAAGGTTTTGCATGCAAAATTTCTCTGCAACTGTTTTTGTTGCTCTGAGAGGAGCAACTTGCCTCTCCTGCCTTACTGCCCAGGCTGTCCTCCCAGTCCAGAGGTTCCTGTTTTACCCTAAGACTTAAGAGGGGGTGATTTTTTTTGTTGGCAGGAAAATGGGAAATGAACTTAGAAGAGACTTCCTCCATGACCCTGGAAACTTCGGGGACAGCTATGCTGCAGACTGCTGGGCTTGGAGAAGCAAATTCCCCAGCACCCAGCTCTGTGCAGAGCGTGTCCTCATGTCGGCGTGCCTCTCCTGCATTCCTGGTTTCATCCCCCAATTGTAAAGGAAGAGCAATAGCAGTTTGCTGCTGCAGAAGGGATGGTGGATTAAGCTTAAAAGTTTTCTGGGTGCCAAAGCTGTGGATATCTTAAAATGACTGCTGAATTTCAAACATTGCCATAGGTAGGGCAGAACTCCCCACTGACCTTTTCAGAAGTTAGAGAAGAAAGAAAGGCAAAAATTCTGCTTTACTTGCAATGCTGACAACTTAATTCCCTGCTATAGATAGTGAGAGGGGAGGAAGAGGAATGTGGAATTGGGGTGGTTTTGGCAGAAGGGAGGACAGAGCGTAACCTTCCTACTGACATAGAACTATTGGCCAAGCCTCCTGCCTTGGCTTCTTGCCTGTCCAGCTGTTGATGTGTGTCAAAGTCACCTGTAACAGCAAAGGGGTTTTAGGAATTCAAATAAATCTTATCCAAGTGAAAAATTCAGAAGGATGAGCTATGTTACAATAATACCAAATATTGTTACCAAATGTAAGCTAAATAGCAATATAATGAATGAGGCTCAATACATTTAGTACATTCCAGGAGAACTGACAGATGTCTGAAGAGCAAAGCTGTTTTCTGTAGTAAAGCCTGTGCATAATGCTTGGGAAATTGAGACAATAAGAAACATTCGGTCACTGTTTATCCAGTAAAATTTTGAGCTTACATGTGAAAATTTTTAGTTTTTAACTTCTGCTCAGTTGCACAAACACTGAGAAGAAATTTGGAAGAGACAGGTACACCTGCTGCATTAATCGCAGTTGATAAATATTCTGCTCTGCACTAGAGCTACTGTAGCCTCCTTCCCTTGTGGCCATCTGCTTTATCACCGAAGTCAAGTCAATAAAAGGCCTGTAAAAACCAAAAAGGAGGAGGCATATGTTCTGTCAAAGAAGAGTCATTGGCCGCTGTTCAATGCAAAGTAGTGCACAGTGTGATCATCTCTTGGTGAACCTTCAAAGGAACTTTTCTGTATGATCCTTTTCCATACTGCTTGTACTAAGGGCCTTGTACTCATGAACAGTCACTAAGGAACAGTCTAATGGAAGAGGATTTGCATCATATGCAGAGTAGATCCTCTGAAGTGCCTTGATGACAGCCATTTTCTGAAGATTTTGCCTTCTGCCTAAAGGGCAGAAATCCATGCTGTTGCCTCACATGAATGGGTGATCATCCACCATCAAGGTCACTCTGCAATCAGTTTGGCTTGTTCCTTCTGAGTTGCTCCTCAGCTGTGGTAGCTGGCTCTTCCTGTCCCATTTGGAGTAAGCTTGTTAGTTCCCTCCTCGAGAAAATCCAGGTGTTGGCCAGAGGGAGGATATGTTCAAAGTCCACATGGCATGGAAAGGATGGGACTTGCTTCTGGGCAAGTGTTATGGTCCAGAGAGGACATGCTTCTTCGGGGGGGGGGGGTATTTACCATAGCAAGTGACAACAAAGAAAAATCTCCTTCTCAAAGTTGACACCCGTACAGTGTTTTGCTCTGTGGTACAGGTTTAGTTAAGCAAAAGGGATGTTTTCACCTTGGAATCACATACAGCCTAGACATCGGTGGCTGACGTCCAATGCTGGGTCTTCACCTGTGAATTCAGGGCTATGAATGTGTCAGTCTGGTAACACATGAGGCAGTGTGCCTTGGGAGTTGTACCATGGAACTGGTGTGAATGGGAACAACTGATCATTGGGTTTCCTGTGCTGCAACATCTACTTTGTGATGTCCTCTGCTGTGCAGTGATGGAGGTGATGGGTCTGTAGTCTCTTCAAGGGAAGTCTCTTGGTAATCAGAGAAGACAAGTGGTATTTGCTTCTTTACAAGAGACTAGAGTGCTGATACATAGGTGTCTGCCTGCAATTTCCTCCTTGACTGTTGTATAGATGTTCAACTGTGCGAACATTTGTAAGAGCCTGATGCTCCCAAGTGACAATACCTGGAGTCAAATAGTACACTATTAGAGTATCACGCCTTTTATGCTGTCTTCCCTCTCTACCTATATTTGGAGAGAAAAGTTCTGAAGAACTTTGGAGAGGAACAAGTCCTGAAGACTTATCTCCAGCACAGCTATCTGCAGGAAATTTCCAGCCAGGAATTGTGAAAGAAGGCCGATTTTTGAGTAAGGCAAGAGAAACTCACTTTCAGGTAGAAATTTCAGTGTATAAATATCGCATGCAGAACTATAGGATTAGAACCTAGTTTTGGCACTGTTAGATATATGTATTTGCACACTGAGGAGCTGTAACACTGCTGCATTTTGTCGTCACCAGGTCTATCATGAACCATGATCCTCCAGTAATGAAATGACCAAAGAGTTTCCCCAAGTACCCTTTTTCCCCTCTGTCCTGAAGGAGTCGCTTCTTTTCTGCATACTTTTCACTTAAATATGCAAATATATCTGATGTGGTTCTCGGAACATTTATAAATTATGATGAGCTCTGCATTTTTCTGTCTAATAGAAATATAACTGAAGGTATTATATAGTTTTATAAGACAAATTTTAGTTCCAAAGCCCTACGTCACTTAAAAATAGATTACCTTGTTCTGTGTTTAATTTAATGCACAGATTTTTAGGGCTGGTATTCATCAGCATCCCTCCCCTCTTAGTTTTTTTGCAAACACTTAGAAGTATGGTATTTTTGCCAGCTCTTGTGGTATTGCTTTAGAAAACATTAGTTTTTTGCGTGTTCCTTTGATACTTGACTTTACTTGTCTGTTAAGCTTCATAAAGCCTTAGCTAGGTAAAACAGGCACCAGCCAGAGGTGGTTCATCTCATTTTGTGTTTTTAATAAGTCAATATATTTTAGCTGTTGAGGCTCCCTCAAAAGATATTCCTGGTTTCACTGGTATCCAGGCACATGGTCCTCGAGCTTGGCATGGTCAGCATCTGTACCTTAGCTTGCTATGCCCACCCTTACAGCCTCACCTCTGGATACATCTGCCTCCATTAGCATTAAAGGTATTTTGTGCATGATTTACACAGTTATCAAACACTTACAAGCTATATTTCTGTTATCCCCAAGCAGACTGCACTCAGCAGAAACTGCTGTCTGAAAACATGCACAGCTGGTAACCTTTGCTGGTATTCCACACAGAGCAGAAACACTCTGCTGCTCTCTGACAGGCAAACATATGCATCCGGGCTTGTTTTTTTTCTTTTTTCTCCTTGCTCATTTGAATTCTTACTGACAACTAGTACACTGAGTAGCAGTACTGATAGTCAACGTTGCATTGTCACGTTTTCCTCCTCTGGCATCAATTTTGCTTTGTGACCTTGACACATCATTTCACCTCTCCCTTTATTTTCCCACCCAAAAATCTTCTTGTATTTTGGTTTCAGGCTATAATTTCAAAGAGTTACAGATAAAAGTGCTATATAGCTCTGGATGTGGTTACTGATTGCTGACTGTAGCAGATGCAAGAGTGTAGTATGTTGTCTCAGGAAATAAAGCCTTTAGGCAGCTATGGACTGCCTTGCTTTTGGATGGCTGAGTTTGCTGTTGGGTCCTACTGTCTTCCCTCAACAGCATGTGTTGGAGGAGATGAGTAACTCCTAGTGCAGGGTGCTCAGGAGTTGACTGCAGTACTCCCCAGCTTTTGCCTGGAATACTGCATGGGTAACTGCATGAGCAGTGTTTACAGCAGTGGTTGCAGCTTTCCCAGTAGAGTATCTCTCAAGACAACAGTAGCCCTTACTGGTGTTGCACAAGCAGTTTGATTCAAAGACCACTGGCCATTTGCTGTATATAAACAGCTATGGCGGGAGCAAATTTCACAGTTGAGAATATCATAAGTGCCCTGTTCTCAGCCTCAGGCTTTTGGTGCAGAGACTGAAAAGAGGAGGACTCCTTGAAAGGCAACAGTCATTTGGGTGAAACACTGAGGAAGGTGTGTATAGCTCTGGATGACTTTGAAGATGAGAACAAGCAAGTTCCCTAGCAAAGCACAGGAACACTGTATGGCCATCACGTCAGTCACCCCCCCAGCTTATAAAATAACAGGTTCTTGTTTCTTAGGGCAGTTCTCCCTTCCTCTCAAAAAAAGAAAAGAAAAAAGAAAAAAAAAAAGGGAGAACAATCAGTGAGGTGTCTCCTAAGTGACAATAAGATAAACTAATTTATAAGATTCTTTGTGAAAACAGTCATTGGAAAACCAGTTAGTGCTTTAACAGGCCAATCTAAAATCACCCTCAGACACGGTACCTCAGTGCTCTGCCTGAGCCATGGTGCTGAAGTGAGTAGAGAGCCTCCTCAGTACCATTCGTTCTATAGCTTCTAGGGGGAAACTGAAAGCTTTCACATACAGGAAAATTTTTCAGAAGCTGATTTTTTTTCCTCCCTCAGTGTCAGTATTTCAGGTAATTATCAATGCATTGTTTTTAAATCTGGCAGTTTTCAAAACCAGGTTGCATCAGACAGACCGGAAACAGCTTTTGTTGTAGCAAATCGAGCAGGGAGATCAAGTTAATGGGGTTCTGTTAGTTTCAGTAGGGTGAGAGTTTTACCCCTAGGTAACCATCAAGGTGATCTCAAGGGGTACTTATGAATAAGTTATGACTTTACAAGAATAACAAAGAGATAAAGGATTTTTCTATGTGTATGCATTAAAAATAAGTTTACAATAATCAATATATTGTTTTCTTCCCTCAGTGTCAGCATGCATCTGTAGAGAGCAACTGTACTCCCAGAGAAACATTTGCATAAGCAACTGAATTGCACCCTGATACCAGAGTAAAAAGACTTTTTATCCACAGTCTGCAGAGCAAGAATGTCCTAGAAAAGAAAACAGTAGAAAGCAGCAATGAAATATAGGATGGACCTGATCTAGTGAATTACGTCTTCTTCATCACACAATCCAGCTCAAGAAGTACCTTCAGACTTGACAACTCTGTTCATTCACAATTTGACGTATATGTTTGCTGACCTGGAGTGATGCAACATAATATTTGTCCACTGTGAGGTGTTATCATGACAACCAGTAGCCGTACATGTCCAGTACCAGCCGTGAATGGACATATGACTCACTATCCAGCAGCACCATATCCATTACTTTTTCCTCCAGTCATTGGAGGACTGTCACTACCTTCTCTCCATGGACTCCAGACTCACCAACCGACTAGCGGATGCAGCACCCCATCACCTGCAAGTAAGTGTTTGGCATTAATGGCTTTTATTGACTAGTTCTCCTCTAACAGAGACTGATTGTGTTCATCCTGAAATTATTTTAAGAGTAATTGCAGTTGTTCATCTATGATGTATTTTTCTTGGGCAAAGAGCATTCATTTGTTTTGAAATGCCATTTTCACTTAATCTTGTTTTTATAAAAATAAACACACTGTATGACATAGAGAAGCTGTGGAAACCAAGAGTGACAAAACCTGCTATAGATTTTGGCATATCCTGCATTATTGTATTAGCTCCAGAATCCACTGTAATTTTTAAAGAAAAATTGGTCTTTCTCTATTCATGAACAACTATGACTCCTCAGTACAGAATTCTCTTAAGTTGTACAGTAATTATTACTGCTTTAGTTTTGTTCCACAAGTAACTGCTTTCTTCCTGGGCAGCTTGTGAAGAGCAACCAGTGGACAGCTGGTAGCTGTGAGCTGCCAGTGGCTGCAGAATGAGCCCTCGAATCTGTGATGGAGTTTCTGTTGTGGTTTTACTCCAGACAGCAACCAAGTATCACTTGCTCACACTCCCTCACCCCTACAGCAGGATGAGGAAGAGTATTTGAGAAAAAAAAAAGGTAAACCCCATGGTTTGAGATAAGAGCAAGTTAATAATTGAAATAAAATATAAGAATCATTGTAATGAAAAAGGAGACAACAAAAAGGGAGAGATAAATAAAATGCAAGGGAGACAAGCAATGCACACCACAGTTGCTCACCATGCACTGACTGATGCCCAGCCAGTCTGTGAGCAATAGGCAGCTCCCAGCCAATTCTCCCCAGTTTATATACTGGGGATGGTATTCTATGGTATGGAACATCCCTTTGGCCAGTTGGGGTCAGCTGTCTTTGTGCACCTCTTCGGTGGCAGACGATGGAAAACTGAAAAGCCCTTGACTTAGGGTAAACACTACTTAACACAGTGATGCTTTAGTTGTTGCTATCAATATTATTCTCATACTAAATCTAAAAAACACAGCACTCCACCAGCTACTAGGAAGAAAATTAACTCTATCGTAGCCAAAACCATGACAGTTCTACATGCAGCACTGCTGAGTATATTAGCTGGGCATGGTTTTTCCACTGCCTTACAACAAACACAAGCTTTCTGCTTGGTCTTAAGTTTTATATATAAGTGGCTCCAAACAAAGCTGTCCCAGGTATAAACTCTCTAAGTAGCATCACACAGACAAGACACATCTCTGGAGGTCTTTGCAGTGGATGACTGATGTATTTGTCACCCAGGAAACCCAGATGTATACAGGTTTTCAGATCAGTTTGTTGTTGAAGGTGCTTGTCTAAATACACTACTGTGACTGTTGGATGTGAGGTCTTGACTAAACAGCAATCTGCAAAACAACTGCACTTTCTACTAAAGGAAAAGGAGACTTGTTATAGCAGTGTCCCTAATATATCTTTCAACAGAAATCACACAAAGTTTCAGCTCTAAACTTGAATGGGAAATCACAGTGAAGACAAAACTTCGGAAGAGTAAGTTATAGGATTTGTGCTGCCTGATGCTAATTCTGGCTTCATGTCTTACATACATATGTTGGAAGACTGAGCAGTCTTCAAGGAAATTGTTTTCTTCTTGTGTGGACATATTTCATCTAGTCACACGTGGAAAGAAGTATAATTGGGTCAGGCTTTTATTTGCCCTGTTTTATTGCTGGGTGTTTATCTTTATTGAAGGTGAAAAACAAAACACTTTCAGCCAGAAGGTCTACAAGTAACTACAATTTTCCAATCCTATCAGAAATTATCCTGGTTGATATAAGATTACCATCCTGAATGTATCCCCCAATACATCAAGAACACTCACCTGTTGAAGAAACGGTTTTATTAGTTAATGGGAACCTTTTCTGAGGCATACGTTGGTAAATACCAAATGTATACAATCAACAACACAGAGGTTTTATTTTCCATAAGTTATTGTTGTGGAATTAAGACTGTGTTGCAGATGCATTATTAATGATTAATAAACCAGTCAGTGTTCAGCCTCTCAGAAAAGTAGTGCCAAGTATGAATTTCTGTCAATATGCAAAATAAGTGGCTATTTGTGAATCTTGGGGTTTGTGTTTTTAGGCCACCTGGATCCCAGCATTTTCGGGGCAGTATTTTTGTTCAGGTGCTTTGCAGCACTGGCTCGCTGTGACTGAGCATGAAAGCCTGTCAGTTGTTGTGCACAGCTCAAGGCAATAGTGTTTGAAAATACCAACTAAAATTAGCAAGATAGGATGGATGATGACTTGGGTAAGAATTTCTTTTCAGACACAGTCCACTGCAGGATAACTCTTCTGGTTTGTACTACTCTGTTTTCATGTCTGTAGTGGTAAGACTGTCTTGTTTGGAAACCTGTAGACTTCTGATTCGTGAGCTTGAGGTTTATATCACTGGAGTTATAGAGACAAGTTCCTGGAAGCATGCAGGTTGAGCTTTGGGTTATAGTTCAGGGTTCTGTTCTTTATTGTGGATTTTGTTTGTTTGATTGTTTGTTTTTCCCAATGAAGTCACCCAAGGGATGAGGTCAGTATGACTTATGGCCTCTATTAAAGTTAGAACTTATACTGAGTGGTGGAATATAGAATTCTCTTGCAAAGTCCTGAAGAAATTAAAGTTTGACCAAACCACTGCTCTTTATATGCTTGAAGCTAGTGTACTATTTATCTTCCAGATTCATTCCGTTCATGTAAAATTCAATAGAAATGATTTTACATAACAGGAATGCTATAAAGATCTTTTTAATATTTTTAAAACAATGCAGTTCAACAGCTTTTGTTCAAAGTTACCGCCATTTAAGCATTCATATTGTTATCTTATTTTGTTCTGTCTTGGTTTTAGACTTTTAATGATGGCAGATAACCTTATATCAAGTTGCATTAAGTTATCCTAATCTACAGTTGGGATAGATATTCCCATACCCATTAAACAGACAACAGTATATATTAGATGTATGAATTGTGTGAGCACAAGGGGCTTACTATAAACGTTTAGGTTGGAGTGATTTAGTTTCATTGATATTAATAGTGCTCTTGCCTCTGTGACCTGTGACTTGGCTTCTGTTTTTATACCAAGATACATAGTGCAAAATACTTAATAATTAGTGGTCTGGTCACAGTTCTAAGGAGGTCAGAAGACGAAAAAATGTCACTTTTATGCGTACGTGAACTGTGCATTAGCACCCAACGAGATCACGGTCAAGAAGATCGTTACTTTTGTGAAGTCCGATTGATTTGCCTACCACTGTATTATCCTGTACAGCACAGAGTGGGTATCTCCACCCCTGAGATCAAGTGATATGCAGGTTTCTCTGGTTGCATTAATAATGAGGGATTTCTTCTACACAGCAGAGCTTGCTTCAGGAAGTAACTGCTTAGCTCATTTAGAAATGGTAAGGGAATGTGAAACTGAAGGCATTTCTGTGCTTTTTGCATCACATGCCAGCCTGTCCTAGACCAAGAGGGTTCAACTTTTTGCCAGAATGGTAGCAGCTGTGGAAAATGGGTAAAAGTCCTGCAGAACCCAACACGTTACAGAACACTTGGGAAATATTTGGGGGAGGAATAAATAAATATGGGCATAAGGGCAAATATATGACATTTTATTAAAGTAAAAGGATCTTGGGTTCAGGAGAGTAGCAGCCACACAGGCAATTCTGGTATCTGAGTGACATCACTTTTCATTGGCCCTGGAAGAAGGGCCAGAACTCATAAGACTGTTGGCAGAGACTAGTAGGAACTGTCACAATGTGAGAATACCAAATTTAGAAAAAGTTGCCTTCTTTATAAAACACCTGTTGTGGATGTAATTGCAAATTTTAATTTCTAGAAAAAGACTAATTATAAAAATTAGTCTTAAAAAGCACCCAAACTAAAAACAAAACAAAACAAAACTAAAAAAACAAAAACAAAAACAAAAAAAAAAAAAAAAAAAACAAAAAACAACAACAACAAAAAAAAACTAACTAAGTGAAGCACCACCTGAAATTTGAAAAGCAAGGTATGTAAAAGCCACACAGATAATGGTGGTATATCCAGAGAGTGGAAAACTGGTGAGGAAAGAACTGCAAGGCACACAGTGATGTTGCAGTTTCACAGGCCAATCTCAGGAGGGGGAAGGTGTAACCCTGCTGGTTGTTGGTAGAGTATCTTTCCAAGACTGGTTTCTCTAATGTTACTTCACCAGAATGAGTTTTACAGAATTAGTTTAATGTGGGTAAAGACCACTACATAACAAAACCAGCAGATGAGAACTGGAGACTGTGGTGGAAAATGCTTAATCTGAGCTAATGCTGTGATGAAAGGAATCCCTGAGTGTATTCTAGATCAAATTAAAAAAGGATCTGGACAATAATCACAGTGGGAGCCACTAAATAATAAAATACTTTGTTTGGCAATTGTTCTTTTTCTGCTTAGATTGAGCATCCTGCTTCAGGCATCCTGCTTGAGTGGGCATTCGGAGGGAGTAATCTGGTATTTTACTTCTAACCCCTCTACCCCATTTCGGTCCTTAGGCTGCCGACATGAACCTTTGGATCCTTGATATTCTGCCTTCATTTGTCGCAAGGGAGTAATAGGAGGAGCTTAATAAGGCGACAGGGAAAAGCAGCCATCCTGATACAGGAATGTCCTGGAATTTATATAAACTTAATAAGGTTGATTCATCCAGATCATTTGGAAAAAAAAATAATCTAAATGTGTTATTTAGAGGACTGTTGGAATGTCATGGAGAAAAATTCGTACTAAGGTCACTCATTGTATTTCAGCCAAGCTTTTCCATGCTTTTCTGTCTGGGGTGTTTTAAAAGTGTATTGTAGAGAACAAAGGACTTTATGTTTTGTTTTATGTAAATCTTCTAAGTATGAGAACATATATGGAAAGTAAGATCATCTGAGGAACTCAAAGAGGTAGACAAGGAGCTAAGTATAACATTACCTCTGGGTAGTGCTATGTAAATACTAATTGTTATATTTAGTAGTCAGTATTGCATCTCAGATTTTCAGACTTGCTCAAGACAGCAGTTTGTTGTTTTGGGCATTGTTTTCTGCTGGACTTGTTTTTTCTTCCATTAATGCAGGTTATTTACCACTTGAACTCCATCTTAAAGACTGTTTGCTGCCTTTTTTTTTTTCCCCATGGGAAATGGATTTTCCATTTGTATTATTAAAAGAGCACAGTTAAATCCAGTGTTACTGGTGTAGTACTGCAAGATATTTTTGCCAGCCCCACCCGTTGCAGGAATTCATTACTTTTCCAGTCCTGTTGTTAATCATTATATTGACACAGAAAGTCCTCCCAAAAGCACTCTTTGGCAGATTGCATTAAATATGAATAGCAGATATTCATTACGATGTGTTGCCCCCAAGAGAACTCTAAACTATCTGCACTACTCATGAACAGGCAAATACACTAATTCTCCAGCTATTCAAATTATTTTCAAATAGTTTAGTGTGTCTCTAATAAAAACAAGAATGTCTCTGTTTCCCTTAATTACTTAGAAGGTCAAGGACTCCCACATCTCACTTTACTTCACAAAATGGGGAATGTTTCTGTTGGAGATTGTAGTATGGTTAGTACATGATGGATTTTCTTCCATCAGCATAGTTACTGAGGGAAGTGCTGTCTGTAATGGACTAACAAAAAAGAAACCTTCATCACTCTTTGGCACTCTGGAATTGTCTAAAATAATATTACGGTAATTATATTGAATTAGGAAAAAAAATATATGAATCAACCTTGCTTGATTATGTTGTTGAGTTTTCTTATAGCTTCTAATCTTCCTGTAGCTGTCTCCCATTTTTTCCAGCCCTATCTCCCTGGGAAGGCTTACTGTGTGGTCATTTACACATATCTGCAATTAACAGATGACTTTCAATATACCTATTCAGTGCCTGTGTTGTCCATATTTATTGAAAAGACAGAACATGTGTTTGCATTCAGAGAGGGGGGATAAACAGAACATGAATATCAGATTTCTTAGCTATAGCCAGTGTAGCCTCATGCTGGCCAGTCTGAGGAGCAATGTCCAGATGATACCCTGTAGATATCATTCAAGACCTTGGAAGTCACCATTTCTTTCCAGTTCCTCCTTTTTTTTCATGTTGTGGGTTTTTTCTTGGTGGGGCTGTTTTTGCGGCTTGAAAGCATCCATCCTTCAGTTATTTAAACTATGTTACAGTATCGTTTTCTAATTCTAGTTGATCTGAAACTATCAAAAACGTATACTTACTTTTTCATGTTTGAGTTTCTTTTTTCAGTGTCATCACTTTCTAAAAAAACAGTAGTGCCTCTCTAGTTGGCACAATTGGTGACTCCTGCTGTAACTCTGCCCTACCGGGGTGGGTCCTCGGCACCCTGTGGATGCAGCTTGCTTTGGATTTTAGCGGACAGAGTGCTCATCTGTGACAAATCCATTCTGGGTGTGTATGGACAGGAATTTGCTTCCTGGGAGGAAGCCAAATTTAAAAATTGTCTGCTCTGGCAGGGGAAGCGCATGGTGTAATACTGGCACGTGCTTCATAATGGCTCTGTGTATCCCTTGTAAACTTGCTGTAGTCTGAAGGAGCCTGGTGTTTGGAAGTCAAATAGGAGCTGTCAGAGAATTGCTCCTTCCCTCCTCATGGGCCCCAAAGCAAGGAAATTCCCCAGCAAAATGCCTTCTTACCTAAGCTTAGAAACGAGTTTCTGCAGAGTATTGCAAATAACCTTTTTCTCTGTTCTGGCTACACAAAAATAACACCCAGGAGCTCCCAATATTGGGGATTTCAGGAATGAAGAGTGAAGGGCTTGTTCTAGTCTTCTATTGCCAGGTCATACTGGGTGACCACTCTGTTGCCCCTTCACCCAGTTGGTGATGATGTGTTTGGTGTTGATTCATCTACGGCATACGAAGCACACAGTATGTTCTTCGAAAGGAATGTAATGCCAGGCTTTAGGTTTGGCAAGGTAATGGCACCCAAAGTTATTTCAATGACTGATGTGTTTTCAATCCAAATCGATTGGGACAATCTTCTGAAATAGTTAATTGTGTGATCGTTCATGATATTAAAAATAAACATAAGCTTTCACTTTGCCAGCTTTCTGTCTGAAGGCATATGTTTAGCAGCTAACCATGTTCTTAAAGTGGAGAGTTTCCATTCAGTCATGTTGCTGTGTTTAAAAGATGTGTCACCATGGAGTTTGGGGGATTTTATAAATTTATATTTATTTTTTTTTTAGCTAAAATGTGCTTTTTATTTTGCCCCAGTACGGGCCTTGGTACGTCTTTCCTCCTTTGGTCTACTGAGTTATTAGTTTGTGTTTACTACACTTTTGGCAATATGCAGTGTTTAATTGGGAAGCCTTATTTAAGATTTGGACAGGGCCAGATTTTCGAGAAATTGATTTATGGTTTTACTCAGCTAGAATATCTTCCCCTTTTACCTATTTAAGGAATATGGGGAACAAGCTGTGTTATGTGGACTTTTCAGCTATATCAATGACAGCATGTTTCCCATTTAAAATGATAAATACCCACCCTATCTGATGAGCCCCAAAAGGGCAGGGAATCCTTTTTCCCTTCCTTTGTCCTTCAGTGCTCCGCTTCCTTTCTTACTACCCAGAATAGGCCTACATCACTAATATTCATAAATGATTTACAAAAGTAATTCCTGTGTAATAACTTGGGACGTCAAGATTTTATGATGCTGCCAGATGTGCTATCAAACAAAATTATCTGGTTCAAAAAACTTGTGATAAATCTAGTCAGGGAAAATTCCCTGGGGCAAACTCACCCTCTACAAAAGTAACTATGTCTCATAAAATTGTTAGATTTACCTTTACTACATATTTGAAATCAGACTTAAAGCAACAGTTTTATTCATGTGAAAAGTTAGATTTGGGATAAACTAACAAACAGGAAGGACTGGCCTTAAGCAACAGAAAACTCTTTTCCTTTCAAAACACTACGCGCACTCAGAGGAAATGTCAGAGTAAATATCAGAAATATTCGGAAAACCAGAACCTGCATCCCTAAGATACTCAACTGTTTTGTCTAGATAATGCATTTTTAGAAAGTAGTCATACCCTATATATAGTGGGTCTCATCAGGGTTAGGCTGCTGAGCTCCTGCTGAGCTCAGATCAGCAGGAGTACTCTGAGTACAGAGTACTGTATCTAAGTACTCTGAGTGTAGTGAGCAACTTGCCCAGCATCTGACCCATGTGTGTGTTTGTTCTTTCATGGTCTCAGTTGAGGGAACTGTTTTGGTAGCAGGGTGCATGTTTTGCCCAGTATTTCAGGTTTTGAAGGAGGGGAAGTGCTGCAGATGCACTGGAATTCCCTGTGTGACCACACCTCCATGCTGAAGAAGGCTGGATGAAAACTATGTGCCCTCGGCTTAGCCCTGCAGTTTTATGGTGATCCTTGCTCCTCAGGAAAGCTCCCAAGGATGTTTAGGTGCCTACACAAATAAGCTTTATGGGTATAAGTACTTCAGTTATGCCAGAGGAGCAAGGTTGAGCATGATTTTCATCCCATAGTTCAAGGTGTTTGGGAGAGAAGCTGAAAGTCATGGCTGGGAGCTTTTGGGGGAGAAATGCTGAGTTCAGGCAATGGAAGAGTTTGGTTCAGCATTTCTTGGGAGCCCAGAGCACAGCAGGAGAGGGTGATCTGGAGGGCTTGTGGTGTGCCATGTCTCTGGGGAATGTGCTTCTGCTTTCAGAGTACTCAGAGATGTTTGTGGGCTTGGCGTGCTGCCTGCCATTATACAACACACTTGCTTATAGCTTCAGTTAAGATGGAAGTCAGATAACTCATGCAAGCAATAGGTGTGGACCTCCAGGTGGAGCTTGATCTTTTCTATTTTTCAGTGCTAAAGGCCAGTCAAATTTGATTTAACCTCAGCATTAGATTTCCTGATATGTTTAGATCTGAGACTTGCACTAAGTCTCATACTCAACTTTTTAAAAGAAATATGAATTGCAAGAAATAAAGATGGACAGGAAAAAAAAAAAAGGAAGTACTGTGGAAAACTCAGGAAAGTACTCACATCCTTTTAGGATGGATTTCCTCATCCTTTCTCGGGATGGATTCAGACCTCAGCATGGGCACCTAGCTCCTGAGAGGACTGTGGACACTCTGCCTGTGGTCACAACTGGAGATCATTTTTTCCTGTATACATGCAAAAATTGTGTGTCACTTCTTAGTGACACTTAGTGACACTTCTTAGAAATTAAAGCCTTGATTCCTCAGTTAGATCAGTAAGAGCAGATAGCATTAATTCTGTAAATTTAAGACCTAAGACACTTTCTAAAAGTTGGCTTTTTCTAAAGATGTATTTTTATATTTGCAGTAACGTGGGGAATATAATTTCTGAGATAATATGGTGGGGGGGAATGTATGCTTTTGCAGTTCTCATTTCTCAAAGCTAAAAGTTTTCAGGTGTGTTTCAAGGCTTCATAACATAAATACCTAACTAGAACCCTTTCCAGCCTGTGATGTTTTTTCCAGTCAATTTCAAATACCTAAAAATTAGTTTCTATGAAGGAAATGTGAAAAGTCCCTTGAATACAGCTGTCATAGCATCACTTTTTCCTCCCTGCATTTAAAAATAAGAAGAAAACCCTTTTTACCAGTACTGAATACTCCAGGGAAAAAGGTGGTGTCCTGTGGCTGCTCTGTGCAGCCCGCAGCTGTTACCAGAGGTTCTGCCCAAAAATCTCCGGGCTCTAACAACCTCTGCAACTGTATTTGAGGGAGAAAATAACTTTGCTCCCTTTTAAGACTGAAAGCATCCAAGCCAAAAACCAGAGTGCTGTCCTGTCACAATCAGGTCACCATCAGTAGAAAATGCAGCACAATTTCCAGGCACTGTGATTTCAGTTGGGTACCATGCAAGTAGTAATGTTAATCCACTGTGAATACAGCATCTGACAGGGGTGTGATACCTAGCATCTACAGCAGAGCCAGTGGAAATCCCCATTCTTTCTATCCTTATTCCCTTCTCCTTCTCATTCCTTCTAGCCACTTAGTGATACTTGTTTGAGGGTAACGATCCCGTAGACAGATGAACAGACATTGGTCTAGAGCCCTGAAACTAGGCCACACTGTAAATCTGCAGTGTTTGGAAGAATTCACATGCATACCAGCAGTACCTAAAAGCTATCAGCGAAGGCGTGTGGTGGGAAATAGAACTGTATGATGTAACGAAATCTCTTTATTATATATGCCTTTCACATAGCAATTCTAGGATCAAGAGTTCTGTTATTCGAGAAATTAAATCCTGCGAGAATCATTAGAAGTATAGAAATAGTGATGTCATTACAAAATTAACTAGCTATAAACCCACAGGGCGACATGTTGATTCATAAAGGGAATAGCAAAACATAGTGCAGGGCACATCTGCTGCTCGGATTCCTGCAGAACCATCAGCCTATTGGTATCTGCAGACCACTTGAAATTTAACATCTGTTCAAAGCACTCAAAAAAGCAGCAGGAGAACCCGTACACCTTGCAAAACACTTTGCTGTCAGTACCATCGTAGTTTCAATAGTGTATTCTTGCAAAGATTGTTACAAGTCCCCTTCAAGTCCTAGATCTTCCTGGCATTGTTTCTTAAATAGCAACAACATGAGTAATAGTAAAAATAACATGGATTTTTCTAAAGGCTTTCCTAACATTTTTATTGCTTTTTATTTATGGTACCACTGCAACATACAAACTGCTATAGGGTTTTCAAACAAAGACGGATATGATCTCTTTTCCATGTAGCTTGGAATCAAAAAAAGGAAGATGTATGAAGAGTAAGAGAAAAGAATGTGCCTTCTGGGCCAAGTGATGAAGATGAAGAAAGACTTGGATCCTAGAAAGGGAAAGCTGACTTTGGGGCTTCTAAAAAAAATGCCTGGATGCCTAGAAAGAGAGCCTGTGGAGACTGATCTGCCTCTTTTGAAGACCAACAATAGGATACTGCAGCATTATTTCACAAAACCTGTGTGCATGGTCGACGATTGTTGTCGTTGAACTGTGTCATCTTACCTCTTAACCAGTCAAAATGACGGCATGTTTCCCCTAGCTGCATCATCCAGCAGAGTCCAAATAATTTGCAAGTTTCTTCTGTTTAACAAAACCAGAAAAATATTGAAGCCAAAGAGAGAGGGATTTCACTGTTGATCAGCGGTTGTTGGTTTTGCAAAATGACCTGACAGACATTTGGAAGGCATCAGCTGCCTCATGGCGTAGCAGCCAAACATCTTGGAGCATGGTTTGCTCTCCGTCACTTTTATTACTTGCAGAAGAACTCTGCCAGGGTGTTATTGGAAGGGATATTTGCCATTTTAATATGTAATTACCCGCACAAACTCGATGTAAACATGTTGCAACAGCTTTGATTTTTAAATAGGTAATTGTACTTACTTGTAGTGAAAAATGTCAATCGTTGTTTGTAAATTATTTGGGAAAATGAATGAAAACACATAACATAGGTAGCAGAAAATGCCCAGTTTTATTCCACAAGTACCAAAGTATTGTATTGGACATATTCCCCATTTCACTTTTTTTAATAACCAAAGAATTTTTTACCTTGTTGTCCAAGATGAAGCTGGAGCCTTCCATAGCCAAGGTGAAACCTAATTGAGGCAGTCTAACACTAGTGCAAGTGCATGGAGAGTTACTGATGCAGGCAGTTTAAACGGGGTTTTTGCCAAACCTTTGTTATCCTTCTGAAGTGCTCTGTGTATGTGCCAGGGGTTTCTAATAGTGCTGAGAATTTTATGCAATGGACAACCCAGAACTTAAAAACCTAGTGAAGCGTACATAGGAGGAGCATTAACACAAAAACCAGAGCGAGATATGTGCATTTTTTTTCTCCAGAGATTTTGCTTGGTAATCCACTTTTTAATCATCTCTGGGCCCATGAAACTTCTTTGGCTATCCACAAGACTCCACAGTTATAGTTCCAGGAAGAAAGCAATGAAGTGATAAGGAATATGTAGCCCTGTTTGATAAACTTTGTCTTTTCTGAGGGGGGAATAAAAAAGTGTTTCAGAACGTGTTAATAAATTTGTAAAAGCTGCTTTCTGAGGTTTCTACAGCTGCAAGGGCTTTTGGAGAGCCGGTGCCTCTCCTTTATCATCAGATGCACCGAGCATATTTTGGGGTCTGGCAGGTTTTTTCTCTTTGGAGGAAAAGTGTGCTTTTGGGGTCAGATCTGTTGTTCAAGGCTGGTAAAGTGGAGATATATCACAGAAGGAGCCCAGTGCCCGAAGTCCCTTTCCTTACCTGAGCTTTCAGCCACAGTCCATCTGCCCATTACCCAGGAGCTCTCCCTTCAATCATTTTCTTTACTTTCTTGTCCCTGCAGTTTGTCTGGTTGTGTCTGGTTTTATTTAATTGATTTATGTGGTGTTTGTATGCTTTTTTTGCTCTTAATCCCACAGATTTAATTACAGAAAATGTTTCTGCTCCCTCTTTCCGTGATGAAGGAATTGCTTTGTATTTATCCTTAAAGTGGAATAGTAGCATCTTCAGAGAGATATTGTGTTTGCAGTGAAAGAGATGCAAAAATAGTTTTTTAGGAAGGTTAGGCTGGTTATTTACAACCAAGAAAAGGGGGAGCACAGTCTGGGATGGGGCTCATGCCTGGATAAAGACACGGGAACTGGCTCCTGAAATACGGCATTAAACAACTTGTAAAAATGTGGGAGACAGTGAACAAATTCAGTTTCTGAGATTCTCAGACATGACTCCAGCCAAGGTGTGCTCTTCACCTGTGTCCGCCTAGTGCTGGTCATCCCGCAAGAGTAATGAAGGCGGCGTTAGAACCACGCTGCTGAGTCACATCACCTTTGAGTTTCCAATCAAGAGGTTGATGGTAAGTGTGTGTGATGATTTGCGAAAAATGCTGATCGTTTTCAATTGGCTATCGGTCCGGAAAGTTGGGAACCATTGACCTAACCTATGTCTCTAAGGTCAGGGAGACGTGTTTCTGAGAATTTGTGCCCAATCAGACATCAGCTTGCTGGGAGAAGCATGAAGAATGAAGTCACTATGAAGTATCACTTTTCTTAGGATGGACTACTTTTCCCTTATTTTTTCTCCAGAATACTTGTCTTGCCTGACCTGATTTCAGAATACCTTGTACTGTACCAGGCACAATGATACCTTGTACAATCCAATATTTTAGATCAAAATTGTATATAAGGATAGATGTCACAGGGCAAAAGTGGCTCCAACGAGTTTCAGATCCAACAAGGGGCAAATTTCTTTGTGATCCTGTTATTCACTTTAAACAAAATTGCTCCCCAAATCATTGGGAAACACGTGTTCATCTCTCCAGCCATGTATACCTATGCAGGAAGTGAATAAAATCGTGATGTCGTGCTTGGTGGCTCTCTACATGAGCATCATTGACTGCAGAACAGCCAAATTGGTCTGTCCATCTTGATGTTCACTGTAGGTCCTTGCAGATGACCTCGGACTGGATGCCTGTGCCAATGTTTTTGTGTTCAGGAGGTGCATTATTAAATTATTTTAGAAAATGTTAGTCTCAGTCAGCCCATGCAGTTTCTTTCCTAGTAAGAGTTTATTATTTTCTGTGCAGTGTTTGAGTTGAAGCAGAAGGTCTGGGACGACTGGGGGAAAAGGGTGAAGGAGGGCAACTGGGGCTGCTAGAAGGATTGCTGGTGTTTCTGAGGGACAGAGGAAACAGGCTTACCTGTGGCAGACATTTGTTATAGATTCCCTTTAAGATCAGGAAATGAGTACAGTCGTCGTTTTGTAATTAACTGTGAGGGGAAATCTCGGGAGATGGTTAAAACAGATTTGTCCACTTAGAGAAGAAACACTGGGACTTAACAGGTGTATGGTGCCTGTACTGCACTACTTAGGAGTTCTTCAGGCTCGGCTGAAAACAAAATATTATCCGACGATAATAACATTGTGAACCCAAAGACCTTAACTGGTTTCATTATCAAGTGAGTGCCTGAGGGGAAATACACAGATGGAAAGACATTCCTTTCCCTTGGTATAATGCTCTAGTGCCAGAGAATTTATGGCCAGGACATGGTTGGCCCTTGCGTTGGCGGCTGGTGGGGGAAATACATAAAGTCATTCTGGTCTTTTTCTGTTTGTTATCTTGCAGGCTGTTTAAGGGCTGAGTTTTCATTGCCATTCCCAGTCTTGGGGACAGCATAGCTGTATGCTGAAAGCTATAAGATGGGGTTTGTGCTTGCCCCTTCTCTCCTATGTGGACCTTATTCACTCCCTGGGCAACAGGGACGAACAGCCCTGCTTGGATAACACCCAGTACCCTGACAGGTGACAGGTGGCTTCAGGCTACTAGGTCAGAGGGATACTCAACTGGCATCTTAGAATGTAATTTATTGCAGGATGTGCAGGAGGGCTGATTAGAAGTGGTCCCCTAAAAGCAAGAGGGGGGAGGAGCATGTGTATTGCTTTGTTTGCTTTCTGTTTTGTTTTATGTTTTGTTTTGGGTGTTTTGTTTTCATTTTTACTTTTTCTGGTGCAGAGACAGATCTTGGAAAGAGCAACTCTTTCCTCTGTATTCCCAACCTGTTTGCTCTACTGACTGGAGACAACATCTACAAGGCAGAGTCCTATAGCTCAGGCAATCTGAAAAGCTACATGTGAGGGGAAAAAAAAATAAAGAAAGGAAGAGATATTAGCTCATCATTTAGCTAGTTAAGGTGTCTATACTCTTTTCCAGTTCCTGAGTTACCCTGTGGTTTCTCAATTATAGTTGTCAGGAGAAAGATATGAAAGCCTTGTATTTTAAATCTGTGACCAGAGACACTAGAGTTCCCTGGAGAGGAGTCTGATCTGTCCATCGTGGATGACTGTTTCTTTGGAGAACCTGAAGTCCAAGATACAGAGCACGTTAGTTATTTGTCTAAAATACTGTTTATGTTTTTCAGAATTGAACAAATATACAAAGATGGAAATTGCACACAGGATCCATGTTTTATTTGTGAGTGTGTATGAGTGCGTGCACATTTAGATTTAGTCAAGAACCCCAAAGGTATTGAAGCAAAAACTAAATGAACAATGAAGTTGTAGTTCAATTGTAAATGTTTCTGTGAGAGACTGGAGAATTTCTTTTATTATTCAAACTGGCTTGTTCCTTCCTTGTTTATATATGAGTTTGCCCTCTTTTGAACATTGTATATGGTTTCACGATGAAGAGTTTACAAATCTTAAAATGTTGCTTTCTTGTCAGTGAAACCGATCATACTGCAAAGGTCTTTTTAGAATTTCATACAGATCAAATAGCTCTGTTTGTTAAAAAAGGTCAGAAGAAAGGTCACCAGAATCTTTCATTATTGGCAAAACTACCTAATTTTTTTCTTAGACTGGGTCATAGAAATAGATGAACGTAACTGCTTTCACTGAATTTATTGACTAAAAACAAGCAATCACCCCCTTTTCCCACCCTTCCTACTTCTAACAGAAATCTGGCATGGAAAATATAATCTAAGTATTTTTATCAAGGCTATAAGCACCTGGAGTCTCTTATGATGGCTACTGCAGGCAAGCATAAGAGTAAGGAGCTTCAGCAGCTCTGCTTACAGCCACTTCTTAGTCTGAAGAGGATGTTTTGCACAGGTGTTAAAATGAGATGCTAAAGTGTGTCTTGATATTAGCATACTGTCCATCGAAACCTGTAATTAACTGCACCCACCTGTATGCTGGCATTTTTCTGACTCTTGCCATCCTTAAAGCTGTGTGTATCTGAAGATGTAATCCATCTAAACCCTTGGACACCCTGAACTACAAATGAAGTCAGAGAGCTGCAGGCGCACAGCTCCTGGCAGGATTATGCACCCAGTGAGCTATTGCTCTCATTATGTTGCACTGCAATATATCATCAGTGTGAAACATCATCCTAATGATGCATTAGTGTAATACATCATCAGGGGAGTCCCACCAGTAATGTATTACTCCAAGTATGGTGCTACTCAGTAAGAAAATCATCTCACAGTCCTTGTGTTGTTTCAGAATAGCATCAGCGAAGGCAAAATATGTTGCTTAAGATTGATGCAAATTCCCAATTTCATAACTATGTTAATGATGGGGGTATCTTCTGTATGCTCTGACTTTGTGACTGTATTTTTAAAGAGGTGTGTTTGGGCTGTCTTTGGTTGCATTTCTGTTTGGAAGGAGCAGGAATTGATTCTTTAGATGGATGGCTGGAGGGCTTGAATAGGAAGCTGTAAATCTGCTGCCCGAGTGCCTAGTTCTTGGAGATGGGGAAAGGGTTTATGAAAACTTGGTGCCAAAATTTGCAATTTTAAGGATTTTTCTACTGTCACCCTGATACATCTTCCTGTTTCAGTCACACGGATTAAGATAAATACATTTAAAAAGCTCTGTCTCGCGAAAAGTAAACCCCTTCGTTTCACGTATCAACCCATTGATTTTCTTTGGTCTGCAAGATCCTATAGCAAAACAATCCTTCCCTTGGGAGTTGTCTCAAAGGCAAGATTTACTTCAGGGGGCAAGGCAGTCAGGTGGCTTCACTTATGCTTTTGAATTACAGTGGCTCACCATAAGGTTGCAGCAGTCCCAGGGACTGCCAAACAGAGGAGTGTAGTTGTCAGTGGTCCACCTAATGTACACAAGGACTGCACTACTCCACATAATTAATCTAGTAGGATCAAAGAGAATGTTGTCTACAAAATAGGCAGTTCTGAAATGTGCTTTTATACATGGCCAGTGTTTTCTAGGGTGATTTTTGGATGCACCAAGTTTACAGGTGCAAGACAAGAAAACCTGAAGGGATTCCAAACTTCAGTGTGCTTTTGAGACTGTATTGCATATTTTCAATGCTGAAATGCTGCACACAAGTTGTTTCTTTAAAAAATCTTCCCTGTCACAGAAATTCAGCAAAACCAAGGGACGGTTCTCGAGTAAGTAGAGTAAAATTTGGTCTCCCTTTGCTTTGCTTTTTGTTCTCTTGTGTTAACCGATAACTGGACTGAGCAGCATGATTGTGGCCCTCTTGCAATTTGTCAGTCACCCTTTTTTTTCCCCCTGTAAGGCTCCTGTAAGATCTTTACCAACAGGTTCTGCCTGCTTGTACCTGTGTCAGTAAGATAAACTATGACAACGTGACTGTTTTTACAGGAGCACATACTGAACCTTCTATTACTGCAGGAATATGGAGACTTTTTTACTACCATACCTTGTTTCATTCATTCACGTTAGTTTTTCGTCCGGACCCAAAGTACAACCACATTGGTAGAACACAAGGAGCACTTTGCTGGTGTCATTCCTCTTTTACTGGTTAAGTGTTCTATGAGCTTATTTAGGCAGCAAAAGCAGTACTCCAAGCCAAAAGAACTTCAGTTGTAACTTTCTTGAAGCCTTATTTGGGCAAAGTATGAATGGCCTTAAAAGACAGTAACTAATTTATTTCTTGAAGTGGTGCTGGGTTAAGATCGTCATCACAAATCACACCGTCTTCAACATTGGTCTCCCTCACTGCTGTAAGGAATGCAAACCTGCTCTTTTCAAGTTCCTCCTCGAGATTGGTTTCAGGTCTCAGAGGTCCCAGTTCTCTTTCCAGGAGGATAGCAAGGCTGGCAGTGTAGCATGGCTCCTTCGTGCTAATGCAGAAGCAGCCGAAGGAATAAGTGTTTGTCTATATGACAGGCATGGGCAGAAGAGTGAAGCCTAGTAACTCTCTTCCTAGTAACTCTTCTTCTCCAGTGACAGCACCATGTCTGTCTGATTGTTGGCTTTGGTTTTAAACAAAAATGAAGATCAGCCTTGTTGTCTGCATTAAATAAAGAAGATTCAATAAAACCACAAACTATCCATTGAACAGTAGGGGTTTAAAGGCAGAGGTCATTTAATGAGTTGATCTTTAAGGTTTTTAAAGTTTTAAGATTAAAATCACTACTTGGTTTCCCTGCTGTTGTTTGACACTACTTTGAAGTCAGGTTTTCTTTCCCAGCTTGCCTGAATTCAGCCCCAATAGTTAATAGTTTTCATCCACAAAAATAAAAATTATTATAAACTTATTTTTCTGATTTGGCTGCTGCTTCGGGTTTGTTTTTTTACCTTAGGACTACTCAGCTCATGTCTAGGAGCCTACTTGTTAAAGTGACACTGCCCATTTCTGTGTGTACAAAGAATGTAATGAATCAAGAATTGCTGTAAATATTGTTTGCAAAGTGAAGTGTTTCTGGCAAATTCCCTCAGCTTATTGCATAGTCATATATAGCAGGTTGTTGTGTTAATAGATTATTAGACTCTGCATATGCACTTTAACCTTCTCTGAACTTTGTTCTTGTCTTTTAGAAGGAATTAACTAAATCCAAATTAGTGGTGGGCAGTCTATCAACAGTCATATGGAGGTTTTGACCTTACCAGTATGTCCTGTTGCATTGCATTGTTCTTTGTTCTTCCATCAGGCTGCACCATGACTCAAGCATAAACATGACACGTCAGAAATATAACGTGATGTGACATGGCCAACAAAAATATCAGCGAAGAGTTATGTGGATAGTTTCAATTCATTCAATTCATGGGTTATTTGTTGTCCATGTGTCAATAAAGGGTTCAGTAGTTTTAAACTTGCTGGCCATTAAATGAAAGGGAAAATAAACAAACAAAAAAAATCACCAAAGCAAAGAAAGGATAGTAAAACTCTTCGTCCTTCAGATGGTTTCCCTTGCATTCAGCACCCAGGCTGTGCACTGCAGTTCCAGCTGGTGATATTTGGAACCTATAAGTTAATTAGAAGAAGAAATTTCTGCAGCTAGCAATGTAGATATTCTGGGGAAAAAAAAAACATTGCCCTGGGGGAGGAATGATATTTGAGCAGATTTATAGGGCTCTGAGTGTGCATATGAATGAGACGATAGCCGTCAACATGGCTTTCTGCTATGGGGAACTGTCAGCTTTGCTCGGGTAGAAGGAGATCCATGGAGGAGAGCAATGAGGATTATGGGAAAATAATGATAAAAATTGCATCTGTTTTAAAATGGGATTAAAAAATTCTCCTGAAAGCAGACTCTCTTTTTCCTCTGGAGGGGAAGGAAAGAACATAAGTACTCCACCTAGACAAGCATCACAGATTGTCTGCTAAATATGGCAGGGGGGAGTCAGGTCGCTGGGCATAGAGGCCTCTCTGAATGATTAAGCCCCATCTCTGTCTTACATTTTGATGAAAATCACCCTGACCAGAGTGTGAAACATTCTGGTTTATTCTGCTCTAGCAAAACATGTTGCTGGTTTTGGTGCACATGGAAAGGTCATGTGCTACAGAGCAGTGAGAGGGACGGATTCACTGAGAACCACAGAGAGGCCAAGACAAGGGATGTGTCCCAACCTGGGCCATGTTTTAGTAATAAGTCACACCCTCTCTGCTGAAGCATGATTCCTTGCCGTGAGGGTGCTGTCTGTGATTGGCACCCGTGTGGGGCTGCGGCGCATCACCCACCTCGCTGTGCGGGCTGGAGCATGCTGGTGGCTGGCGTTCTGAGAGGGGCGATGGATGGGTAGGACAGATTCATTAATTACCTTTCTTTGAGAGAAGAATTGCATTTTCTGCGTAGATGCTGAGAGAATGTTAAGTGGCTCGGCCAGCAGTTTTAAGAATTGCTTTTGAATCACTCCTTTCACTTTTATCTTTCTCAGCTTGAATAAATCTCTAGAGGTTGCTAATTACAGCATGTTTTCTGTAGCACTGGAGTGGTGCACAGCACATTTTTAACCTCGCCTTCCATAGTGCATGCAGCTTCCCTTGGTGTGCATGTGGAGGAACAGTTGTGTGTTGCTAAACTCTGTCATTTAGAGGCCCTTCTGTTTTTAAATATTTGTCAGTGCAGCCTGCTGTCATTTACAGTGAGCCTTTATTGAGATCATTAAACAGAAAGTTTAAGATTAATTCCCTTTCAGGGCAAGAGGAGGAGGATAAATAACCAGTCCTGCTCAGTGTTCATTCTTAATGACTCCAGCACAGTGTGAAAGCGTAAACAGTTTTGACAAAAGGTGTAATTGATTGTTTGGGTTTGACTGATCACTCAAAAATGTAGCGTATCCTCATTCAGAAGGTGCTCTGTAAGGTAATGAATGTGATACTGTTAGAAAACAGGGTCTCGTGCTAAGTAAGAACGAGGTTTTGTGCTGAAGCTCAGCTCATGGCCAGGCTGGTGACTGCTGGGAGCTCTGGTGCTGCTCCAGCATCCTCAACCATGGTGGCTGCTGCTTCCTTTTCTTGGGTACCCCTCTCATCCTCGGGGAGCCATTTCAGAGAATCAAACCACTACCAGATGTGAGGAAGATTAAAAATTAAGTGTTTGCTGCCAGTCTAAATCCGTAAATTGTCATATCAATGGCCCAGGTCAGATGAATATTGAGGCTGGCATGGAGGGATGGGATCTTGCAGCCGTGAGTTCAGAGAGGAGGAAGGTAGGACATGTTGTTCAGTGTTAAATGGCCAGTAGATGTGGAAGCTGAATTCCACATGGTGGTGGGACACACTAACGGCAAAGGTAATGGTAGTGTAGTTATCCAAAGGCGATCTACATTTTCCAGCTGCCACCTCTAGTTTATTGAGAATGAAGATGAAAGCTTTAAAGACCACCTACTGTTTGCATCCTCTGATGCCCTATGGGCATATTCATTCTGTTCACATCATGTCTAGATCTAACCTTGTCTTTTTCTGTCCCTTTTTCTTGTGTAAGTTTTCCTAAATGCTTCTCTTTCATTCCTTAATATGCAAGCCTTTATGCTAATTTCTGTGGCTCCATGATTTCCCTGTCAGAAGTGTGGGTGATAAGCAGATCAGCAGTATGTTAGAGATGAAATAACTTGTTTTTACGTATCTGTGGAAGAGCGCTGCATATCCACAAAGGGGACGTGCAGCAATGAAAATAAGAAAATACAGGAGGAATGCACGGAGCACCAGTGAATGGGAACACCTGAGAATGCAAGTATTTGCTGTTAAATTCCTTCCATGGGAAGATGTTCTGGGTGCATACAACAGACAGAGGAATCGTATACTGCTCATGATCTTAGGATGTCTTTAAGAATTCAGGACTGCTTGAAAAGCTGAAATTGGGGCCAGACCATTCATGTTATGGCTTTGTAATGACAGTCTTGACTCTCTTGGGCTTAAATAATTCTTTCCTCTGTCATCTTACAGAACCAGAACACCTACAAGGGACCACAATTGAACAATTATCTGAGCAAATCAATGGTACCCATTTAATGTTTAGGTGATAGACTGAAAAGGATATCTATCTTTTTGGATATCCTTTGGATCTAGCTTGTTGTTGCATGACTAAATAATATTTTGTATTATTTTTGCTATGTATTTTTTTTCACAGATTACTTGTGAAATGAAGGGAGGAGCACTACTGCTGTGGTGGTTGAGGGTAGTAGGAGATCAGCCTTGGGTCTGAACAACATAATGAAAGGTGGCCAAGGTCAAGGTCATCATGGTTTAATCAGATGTGAAGAGCCCATTGGGTGCCCAAAGCCTGACTGTGGCTGTGGCTAGGTGATAAGTTTTCTGAATCTCTGGATCCTTGCTGCCTTGGGAATGCTGATGTCTTTTTTTTGGAAGGCAAAATAAATTGCAGGGTTTTCATCAAAAGGTCTGCTCAATGGTACAAATAAATTTTCTGGAAAAGAAAGTTGCAGGTAGAAACTGCTCTGAGCTTCCTCACCAGTCAGTGCACACATATACATAGTTTTTGTCTTCATTATAGATGGGGATGGAATTCTATGGCTGAAGAGTATGTTTATGCCTTAGGCAGAGGATTGTTGAATAGCTCAGAAAGAAAGCTTTCCCACTTATCAGAGGGATACTGTCAATGTCCTACTGTTTGTAGCGTCAGCACTTATGCTGTATCATATCTTAGTGCATGTTGCTTTGTACTTCCCAGTGCTGCTGCCTCCTCCTCATCATTCCTTCTGTACTTTGGGTTTTGGGCCATGGAGCGTGGCTGGATAAAAAGGCTAATATTAGAGGAGAAGGGGTGAGAAGTAGTTTATCTCTTTGTATTTCCTTTTCCTTCACTGAGAGTTCATCCACTTGAGTTTTCATTGCTGTGCACATCTGGGATTGTTTCTGCAGATGGTGCGAGGAGTTCCCAATTTATCCTTCTCCTCAACGAACTGAGACATAGCCTCAGGTCTTGGGCTTTTTTGTTTGTTTGTTTGTTTGATTGGTTGTGTGTGTTTGTTTTCTTTTTTGTTTCTTGTTTTCAGAATATGAAAAAGTACTCAGAGCACAGATCGTTGTGTTTGTCCTTTTCTGAGTCATGTTCAACTGGTCAAATTCCTTATGGAAGAATTGGGTGCCAGAAGTTTTGGTGTGCCATCAGTGCTTGACTAGCATTATTTACAGTCGCAACTATCAACTTTCTACCCATTTCTACATGTGAAAGATGTTCTTCTCTGTGACTGGTTTGAGTGGTAATTTTACATTTAACTGGTCAGCCACAGTGATTATAAATTCCTTTTAAGTCATAACTTTTCAAGTGCATCCTGTGTCCTTTTCGGGTGACCTGTATTTTGTATTTGTACATGTGTGAACTAGAAATGAGATGATATTGGGAGGTCGGTTGTTTGAGGTTGACCCTCCTTTATCAACTATCATGCTCTCTGGAACTGACCTGGTTGGGTGTTCCCTTACCTAGTGCTGTTCTTCCAGAAACTTTCGTAGGTCATGTTGTTAATAGTGCTGACTTTATCCCCCATTAACTGACAGAATCTGAGCAACATTGGAATGAGATCAAATCCATATAAAATTTCCATAAAAGTATCTGTAATTGCTGATAGTTTCCCATCTACAATTACTTTTCATGATAGATCAGCCAGCTTTTTAATCTATTTTCTTCTCTATTGATTATGTCCACTGATAATTTTTAATTGGAATGTCATGTAAAATTAATTCGAATGCCTGACAGTAGTTTTAAGTGTGTTATTTCCCCAAGAGTATTGCCAACCATACTTGTAATGATACCAAGCTTATGCAGTAAGACTTCTTTTCCATAATACCGTGATGATTTTCATTAGTTATGCTACCCTCCCTTAATTCTTTACTGATTGCATTTGTAACAGAGTTTATGTTATTTTGCTTGAAATCAATACCAGATTAGCTGATCTATAAATACCTAGCTCACCTGCTTGCACTCTTAAAATATTGGAAGAAAATCATCTTTTTCAGCTGGCTGCACCTTCCCTCCCTCAGCCTGGAAAACAGGATGGGATTACAGACAAACTCCTATCACATCTTGCCGCATCTTACAGGACCGTCCCTGCAGAGGCAGTTCTAGCATGTGCCCTGGTTCATGTACACCTTACAGCCTGGCTACAAGAAGCATATAAATCATCAAGAAGTTGTTGTTACTCTGTCTCTTGCAGTATGTTTTTGAAGTTGTAGTACCAATGCACATGATGACAATAATCCATACCTTCAGGAGTGGCATCATGCTCTCAATCTTATAAACCTGATCCATACGTTCAGGAGTGGCATCATGCACTCGATCTTATAAACCTGATGGCATCTCAAAAAATGTATGTGAAACACTAAGAGATATAAGATTGAAAAAAGTATAGAAAACAACAGGTAAAAGTCATGTACCCTTATCCATTAGCTCCTCAATTACTGAGGAGCTTTTTGTTCTGAGGGGCAGGTAGCAAGTGACACACTAATGAGCACACTTGCACATGGATAAACATAGAGTGATTACCATGATGGAATAAGAAAGATCTGGGAATAGAGATGAGAAAAATCTGTGGGCTTTGATGCCAGTACATTTCTGTATTTGGCTTGAGGAAAAACTAACGCAGAATTTGACACATTCTTTCAAGTTGATTGGAAATTTGTCCTCCCCCTTATTTTGAGAGCAGTTCTGAACTGGCCCATAATTGTCAAAGTGAAAAAAGGAAATCCTGTCGTCTTTGCTATTATGGCTTAAAGCACTTTTTCAATTAAATTATCATTAGGGTTACATCATGAAAGGTATCAACATAATCCGTTTAAGTATATCTTATAAGGCTCTTTACTACCAAGAAAAATCTCCTGTCTTTCAGGTACCAAAGTTACAGGAATTAATCAATCATAGACTCCAGGGGAAAATTCAGCCTTGATGTAACTCAGTAGTAGGCATTCATTTATTTCATGCCTCGGCGTGTATCTTTGTCTGAGCTAGGATTTTGTATTTGTATTATCACAGGACTTTTGTGCAGCTCTTGCATCAGGCTATTACAGCGAGCACAATAACCACTCTGTACACCAGCATTCCCTGCGATTTTGGTTTCTATTTGATGTCATGCTTTTACTTTACCTGGGGAGTATTTTTGCCTGGAGGAAACGACTGAGCAAAGAGGCGTATTTGAAAAGCCAGGAATCAAAGGAGTGATAAAAATTATTTCTGAGCACAGTGAATAATTAGGATTTAACTCACCGTGTCACAGCTGAAGAGTATTTATTGCATGTTATTGAAAACTTTCTCTGAGATAATACTAATTTTATTGAAACCTTTGTGGGACAATCAATCCTAGCATATCTTGTTTGTTAGCCTCAAATACATATGTTTTTATTTTCAGAAAACTTCAGTGTGGTGAGGGCTATAATTGTGTCCATGTTACAGCTGACGAACTGAGACATGGAAAAACTTATATTTAAAAACATTGCCATTCACCTTGTGTTTGGAAGTCATTCCTGCTTGTGTGGGATTTCTCACCGGGAGAGAAGTTGGGAGCTTAATGAGGGTCTGCTAACAATTCTGAGATTTGCAATCTTGTGAAGGAATAGACTTTCTTCTTTTTTTGTCTTTTTCTTCCTTTTTTGTCTTTTCTTTTTTCTTTTTGCTTTCATTTTCTTTTCGCTTTCATTTTCTTTTCTTGCCCCCCACCTGCCCCCAGTTGATAATTGCTTCACCCCCAGTTGATGAGCTGCCACTCCTGGGTGGGAGGAAGCATTGTCAAGCACTGCCCAATGACACAGGACGGTTCTCCAGCAGCTGACCCAGAATCTCCCAGTGAGGGAGATTGGGGTGGGATCTGCCATTTTCATTCTGTGCTGTTCCAGACAGCATAAACATGTCTAAGTTACAACGATTTGAATACGTGAATAGAAGGCAGTTTCAGAGTATTGCTATTTATGTGTTTGTTCCTGCTGTGTAAGGTTATCCATCATAAGTGGAGAGATTTTTGATAGACCTTATCTTTATGTACAGTGCAAGTACAGTATATTTTGGTTCTTCCTGTATCATTTTTCAGAGAGGCAAAATGCAAATGAAAGCCAAAACAAATCAAAACCCCCATGATTTCCTGATGCAAAATAACATTTCCAATTTTAGAGAACAAATGTTTAATCAGTCTGCATCATGCAATCATGGAAAAGGAAATCTAGCATTTTTATCTTAGAAAATACATAGTTCTGGTTGTGACCTAGAGCTAGGACAAGGCTGCCAGTCCTACAGAAAAAAAAACAAAACAAAACAAAACAAAACAAAAAACCAAACAAACAACCCTCCTCCCCCAAAAAAAAACCCACCAAAAAACCCTCCCAAACCCCAAAAAATTTTCAGTTGCTGGAGTATAGCACCTCTGCATTGTGTCAGAGCAGATTTTGCCTTAAAATGAGCTGTATTTTGACTAAATGTTTAAAACCACTAATTTGTAGCTGTAAAGATTTTCAGTTTAATGTCTGCCAAGTGATGGCATGTAGACTGGTTTTTAGAAGTAGGAGATATTCTTTAATGTTATCAAGAATCAATATCCCCCATGAGTCTCAAGTTGCTGTTATGGCATGATCCATGTTCAGAAGAAACTGCAGCTTCTTATTCTAGCATTCGTGTGATCTTTTGACATCTCTTTCTTCACTGACCCACACTCTGTAGTGCTTTCTGTCCAACCACACAGGTCTTTCTCAGCAGTGTCTCTTGGATTTGTGTTTTCCTCATTCTTTATATAAATTATGTCAAACCCTCTTGGTTTGCATACTTACCTGGAGAATTAAAAAGCAAAGGTGTTTGTGTATGCAAGAGTCAGTCAGTGCCAGGGAGCATCCTCAGTGTTGTATGTATGGAACTCTGCTGTTGCTCCCGTCAAAGCTGCTGATAGAGATGAGCAGGATGCTGTCAGCGGTTGGCACGCTTCTTGTTCAAAATTCAACTGTGTATTTATCTCTCAGAAACACTCAGGTCTTTTGTGAAACCGTGTAAGCTTAATTTCGAGCCTATAGCTGATCATTTTCTCTGTTTGATGTGAGCTAGTCTCTTGAGGTGGCTGGCATCCTGAAGTGAAGAGATGGAAGTGAGAGATCTGCTAAATCTGCTGTTGCTTAGTGTCCCTGCCTTTGATACTGTCTCCAGAGACTACACTGATCTCTTCTTTTCAGTCAAGAGTCTACATCCTCGCTGGGGTTTTGATGGGAGATTCCTTTAAGGCATATTGTACTGACAAGGTTATTTTTTCCGTGCACATGCAGTAGACTTTCGCAAAAGCTTCAAAGAAAGGGGGTTTTTTTACCCTACTTCTGAACTGAGTTCACAGTTGCTTAGGTTCTTTGTAAAATTACCAAGAAATAAATTATACGAGTGGCTTAATTAACAGTAAGTTAAGATGAAAGAGGCCTGTTGTTTTTCTTTTACAGTTACACAATTTTTTTCATAGATATCTATGGATGTTGAAAAGTAGCAGCTAGTAGAGCTGCCTGGTTTTTTTTCTGAACACAGCCCCTAGTGAGCATTGGCATTAGGCATACATTAAAAGAGGAACCTGTGTGTTGTGCAGAATTACTGTCTTTGCAGACTTCTGCCTTTGCTTATGGATGAGGTCATAGATGTTGAAAACTCCAATAAAGTTTGGGGGTTTTTTGACCCAAGAGTTTTATAAGTCTACTTTGTTACAAGCCTGGGAAAATGCTATTTTGAGGGATTTTCCCTCCTTTTTTGCAAGAAAGGTTTTACTTCTTGAAAAAAGACAAGACAAATCGAAAGTGGCAGAAATTTTTATTGACTGCTCTTCAGCTAGTGTCTTGCAACATCTTAGTCATGTGTAGGTAATTTTGTTTGTCTTTTAAGAAAAATCTCAATGCTTTTGCCTGAAGTAAAACTAGTTTGTGGTTTCATTGAAAATTTTTTCATGATTTGGTTTGAGACCCAGTGGAGGTGACTGCTCTGAAGAACAGCTTTGTTGATTTTCTCTTGTAAAATATTCTATTAGAGATTTTATCAAGAACAAAAGTATACTGAAGAGATTAATCTTTTTTTTTTTTTTTCTGAATTTCCCTAATTTTAGAGGTTTTCTCCATGATGTACCTGTATGTAACATGTGGCCAAGCAGGGCTGCTGATTCGGCTGCAGGCGCAAAGGGGAACTGTGTAACCCAGCATTATGTTTGGTCTGTGTTGATGAATTGCATTTCAGGGTCTGCAGCTATGGATAGCTGCATGACAGAGCCGTATCTATCCACAACAAAGCCAGGTCTTCTGACTTTCCCATAGGGAAGATTCTGAGAAGTTTGAGTAGTCAGGTAGTAGAATAGGCTGCAGCAATACAGCCCCTCAATCCCTGTCATGGTAATTATCTCTGAAGTATGGTGCACTGGTTTCCAGTCACTGCAGTTATTAAATATTCAAAACAGGGGATTAGAGATATCATGGAAGTGCAGATCGCTATAATGATAGTGTGAATATCAGGAGCATGCCAATATTATTCAGAGAGAAATTGCAATCCAGGCTATGTAGATCTGGGATAAGATCTTATTCTAGTGCCATTATAAAGTCTTGTGTTAATTGAGCAAATCTCTTTAGGAGTTGTTTCATTTCCCCCGTTATGTGTCAGACCAAATAATGACGATTCTAATGTGCTAATTAAATTTATGTATTGATCCACCCTTTATTTAGAGAAGACAATCCAAACAAGATGCTGCAGTATGTATTGTGGAGGCATGTGGCAAAACATGCCCACAATTCAGTATGTCCGTGGAGAAGGTACCCTGCCTGGGGTTTCATTTCAGAATAGCTCAGAGTAGTAATGCAGATGAGTACATTAACCTCCTTAACTACTCCAAAATGAAAGATTGGGTACAATAACTTATTATTTATTGGTCTTCCAACATGTTTGTTCCATAAGATTTGCCATTAAAATTAAAATATAGGAGCTGTAATGGCTGGTTTAAGAGAGTCTATGGCTTTGCCGTTCAGTGCTGGAACATTTGTCACTGTCATTTCCAGCAGGTTTCCTGCCACGCCAGTGTCCTCCACCAGTGGGATGGCAGAGGGTTTACACCAAAACCAGTGGTTATTTAGAAAGACCCAAGGGTTTGGCAGCAGGCAGTTCAGGTAAGTTGCATTGCAGTGTTGGTGAGCCACTGACAGCTGAAAAAAGCAGTGGGCACAATTCCTTCTTGCTGTGCAGTAGCTCCACTGAAACAAATGGGAGCAGTTGTTTCAGTGCATAAATGAATTCCTGCATTTCCCTTTCTATTTGGTTTTTTTTCAGTAAACAACAGCCATTTATTTTTGAGGTCTTGCAGAGGGATTCCCAAACCCACTGCTTTGTGCAGCAGTGAAACCAGAATTAGGTGTGTGGGCATTTTAATAGCTGCCCATGCCTCCAGTAGGCTTTTGTGTGTAATAAACTTTTACTAGGAGCATGACAATAATGACTATTCATATTCATGTTTATTACAAATTTAGTCCTAATCTTTTGTTACATACTTAAGCAAAATTATCCTTAAGATTCTTTGAAACAAATGAAGAAACTAAAGGTAGACCTTATAGTAAACATCTCTACCCACACTATGCTGTAATGTAACTCTTCTTACTATTGATTGATTTATTTCGCTGCATATGAACGTGCCAAATCCTATCAAGCCACACTGCTTGAAATACCATATGAACACACAGCCCCTGCTTTTAGAGTTCAACATTTAATCGGAGGAGACGGACAAACAGGAAGAACAGAGGTAATGGAGAAGGAAAGCATGGGGATTAGGTTTCCCTGCCCAGGGTAATGCATGGAACTTGTGGCAGAGCTGGAAACTAAACCCTAGGCATTCCAAGCTCTGCTCTGAGGCCACCAACCCCTCGCAGGATGTATCATCACCGCATATCTCAGGTGGGAGATATGCCCCCCAGGAGGGCCCCAGTCCAGTGCTCTGCTGGAAGGAGGGCCAGCTCTGAGATTAGCCCAGCTCACTACCAGCTTTTTCCAATCCAGACCTGATCGAGGGGAGGTTTGCATGGCCACTGTCAGGAGACCTGCCTGGTCTCTTGCTGAAAACATCCTTCTCTGTGTTTAGCCACCTCTGCCTACTCTAATCCTGCAAAGAAAGGATGATAAAACATATGGATTATTTCAAAGGCTGCTAAGAGTGGGTGGCCAAAATCAGACCTGTTGTCTGGGGCCAAAAATACTTTCAACAGGTGTTTGGAAAACAAAACATAACAGTGGATTTCAAAGAGCTTTCTTGTTTCCCAGGGAAGGCTCTTCCCAATTTCCTTTTGAGTTAACAGTTGGAATATGAACGCTTTTTCCCCCTCTTAGGCCGTTGTTTTCTTATGTTTCCTCTGGAGTACTGTTTCTTTACCAAATTTACAAAAACATGGTCAGTATTGTGTAACAGTGTATTCACCTGTTGGTGGTTATGTTATGTTGCCATTAACTAGACTACATATTCGTATAACTGATGTTTATATATAGATCTCTCTATCATTCTGCCATTTGAGCTGCCCTTTTATTCCAAATGGCTTTGAAATTCGATTTATCTTTAATTACAACACATGTATAAATCCAGGATTAAGGGTGAAGAGTTTCATTGTTGTCTTGGCTTTTTTTTTTTTATTCATTTGATGGGATTTGTGTACCGTCAGCACTGTTCAGGATTTTGTCTCTGATGTTTCCATTTTTTCTGTATAATAATAGCTTGTCTATCAGATAAAGAGCTTTAAAATTATTTTATTTTTTTCAGCTGTTTGTTGAAGGTATGTGCCCAGAGGGGTCAGGTTATGTGGAGGTTGTGTGTCATCCCTGCTTTCTGCGCAGTGAAGCTTTTCTCTGTTGGGAGAAAAGCTGGCATTTAACCCTCAGACTAAAAGTCCCCTTGGCATTCAGGCAAGCCCATGCCCGAAACAAGTGCCATGAGTGGTGTCTCCCCACCAGTCAAACGCTGCCAGGGCTGCACATCGATCAACAGTGAGCACAGCAGAATTAAAAAACCTACCTTACTTGGCCAAGGCAGCAGAGGTAACAAGGTGACATGCAGCCTGGCCTTGTATTTGTTTCACCTGTGAAACTGTTCACCATTTAAATTTAGCTGTGAATAATCTGGCAAGGATGTTGGAAAAAAAAGGAAAGCAACTGACAGGCTCTCCATTACCTGAAATCAAATATTTCACCTCTCTGTCACACTCTTGCTCTGGGAATGGGAGGTGACGGTCCTCGAACCTCTCCACGAGCAGAGTGGCTGAGAGTGCTGCAACAGATGACTCAGTGGTATCAGTGGTGCTTTCCAGACCCTACGGGGGTTTGGGTCAGTAAAGCTGCATGTGGGTTAGCTGTAGTGCAAGGTCCTGCATAGAAGATGAGCTCGACCTGAGGTCTCATTTCCACACATATTTGTACCTCCTGACCTCTGGCCTGAGAAAAGGTGCAATTGGTGCTGGCTCAGCTGTACAGAAACAGAATGGATCAGAGCCGTGGTGTCTTGTCTTCCCTCATTCCTTTTCCCCAGACCTGAGTACAAAGACTGTTCCCTGTCTTTTCCCTCCTCTCTTACCACTACTGCATTCCCAATGAGAAACAGTGTCCTCTCCTACCTTGCCCTACCACAGCACAGGTCTACCTGATCCCTTCTCAGGCCATTGCATTACCAAGGAGAGCAGAGAGGAATGCTGTGGACTCCTCAGTTCCCCAACACGCTTGATCCTTGCCTCCCTCTTTGGCACTGCTGGTGGGAGCAGAAAGCTGTGCAAGCTCAGGCATTGCTTGGCTGTGTAGCTGCACATGCTACTCGGATGCAGCATCTCACCAGTGCACCCAGGGTGTTTCCCTGTGTCCAAGACTGGAGTAAGGAGAGAGGTCTGTGGATGCGAGTTGCATCTAGACTTTTGCAGTGTTTTACTTCATTTTCGTCTGCTTACAGTAAACTGCAGTGAAAAATTTGTGATGAAACAACTGTTGTTAAGCACCTGCTTCCTTTGCAAAATAGTAAACAAACAACTTAATCCATGAATAGGCGTGGATGCAGTTGGCCAACAACAAAATAAGGCTGTTCAAGGCCTTATTTCTTTCTCAAATGGGTGAACAGGAGCCTCATCCAAATCTGGGTCTCCTGCATGTACCACTGTTTATCTGCTCTCTGATTAGGAGTAGATTGCATAAATCGGATAGTGCTGTGTTTAATATGTGTACAGGCATTTGTTGACACAGCATTGGCATGATGACCAGCTACAGGTCAAATTTGTTGCCAGGCTCCCCAAAGTCTGCAGCTGCTAAAAATAAACATTTTGTGCAGGTGGAGGCTTTGGCTGGGCTTGTGTTCTGGCTTAACTTGCAAAGTTTGGGATCTTTTCTGAGGTATGTAAATCACATTAGAAATATTTGGCAAGGCAAGTCAGTGCTTGAACATAAAGGAATTCCAGTTGAGAAGCTGGAGCAGCTCTGATGGGTCTTTTGGCACGGCATCAACTCCCTGAACTCGACAGCGTCTTCCATATTGTTGCGTTTTCCAAAGTTTTGGTCATCTTGATGAAGTGTTGGCTTCCTCTCAGAAAAGTTTGTCAGGATTGTGCTTGGTTAGTCTCATTGATTGATTGGTGATCAGTCTGTCGGGATATCTATTCAAGGCCCTGGTGTTGGAGCACCTGGACATTGCAATGATACATATACCAGAAGAGCCACTCGACACAGCAAATATTTCACTGAACCGTGGAAATGTGGCAGCTGGTGAAGCTGGCGACAGAAGGACCATGCAGGCCATCTCCAGAGATCAGGAGGTTCAGGGAAAAATAGCACTGCAGATCAGAAGAGAATCCAGTTATCTATGTTTTAGATACCAGTGCTGCAGCTGTTGTAAAATAAGCACTCAGGTTCCCTATGCGGGAAAGAAAAAGATGCTTTTGAAAGTTTGCAAATGGAATTGCCATTAGACAGATAGTGTTTAAGCAAGATTTAAAGAATAATACTTGTTTTAATATACCCATGCAAAAGAGTCCATGTGAATTAGGTGGATTGGATCTCGCTTCTATTTGATGGGGAGATGATCCGTGAGCTTGTGGAGATCAGAAATAGAAAGATGAAAAATGATTTCCTTTACTCTCAGTGCTCTCCATTGCTGAGCCAACAACTCCTCATCTAGAGACAACTTTGCATCTTGCAGTCTCAGGTCCCTTGGGAATTGGTTTGGGCCTCTGTGCTTGTACTGTACTTTCATACATTTCAGAGAGCACTGGAGCAGGTTCACACCATTTCAGTAAAAGTATCCTGGGTCAATACCTGAGATAAGCCTCTTGCTTTCACTGATGACAGCCAGTGTTGATAAGGGGTGATTGAAAAAGTTCCTGAGATTTCATATACTTGTAAATAAATAAATAAATAAAATTAGCATCCTTCCAACACTGGGAATCCAACATATTCAATTAAAAAAAAAAATCCCATTTTATCTTGTTACTGTGAAATGAAATTAAGAAGCCATTCACCTTTAAAAAGCAGGCTTAAAGAAACTGGCTTCTAGCTGTCTGGATTTGATTCATGTGTACTTGTGAAATGGGACATTCAGTGTGAGATTTAATAGCTGGTTAAGAGGAAGAAAAAATTATTGTCATAAATACTCATTCTTTTATTTCATTCTGTTATGGCTTTGTTCAGGGAGCTTTCTCGCCTTGCTACCTGACTGCACACTGAATTTCATTGTTCAGTAATCCAGTCCAGCTGTTCCAGCTGTTAAATATTCAAGCAAATACTGGGTGTTTTTCTTAACAATTCATTTGTATTTAGTTACCTTCTTCCAGTGCAGATTAGCTACTGAATAACCAGGAGTTGGAATAGGAGCTTGTAATTTTAGATGCTTCCATATGTACTTGGCTTAACACATTATTTTTCCTCAAAGATTGTACTCATAGGTATTTTATATTAATATTTTTCTGAAGTCTTAACTTCTAGATACTTTTTAGATTTTTATACACATCAGTACTTTCAGCTAGTATCTAATTGACACCACTCACTTTCTGTTTTTTTATTCTTTGAACAGAGTTTGCTAGAATAGTATAGCTTATTAATATAGGGAATTATTAAAGTACTGATTGATTTAAATTTTTTCTAGGAAATCATGTGAATAGTGTGTTTAAAGCCTGAGGATTGAGGATTTTTTTTTAAGTTATATTACATGCTCTGCTGAAGCTGTAAAAGGTTTAGTGTTTGTTTTTCTCTCTCATTAGTAGTACAAAATGTTTTATTGAACAATTCTGATTTTTCTTTGACAGTTTTGGAGAGAGGTACTTTTCTATAGTACAGTTATGGGAGTGCTGTGTTGTTGCATGGTGTCTTCTTTCCATGGCTATTTCAGTGTCTTTGAGTTATAGTGTTTCCTTGGCTTGCACTAGATGTTGCTTCACTTCAAGCCAAATCAGGCAGCCTGGAGAGCTATATGGGAGTGTGCAGCAGCAATGCTTTTTTGTGTATCCTCAGTCTAAAATCTCTGACTAGGTTTGGACCAAATTGTATTTGCTACAATGTTGTCCAGAGTAAATAACATGTGCATAGCAGCATTAAGGTGACTGCAAATTGCAAGGGATTGATTTGCTGAAAGAATTCAGTTTTGGTTGAAGCAAAGTTACTTGATAATTTGGGTCATATTTAGAGAATATTTTTACTTGAAGAAAGAAAAAACCCTGTTTTTTCAGAGGAAAGTGATTTTCCTCTGCAGATTAAAATTGGTTATTAGAAGGGAAGGCTACACCCCTCAAGGAGGAGATATTTTTCACGGATTTATTGGAGGGTTAGTAGGAAAGGCACTAAAGCTTGCCATTTTCTCCGGCATTCCTCATTACTTTGGGATTGCAGTAGTAACCTGGCATGTGATAGGCCTAAGTTTAAATTGAGGATTTTTAGCAGATGTTTTCTGACAGAGTGCTCTAGACATAAGGTATTTTCATTTCTGTTTGGCTCCTACTGAAGTAGTATTGAACTTTTACATATTCATTGCCTAAAAAGCATAGGAATTAGCATAGAGCCTGTGAAGAAGTCTGTGCTTATTGACAGAGAGATGGGATATTTGACTTACCAACAGAAATCAAAACACAATTTATTTTTTTACTACTGGAGTGGGTTTTTTTTCGGTTGTTGTTTGTTTGCTTTTGTTTGTTGTTGTTGTTTTACTTTTCATAACTTTGTTGTTTTACACTTGACTGCTAAAAGCAGTCTTTGCAAGGGGCCTTTCCTATGATGATCTTTGTGTGTGTTCATCTTTGCATGTGAACTACACTCTTTGAGATGAAATTTTATCATCTGGATGTAACTGTGCCTTTAGATGTTCTCTCTTAACACTGTGCATTCAGAGATCTATACCTGTAGTGACTGCAGAAGACATGTCCCTATTGAGGAAAGGCGAAGGGCTGTAGTCCCTAAGAGCATCCATTTTAATAGGGTACATGGCAGCAAAGTCCTGCAGTGAAACAACAAAAATGCCTATCAGCTCCAACAATGTGCTGCACAAAGAGAGGGCTTTGACTCCAGCCCTGTAAGGGGCTGGTGTTCCCTTTCTCCTTATGGTCCCCAGGAGTAGGAGATCAGAGTTTGTCCTGCTACCTTACATCTTCTTGTCTTCATTCTCCTGCCCTTGTTGCCAGCAGCAACTATTTTTACACAGCAAATCAGTTACAAGGAGAGTCCTGTGCCTTTTGATCAGCACACCTTTGGCTTGTGGTGTGGATATGGGAGGGCAGATTGTGAGCAGATCTGCCTGTGCTGCTGGGTACAGAAATTAATAAAAAAAATATCTACCTTGCTTTGCTTAACAGTGCTGTCTTAGTTTGCCAAGCAAAATAATTGGTTCTCATTTTCTTCCACAGTAGTTGAGGTTTAGGGAAGGAAGGACTTAAGAGACAGTTGCATTTTTCAGGGCTGTTTTCAATCAGAGATCATGCAAAATATCCATCAGTGAGATTTACATTATTTGTATAGCAAGGTAATGGAATTATCATCAGTCTTGAGACTTGTCTCGCATCAATAGGGGAGGAAGACATTTGCTTGGTACAGTTCCTAGCATAATTACCTGAATAATAGACTTCATACAGCCAGAAGAAAGAAAGAGTAAGTAGTTTATGCACTGCTTGTGACCGAGTAGTGTAGGAAACATATTGCAATGTGAGTATAAGAAAGGCTGTGCCGGCTCAGACCGAGGGTCCATCTGGCCCAGCAATCAGTCTTCCACCCTTACTGCAAGCAGACACCTAGGAAAGAACTGGAAAAAGAGGAGTAGGTTTGTCTGTGATCTAAATTTAAGTCCTGGAATATTACCACTAACATTAAACATAGAAAAGGATTTCAGATGCTCACAGAAGTTTCTCTTGAAACTGAAAGAGACCTGGTGCAGATAGGAAAGTGTCTTTCCCCGCATTCACTCTCCTCATGATCTTTCTAAAGTGGTTTGCTCAAAGAGTTGCAATAGGAATTTCTTTTTTTTAAACCAGAAATCCCTATTGATGCTTAGCAAAATGTTTTTGCAACACTGTTGACAGTTGTGCTGGAAGCACTAATGTAAGCTGCTCCCTGCTTTCAGAAGCCATTCTGTTCACTGCACTGATTAAATTTGCTTGGAGCAGGTTTAATTAAGGTGGTGTTGAAAACCATCACTCGAACCAGGGACTCGTGTGTTGGGGTGCCTCCATGCTAATAGCAATAGTTCAGTGGCATTAAAAAGGGAGGGCTTTGCCTGGTTTCTTATTTGGTTCACTTGTTGAGGGAGGATTACTAGGGCCTCAATATTTATGTACCAATTTGTGTTATTGGTGCCGACCCTGGCAGATTTCAAAGCATTTTGATTTACTTTCGAACAGGCATGGCTTATTTAATGCAGGTATATAAATGGAGGGGAAGACCGTTTGATAAACAGAACAACAATGAAAAAAAGGATTGATTGGTACCTTTTGTATCATAATAGAAGAGAAAACACTAGAATAGTTTTCAGTGCTGATGGGCTGCTTCCAGATGTGAATAAATATTTCTGCATTCCAGAGAAGTAGAGCTGTGGGTTGACCCCTGGCTCTGTGAATGGGCTGAATCAGCACTGCAGATCCCCAAAGCTTGTGCTTTCTGAATAACATCCAACTTGACAATACTACCGGGTAAGCTTCTACCTTCCCTTTTGCCCAGTTTAATTTTTATGAATTACCTGAAAAATAGAATAATTTAAAATAGCAAAATATTGTTTTTCTGGGTAAAGTCTGAAAGGCCATTTCTATCTGTGCTGTTAAATCCATTAAGGCTGTTAGAGCTGTGACAGCTGGAAAGCAGAATATAGCCTTACGTGTGCTCCCAAATGGCAAAGGCATTTGGAAATTTAGACATTTGATTTCCTCCATGCTTGAAGGTGTCAGCCAACCATATATTTTTAGGTCAGGTGTGCATACGCAGGCACAATGGATTGCTGTGGGCAGAAAGTGTGTCTCCATAAAAGGACTTGTTGGAGGTAAAAATGGGAATGGGCTGCAGGTCATGCTCCAGATCTTTTTGATCTGTTTGCATGCTATATGTAAAAGAGGAGGAGGAGGAGGAGAAGTATTACCTGGCAGATGATGCGGTAGCTGAGGGATCCCTTCCCCCAGCCTGGTTGCCAGTCCCTGCTGGTTACAGCTGCTGGTGCTGTAGGGCTCCTCCAGTGAGCCAGTCCAGGTCCTAGGTCCTGTGGAGAACAGCCCCTGTTTTTGCTGGCTGGATGAGTGGAGTCAGCTCATGGAGATGTCCCAGCTGCCTAAGGCCAGGACATAGTAAGTAGGACAGTTTACAGTGAGGCAGAGGTCTGGCGAGTGGAAAGAGAAAAGCATCTCCTCCTGTTCCCCAAACTGCACCCATAAAGTACTTTTCTTACAAAATGCACAACATGTTCAGAGTAAACAGTTTCCCTGTGTGTACCTTTAGGTGATGGTGGGGGGAAAACTGGGCTCAGTTGTGATTTTCCTGCGGAACCATCCCTGCTATACAAGCGGGTGCTGGAAAGACTTTGGTGAAGTTTATGGTGTGTATATGTACTTTATAATTCAATAATGCAGGAAGTATGTGTTCAGCTTTAAGCAGTTACTGCTTGAACTGGTGTTGAAACACGGAATGGCAGAAGAATGTCAAGTTAGTGGCCAGTTACCATGCAAACAAAAACATGTTATGAAATATGACATCTCATTGGAACAGAGGCATGCTGTGTTGGGAACGTTGCTGGAAATTTGAAGATACATATATATATAATTTCTTTGCTCGTGCCTGTATTGCATGGAAACGGTCTGGAATCAGAACCATCACAACAGTGACAGTGAAAAGCTGACAATCCCAGTACAAAAGATTTGGTGCCCAAACAAGTGAAGATGCAAAAAGCTAAGTCAGAAATAAAAACAGAAATAAGCTCTTGACCTCATAAGAGTACTGTAGTGAATGTTAGAAATAAGTACTCTCTTGTGGGCCAGGTGTCAGGTCTGGAGAGTACAAGTCCTGCTCCATTTTTAATGGACTTTTTGTACGATCTGAAGTCATCCAGCCTGGAATATAGGTTATTATTTCTCCATATACCTACCTCACTTTCCTTTAAGTTATTATAGAGATTTCACTTCTTAGATGTTCTGCTTGAGGCTAATGTAATCATTCTGTTTGAAATCAACCAACCACAGGCAATGTGGAAGTGCAAAATGATACCACATTCTGTTTCACTGACCTGTCATTTGATGGAAGTTGAATTCTGCCAGGAGCAGATTTGTATTTGGTAATCTCTGTTTTGTCACTAATAAAAACATTTTATTATGAAAAGGCAGAGATCCAGCTGCTCCTAAGAGATTCTGCTTCTCCAACGAGCTGTGTCCTTCTGCATGAAATCTTGTCCTCTCCTACCTTTTTTCTTTCTGATACCCCACTCTCTCTGTGATTGCAAGGAAATGACCCTCTGTTTCTTGCAGCTCACATTCTCGAAATTCACTGCCTGAGTGATTAGCCAAGGACATACACATCCAAAGTATTAGGCGTGAAGCTCTCTTGCCAGACAGCTTACTCAAAAACACTTCAGAAGAAAGAAGAGAGGGGGAAGAAACCCACTTGCCAGTTTAAGGACAAAGCTTATTTACTATTAAAACTTCTGCAGTCAGCAGAAGCAATACTGGCTGCAAAGCTGAATTTGCATTTATAGTACAAATATGAAAAATGAACTCTACCACGAGCATGTCCTTAAAGAGATTATAAATCCACTCCCTTGACTGGTATGCAGTGCAGTGCTTTGATTGTTATATCTAGATAGGTTGCATTTGAAAGTGTAGCATACAGTGTATTTGGAAAGACACTGATATAAGGATTTTGCAGTCAAAGTAATTTTACAGTGGAAAACCCTGTAATGAGAGCAACCTCGCTAGTACACGACTGCTGTGTTGTTTTATTGGATATCTGTAAAGTTTGGCATGTGGTGGGTTAATAATTAGATACTCTTTGTGTATAGTTCAAGTGAAGGCCACCAGCTATGACTTCACTTTGGCTGGGGTTTCCCTGTAATCCATTTAGCAAATTAAAGAGATTACTTTGATTGGTGCCATTATCTCCTATTCTCTTGCGGTTGAACCACTTAACCTGTGCTTAATTGAAAGAGATAGAGAGGGTACAGTAACAAATACAATCAAATGAAAGGGGCAATAGGATCTGTAGGCCAAACAAATGATCAGCACTAGGCTAACAATAGCAGATTAGAGGTGAGATCAATTAATTAGAAGCTATTGTAGGCGTTGGGTGGCTGCCAAGCTTTCTAATAGCCTAAGCCATCATGCCGTTCTGTTTAGGAGGATTTTAATGACTGGGAGTTGATGTGCTTATTTCAATAATTACCTATTTTAATAATTACTTCATTAGAATATAAAATGTTATGTTCTGCAGGCTCTGTGAGAAAGAAAGTTTTGTTAACAGTGCACCTGGATCCAGGGGTGTGTATGTACCAGCACCAGTTGTGTCCTGAAACCTCTGTGGACTGGAGCTGCCAGTATAAAGGCCACCAACCGCCTTGGGATCTCCAACCTCATACCAAGAAGCATGAGCCACCTGCCTGGGCATATCTTCGGAAGTGCTGCCTGCAGGCCTTTGGCTGATGGAGGTTTTGAGTAACAGGTTGCAAGATTTTGTTGTCCGTGGTGCTGTTGTGGTGCCCAGGTATGTTCCCATTCTTGCTCAGCACCTGAGGGTACAGGTCATGGTGCTGGGCAGCCCTGGTGGGCCCAGATTCCACCAGTTTTTGCATCAGTTGGAGCAGATATAGTGGCTGGTAGGAGCAAGCCAGACAGTGGGCAGAAACATTGTCTAGATGTTGGGAGATGAGAAGGTGTTTCTACCACTGGTGCAGAAACATTAGTTGCATCCCGCTGGAAAGCCTGGGGTGCTCTGGTTTGACCTTCATCCCAGCTGCTGGGATAACCTAGCTCCATACCTGGTGTATGTGCAAGTGAGCAAAGTTGTCAAAGAATGAGCATTGATATCATCAAATACTATGATTTATTAGTGCTCACTCTCCGTACTGGTATAGGGCGGATGATATGTAGCTTTACATTTGTAGTAGAAAATTATTTTTTAAATGAACTTCCTAGAAGTCATTGAATTTGATTTCAAAGGAAATAAGGTTGTAATTTAAGGCTGTAAGTTTGAAAAGTTTTTGAGGGGCAAAAATCTTTAAGAAAGGCTTGACTGCTAAACACTTTTAAATACATATGTATGATACATATGGTGGCAGGTAGATTTACACATAGCTATGTGTGGTATTAAATTTTTACTTTTTTTTTTGTCACATGCTTTAGAAGGCAAATGTTGCCTCTGGAGGTGTGTAATCTCCCAAGGCAGTAATATTTGGAATTGCAGGGCAGAATTTACCTAAAAGTTGATGTTTAAAATACAAACTGATTTTGTTCCATTGGGGGAGTGGGTGGTGGGGAGGGAATTGGAGAGGGAGAACATTTTCCAAGACATTAAAGTTACTTAGGTGAAAAATTTCAGCAAACCTTTTTTGTGACTTATTCAGGCTGGTATAAATGGTGATTTTATCTTCATGGAAATAGTGCCTAGAAACTTAAATAACGCGCAGGTTTATTGTAGTTTTAATTCTTGTTGTTGATGTTTCTGCATATTGGTAGATTATGTTCTTATTTTGAGTGTGGGCATGAATAGGTAACTGGGATGCCAGATTTCCAGGGGATTAGGATGCAAGGAAAACCTGTAATAGAATAATAGTGAGTGATGCTCTGAATTTGGACAACACCAAGTGGTAGATGTACGCAGAGGTAAAGAAGAGAGTATAGACCCTGTGAAATAAGAGTCCTGGTCATATCGTTACCCTGCAATAACGAAGAAGATTAGAGAGTGTGGTATTTTGGTAGTGCTTGGCGAGGCTTCATGTTTGGGTTTGTGAGTAAGCGCTCAAAACGTCTGGGTGTTTTCCAAACTATACAACCCTTCTGGAACACTGCATCATTAATCTCCAGATATGAGAGAAGATATCATGGAAATAGTCACCCTGTGCCATTTTCCATCTCTGATCTTGATCAGAAGCATGTAAAATGCACATGCATATGATAAAACAAAATAGTTATTTAATGTATTTGAGTTTATTGTAACCTCAGGACAGATCAGTTTTATCCGAAAAGTGGATGAAATCACTCTTTAATCCAAACTGCTTGCTCCATCTTTCTAAGGGAGGAAGTCAGTCAGTAAAGAACTTCGTATCCCTGGATGGCCTTGGTTCGGCAGAGACACAAGAATGGCTGACTTGATGCACAAAACAGACATACTGAAGTTAGACTATTGAAAGCAATAAGCAATCAAACCCATTCTAAAGTCTTTATGGTACTGAAGTTTTCTTCTACATTTGGCACTGACTATACTATTTTCTGCAGTACAAGACCGCTTGGGTTTTAATACATATTATTTTTCATAACTAACATCTATGTTTCTGAAATACCACATGCTGTATGAATGATTAATTTTGGAGAATAGGATCTAAACCCCTTAGCTGGGATGAGGCAATTTCTTTTAAATGAGTGGTAGGTCGAACAGGCATCAGAGCTAAATATCCTCTTACTCCAAGGAATACTAACCCCTCAGGGCAGGATTCAGGTCATTAGCAGGTCAGTTTAGGAAAGCATATACTGTTGCTGCCTCCATCTGTCCTGACCTGAAGATAAACACAAGATTCCAGTTTCCCTTGTTACCAGATCAGGAACCTTCACAGGCCATAAGAGCAACTTAACAATTGTTAAAATATATTTGTGAGTTTAAAAGCCTAGAAGTTTTATCAATGATAGAAAACATAGTGGGTTGGGTAGGTTTAGAAAGAAATGCATTAATAGAATCCTTTGTGTGCCATCAGGATTTTATATGCAAATATCTACTCACATACTCTAAGAGAAGTGTATGTATGAAGAACAAATGACGCACAGTGCACTGGTATGTTTAGGATTTATCAGCATGCATTTAAAATGACCACGGTCTAAGGTTACACACTAAAAGGACAAGTAATCTAGCCATACCAACTGTATGCCAATAAACTTGTTACACAACACTATCCTATATTCATTTATATGCCATATGGGCTATAGAAAAGCTATTTAAGAATCTTTTGGAGGTTTTAAGTTTTATTGCAAGTTTTTTTTCAAGATTTTGCTCCTGCAAAATGAGGAGGTATGCTTATTAAACAGAAAAACACCTCTAGAAATGACCTAAGAACTTTTCTCTTGCAAGGGTTGATGTTAAAACTTGCAAGTTCTAACTGGTGGGCACACTGAGCTTGGTGCTTGCTGGTGGAGCTGAAGGCAGTTGTCAAACTTCCACAGCAACAAAAAATCTAAATTCCCAAAGCTGTCCCTTTCTGTGCAGAGCAGGGACAAGATGGCCTCTTTCCTCACCTTCATTGCTTTTAGTGGAATTACAATACGCAGCAGTTGAAAGGTTCTGAAGTGAATTGTAACTAAAAAGAACGCAAAGTTACCAGGAAAAAGGGAGGCGATGGGTACAGTAAATTCATTTACTATATATTGCAGCAGCTTTGCACATGGATATTATCACCCTGTTGTGTTTGCTTAGACATACCATGTGCATGCATATTGAAGACCTAAATCTAGGATGCTGTTTCCTGTAGAATCGTCTAGAAGGTAGACAATGTGGTGTGTTCTATAATAAAGGGGTCTGCATTAAGTGTTATTTGCCTGCACTATTTAAAATCTCTAAGATACTGGACATATCCTCAGGAATTTAGAGACTGCAGGTCTAATACTGACTTAGCTGGGGTGTCAGGCCTTGTGTGACTCCACGTGCTTTCAACAGTTCTTACACATGTGGGTATGCGTGCACATGCACAAAGATGTTGTCTAGAACATGATTTTAATAGTAGCATTTCTTCCTGATTTTTTTTTCCTCCTTACTGACCTCTCCAGTCAAAAGGTGTACATTGACGGCATACAAACTGAAATTTTTGTAAAAAACCAAAATCTGTTAGTAATCTGGGTTGAAATCCTACCCTGTGGACATCAGTGACAAAAATCCTATTACTTCAGCGGGAACTGGATTTCAGTCTTTGTGCTTTTTATGTTTATAAGATTCATGGAAAAGCCAAGTTCAACACTAAAAACACATGCAAGGTATAAAAACAAAATGCCGACATGCAGACTTTCAATAAAACAGGGTTTAATAAGTTACTGTCCAATCTGGATGACAGATATTCTGTAATACTGTTTTAATGGTCAAATCTGCCTTGATCATGGTTTGGAGTTAAAGCAGGAGATGGTCAAAACATTGCCAGCGATTTTAATCTAAAAAGTAAATAACAGGAATTAAAAGAAATGTGTCAAGAGGATGCCTGAGACAAGGTTCAGCAGCAGAGTGCAATGGATTTGATCGCTCCTGCTTTCCTTAGGAGGAGTCACTGCATGTAAAGTATTTGGAGATAATATGAGCAGAAGGGCCACAGCCAAAGCCCTGTATTTCTTTCTCCAAGTCTCTGATGCAGAACATTCTTAGTTCCTTAACTGCCCCTTGAATTCAAATCCTGGCTTTGTTAGTCCAAATAAAATATAAATCCAGGATATATTTCAGTCCCATCTGTATGTGCTGGGTAAAGTACAACAGGTGGAATCCATTTGCCGAATAATTACTAGGATGCAAACAACGGAGAGCTTTACAAGGAAGTCATCTCTCTTCATCGCAGCTCTGGTGTTAAGGCTGTGTTTGTTCCTGATAATCAGCAGAATTTCAAAAGAGCAGTAATGAAATAACTTGGAGCCTTCTCCCCAAAAGCCATATGTTCCAATAGTGAAAGACTTGCTGTCCTTTCAGCAGAAATTAAGACAAATCCTTTGAAGGTTACCGCAATTATCCTCCTCCTCCCCTTTTTAACCATAAGCAAGATTTTGCAGCTTTCTCCTCTGACAGGGGTGTAGAAAGGGAAGTTCATTTCTGGAGAGACTGAATTCTGGGTGCCTGATGTCAGATCTCCTCCTACCCATCCCTCCCTCCTGCCCTCTCAAACTTGGTGGTAAAGTTCCATTTTGTTAACTTCAGCTGTACAGGATCAGACCAACCTTGACCCGCAAGCCATCTGCCCCTGGAGAGACATCTGTATTGACCTTAGTAAGAGATAACCTTTTATTCTCTTACACTTTTTAATGCCATATGTAACTCTTACCTCTATGTGTTGATAAGCTTTGGATTAAGTTGCCTTTGCGCATGGAAGTAACTCCACCTACATCCATCTTGTGCTGTGCTGCTTCCTTCCCAGTCATTGGTGGCGGCAGATGTTTGGTGACCCCAACATCATCTTTGTTCTGCAGACACTAAATACACCTCAGGGACTGAAATCAGGCCTCCTTGGGAGCAACTTTGTGCTGTAACTCAAAAAAAAAAAAAAGATCGTTTTTGTATTTTTCATTAGTGGTGAGTGCAGTTTGATTCTATCCAGATGAGCCTGGAGAACATGATGGGTTTGTGCAGGGTAGAGCAGCAAAACTGGTCACTTCTTCTAGCAAGAGGTGGGAGTTGCCTGTGAAGGAGCATGGGCTGTGAATAGAGAGATCCTAATAATTTTGGATGCGTAGGGTCTATCCCTCAGGGGAACTGTGGGACTGGCCCTTCCCAAGCAGTCCCATCACCTCTTATTACTTCTGTAAAATGATGGGGAGCCATAATGCTTTAATTTCTTGCTTTACTTGACCCCCTCTATTTCTGTAAAACTTTTAATAATACGATGGTAGTAATGTAAAAGATATTGATAAGTAAGGAAAGTTTGAGGCACTGCGTTCTTCAAAATTTTTGACCTTAAATTACTTTAGTGGTTTATGAAATGCAGATTCCTTTTTGATAAGGTATGTCAGTGGAAATTTCTTGTTGAATCAAGGAGTCACATAGAAATAAATGTTGGGAGTTTTTTCTCGTGTTAAATACAGTAAAAATTATATTTCTCATTTTTATTTTCTTTTTAAAATATTTTTTCTGTTCTGTATGTTTGATATTGTATCTGCCAATAACAAGATCCAAGGAAAGACCGGCATCCTAGATATTAGTTTGATTTGGCTTTGACTTGAAGCATATACTGCCATGCAGATTTGCCAGTTTTCTTCTCGGATCGCTGTTTGGAGCATTGCATAGGTTGCTAATTGTGCTGCCTTTTACTCTTCCAGGACTTCAGTTTGTGTGTAGCTACCTTTAGTCAGAGTTTAGGCAGAAGATCTGGTCTTATAGAACAACATTTACACGTCCAGGTCTTGAATTGCCTGTGACCTACTGACATGCAAAGATATTCCATCTGACTCCAATATGATATGTTGTTTCTCAGTAGCATGTTCTCTGGGTTTTTTTGCATTTCACAACAAGGGGATGATGATGATGATGATGATTATTTTTGTTGACACCTCCTTGCACACATTAGCATCATTTGTTGCAGAGTAAAGGTTCTTTCTTGAGAATGTGTTTGCTTTGCAAAAAAACCCCAAATAGATGTCAACCCTGTGATGCTGTGATGAGTTGGAATCCTGCGCACCAGTAATTACCTGCTGAATAAGAAGTGGATCAGTGACCAAACCCAACAGATCTGAAGCCACTCACTGCAATAAGTTTTTTCAGTGTGTAAAACATTTGCGGGAAAAGATTGTGTAATAACTACCATATTCCCGATAAACTCTTGGAAAGCCTTAAATCTGATCTTTAGGTTTGACAGATGTGGTATATTTGTGTGGTGGATTTTACCTACTGTAGCTCTATGTCCTCTGAGTATAGCTAAGAAAAACCTGTGAGATTGTTAAATGGGAGCTTCACCTGCCAGTCTGTACTGCAAGATCTCTATAGCAACCAAACATAAATCAAGAAAATGGCCCCTTTTGTAAGTTGGTTAATAGGCACAACATGCTTCTTTAGAAAATCCAACTATTCTTTCAATAGACTTTGATTGAAAGTCAGCCTTTTCTACAGACACATTCACATTCACATCTAGTAGCAGCTTGTATGGCTGTCCAAGGTCTAATTTATTACCCTTTAAAGATTGGGCAAAGAAAAAATGGTTCTCGGAACAATGTTTACATTCAGAGGCATAAGCACAGTGCCACAAAAGAGCATCCTTTTGTTCTGAACCCAGAATATTAATCTTTAACCTACTACTTATTTCAACTCCTCCTGCTTTTATTTGGTTAGCCATATTCTTCCCTTGTAATTGAAATCTTAACGATTTAATACCTTATTTATTAGCAGTGCTGGGAGAACAGATCTCTCTGCTGTTGTTTTTCCTAAATCTTGATGTGTATTGATACATTCCTTAGGCTCTTCCGCTGGTACTGGGAGATGACTCTTTTCCTGAAGAGGTTTCTGATGGCAAAGGGAGGCATTTTGGTTACTAGTGTTTCTGACGTAAAATTTTGGTGTGCTAACTGAGGTGTTCTGATAATCTTCTTCCTACTTAATTTAAGGAGTCATGCATTGGGAATATTTTTAATAAACACATCATGTTCAGGCCCCAAAAAATGCTAAAGGAAAACACACAAGTGCTGTACTGTAGAGGAGGAATTGGATGCCAAGGTGTTTTTATGTGAAATCTGGAGCTAACTCAATAACCAAAACATAGATTTTCCTTCAAAGAAGAAGGAAAACTTTGCAATTCCCCCTTTCTTTCTGGCTGGGGCCGAGGTGGGGGAAGTACATCTGGTTCAAATATATTGCAACAGGAATTAACCCATTTACTTTCAACTAAGACAGGAAGCACTGGAGAAGTGGTTTTCTGGGAGCAGATAAATTAAATGCATTCAGCTTGGCATGGGGAATTGCAACAGGGCAGTACATATCCTCCAGCATGGGGGCATCTTTCCTGGATGAAGCTAGAGAGCGGAGTGGAGCAGAGCACTTCAGGCACCTCATCCCTGGCCAAAGTGGGAGGGATCGAGTGATGCCTCCTTCTTCTGAAAGCGAACTGAAGAGAGTTTGGGAGGTGGTGGAGTGGGAATCTGTACTCCGAGAGCAAACTAGGACCTGTCTTCAGCAAAATCCTGAAAGCACCCCTTATGTTCTCCTGAGAAAAAAAGGGTTTAAAAATATTCTTTGCCTCATAAGTGGACCATTGATTCACACATGGATGCCAGGAGATCTGTGTACATACATATATATACAGATACGGATGAACGCGCACAGCGCGCACACACACAAGTGTTTGCATACCTAAAGCAGGCTCACTGCTGCCTGCTTCAGATGGAGGAACAACACATAATTTGAATCCTCATTTTACTTCTCTTGTAAAAAGTTACCAAAGTGTGCAAAGTTGTGTGTGAAGCTCTTAGCAATTCAGTGCTTTGTTCAGTGCCGCTTTTCCTTCCGGAGTTAGTGTGGGATGCTACTTGTGGGGGGTTCTGTGGCAAATGGTGCCAGCAGGCATGGCATCATCACTGTGCCAAGTGCCAGAATAATTTTCGCCCCTCTTGTTAATGTGCAAAAGGATAGTGTACTTTTACTTCATTGCATTAAAGGAATCACAGAATTACAGAATGGGTGAGGTTGGAAGGGACCACAGTGGGTCATCTGCTTCAACCTCCTTCCTCAAGCTGGGTCGTTCTAGAGCACATTGCACAGGATTGTGTCCAGATGGTTCTTGAATATCTCCAGTGAGGGAGACTCCATAAATGCTCTGGGCAAGCTGTTACAGTGCATAGTCATGCATACAGTGAAGAAATTCTTCCTCATATTCAGGTGGAACTTTCTGTGCATCAGTTTCTGCCCATTGCCTCTTGTCCTGTTGCTTGGCCCCACTGACTCCATCCTCTTGATGTCTTCTCTTCAGGTACTTATAGACATTTGATAAGGTTCCCTCTCAGTCATCTCTTCTCAAAGCTGAACAGGCTCAACTCTCTCAACCTTTCCTCATGAGAAATGCTCTAGTTCCCTTATCATCTTTGTAGCTCTCTGCTGGACCCGCTCCATGAGCTCCATGTCTCTTTTGTACTGAGGAGCCCAGAACTGGACACAGCACTCCATATGCGGCCTCACTAGGGCTGAGTAAAGGGACAACATCACTGCCCTTGACCTGCTGGCAATGCTCTTCCGTAATGCACCTTGGGATACCACTGGCCTTCTTGTCCTTCTTGCCCACAAGGGCACACTGCTGGCTCATGGACAGTTTGTTTTTCATGAGGACCCTCAGGTCCTTCTTCACAAGCAGTCAGTCCCCAGCCTGTGTGGGTGCATTGGGTTATTCCTCTGTAGGTGCAGGACCCTGCATTTGCCTTTGTTGAATTTCAAACGGTTTTTCTCTGCTTATTTCTCCAGTGGCATGCAGTATATGTCCTGGATGTCTTTATGTCATTAACTGCATCAGTAATATTGTAGCAGACTTTTGTCAGACATCTGTCACCCCTCAAACTGCAGTTGGTGAAACAATGCAACCTGCAATCCCTTCTCCTCCCAAAAGACTGTAGAAATAAATTAGCACTGCTCACATTGTGTCACATTCAAAATGGAAGCATAGGTAGTCTGTTCCAGAGTAGTAGGCATATGGAGGATGTTTCCTGGCATGTTGAGGGAGCTTTCAGTTCAGCTCTGCTTTCATTTCAGCTCTGGTAGCCTACCTGGTACACACTGTGGTGGAGAAGGTGTCTGCTGTATACTTTGAAAACAAATAACAACAAAGAACAAACAAACAATAACAAAAAAAACCCAACATATCTTTCAGAAGTGATCACAGTTTTCAGAACGTGGGCAGATGTGTCTGACTGTATGCTCAGGATCAGAAATACCTTTCAAAAATTATTGGCTTTACATATTAAACCTACCACCTCTCTATACCTACCTCCAGTTTCCTGTGAGGACAGATATCGCACACCCGTGCACATTAGGGCAACAAGCTCCTGGCATGAAACTCCATTAAATCAGCAGTTGACACATTCTGCATTTGTTTCTGCATTTTGTTTTGCCCTGTGGAGAGTGTGTTACAGCAGTCTAATTCCAAGTTGACAAAAATACGGATAAACTGTGACAAGGTTTGCGTGGAAGGGAATAGGTCATGCCCTTTTCACCGGTCTTGAGCAAAGGGAAATGCTCTTGGGCATGACCGCTCTGTGGGTACCCAAGAATAGTCTGCAACCTAATACGCAGGTTTTAAATCTATTAGGAACTGACAAGTTGTTTTATTAGTGGCAATGACATAATTTTTCCCAGCTTTTCCAACTGCTTTCTTCTGTGCTGCTAACACTATCTTAGTCTCATCTAGGCACAGGGGCAGAGTCCCACATTAAGATGATGATGTGAACAAGGGAGCTTGAAAGCAAAGCGTGACCATAAAACATTTCTGTTCCTTTTGTACTTCTGAAGCTTCCCAGGGAAAGTAATATTTTGTACCTAATTTTTTTTAATGTTCCAGCCTAGTCCCACATGTGGGATTAATTAGACAAGACAAATGGCTATGAGGAAACCTATCTCTTTCTGGGAGGTTGTTTTCTGATGTTGTCATCCCATTATTTCCACTTTTCAGTTGCTTGTTTGAATGACTGATGGACTCAATCACTTCTTATGTTTGATAGGCAAATACAGCACTCCACTTTGCTGGTGTGTGTGTGTATGTGTGCGCCTACGATAAACATTCATTTTTAATTTACTCTGTTTACCTTGAGAGACTGCCAAGAAGTGATTCAGATATTCCAGCGCAAAGGGTTTTTCTATTGTGATACAGGACAAAGGAATGTTGAGCATATGCTCTTTCTTCAAAGAAAAAGAATATTATTTATTTGTGCAGCTACAAGAGGGCTGGTTTTCCTATGTAAACACTAGCTTGATTTTGTTTGTCACACAGTCTACTAAATCTTTTATTTTGGTGTTTAAAAAGAAAAGTTTGCTGTGTGGTGACAAAGAATTTCACCACACAGCTCCAGTGTTGCTGTCCTCCATGTGCTGTTGCATGGTGAATATTGCAGGTTTCATCCATCTCATGCTGCCAGCAGTTTGCTTTGGGGCACTTTCCTAAGGGACCAATTTATGAAAAAATGCCTTTTGCAGCCCTATTTGGTCCTGTGGACAGCTGCACGTGGTACACATCTCCACTGCTTCAGAAGGCAATGCTGACCCAAGGCTGCAAAGCCAAGGCTGTTCGCTTGTGTTTGCGAACAGGTTACCTGTCTAGCTGGTGACATGCCTCAGTGCTGCTGGACCTGCACTGACACCTAAGAAAGAGATGCAGATTTAGAAACAGTTGCATAGAAAATTGGTCTGAATCCAGATGGATGGATGGATGGATGGATGGATGGATGGATGGGTAGAGAGAGCTTAGAGAGAGCAGTCACCTACCCTGTTGTCAACAGTAGTCCTGTGCTAATTTAATGTGGAATCTCCTTGGTGGCTCAAAACTAAGTTCTTTTTGGCTGTGGCTGATTTTGAACTTTTTCCTTTGAAGTGTGCTTTGGAGTTGGTTTCTCCAAACAGTTTCATTGTTTGGGGGCTGTGTTTTTTGAGTGACAAGGATTCAAGGGGCGTGTGTCAGAAGAGGTTTTTCAGGGTGTTGCATTAAGCCTTTGGATGCAGAGGGATGTTGTGCCACCCTATTTTTTCAGAGGAGACTTTCAGGTGTTTAGACCTTGCTGTGATCCAGTTTAGTCACCTTTTTTTGCTGATGGAGGGAAGTAATCTTTGTTTTCAGAAGCACATGGGTGGTATCATTGATGTCTGATGCCAATATTTACCAAAAAACGAGCAGGTTGGCTGATGTTATATCTACCGCTTGTACAGCAGAGAGTGACATTGACTGAAAGACAGCTCAAGATCTAACAGAGCAACAATACTTTGTAATAATATCATCTGATTAAAGACTTTCTTGATGAAAAAAACTTATTATCAAAGAGTGGCAATAAAAATGGCATGTTAATTGGAAAACAAAGTCAGCACTGCAACCTGTCCCATTTAGCTTCCTGGAATTGCGGTGTTCATGGATTTCGTTCTGAAGTTTGAATACGGGTTGATGATGGTTTACAGTTATATGGTAAAGGACTGACTTCACACTCCAACCTGCTTTTTCTTCTTTCCTTATGATTTATCATCCCAGGAGGTGATATAACAAATTGGGGATGTTTAGTCAGACTGCATAAAGGATTTCTCAGTGTATAGGAAAATAGCTTTTTGAGAACAGGTTATTTTCACCTTTTTCTGGTTAAGTTCTATAAAACTTTTATTTGAATGGCGCGTAGAGTTTTTATGAACTATCCCCAACCATCTATTAGAAATTGTCATTATGATTTGTTTGATACAATTAAGGAAGAAGCTTTGTCAGAAAATTTAAAAAAAATATTCTGTAAGGTCACAGCAATTACAGTTTAGCATGCAACAAACAACATGATGGATGGAGAGGGATGATGACATGTCTTTTCATTCAGATTGATTGAAGAAAATTGCTATATGAAGCCTCATTCTGGTGGATGTTGGAATAGGAGCTGAAGAATACAGATAATTTTGAAGGGAGGATTCTAAAACATATGTAAACTGAAGACATGATAGTTATGTCCCAGCCTGAGAGAATGGGATGGAACTGTAAAAATCCAGCAGTCCGGTTTTGGTGTCTTTTTGTCATATACTGAGATTTTGTAAAGCTACACTTTGCAACTGTGATTTTGTTTGGAGACAGACTGCAATTTATAGTCATGTTTAGTAAATATTCCTTGAAGTATTTGCTTGGTAACAGTTCCTCTTAAGATGGGTGTGACATACCAGACAAATATGACAAGGTGCAATTTTGATTTCTTCATATAAACTAGGAGTAAGTAAAATAAAAATCCATGACTAAATTAACAATGAAACAATGACTTATGTACTTACTGCTTTTGGGTCCTAAGATTCCTATAGGTTTTTCTTTCAGCCAAATATCAGCACATCCATAACACAGATTTTAAGTCTATTCTTACTAAACAGGCCATTACCATTGCCATTGCTATTATGGTTTCCTGGAGTTCAGTTAATCCCACTTCTTTTTCTTTTAATATGAAAAGTACTGTAGATACAGGTAAAATCCATCTTGTTCATCCTACCATTTAAATGTGTTATTTTAATGTGTTTCTAGTAGTAAGAATTATTTCTATAATCTATGTTACTCTAGTACTGGCTTTAAAAACACATGGGTATTTCTAGTGTTTGCACTGTTAGTGCCATGGTCATGTAAGGTAAAAATTGAGGTCAGACTTGTACAGATTTTTAATTGTTCATGTGTGACACTGTTTGCTTGATGGTGGATGCAGAAAAGTTTAAAGCTTGCTATAATAAGTGTGTGAGAAAATCCCCAAAGCAGTGTATTTTCTGCTGAAAGGTGTCAAACAGACTTCCTTGGAGAGGACTAACTCCTCTGCTTGGAAAGAAAATGGTCAAGCTTTTGTTTGTTTGTACTTGCATAGGAAATCACTTTTTGTTCTAGTTCTAGGAGATACCAAGTAAAAAGCCCTTAGTTTGCTGTGTTAAAAAGTAAACTGACACAACCACAGATAGCTCAAAATATTTACCATTTAAAAGAAAAGGCTTGTGACAACAAATAGACCATAGTGATGAGCTGAACACAACAGCCATATGTGGGGAATGAAAAAAACTGACAAAATAACAGAACTGAGAACTAGGCAGAGGGTATTTGCAGCAGGGAAGTTCCCGGCATATCTGCGTGTGCATTTGCAGACTTCTGTGGGCATTTCTGCATGCCTCTGGTACAAGATGGTTTCAGCGTCAGCCGCTTCAGAGACCCGGTATTGGGACACCATTTCTGAAGTATGGCTTTGTGGGCTTCACACACCTATGCGTTTGTCCAGGGGAACAGAAAATTAAGGCCTTAAAGCAGAATATAATATGTGTGTTTGGCATATGTGGCAGTGGCTTGTCAGAAGTCTGTGCCATAAGCTGGCCAGGCCAAGCCTCACACCTTCAGCAAGGATTTGCTCCCCTGACCCATCCCACAGCTCTCCCTGCCCTCACCCACTGCTCTAGGATCTCCAGGGTTTGCAAAAGCCATATCTTCGTTCTTCTCCCTCTGAAGTCCCTGTTGGGAGGAAGATGGCCTTGGTGTGTTGGGCAGAGGTAGGGGGAACATGCATAGCCTTCCTCTGATCCCACAGGCACTGGTCAGAAAACTGAGCCCATGCCAGGGAGCAGGAGATCCCAGTGGCACTCCAGCTGGTAGGTGGCTGTGGCTGCTCAGAGCCAGAGCTGGGCAGGAGCTCTGTACGCAGAACTACAAGTCTTGCTGCATGTGCATCAGACACAGGTAAAAGCTGAATTCTGCTTGACTTTAGAATAATAAAAAATAATAAGAAAAATGTGCAGATAACTCGTGTCATTAGAAGTTAATTAGAGAAATGTGGATAATATTACACCCACAGCTCTGGATTCAAAGTGATACTAAAGCAGCTGTTTCACTCGGGGGACACAGAAGAAGACCAAGAACTGATTTTTTTAAGTTGAGGAGAAATAACAATAAGTTCAATATAAATTGCTACCAAAAAATATATTTATTGCAAATGTTTATTTTGCTTGATTGCCTTTGATATGTTCATACTTGTTAGGAAAGGGAGAAGGAGTTGTCTGCAAGGAATTAGGCAAGTGACATGGTGAAGGAATTAGCCTCTGTTAGATCCCAGCCCTAATGGCTCCAGCTCCCTTTTGGTAGAAGTCCTTGCCCTACATCTGGCTGCCAACTCTGTCTCCTGCTTTTCATTAGTGCTCCAGCCTAAGTTGCTAGAAAGAGTGACTGCATAATGCATCCTCTGCACTTCCTTGGAATGGAGCAGGGATTAATCCAAACGTGAAAAACAGTTAGGGCCTGAAAAAAACAGTTAGGGCCTGAAAACTGCTATTTTTTTTTTTTTTGTGCAATCTGTCTTTCTAGAGGTGTGTCGTGCAAAGGGAAAACCAAAAGGTGGGTGGCTAACAAGCACACAGGGAAAGTCCGAGCAAGTAGAGACGCGACCTACGAGGCGCTGCATTCATTTTCCCCTGTTTTTGCAGTGCCTGGCTGGGCCTGCCCTGGGTGAGAGACGAATTTGTTGACTCTGCAGCATGGGAAAGAGCCGACAACAGATTTACTACGGAGATGACTTAGCAGCCCCCTCTAAGTGTTATGAAAAGAGTTTAAAATGTTTATATTGGCCCCTCTGATGTACAATAAATTGTTATCCGAAACAATTGAGAATAAAGAAGGGAAAAGTCATAATTGCCTCTCAGGAAATGCAGGGGCTGTTTCGTCGCGCAGGAGCAGGAGGGCGTTGGGTTTCATTGACTTGGTCTGGCTGGAAAGCAGCCTGCCCCACAGGAAGGCCGTGCATTCCTGTCCTCTCGGTGAACCTGCCTGAAAGGAATACAGGAGTTATTGGGTAATCAAGGCTTGTCAGCACCTTGGTTATGCAGCGTGGTTCAATCCGATAATGTGAATGGAACCTGTAATAGCGCTGATGAAAAGCACGCCAGTTTGAAAGGGGCCTTGAATGATTTTTTTGTTCATTTTCTGTTTACATGTAACGCATTATTGATGTCGTTGCCTTCTAATGTGCCTGCTTGTTTCATAGAAAAACTGGGAATTATTCATTATTTTTAAAGAAGAGGAAGAGAGAAAAAGAGAGGGAGAGGAAGGAGGAGTGAAAGAAAGAACCCTGTTACGTGAAGAAAATTGCATTCGAATGCTGCGACTGAAACATATTGATTTTCTGGCACAGACTTTTTAGATTAAAAATGCCAATACTAAATCCTTTCATGACCTATAGTTCATATGAAGTTCACGTGTCATTTACTATTATTCTAGAAAAAGCAGAATCTTTAATGAAAACACAGTTTGAAAGAATGTCCTGCCATTCTGGCATTTGCATGCGATTGTAATAAGGCTTGATTAAGAGATAAACAAGCTACCGAGGTCGAGGTTTAGGGTGTGTTTTGTAGATTGAAGTCCATTTATCTTTTTTAATTGCTTGCTTGTCTTTGCCATCATCTAGAGCTTTATATCTCCTTTCTTTTCTTTTGTTTTTCTTTATTTTACTCATTTGTTATATTATGATAGGAGGCCAAAGAAACTCATTTTTCCCACCGCTAAGCACAAGGATCTTGCTTCAGATTTTATGGCATTCAAGGGATCAATGAGTCAAAATGCTATTTTGATCTGCAGTACAGCAAACATTTCTCGTATAAATTCCCAGAGATGACCCTGACTTCTCCAACTGTTTTTACCCCTTCTTAATGGAGACTTTAAAGGTACTGATGCCATGCTACAGTCAGATGGGAAAATTGAAGGCCAAATCCCTGGCTCAGGTGATTTCAAACTGCTGGCTATTTCCTGCTGCTAACAGGGCTAAATTTCACTTCAGTTTTTTTCAAGAGGCCTTCATATTTGTGAGGGGAAGATATGGCAATAGGAAGCTGCTGCATATCTGCTGGCTTCAGCAAGACTGTGTGAGGGACACGTTCATCTCACTGTGCTACACCGACCTTTTTGCTCATGCAGGCTGGTCCACATTATACCTAATGCTGGCTTCTAGGTGGGAATGCTCCTTCACATCGGGGCTTTTTTGTATTTTATCCTGAAACCACACAACCCTCTATCACCCGTGACTGCAGTCACTGGAATGGGCATGGGAGCGCACATTTATCAATGATGTGGCTTTGGCGTGGTATGGGTCTGACTCAGGAAAGCAATTGAACCCTTCCTTATTTAAAGAGGGGCAGAGGAAATCTGTGTGATAAACGTATTTACTTTTCCACAGGTTTGTTTGCCAGCCGCGCTGGCAGGAAGCGGCTGTTGGAATTCAGGCAGCCAGCTGCTTTGCTGGGGTGGCGGTGGGAAGGGCCTCAGCGCCCTGAGCACTGGCAAGGGTGTCTTCTGGGAGATCTGCCTCACTCCAGCCTCCGGCACAGCCTAGCAGGCTGGTGAGAGTCCCTGTGGGACCTGCTGGGGCCAGGAAAACTGGTCTGTTGACTGTGGGTCATTCACTCTGGCAGGGAGACCTTCTTCCTGTGCGGGGAAGGGGCAGTACCCAGTGCTATGGGAGTGGGCAGGGCTGTTCAGGCATTGCCACTTCCAGGGCTGACTTTTGAGAGAACTTAATAGATACCTTAAGGGCTTCTGTCTCTGTTTTAAAATATACAACATTTTATGCGTAAGATCCGTACTTGCTGTTTATGAGCACTCTGTCTCACTAAACAGTTTGATACGTCTTTATGCAGTTGAAAGTGGGAGCTCTTCCCTGGTACCACCTGTGCCATACCATCTCAGGGACAGCCTTTACATGCCTCACCGTGCACAGGCCCCTCTCCTGTTTGCAGTCAGCGTTGTGCTGGAGATCCACGGCAGCAGTGGGGCGGTGCCTGCATGGCACGAGGTATGGCTGGCGGGGCATGAGATTGGCCTTTACTGGGCCTTTACACTCCCATCTAGTGTGCCATGGTGGCCACCGGGCTGCTGAGCTGTCCTGGCCCTAGTCAGTGTTGGCAGTGCTACCCCCTGAGTACAACCTTCACTTTGTCCGCCTTTGGCCAAAGTGTGCCATGCCACCTGGTTTTGTCGCTGTTGCTTTCATCTCCCCCTTCCATTTGTTCTCTCAGGGAGAACCAAGAAGGAAGGAGAGACCCACTTGATCAGTTTTTGCTCTGTAAATATACCAAATAACAGAGCAAGGTTTTTCTTGGCAGGACTCTTCAGTGGCTGCCATAACTCCTGAGTGATCAGAGTTCGTGCACTGCTTTTCTTTTTGGCACCGTACTTTGGAAAAAAGTATGGTGCCATTTCCCCTTTGGAAATGTCAGATAGAGGTGGCTCACCACCTGAATTGCTGGTGGAGGGGCAAAGCACAGCCCAGGACGTGAAGCAAGCAGGAATTGAGGTTCATCTGCAGCTTGTCTCTGAGGCTCTGTCCTGCTTCAGATAAAAATTTACAGTGACTTGGTTAGATACACACCTTTCATGTCTCCTTTCTGTTCCTATATCACACTTGTGGGTGAACGTGAGAGTCACAGGGAGCAATGCAAGGCCAAAGCAGGCTGGGAAAGCTCCTACCTTTCTCAGCTGCTTGTTACAGAGTTCTGCTGGACGCCTGTGGTGTAAGGTTATCGCAGAGGTTTGAATTCTTCTCATGATATATACAGATTTTTGGTGCTTGTTTATCAAAAAGAAAGTTATTTATTCAACAATCGGCAATGTACAAAATATTTACTTTCTCTCTGAAAACACACAGAGCTGGGTGCATTGTTCCCTTCTTGGTGGCACCACAGCAGCTCTCCTCAGTCAGAAACCCCAGAACAAAAACAAACAGGTCATCTCATACCCAATAAGAGATAGGAAGAACATTTAAACCAGGGCTGAGGTTTCTTGCATTCAGCACACCCTTCACCACTATGGCTCTTGTACCATAAAGGAAAATATGAACACATCACTGAAAAAGCAAGCTCCTGCCTCACCTTGGTTTGGATGCCCTTATTTGTCTGAGTATATTTAATGATTTTGAGCCAAAGCAAAGTTTTATTTTGAATTTGTAATGAATAACATGGACATTTTCTCTTGCTCATGTAAGGTCTCATGAAAGGTGCTGGAATGGCAGCTGGAGACTGAAGTCTGCATAAGTGCAGGGCAGGCAGCAGAAGTGCACCTAGGGCAGCAGTGGTTTGCCTCAGCCTCCAGCTGGACCTGCATAATTACTTTTAGAAACTGCTCAAGGAGCTACACTCATTATCCAGTCTTAATATTAAGCCTCCACGGTGGGGGAAAAAAAGGAAGTAAAGAAGTTGATGTAAATAGACCTCTAGTTAAAGCACATAGAACAATTGGAAAAGGGAACATCCAACGTGCATATCTGCAGATACACCCCTTAGAAAATTATTTAAGAAATGTAAGTTAGCAGTAGTTATTTTGAAAGCATCACAGAAAAAGCAGGGGTAATAGAGAATTGAGACTAATAGGGAAGAGCAGCTACTCTGGTAGTAGTGAGCATTTAGTTGTTAAGTGTAATTTCTGTTCCTGGGAAGAAAAAAAAAAACAGGTAATATACCCAGAAAAATATCTTAAGGACCATGGAACTTATGCAGAAAGCAGCATAGTTTTATAAACACAAAGCAGCACATGTGAATTTTGGGCATGACATATGTCAGTTCTTCATGCGGGCGATGCCTGATACCCCTCAATCTTTGTTCTCCTCTGCACCAGGCTAGCAGCAGGCATCTTCAGGAATCCCAGTGGTCTGAAGTGTTGGGTCCCCCCTGCTTTCTTTAGCATGTGGTTGTTTTTAATGTTTGGCAGAGCAGTAGTTCTGCTAAACTGTGTTCACAAGAGTTTGAGATTGCTTCTTGGTCTGGGGCCAAAAAGTTTCCAATAGCCCCATTTGCGGGCCTGTGCAGAGACATTGTGTCTGGAGGAGACAAACAGACTTTGCCCTTTGTTGTTACTGAGCCTAAAGCTGAAACACCAGGAAAATATAGGAAATTTTCACATGATGGGAAGATAATGTAACCAATAATAATGGAATACTAATATTTTAGTAGACACTGGTTTATAAGCATAACATCCTCTCCTCCATACATGGGGTATGGTAAACTATCAGAACTATAGAGAGAAGGTTCTGATTTTCCTCTGTGACTTGTTTATTCCAGGACAGTTATCATCCTCCCTAAATTTTATTTAAAGTTCACAGCAGTCTATGCAGCTAGTGCAGTTTTAGGTTAAGCATATTTTATCCATAATTGCTATATTTGGTTCTCAAGTTATTATTGTAGTTCCTTGGGGTACATTTAAATCCACCTTATTGTAATAGATTATGGAATATAGTGGCTAATGTGTCTAATGTAAAATAAATGACTATAATGATTTATGATCCAGCACTTCGGTTTTATTGAACATAAGGATCATTGTACTAAAATGGATGGTGTATTGCTGGTTTAGCATAAAATACTGAATAACATATTCAAGGAAATGAATGGATTGGCCAGTTCATAATATTCTGCCCCTTCAGCTGAGAGGTCTTTAATAAGCAAGAGTGTCATTACACTTGAAAATGTATGTGTAGGTAATCCATTATCCAGAACAATGACAGTGATCGGATGAAGCTCTTATTAAAGAAGGGCCCTCCTTACAGGGAAATACAGAGCACATCCCTGCCTGCTGGAGGCTGTGTGGTGTGTCTGTGTGTTTCTGGTTTTGTTACAGATGTTAAATCAATCTTTAGTATTGTTGAATTTAAAAGTATCCATTTTGGGGGGTGCATTAAATGTGGTTTTAAAGGTGGAAAGCAATAACACGCCAGGATCTGGTTTGCATGGGTTCATGCTGAAGTGCATCTTTGCTGGTTGTACCACATGTACCTATAAGATGCATTTTTCAGCTCTTCATTTTTATCTCATTTGAAGGCCAATGTAAATTACACCTTTGTACGCACCTTGCTTCTGTTTACATCCAGGTTTAGTAGTATTGTCTTCTACTAAATGTCAGGGAGATTGATGAACACCCATAAGGGGTGATACCACTCGGAGTATTGCTGTGAGTGGGTGTTCGGCTTGCCTCAGTGTCACCAGCAATGCTTGCTTTTGGACAGTTACAGCCAGCAGTGTCCGAACTTAAATCCTTGAATTCCTGGGGTTTAGCCTCAACTCTTTAACTCTTTGACCTTAGAAAGGAAGAAGTTTTTATTAGCAAGACAGAAAATTAATAGGAGTCATAATGTGGACAGAATACTTGAAATTTAATCTTTCTATTAAAGCGTGTCTTGAAAAATAAGGAAACAAAGCTAAAATTATGAAAAAAAATACAAAAACCAGGGATGCTGTTTTAAAATGCATAACTGAAACTGTTAAAGGAACACAGATGATTGTGTACTTTAGTATTTTCATATTTTCCTACAATCAAAATAGGACAGCAGGTTGTAAAAGACTAGCTTCCAGCAGTTTGCCTATAATAATTTGTAGTAAAACCCACATTTTGTTATGTATTGGAAGAGGAAAAAAATAATATGTTTTGGGGATGTTATCCTGGAATAGCTAGACATCCATTTTCTTAATAGTGCTTGGATAAAGCTGAAAGACAGAAACTATTAAAAAAGGTATATTTGCATTCATTATATCCATAGTAAAAATAAATTAAGAACTCCTATTGATATAATTACAGCTTAAAGTCTTAAAATAAACATTATCAAAGTACAGTAGTTCTGTTACAGCACTTGCAAACAAGTCATCTCTCCGTTTAAACAAGACCTCACCAGCATTTTGAGTGGGAAGGAGTTTGTTGCTATTTTGTCATCTATTTCTAGCTTTTCCAGTCAGTGAGCACATCCTTTGGCAGGCATGCAGGGAGACTTTTAAACAATTCAAAGTAATTTTGGCAAAAACTGAAGCACCTACAGTTGCAAAAACACATCTTCAAAATTTTTATGTATCCAAAAACGTTCAGGCTGGCTTTGACATGTAATTGGATCCTGTTTTATAGCTGAGCCATTTCAAGTTTTTAATTTCTTACATCTTAGTCAGGGTTTTAAGTAGATCAGTCATATCAGCACACTCAGAAAATCCTAAACTAGCTGCAGCTGTGTTTTTAATGGAAGCATAAGTTGTATCAATAGCTGTGGTGGGCTGATCTCCTGCTTTGGTGCAGGACCTGGCTTCTTCTAGTCTTTTGGGCTTTCAATTATTCTTAACAATTTTGGAGGCAACAAAGTTAGTGATGCTACTTTACTGAAGCCTGCCATCAAAGCTTTCTTGCTACCTTAAGCTTCCAGATAGTAAGGTATATGTTTTGAACATGAAAAGTAGTTGGAGAGCATGTTGGCTCCTTGTTGACTCCAAGCTTAAGGTCTTAGTATCGTTGCAGTATAATAGCATGTGAGGCTCTATTTTAGTGACCTAGGTAGGCTTGAACAGAGGTACCTAAAGAGCTCCGAAGACTAAGCGTGTTGGAGCAGCATCCCGTTGCCTGCTCGTGTGTGGTTGTGTTGCAGCTCAGATCCCCAGTGGAGTAATGAAGCACCCCCTTGCTGGCTTCATGGTCTGTTACAGCTGCTGTCACCACATAGTGACATCTACAACATAGTGACTAAGGCTGCATAAGCTGATGCAGGATGATGCCCAGAGTTACTGCCATGCTGGCTATGCCCCTATTCATTCCTGGGATGAGGCTCATGAGCACTAGCAAGGTGGCAGTGCTGGGATGTGGCTGACTGCAGGGAGAGTGGGGCCCAACCATGAGCCCCAGCTCACCCCATTTCCCCAGTGTTTGAGCACAGGCCCATCCCACAGTGAGAGCACAGATGTGCTTTATCACATACTCCTGCATGCAACTGTGCAGCACCCTGCCCATCACCACGACCCGTTGAGAAGAAGAATAACTCAGTCTCTGATGCCGAATTATGACTCTCCTTGTTTCTGAAAACCCTTTGAGTCTTTCCTCTGCCATGGACATCTGGTTTTCACATCACGGTTACTTCAGCCCATAAGCTTCCACAAGAATTTTAAATAAAATATCACTACTAACCAGATCCGCGGGGGAAAGCAGTGGCTTTGCTCACAAATAGGCACATTGTTGAGGCTGGAGAAAAAGGGGGTTCTTTCATTCACACTGGGTTACATCACTGAGCGCCAGCCAAATGACGGAAAATAGCAAGAGCTGTTATAGGAACAAGTTTATGTGCTGCAAATGCAGGAAACATCATTGCTAATGGTGCACATCTGATGTGAATTCAGGCCTAGGCTGTAACATTGCAGGAGATGGGCCTAGTGATGGCCTGGGAGCTGTGGGCATCAAATTGCAGAAAGGCAGTGGTGGTCACCCTCAAACATGGCGTGCAGGTCGCATGGGTTAAAAAGAACCTTTTCTGCACCTCTGCAAAGGCATATGTGGATGTCTGGATTTATCTCACCCAGTTTTAGACATCTCTAAAACTTATACACTAATTCATTACTGTAAGCCCCCTTGAGAGGCAGTGAACAAGCACTTCCAGAGTGCCTGTCTAGACAAGGTGATACTGAGGCATCCTTACAAATATCTACTTAACTCTAAGCATTGATTGACTAGCACTGAACTAGACATCTAACTTCTAGATGCTGAAATTAGGCCAGAAACTTTCTCTTCTTTTAGCTTTCTTTGTGCTTCTTTGTGTGTATTTTGCAAATCTTGGTAAGTGCCTGCAGAATAAATTGAAAGGTCTGTAGCTACCTCTGCACATAACTATGATTTTAAAATAGAAACCAGATCCTGCCTTAGGAAAATTGTGTTAAATCCCTGCTTAGTGAAGATCAGTGACAGCTTAAGCACATATATATCTCCAGATACATATACACCCATATTTACAGATACATATATATCTCCAGATACATATACACCCATATCTTTAAAAAAACCTCATATCTTTATATTTTGTAACAAAATTTTCCTGTTAGTATGTTTTGTTGAATGGGTTTGACATTTATTCTTCTGAATGAGTACAATTTAAAAAATAGACATAAAGAAATAAAATAGATATTTTCTTTTCTGATGCAAGAGACATTTTAGGGCCCCAAGATTTGTCACAGGATGAGGAACATCTTCGTGTGTCTGAACGTGGATACAGTACTTAGGTGTAGAATTCCTTGTAACAGAAAGAATTTTATACTCTGTGGAATCAGCATAAAATAATGAAAATAAATGTAGTGGTTTATTGTTTGCATTAAATATGAGATCATTTCTTTGAGATATTATGGATCTTTGTGAAACTGTGTTGTGTACATCCAGCCTTCTGAAATTGAGTAAGATTTACCCAGCAATTTCCATGGTGTTTTACAGAAACTTTTTGTTACAAAACATACATTTGACTGCCTGTGATGATATAGAATATTACAGCCAACTGCTTAATTTTCCTTACATACTTGCAGGGTTTATCTGTGTGTGTGCAATGATATGTGTGAGTTATGCACTCTTTATTATTTAGAACACCTATCTGTGCATGCACAACATATATAAATGTGATGATTATTGTCTTATTTTCAGGTTGGTTTAGTTCTTCTCAACACGCAAAACCCACCTTTTTTTGCGAAATGAAATAGTGTCACTGTGTGGGCACTGCACTGAGTGTCACTGCAGGGATGTTCAGTAGGCACACTGCTGCCTCTGTTACCTCATTCATTTGTATCCTTTTCCCTTTGCACCCATAACTCAGTTGCCAACATCTTCCTACTGAAGGCATTATGAAAGACTATTTGTAAAACATCTGGAGTGAAATGCCCTGTGGACACCTCATACTTTGCCTTTTTTGGCTGAGGCTGGTGCTGCAGGTCCACAGGTAGCTGCCATAGGCCACTGCAGTCTCCCCAGCTCTGGCCACATGCCCCAAGAACTACCTTTCCTCTCTAATTTCTGCAGAAAGGGATCACACCTCTTCCAGCACCTTGTCCTGGTTGCTCTCCTGCTCCAGCAACTGTCAGCCACAGAGGGACAGACTGGCAGGGAGCGTTGTTGGTCTAAGTTCAGCTTGCCCATGTAAGACCTCACCCTGCTTTCTGCTTGTCAATAGAGGCATTTGCTGATACTCTAATTATTTAAATGATCACCTGACAATATCAATAAGATTTTGTAAAGTTACCCACAGCAATTTCCCAGATCCTCCCACTCAGCATTTGCTGCAATTTTTGCCTTTGCATTTGTGATTTCCTCTCAGACCAGTGCATTTCCCACCATGCTCAGACGAGGCAAGTAAAACCTGCAAAATGCAGCATGCATGGTTAAAAAAATCCCTCACAGGTTCAGAGGGCAAAGGAGAGCTTCATCACTCCTTATTGCTTCCCTTTCCTATATGGCCTTATTTGAGGCCGGTGGGATGTTCAACTTGGTCTACGAACATAGAACCCAGCCAGGTCTTTTCCAGGCTGTGGAGCCCAGTGGGTAGATGGAGTTAAACAGTTTCACATTCCTGAAGAGAACAAGAATGTTTTCACAGTGGAATCTGCTCTGTGTGAATTACAGGAGTTTATTTTTTCAGGATGAACTCCTTGGACAGTTTTTTTTTTTTTTTTCATTCACTTGTTTTTTTAAAGAGGAGATGATATGCTATGAAAACATCTACTGTGTTGTTATTAAGGCTTGATTGGGAATATTTGGGTTAAAACCTCCAACAGCTATTGAGGAGCAACAGGAACAAACATCTTGCAGTATTTTCTCCCTCTCATTTCTGTGCATAGAGCTAGCTATGGCAAACTCAGACAGTTGTGCCATGTGTTGGTTGCTGTCAGGTATTTCCCGTTGGTATTTCCTGGGGAGTAGGGAGTGATGATGTTGCATGGAGTGAGCGGCAGCGGCTGTGTGGCAGTTCAGGCAGACTGGACCATGCACTGCTTTTCTTTTCAGGGATTGCACAGTCACATTTTATCTTGTGTGCTGCAGCTAGTAGTTGAGATAGAATATTACGACCTTGGTTAATTGTTTTTGCCTGTATTAGTGCTGCTTTTGGGTTCTCATTAAAGTGTATGTGTGTTGGGGACAAAACCTATTGAGAGTGCCTACCAGAAGAGGAGCCCAGGGCACATCTCTGACCAAACATGCCTGTTACTGAGGGTCTGCCAGTGAAGGGATTCTGTGTCACTGAGGTTCCTGAAATGCTTTTGCTGAACAGGGTTTATTTCCAACTTAAAAATAAGACAAAAAGCACTACATTAAGTTCATACTAATTTTGTTGCTTTTCTAGCAAGAAGGCCAAGGAAACAGTGAGTTGTGCTATTCCATCATGCAACATTATCTGCATGTCATGTGACTATATGTGGAGCGGATTTTTATTATCTTTTAATTTGAGCTGTAAGGGTAGGATTGAGTTTTACCCTCAGATAAGTTCTTCAGGCTCCCTGTGGGTCTCCATGGGAGGTTTTACATGCTCATCTATGGGCAGAAATCACCTACAGCTTTGGAGCTTCCACACACAGACATGCTCTTGTGAGGTCCCCCCAGTTGCTGTGCATCACTTGAATCATGAGGACTTGCCTCAGCACCTTTTGCAGAGGAGTTAATCAGCCTCATCTCTACCACAGGGTACACAGAGATACCAAAGAGCATCCAATAGAAAATAACCTTTTAGCACAGGTAAATGGTTCATGCGGTCACATTGGGGTCCTGTTTGAATTGACACATTCTCAGAAATGGTATCAATCGGATACATGCCAGTGATGTCTGGGAGTTGAGTGGTCACTCGGAAAGACCTCAAGTCCCTTGGTGAAAGAAGTTGGAAAGTTGTTAGTGGCACCATCTCCAGTTCGGGTGTCTTGAATGATCCACAAGAGGACTTTCTCCTTTTAGACAGAATTGCCAGACAGCTGGGAGATGAGAAGAGTAGAACAGGACAAAGAAGCAGCAGTAATATGTGTGAGCCAGGGACTACTCTGAACTTGTGTAAGAAATGGTATGCTGTCCTCTGTCATGGATGGCAAAGATGACAACAGCTCTGGGCCACAGAGCAAGATTTTGTGCTCATCTAAGCAATACTGGCACTTTGTAGATGTTCCATCTTCTTTTCTGCTCAGTGAGAAGTATGGAAGCGCTGCCTTGACCTTCTCCTGAAAGAGGAAAAATCTTTGAAGGAAGTAAGCTTAAACAAACAACAAGGAATGCAGGAAATCTTTCTTGAGGGATTTGTGTATTGCATGTGGCATTATCCCGTGTATTTCACTGCTATGCTTCAGTTAAGGACTTTCTATGCTGTCTTTTTAACCAAACCAGTATACTGCTTATACTGACAGAAAAGTGAGTTATATTCTGTATCATCCTCTTTTCCACATTAAGCCTAATATGTATTTCAAGGCAATGGCAGAGAAAGTTGAGTTGTAAGCTACCCCGTCTGTCTTTTTTTAAGCTTTTTTACCTCCAGGCAGTGACATGACCCATTCTGGACACAAAAAAATAAAATTAATGAATTCCACAGGTTATGTGAGACAAGCTTCGATGTACAGAGGCAACATAATGTGAACTTTTGATTTTGCTGCATTAGACATTAAAACACAGTCTTAATCAGAAACCTTAATCAAAAAGCTTATGGTGGATATTAGCTTCTATTCCAGAATAGCAAATGCTTTACATTTCATCATAGAATCAAATGATCCATAGAAGCAGAATGTTTTTTTATATATACTGTATCTTCACTAGTTTGGGTCATTTTATATGCGTAACTTGGTAGCAGGCTGTTTCATAAATGCACTGTCTAGGGTAGCAATTTTTTTTAAACAAAACCAAGAAGCCGAGTGCTCAGCTCTTTCCACACATTAAAACTGGAAGAGTTGAAATTTTATGCAGTACAGGACTGGAAGTGTGTTGTGCAACAGGAGAACGACTGTCAGCTAGAAGCAGTCAGGAGAGGAAAGACTGAAAGAATCGGGTGTGTTTAGTCTAGCAAAGTGTGTGCTAAGTACCCTAGAGGAGAAGGCTGTGAGAGGGGAAAGTAATTACTTAAATCTAGAGGACAGTGTTTGCATGAGAGCATTCTGGGAATGCATAGGTCAGAAAATGAATGCCTTTTGTAGAGGAAAAGAAGTTCTGCTGACCAGCAGAGGAGGGAGATTCCAGAGTAGCCTCCCAAAATCAGCTGCAGGGACGTAAGGTGATGTCCCCTGTGTTTTGTGAGTGGACTTCAATAACACGATTTTCTTGCAGTGATGCTGGTTGGAGTCTATAATCTGGCATGTCCTCTATCATCCTGCAAATCCATAAGTCCTTTGTAGATTCACTGGATTATGGTGCACACAAACGTGTAAGTTTTCTTCACTTAAGACTTACAGTTCGCTGAAAGGACCAAAGTCATTGATATGTGCTAGTCTTTCCCCCATAAATAGTTTTTGGGAGGAAGAGGAACAGATGGTGTGGGAAGATGCCTTCTGCTCATTGCCACTAACAAAGCAGTGTAGGGCATCTGTGTGTTGTGTGCACATTTGTGTGCCAGTGATGGACATGTCCTGTTGCTACCACACTTCTGCTGAAAGATTGTGCCCCTTCATGTCTTTGGATTGGTTTGTTTGTTGGTGGGTTAACACACAACATAGAAACACTCATAAAGCCAGTAAGAGCGAACGATGCTCCTAACTATTTGAGTAGCACAAGTGCTATTCATGAAGGTGTGACTAGTCCACCACGGTATGTGTGTGTTTCCCAACGACATGTAGATACATCCAGGCTATGCTCTAGGCTCATTAGTATCCTTCTTTTCATGTCTCCATGTGATTTTTCTGACCTGAACTGGATGGCCTGAATTATGGTACTCATTACCTAAAGGTTAATGTTAGTATTGTGAGGATTTTGATTTTTCCCTTCTGTACCACAGGCTGTTCCGGGAGAGAGAAAAAAACTGCTCAGGCCTTAGTAAATCACTCATGGACCTGGTGTTAGCATGCCTTGCCAAGAGACCCCCTGTGTATTGCAGTGTTCCCAGGGCTGTAGGTAGAAGAAAGCACCATAAAATACCATCCAAACAGTCTGGCTCAAACTGCAAATGCAGGAGTGCATGGAAAAGTAAAAAGCATTTTGACAGATATGGTAACACCAGAGGTTCTCAGTTTTTAGGTAAAAAAATCTCACTTTAAAAAATAGAACGTATGCTCAATAATACTGGTTATGGAACCAGGCCACTCATGCAAATAGAAATATGGTCTTTTTTTTAACTACAAAAAGCAATTCAAGAATCCTTCTGTGTTGCGATGCGTTGTACTGTTCAGCCTATGCAGTAAATCCCACTTCTGGTGTATTTTTCTGTAAACAGAAAGTGCTGCAGAGCATTTGGCTTTGTCACCATGGGGTAAGAAGTGTCTCTGTTCCCTTGACTAAACAAATAACACTGAGTTTTTCGAGGGAACTGGAGCTACATCATACAGACATTAGGTGGACATCTAGAGATGGGCTACAGAGAGCAGAGGCAGAAAGGAAGGAGGTGTGAAATCCTGCAGAATGAAAAAGATACAACATGCCAGGTACCACTGCACTTGCAGTGTAGTGTCTATTGTGAGGGTTGCATTTACTGAATACAGGATGAGAATATGGGAATTAGGGGACACTGTGATGGATTGATTTCTACTGCATATGCCACAAATACTGGATAAAAAAATCCGACTGTGGCATTTCTACACAAATGTTTCATATGTTCCAGGTACTTGTATAATTACCTAAAAAGCAGGGGAAATAAACAGCTTCTCAAATGCACAGTAACGCTGACATAAAAATAATAAGCGAAGACGTGTAGGGGTAAAACACTAACCGTATTTGTTCTCAGCCATATCTGCAGAGAGTGTATGGCAATTTTCAAAACAGGCAGACAGCTACCAACATTTTTCTTCAAAAGGGCAGAATTTGACTTTTACCCTTTACAAGGGCATTGAGTCGCCTGTCTGAGGAATCTTCATTTTGCCTGCAATCAGAAGGGGCACTGTGTGGACTAATGTTGATGTCATTTCTCAGCTGAAGCTTGTTCTGTCTAAAATATCAGGGCCCAGACATCTTTATAGCAGCAGAGCAAATGAAAATACGTGGTTCTGTTCATAACTTCTCAACTGTATTCACACTTCAGATGCCAGTTTTTACAAATAATTTCTAGATACTGCAAGAAAAACATTCTCTGTAAAGGTCAAACACTGGATGAAGCTTGTTTGGCATCATATGCGTGATTCCATACGTTCACATGTACAGTGACCCAAATTTAACCTTGGCCAAAGATAGTAAAGCGCTGTCAGAGTCAGTACTTGCACAAGGATTGCCTTTGACATGGTATTTCCTAGATCATTGCAACCTATGGGAGCTGCTAATTATCTGTGGATAAGCAGAAAGGTAATACCTGTAATTTCCTTATCACCCCAGGCTGTCTACTCACAGTTGCAGTGTGCTAGTATGGGATGCCAGTTCTGTGCAATGTGGGTAAACTCTACAGTGACAAATGACTTATGAGCCATTTTCAAGGTGAGATTTTGATCAGGTAGCTTGTACCAAGTGTTTTCTATTAAGCATTTCATTTCACTGCATGGTTAATCAGCAAAAGATTCTTAAAAAAAAATCCATTATGTCATATGTAATATGTCAGAATCATTTCTCCTTGCTCAAAATGAATGAGGGACCATAAATGCTTAAAAATAGTGAATCTTATTTCTGCTTAAAAGTTTTTTAAAAAAAGGCAAAATAAACATATAGCTTTGCTTCTGACCTTGTTCAAAAGCTATCTAGATGAGAAGCCAAAAATGTAAAGGTTTACACAGCTTGACATGTTATTCATTATGCAAATACTTTCAAAAGCAATGCTAGCCTGTGTAGTATTATGATATTTGATAAAATCAGTATTAACTATGTGTGTCTTTTGAAGCTGTAATAAGTCTGGGTCATTTTATATGACTGCAAAGACCTTTTGGAATACAGATCAAATCCCCAGCATGTTTTCCTTTCTTAGCAAACCCTTTTCTACATCTAGGAGGCTCAAGTACTAAGACGACGTGCAAGCTTTATCAGAATTGGTCTTTCTTTTTCCTTTCTGTAAATGAGAACTGAATTTTATATATGCTTACTACCATTATGTTTCTCTTTCAAGTCAGAGTCAGTCTAGATTCAGTTTTAAATGTGCTTGAAACTGTTTCTTGACTAGTTGATTCTGACAGGGCTACACATGTATCTTGTTTACTTAAGGCAGGAGGTAGGCTGAAACTTTGGTTTTCTCTTACTGACCATCACAGTAAGATGTCTAAATAGTTTCCAATTTGCCAGCTTTTAGCTCAGGCTAAACTCCTTTGAAATCTTCAAGAACTGTACAATCCATAGATTCATTTACAGTCTTCACTTCTGGTATGAATGTCAATAACTTTGAAGTAACAAACGACAGAGCAGACTGGCAAAGTGCCCTTGTGAAATGGTGACACAAAATACTCTAAGTCTCACCCATCCTGCTATGCGGTAACTGCCCCAAAAGGGCAAAAAGAACTTTTGTCTCTTCTGCTTCAGGAAATGCACTTTTCTGGGACTCTCAATTAATGGTACCAAAATGGGAATAATTTCTTAATGTCTTTCGATGCCCAAAGGAAAGAAATAGCCACTTGACTCCTGAAATAACCTTATCACAAAACATGTCTTCCCATAAAGGCTCTGGTGAGTCTCAGGCATTTTATTAAGGAAAAAACCTGATAGTTTCCATGTGTCAGTGACAAAGACCCGCAAATAGACACACTCTGCTAGCTTAAACACTGTCATTTCCAAAGGCTATTGTCAGTGGTGCTGGTCTTGAGAGAAGAGACCTGGACAGAACCAGATGCTTCCCAACAGTAGTCCCACCTCACTGTTGAAAGTGGATTATGCTTTAAACCCACTGCTGGAAGCTGTGTGCTTTCATTTATATTCTTCAAATATCACCTTTTCCCTATTGTCTCCTGACAGTCATTGCCTCTGAGATCTGTGAATGATGCAAATGAGGAACCTCTGAATTTCCACAGAATTTAGTTTTGAGTGCTAGCTCTGTCAGGTTGACTGAGCAACACAGGAGCCACCCATAGTGGATGTCATTGTGGTCCTCCTTCCAGAGGTGGAAACCTATATTCACATGCTGCAGGAAACTAGCATCTGCCATAAAAAGTTCCCCTACCCATCCAGTTCTTCACTCGAACAACTGAAAGGGGAAAATCAAGAAGCATGCAAATCCTTTGTAAAAAAGTTACGATCCTAAAGATTTCTCTTGATTCTCTTTGAACTAAAAACTATTTTCAGCATGAGAACCACTGGGGAATTATTTGAAACACTTTTACAATTGCCTTCAGTTTTACAGTTCTCCTTCAAGACCAGGCTTGATGGGGCTCTGCATCACCTGGTCTAGTGGAAGGTTCCCTGCTGGTGACAGGGGGCTTGCACCTAGATGATCTTTAAGGTCCCTTCCAACTCAAACCATTTTATGAGTCTATGATTCTGTGCCATGTGAACTCCATGAGACTTTGTACGGAACAGCTATTGCAGTTTTCCCTACTTTCTCCTGGCATGATGATTACTCCGACATCAAAAGAAATGAGCGGACGGTCACCATGGTCCATCTGTCCATTTACATTATATCCACCCTTTCCCCTGAGCCCTTGTCAGGAATTTCTTTCAGTGAAGACTTTGGTGGTCAGACCTCACTTTTTAGTGAAGCTGCTGCTTCTCAGTGTTTATTCATTCTGAAGAGGCTCAACTAGTGCATGGGAGCTCTTTTATATGGGATGGAAGTGCTTTCCTGCAGTATCCTACCTCCCTCTGAAACCACTTTCTGTACTATTCCCTGGAAATGATCTGTAACACAGTGCCTATGTCTTTGCTTTCTGGGGACATAGACCCTCTCAAACAGTATCCTCAGCTAGAAATTCGTAGTCAGATTTTGCTCTCTTTACTTTGCAGTTGGAGAGGACAGCATGGCTGTCTTAGGGTCCCCAATAATGCAAAATAAAAACCAAGGGTAGAAGTCGCAAGGGCTGTTTGGTCTGGGACCTCTGGAAAAGTAGAAACAAGTGAAAAAAACCATTACAAAAGTATGTAACTTATTCTTTCTCTATCTGCAGGAAAAAGCAGGTTGACCAAGTGTATTCATGCAGGTTATATTGTCCTGACTCTGCCTTTAAGCTGGGAGGATCATGGGGCAAAACTGCACCACAGTAGAGAGCGATACTTAGAGAAAGGACGGCTCTTACCAGGAAAATCCTTGTTGCACTTGTGCTTATTTGAGAGGCTTTGCAGACACTTTGTGTAGAGCTGGTTTGAAATTATTTGGGAGAACTCAGATTGAGGTCGCAGCTGCTATAAGGAATCTTATACAAACCCTTGAGATATGTAGAAATAGTGTTCAGATTTTCATAAAAAAAAAATAAAATAGCAAAATTTATCAGTTAAATGTCAAATAAGAAAATGGAAATAGGACAATGGCCAGAAGAGAGGAAATCCAGTGTGGCTTTTTTTTTTCTTGTGACTAACTATTTTTAACCAACCAACAAAAGTGCCTACAGCACGTCCTCTTGTTTTGCAAATTACCTTAAAGAATGTGTTCATACTCTCATCATTTGTTTCCTCCTCCTAAATGAGAGCACGTTTATGTTTTCATGCTTTGATACATCCATTACTGTAATTTTTTTGAAAAACCCCTTGCTAGGGTAGCTTAATTGATGCAGGTAATAATACTGTCTGAGCCTGGCAGGGTGAATTGGAAATCTTACTGCAATCTTTGAAAGTAAGTAGCAATTCACCTTCCTCCCTACTGGGTAGTAAGTAGGAAAACATACCTTCACATCCACCAAAATGTTCTTTCCTTAATATCCTTGTCTCTGGCCCCAAGGATAAGATTTGTTTGTTTCCAAATTTGTTCCTGTGCTACTCATAAAAACACAGTCGGAGCAGTATTTGTATGATAGATTTGACAGGAACAAATATTGGGCATACTAGATCCATCAAATCCATGCAAGAGACTGACTTGGGAAGTGCTGTGCCCTCAAAAGACCTGATCGCTTTAGGAGATGCCAGAAAAAACGTTGGCAGAATAGGCAGTTATGTTTGAAGTTTAGGGTGCCATTTCAGCAAGGGGAATGAATTTCCTTCTCTGAGAAGGGAAAGTGAGTGGTTGCTGAGAAGGTAAAATAAAAGAAAACAGGGAGTTGAGGAGCTGCTCTGTGTATATGATGATGGATTATTACTGCTTTTTCTGGCTATGAGCGAGACTGTTTTCCCAAGTGTGGGGGAGAGTGGGGAGTGAGCAGTTTGACAGGGTAGTAAGATCACTTAAGAGTAGAGAAGAGATTCTCAGCTAGCTTTGCCAGACAAGGATGAAATGAATAGGATAGCTACGTACAAACCTCTTTTTATTAGATCAGATGTCAGTCAACTACTTTTTTAGTATTTGTAAGTCAACACAAAAGTGTAAGGACATTTACTGCATTGACCAATGCTTCTCACAAAATACTATGGGGTGAGGCATGTGAGGAGTTTGTGCCACCAGCACAAGACTCCGGGTATGAAAAGAGCAGCAGGGCTAATGTCCTTCCCTAGGGGAAAACATGATGTCCTCATTAAATTATTGCTATCCATATTTCTTAATTATCTTGTACTCATTATATAGGCTGTTATTACTGACCATTTATACAAGAATATCTTTGAAACTGTGTTAATCTTTCAGACATATACATTTTGAATTCAGTAAGCTAGTCTTGATTTCTTTTAATAAGTTTTAAATGGTACTCAGATCGTTGAAAACATCTTCTGTGATTCATGTTATTATTTTTTATTCCATCTTTTTTTTTTTCTTTCTCTTGGAAAACTAATGCTGGCATTACTGTTTTTGTTAGCAATTGTTGGTTCTTTCCCACACGTCTGGAACTGATTTTGTTCGCTGTGTTTTTAATGGAGCTGGAGTGAATGAAGCTCTTTGTTTAGCTTTCTTTCTGTGCCTCAATATCATTAGGTGTCTGAAAAATGTAGAGCTTCTGTGGCACTTCACAAACATTAACTCACTGACCATGCCCAGCTTTGCAGGAATTTTAGTGCTGGGAGTTGCCTTCACCTGGCACTTAACTCAGGCTTGATCCAGCTGTGTTCCAGGACCTCTTTGTATCTAACAGAACCATGGGGCCCTGTTGCACATGCCTGCATAACCAGTATCCTCACTAATATCATAACTCATGATTTCAGTGTCTGCTCCATATCTGCTGCTCTCCTAGTGCTGCTTTCCCAATAGTTTCTTCTCAGAGAGCAACACTCAGAGGGCCTCTGTTCCCACTCTCTGCCTCTCCATCCTTCCACCCTGCAATGTACCTCTTGGATGACACAGTTTCTAAAAATCATATTTAAAAACAGAACTGTATTTTATTAGGGGAAACACATTCAACCATGTGGAATTTGAAGGCTCAGTGCTTGCCAAACAACTGTGTTGCACTCAGCTTCTTGGCATCAAAATGCAAAGGTGAAGGCTACCTTCTACAGGTAGCTAGATGGTGTGCTGAGAATCTGCTGGGAGGGGGCTGGTGTTAATCATTGCATTTGCTGTGGCAGTCATTGAATTCTGGACCTTTCTCAGTGACACATACTGATGTGCCTCTTCTCGTGTCATTCTTCTCTTTCATCTCTTCTCCTATCACGCTTTCCACTGCCCTCACCCCTCTTCCCTATGGTTCTCCACTCTGTGGTCCTCTACCCATTCAAGCCTTTCTGTTGCTTGATCTTTCCTGTGGCACTGCCTTTAGTAGCCTTGTTTTCTTTTTCCAGGGCCTTTGCATCCCAGTGACAACTCCACTGGCACTGGTGGTTGGGTCTGTCCATCTTAGGTCACTATACCCACACAGCTGCCTTTGCAGCAGCTCTTGGCTGCATTTGGCAAGTGCCAGAAAAATTCCTTCTATTTCTACAACAACAGTTGGAATTACCGAGGACAAGTGGTGTCTTGTAATGCTCTAGTTCTTCCTCATCCTTTTGGGGCTGCAACTGTGTGAGATCTTCCACTCCGAATGGTTGTCTCCCAGAAATAAACCCCCTATTGAAACCTTGCTCATGGTTATGCCAAGGGCTTTGGGTATAAGAGTTCTATCATGAGATGGTTGCTACAGTGCTTGTCTGTCCTTCCAGCCTCAGCTCTCCTGGACAAGTCCTCTGCAATGCTGAGAAGCACATGGTGGTGATTGTCTTCTACCTTGTCTGGAGATAGCTGTTATTCTTTCTGTTTCTTCTGCCACTTTCTTTTCTCTGGTCACTCTTTTCTGCAAATGCTCTCCTTAGCATTTATCAACTGCAGGAAAATTAATCAAATTTTCTGAATTGGTTAATTTACTTATGTGTGACTGAGTGACAGTCTACATTCTTGCTGGATTTGCTGTTAATGCCATTTGATGCTTGTTCCCAAAACATTGCAGGGAGTGGTATGATTGTGCTTGTCTTTCTGGTTTCTTCATGTTAATTTAATTTGAATTAGATATTACGGTTGAAAACTGAATTTTTATTTCAGATCTTTTGCTTTGATCAGATTATTATTCTGGCTGTTTGGTTTTTTTCTTCTCAAATTCTTTACCTACATGAATCGTCATATTTTATTGTTTGAATTCTTGGTCATTTCCTCTCCTTGCCATCTGGCCTTTCTCCATGTTGCCATGGCCAGCTATGGGAGGGTTCCTGGGAAGATCTCCCACAGCGCTGACTACAACCACCCCAACCTGGCTGTACCTGCAGGTATTTGGTGCTCATGGCAAAGCCATGATGATGCCCCTGGGAACGGTCAATGGTATCCACGGGGCCATGGGGATATTTTCTTTCTCTCTACAATCATGAACTGTTTCACATGGTCCTGCTGCTCTGAAGCACGTGTCTCTGCCACAGCATCCTGCTGTGGTTGCCTTACATTAGCCTTCCTGCTCCATTGTGCTTCATTTCTTAACTTTCTTCCACGTGTGTATATTCTAGAGTTTTCTTAATGGGCTTTTTCCCCACAAACACTTGAGAAGACTGGCGGCTGAAGGGCTGTTTGGACTTTGTGAGTAACGTTGTTATGAGCTTGGCTATGCTCTCCTGTAGTAAAAACTGCTGTCCACTGTGTTTAAAGGGTTGGGGCTGCTGGGGAACATCTGATTTATTAATGGTCTCTTTTCAACTTCCTCCTCATCTTAAGAAGATATAAGCAGGTAACTAGCTAGTTGTCAAGAAAACAGTGGAAATAAACTTTAAAATTCCTCCTTGTAAAATGATTTATTTAACAGTTTTATTCTGACGTGTGTTTTATGTTTTAATCATCTGTCTATGACTGAGAAACAGGCCAGGTCTCTTCATCTTCTGCTGTTAGATTTTAGAGGACTATTACTATATAGGCTTTTTTTCTCTTTTGTTGCTGCATGTTGAGTGTTTATGTTGGCTTTCTGGTAGATGCTTAATTGGATTGTAACTGATTTTACACTAAAGACTGATGTCCAGTTTTCTTTTAGTCCTATCTGGATTGCTCTGGTTTCTGGAAGGAATCAATATTCAGAAATGTATTGAATTCTTTTGCTGTGGCTTTCCTTCAGGGACATTACTTACATTTGATCATCAGTGCCAGTTGCCCAGGGTGATGAAGGTGTTCAGGTACCTTGAGTAATGTCTCTGTTCCTGTAATGGTTGCTGTTTGGAACTGGAGTTCTGGTATCTGCAGATATTTCCACCTGAATGCTGATAAAAAGGAAAAAGACTAGCAGCTGTTGTCAGGGCTCTTCCAATCACCTTTCATTCCCTTTCATCCTTCCTGATAATTTCCTTTGATGGTAATTCTATTTTTCCAGTTTCCAAAGCTCATAATCTCAAAGTCCTTTTTGAGTCTGAGCCTTCTTCAGAAGCTCATATTAATCAGATTATTTGTGAAACAGCCTTAGTATCACCCCAATAATCTTTATAGGTATTGAATGACCTGTACCCTCTGTCAGGAACTTACGCTAGGTACACAACTCTCATGAATTATCCTCTTTTACCTGCAGGCTGTCGTACTTCTGCTTCACTTAAGCATTTTCTGTTTGTATAGGTCTCATTTGTCTTTCAGATCATCAGAGGCTCTAAGCATCTTTCTCCTCTGTTGAAACAGACACAATAATGTTTGAAGAAAAAGATTCATGTCTGTAATTCATCACTTGCCACTTCTATTCACTGTTAGAGCAAGAATGTGAAATGACCAAAAAGAAAAATCTCTTCCCTAAAACAGGAGCCTAGAAAGGCCCTTGTTTGAGGTGCCGAGACTCATATTTACAATTACACCCCCCAGGGAAAGCCAGAGGGATTTACAGTAAATATCAGGGTTTACATCCAGAACTGCTGACAAACCAGCTTCCTTTTGATAGATGGATTCATTATCACTTTCTAATTACAAGCAGATTTCCAGGTGTGTTCACCATGTTATAAATGAAACCTGTCCATTGTTATACAGAGATGGCCTCTGGGTCAGGCGTAAGGGATCTATAGCTCCTCTTCTGTTGTTGGACCAAATTAATCAGATGTATTTTTAACAGATAACCTTTACAAAAGTGACTGATTAATCACTTGGTAATGCGGACTGCTATCAAGTTCATCATCTCCAAATAAAGGAAGGAACTCAGCAAGACTACAATATGTCAAATGCATCACTCTCAGTGTGTTAAAATACTTTCAGGGCCAGATGCTACTTTTGTGAAAGGATAGAAATCTGCTACATCAAACATAGATGTTTTCCTGCATCTGTGGGTCAGATTCTGCTCTCAGATGAAGGTTTTCTGCTAACGCAAGCTTGCTGCCAAATCGAAGCCCCATGCACATACATCTAAGGACAGAATTTGATCACTACAAAGTAATACGATTTCCAACAGATTCTGTGTCATTTGATTTTTTTAGAACTGTGATTTTTAAGGGGGTATTGAAAGCTGTACAAATCAGTGAAACACAGTCAGTCTTTGTCTAATCCTGTATCCAGTGATAGATTTAAGTGTGATTTTTTATGTTCCAGTCACTTCTTTTGAAGATAAAACAGCCTGTCTTTTAATTTCATATTGAAGAATATGCTTGACATCTCTCAAACTGAGATTAGGTTAGCGAAGGCATACCCTCACTTATGCTGCAAAATGAAACAAGTTCCTAATTGTCAAAAGATTAATCCTTGGCAGTCATCCAGGGCAATATTTGCTGTAGCAACTTGGTATCCATCACAGTTACGGACCAAAGGTCTTGTCATATATGTATTCCTGGCAGCAGAGCTGTAGCAGGGCAGTGCAGCCTCAATACCCTGGGCTGTTAGTCTCTGGGAAACTCTATCCATTCCTCAATTAGTGCCCTCATGGGGGTCACAGTCTGTAATGACTGAGCTATTTCTAAAGACTGAAATATAGAGCTCAGTAATACAAAAAAAAAATCTGGGGGTTGCTTTTTGTGTGTTGCAGTTTCTTTTTAGAGGTTTTATCATTTACTAGAAGTATAGTCTATCAGTACTAATAACAATAATATTATTGAATGGTGAGGCTTTTTTTTAATTGTGAAAATCACCATTATCTGTAGGTTGATACAGCTTAAATTGGCTAATTTTTAATTTTGTTTTTTTTTTTTAACTCACTTGGTATTGAACTGCAAAGCTGCTATAACAGCATCTTCATCTGTCAGCATGGCCAGTTCTGTCCCTGGTTTTAAATACTGACTTTTTCGTTCAGAAATTCATGGGGGGAGCAGAAACAGGGACAAGCCTTCGTTGTCCTGCAAACCTAACAGAAGAGTAGTTCAGTATTAGAAATGGCTCACATAAGTTACCAAAGGTAGCACTCCTCAGCCTTAGCATAACTAAAAACACCCGAAACAGCAAAACACTGCCCCCATATCCCTCCTTCTGTGTGAGCCACCTCTGTTGTGTTTTGGGTGATTACTTCAATGCAGATTTGAAAATTCTTCAAAGGGAGTTTTATCTCCCTTATTCATCACAGTAATGACAATTCAGAACATGATCTCATTTGGTTCGACATTCATTGTTGCTGATGCTGTGTAGCCTGTGACTTTCCACACTGCTAGCTGGCAAGAAACTCTCCACACATTTGCATGGCAGGGGAAAAAATGGAGAAAAATTCAGTTGCTGCAAACTGATAATTTGGGGCAGAGGGGTGGGGAAGATATTAAAAAATTGAGTGCGGCTTTGTTTTCTTTGACTCCCATTTTGCTCTGCTGAGGCTGACAGGATTATTGGGGTGCGGGTAGGATCGCGACTTGATCCCTCACTGATGAGTCTCTGCCCATTTAGTGCTTTATAGACCCAAGGGAAAGGGATAAATTGATAGTGTTCTGGTGCACTGCTGTCTATATTTGGATCCCTGATTTAAAGCTGACAGATGTGTAAAATCACATGCAGTCAGAAAACTCCCTGTGTGAGGACACAGCTGCATATATCAATGAGGCAAAGTTACTCTTGTTAAGGCTGGCATTAATTTATATGGGGCAAATTCCCTCCAGATCTCTGTTCTTGGCTGTGTAATATTGAGAGTAGTTTTGGGCTTGTTCCACCCACTTTGGATCCAACCATGGGCTTTTTGGATATGAATGGAGAAGACTTGTAAATTCAAAGCACTGCTCTTCTCAGTTGCTGGGTAAATGCCATCATACCCTCATTTAGATGTGGCAGCTGTTGTCAGTTACTTAATATCATAAATAAAATAAAGCCAAATTTCCACAAACTGAATCCACCTCTATCACATGGCCTCCTGCAATGCCTTAAATGAAGTGCGTATTTTTGTTTCTCAGGAATCTCCCTTTATAACCTACTCTACTGCTTGATTATTTCCTCTATGTCATACAGGAAACAGTAAGTGATTAATAACCTGCCTCAGTTTTACTTTCCCCTCTTGCTGCAGCCTTATTGTGAAATAATGTGACCCACAGATGTCTGAGCAAAACAATCCACTGCGTTAGTGACAGATGCTGTTGGGGCTTGCTCAGTGAAAGTGAGCTATCACAGGCAGAGAAACTCAGGTATTCCTGCTACTTTGATCATCTCTTTTTTTCTTCTGCATAAATTTTGAGTGTGCTGAAAAATCCCAACAAGGCACAACACAACCTACTCTGGAAAACAGCCTGAGGTGGCTACCAGTCCCAGAGGCTCAGGAAGAAGCTAGGAAGCAGATTTGCTGAAGAAAGGCAGAGTTAGCACTAAAAATTGGCATTCACTAGCTGTAGAAATGTTGGGAGGGATGTGAAGTGCACCATATACATCAGTGCTTGCTTGCTTCTTTCTCTACTAAAAAGGAGATAATGGAAAACAAGGCCTCTGCATGTAAAAAATGAAAACTTTCAGTCATAGTTAAATATATCACACGTCACCCTTGTTTAACATTGTCTGGAGTGAGTGAGTGATAGAAATTAAAATCTCAGAAATTAAAATCTCAGAACTAGTTTTAGTAGGATTTAGTTAGGAGGCTGGTGTATGGGGATAGTTGGCAGCAGAAATTTCCCAGTAGTAACATTCATAGAGTGGGGAAGATTCAGACTGACAGTCATTTTTATAGAGCACAAGTGTGCACTGAACTAAATTACAAGCTGATTGAATCTTTTAAGTATTGCTAATTGTTTCTACAATCAGTCTATAATACACTCTTCAACCATCAGCTAATGCACTGGAGTCAGCTGAGCTCATAGCTGGAGAGTGCAGGCAGCCCGGGTGTGTGGCATGTGTCAGGCTGGCTAATGGAGGCATGTCACCCAAACACTCTGCCAGATCTTTGTTTGCCTGAGTGGTTTTTACCAAAGGCATGTTTGAGCAGTAAGGAAGAGCAAAGTTATATTATATTTGGTAGAAGCAGAAGTATGAAATTGTACTATGTAAAGAAATAAGATTAAGTGGTGATAGTGGCCACTCCTTTTTATAGCAAATCAGAAAAGGAAGCAGAACTCACATGCACACAGATTACTCATAGTAGCTGGTTTGAACCAAGATAGGGAAGTCTGCATTTAAATTCACTCTGTGGAGAGAGAGGTGGTTACTGAAAATTTAGATTCCAACTGGAGAAACCTAGAAAATGGTCTACAAGCTCAATAATTTATCTGTTTAGTAAAGAGTTAACCAGGGCCCCAACTGCTGGAGGATCTGCAGGGATTTCTGATGTTCAGGGGGAGGGGTGTGTGTGGGTGTGTGTGTGTGGGGGGGGGTGTGTGTGTGTGTGTACCTTTTCCACCTTTTCTATTTCAGCAACTTTCCATTGCTGCTCAGAATATCAGTGCATACCAGCACATCATTTGTAAGCATTTTCTTGCCTATCAACTTTTTTAAAACAGCAAGAAGGAAAAAATGTTAGTTGTGAAAAGGAAAGGAGAAACTGAGATATAATTCTACAATGGATAGAAAGAATTACAGTGCTTTGCAACCCTACAGTTGTGTGCCACAGTTCATACAATCCAGTGCTTAATATAAGTAGCCAGGGCCTTGCCCTCTTGTTTCCAAAAGCCTGAGGGTCTTTTTCAAAGTCCTTAGCTCAAGGGGATGAAGGATGTTCTGCTTCTCTGTGCTCCCTCCTTTCGCCCTTATGCCATTTTCTTGCAGTAAGGAAACCTGAAAACAACAGTGAAGAGTGAACATCAAGGACTTCAGCAAAACCACTGACAAAATAATCCACAATCCTGCTCTAAAGAGGTTTCAATAGAACATCTGAGTTAAGCATGCCAATTACAAAGAAGCTCAAGTGGTCTTTGCTTGAAATTGCAAATGTACCACATTGCATTATCACAAGAATTCGCATGCAAGAACAGTTTGCAGATGGTTTGCATTGGCATACTTTATGTAAACGCTCTAGGGAACAGATGGCATCATGGGTTCTTGTGGCAAATGTGAATTTATAGCACTCACAACATGCTAAAGTCTTTTGCCTGTAGCTGAAAAGCAACAAAAATGAAGTGGAAACTCATCCCTGTAAATCAGTTTGCCAGTGTCTTTGCCATTGTAGCTATGGATAACATTTAGTTTAGTCTTTATTGTGAAATTTGAGTTCTTTTAATTGTCATCTACTTGCAATTGGGTGTGAGTATATGCAGCATGTGTCTATGTTTATTTGAGTGTGCATATGAAGCTTTTAAATTAATTGATATTGTGTAAAGAACAGAAAGTTGAGACCTCAACCATCATTTAATCCAAAGCTTTTGAATTTTTGATCCAAAATTGAATTCAGATAATTCTAATTTTCTGTTTATGCAGAAATTGCTCTGGGTAATCAACTGATTGAAAAAAAAAGTTGGCAAATATTGTCAGAAGGGATAAAATAACAACATAGGTTATAATTGTGAATTACTGACCTCAGTAATTTTGCACATACATATGCAGTGGTACGAGCATCAGGGCATATTAGTATAAAAAGTTACAGTTCTTTCTTGATTGGACAGAAATTGGAATTTGAACATCTTCTGTAAAGAGGAGGAGTTGTATAAGAAGCCAGACTTGGGAGAGGGGAGGGGGGAGGAATTGTGTAAACAAACAAGGGATTAGTTTAATTCCTTTGGAGCTATTATATTGAACTTAGAATATAATTATTATTGCGGTATATTCCCTAATTATTTAGATGCTTGTAAAAATTGATTTTATGTAAACACAGCTTGTTCTAAAACAGCCAGGTCTTTGCGGTGTACATAAGTTGTCTAAAATTTATTGACCTGTCGTTCACATGTGTTACTTTACTAGCACTTAATGGTCTGTTTAGATAGTCTTGGTGTGTATGAACTCCCAGTGCGCTACTCCAAGCACCACACGTTGACAGGTAGCTGCCATGTAGATAAAATAAGGGGCCCTACTCCAAAGCATACAGGGACACACAATCATTAGTTATTTTCTAATCTAAAGCAGGGATTTCCTTAGCAGCCAGAGGGAAAGAATCGTTCTGATTTTGCATTATCTCTGCAGCTGAGTTCGGCCCTAAGTCCTGAACCAATATGCAGGAAGGCCAAAAGCAAACAGGCAGGAAACCCAGCCTTGCACCAAATGGAGTTGATTTAAGGAGCCTGAGCTTTGAGGGTTTCTTTTTGAATGGGTCATGTAGACAGTGGCCAAGATTGGAAAATTATTTTGGCCTTCAAACACTCAGAGAAGATTTAAGACTGATAATGGAAACGTAAATTACTTTTGTAGTAGATAGAGAACATCTTAAAAAAATGGTTGTGTTAAAACTTTCTGCGGTGTTCTTTATCCTGTGTATAAATAAAGCTGTCCACAAAGAAAAACTTAAACAACATAAAACATTAATTCTTATGGTACTTATTCTCCTCCGGCTTAAGTGTGATTTTTGCCTTTTTTCTTGCTTGCTAGGGCTCCCATGTATTTTGTGAGTTGATACTGCTTTTTTTTCTTGTTTAGATCTCATGAAAAAAATTGTGCTAATGATCAGATCAGCCTAGCCCAAGTAACTAACCAAACCGCTACTCTGTTTCCACGTTTATGAGACTGAGTATCTCTAGACACACACAGCTTTTCTGGTTGTTGTGATTCTGGATCAGCAGCACAGTTATCTTATTTCGATGCAAGCAGGAGTTGCACCCCTAAAATCCACTGTTGGAGTGTCATCTGTCCTGCCCGACTCAGTGGTTATCAGTGTGTCTATGAACCATGAATACTTGGCCCATAAAGAGGTATTTATCTTAGCATTAAATGCTTGGTTTGAAAATGCTGGCCCAAATTCATACTAATACTTCATCATTCTATCTGAAAGCCTACTCTCAGAATGTTTGTGGCCCTGGGAATTCAGCAGCAAATTTTTCATAGGGAAACTATTTTATGTCAGTGTTTAAATATTTCATAGGACTCTTAAGTAAAGAATATATTATGTAACTATTTTCTTTAATATATGCAATTGCAGAATTGTTTTTCTGCCTTCATGTCAGGCCAAATCCTGCTCTATTTGACCAGCAATAATTTAGACTAAATATTATTTCCAGTGGATTTACATCTATGTAGCTTGACATGACAGGTACAGTAAGGATAAGAAAAATCAGAATCAGATTTTGTTTGCTGTGGCAGTAAAGATGTTTATCCATCCACTTTTCAAGCTACACTGACTTCTCTATAGACTGAGCAATCCCAGTATCCCTAACTCTTAAAAACAACAACAGAATCCCTGAAACTGTTAAATCCTTCACTCCTGTGACATGTACTTGGCTTTAAAAGCATACGAATTTAAAACATAAATAGCTATGGAAAATGCTGTAAAAATACGTTTTGCCTGTATTATTCATATAATTCTGTCTATACTCTTTTTCCCTAACATAGTATCATAAATTTTGTTAGTAGCCATCCATTAAAATTGACAATTAGAACTTCAAACAAGCAGGCCATTACCTACCTGATATATTTTAACATAGTTTATCAGGAATGGAAATGTCATGTAGACCCAATAGATTATGTATTTTGAGATCGGAATGGAGTTCACAGAAATAGTTAAAAAAATTTGAGAAAAGTTCTGCTCAATAACTCCATCTTACCCCTCTGCAAAATACGTCAATTTTGTGCTTAAGTTTAATATTTCTTTCATAGTTTTTTCCCTAGCAGCATCATGATTAGCTCAGGAGGGTGTTTAAGCCTAGATCATCAACCTCCAGAGCTGTCTTGTTTTAAATGGTTATATTCAGTGATAAAGTATTTGCCATCAGCCCTGTTCACTAACAGGTGGTCTCATTTTAACGTGCTGAACATAAGAAAACGCGGTTGAAGATAAGAAAGCTGCAGTAGTGCTGTGCCTCTGAAAGGTTTAGGTTTAGAGATTTTGCTGTTAAAAGTCCCCTTTACTGAAAGCTACACAGTTGTGTCTCATTATGCCAGCTTTTTCCTCTCTGAATATGAGGTACGCACAGAATTTGACTTTCCAGTGATTCCTACTTTTGGGTGGGATCACTGAAAGGATTTAAGGATTTCTTTCCCTTGGCCATAGTGCTCAGCTCTACGCCAGTCTGTTGCACTGTGCTGTACCTGCCTTGTTCCCTGGGGGATACAGGGCAAGTGTGAGGACTGGCTAGCTGTGGCTCCTTGGATCTCTCTGCTGCTGCTGGGAAATTGGCTTCCATGGCACCTGCTAAGGAGTGTATCCCTTCTCTTCTGTCATCTTGGCTAGGTAACCAACATCCTTATCCTGGAAGTAGTCCTGTCCCCCTCTTGACAGCGGACATTCAGGGGAGGGTAAGGAGCATATAGTAGACACATTAAAAAGCTTGCCTTTTTGGCTAAAGTTCTTTTAGCTAGACAGGTCAATGGTGACTGTGATGACTAGCTAACAGTTAGACAGAATTGGGACCAAACTAATGAGAGACAATAGGGTAGGGCCCTCCCAGAAGGGAATTTGTTATTGGTGTGATAAGTTTGGGCATTTGGGTTATCTCAACACCAAATTTTACACTTAGGCAAAACCCAGCAATTTTTACTAACCAGGATGCCACTTTTTCTTGTAACTAATTGGAAACCAGTAAAAGCTTCATTGTACTCCTGAAGTGTGAGTGACCATTAAGCTCACACCAGTTTAATGTCCCAGTGGGGGCATTGAGAGACATGTTGTCATTGCAGTTAAACTCCAAATAGGTGACCAGAAATCCCACGTGATAAATTGTCCTCTTGGTGTGTTCAAGGGATATTTTCTTAATTTTTGACTGTTTAAGAATGTCTTCAAAAGAGGCCTTGCGTCACTCCTACCTAAGCTGAAACCATTTGAGACATACATGCAGGAGAGAAAACAAAAAAATCTCTTTCCCCTCTTTCAGATACAGCTCCATATCTCAGCGTAAGAGGAGGAGGATATCACTGAAGGCACTGACTTATTGCATATATACTTAAATATTAGGCAGTACAAAACCCACAGAAATTCTGTGTTTTTACTAAGGGGATGTTATATAAGATATGTGAGTACCCAAGGATGGGCAAGCGAGTGAGGTAACTGGAAACTCCCAAAATTTTTGCATGGGCCCTGAAGGTAGTTGATCAGATTTCCTGTGTGAGTCCAATGAGGATATAAAAATGTTGCATAAATGTTGCTAGCCAAGTGGTGCCAGTTCTTCCACAAACAGGGAACTAACAGCAGCAAAGAGCTTTTGTGCAAGGACTCCAGCCCTCTGCTAACAATGCTGCTTGAAAAGATAGTGCCTGTCACAGTTCCTGCTTTCAGCCCACAGTTCCTGCTTTCAGTCCACTTCTCATGGGCTCGAAGTCTCACACCTAGTCACACAGGCTCTGTCTCCACTACAGTGTGTGATGAACCACCCTGAGAGGAGCCATAGGAAGCTCTTTGACTTGCTCAGTTCCTACACATGTTCCTGGTTAGAGTGGATGCTGCAGGGCTTCAAAGGCTATCAGAAAAACAAGCAGGGTCAGGGCAGAGACTGAGGTCGTGTCCTGTGATTTGTCCATACTGACAGCTGGCACACAGGCCTCCTCTCCCCAGCAATGCCAGGCATGGACTATGGGTCAGCTGAGCAAGGATCTCCACAAGTATTCCCAAGCCAATGCTGTGGGAAGTGCTTTGAATGCAAGCTGAGCCTCAGGGCTGAACAGAGCTCTGGCCCATTGTATTTGTACGTGAAGGTACAGTCAAGAAGAATTGCTGTGCCTGTGCACAGACCCTTTGGAATTAATGTGGGAGGGAGTTTGTGCTAAAATGTTCTTTTTTTGCTGCAGATTCCCAAAATGGACAGAGGGTCAGTTGTGATGCAAGGTGGTGGCTGCACCTTGGCTAAGGCCAAGGCTGATAGACAAGGCAGGTATACTTTGCTAAAATGCAGACATAAATATCTGTGTATTTTCTTTTGGCTGTGACAGTGTGGAATACTGAGCAGAAAAAAATATTTCTTTTTCCCTGTGCTTAACTGGCTGTTGCCCTGTGGTCACTAATAGTGGAGAGCTAGGCCTGGTATCTTCACATAAGCTTTGAATATGCTGTCAACTTTCGTGACTACAGATCTGGACGTTGGGGGGTAGGCAGGATGGACATGCCACCTTTCATAATATTCATGTTTTCCTATGTATTTAGACATACTTATGTCTATTGTTAGATTCAGATCCCACATCTATAATCTTTTTATTAAAAATTTTCTGGAAAATTGTATCTTCCCACACTGAAAGCATTTTTTTATGAAGATACTCTTCTGGTCTCACTGGCAGGACCTTACTAGCAGCATTCAGAAAGCCTCCCAACAGGAAAGTCATGAGCCCTGAAGCTGTAGCTTTACTTATATAGTCATTCCCTGCTCTCTCTCCACCATTTGAAGGCCTGTAAGATCTTCCCCTGTATTGTTTTTAGGATTATGTTTGTTAAAGCTAGTAAACTGAAGGATAAATCAAAGGGATTTTGTGATCATAAAGATTTACAATCATCACTATATTACATACTTGAGTAGGGTTAAAATAACAGCTCAATTTTAATTTAAAGGGGGGATGGGAAGAGTATATAAAGAATACTAGTTTTTATGTAGTTGTCTAGTAAACAACAACGTACAGGATTACACAGCTTGGACAACAGTTAGTATGGAATACAAAGCTGGTCTTTTCAGACTGTTTTCAGTACCTTTCTGTTGCCTCTGTTGTAGGTCCTGAATTAAATTTAGTATGTCTGAATTACTCAGTGTTACCAGTCAAAAATATAAAATAAATCATAATACTGACATACAAATTAAAAGGCTTAGTGATAGTAATTTAGAGTATTTCTTCCTTATCCTTTAGTTTCCTAGCCTTCCAACATGCCCGTCTGGTCATGTTTGTAGGCCATTCTTCTGAGCCCTCAAAGCTCAAGACTCCTCAGATGAAAACTGAGTTGCTTGCTTGACTGCTGAGACTTAGGTAAAGAGAATAAAAAGGGGTTTTAAATCTCACTATGAATTTTATACATTTGGCAAAATTTTTTAAGATTCTTCCCTTACCTTAATACCTTTCTGTAAGAGTAAGGGATAAGACAGGAAGTCTTAATAAAAACCCTTTCATTTAAAATCATCAGAGCATCCGCTGTGACTCAGCCTTGCAACAGCCATCACAGATCCTCCCCTTTGCCATATGGTTGCCCAGTGTAGCGCACATTACAAAACTTCCCTTCATACAGTCAACAACTCTAACACACAGAAGATATTCAGCCACCAAAAATACCTTCTGTAATGAGGAAAGAGCATGTGAGCTTGTACTTGGCATTTGTTTGCACCCTCACTGTCACCGTGCTGCAAGTGGTCCATGCAGCCAAGAGTAATTACGAGAGATGTGTTGTTTCATGAAGTACAGTGCAGGCTCTGTACAACTCTGCAAATGGCTGAACAGAAACCCAAGCAGCGTAAGGTCATGTTGGGATGAGGTGGGTGTGCGTTCAAGGGTAATTAAAAAAAAATTAAATTGAAAAGTGTTAATGTTAAACCAGCAACCAGCAAGAGGCTTTGTGAGGGTTCTTTTGGTCTTGTATGATGGAACTGAAAAACGAGAAAAAGGAAAATTAAAGAATAATGCAGTTCCATTAAAGGACCGTCTATACCTTGCAAAGGTGCAACAAATATTTCCAGCGTGGACTTTACCACTTCCCAATGAGTGATGCACCCAAGTTCCAAGACTTCATAAAGTCAGATGATGCAACACTTGGATCCAGTTTTTGATAGACTAGCAGAAATCTCACATGCAGGTGCAGGTCCCTGTTGTGAACTTGCATTTCATGCTTTGTTGACTCCATATCTAGTGCTTTGGAGAAAGTGAGGCACACTTTGAGTATCTTAAACCAGTCTAAAATCACAGGCTGGCTCTGCATTTCTGTGAAGAACATTACAAAATACTTTTGTTCTGGACCTTGTATGATCTCTTACTAAAGCCTCTAGCTTCTAGTGTCTAATATCCTAAAGAAGCCTATTAATTCTTTAAAAAGCTCTGCATTATCAGTTGACTTTCTGTGGTTCTTCTTGTCACTCTACTGTCTGTTTTCCTACTTGTCATCTTTTCTCTCTCCTTTAGTTGGGTACGTGTTTGAAGTTAGTTTTAAAGGAATAAAATTACACCCATTTATTTACATAGCAGCTGTCAAAGCACAATACTCTGTTCTCGAGAAGTAAGCACACAAAAAAAGGTTCATCCCCTGGTTTGTTATCTTGAAATTGCAGGGACTTGGGTTTTCTAAACCCTCCTCCTTTTTATGAGTAACGATTAAAAGGAAAAAAAATTCTGCCAGGAGCATGAAACCTCTAAGTTATTGTCACACTGGTGTCACTTGCGAAAGCCGTGTAATAGGTTTGTCGGACAGACCTTCACAAGAAAGAACCATCTCTGTATCTTTCAGTGGGAACTTGAAATAGAAAAGCTGTAGCTTAATTCCTTATGGTGTTTTCTTGGCGTCAGCTCTATCTCCCCAGCTCTGATTCAGGCTGAAAGAAAGGGCTGTTTTGTTTTGTTGTGTTTTTGCAAGAGAGTAAAATAAAATATTAACTGTGTTTTTCTTTTTAATATTGGGAGCATAATAAGGTCGCTTAAGAAAAAGAAAGCCAACTAGTAAGCCTGGAATGTCTCTCATTTCTTTAACAGCTACATAGTGTGCGCAGCTGAGAGCTGCCAGTTGGATCCTAGCAGGGGAGAAACCACTTTAGTTTGTTTGGTTTGTACATGGAATAACATTTTTCTTGCCGTGGAATACTTGTTTGTCATCACTCCCCTTTTGTGTTTATGTTCTGCTTGGAAATAGTCTCTGTGCTGTATATGCATTTGCCAGGATGTGCACATAAACAATGTTCCATTATGGCCCGCTCTGCATAATCCTTATTTACACCATATACATTCAACAGTAAACACGGTGGGGAATGACAGAGAGCAAACTCTTCTAGGCCCCTTTTTTTCAGTTAGTCCAGACTTTCTGCCATATGCTTGCTGAGGTCCCACTTCTATTCATGTTTTTATTAGGTAGAAAAAAAGTGTCCAGACTTCACACAAAGCAGCTTTTGTGTTCTCTGTCAAAAAAAATCTTCTCCTATGAAATGTTGATAGAAGTACCCAGAGCCCTTGTGGGGGTGCAGAGTTTGAATAGGCCCGTGGTGAAAGCACAGGAGGGGAGAGCAGGGGAGTTCTTGCTTCTTATGTGCCATGAACGAATATCACTTAACTTTCTTTTTCTCTACTTTTCTATTTGGCAACCAGGGTCGTACCCCTCATCCTCATGCTTGTTATGAAGGTGACATCTTTAAAGTGTTAAAGTCTTTCAGAATTTTATCTGGAAGGGATGAGGGAGGCAAAATACTGTTTACTATAGCATAAAATGGAAGTTTGACTTAGAATATACACTGTTTAGTAAAACTACAGAACCATGGAAAAAAAGTGTTAGAGTGGCATAAATCATTTTTAATGACTCTGTGCATGAAAACAGTCCGATTAGTTCTTTCTCTCATTGATTTTGTATTTGGTTAATGATTCCAGTTCTGAGATCATAAAGCTATATAAGATGTAAAAGATACGGGAAAATATCTTTAACCTCTACATTTAAACCATATGTTGCTTTTGACATTGAAATACTGCAATGACCTGGTAATGTTTTCCAGTGGTTTAATTTTTGCTGATGTACAAAAATATCACAGAAGAGCTGAATCGTAATTATTACACATGGTATTGCATAAATTTCTTCCTAATTAAAAAGCTTCTAAATTCTGAATAATCAATTTATGAAGGCATGTGGTTTTGACAAATTATACATTTAATTTCTAAAGATTTATTGGAAATTTGACCCGCAGCTAGTTAATTATGGTTATAGTATTCATGCAGTAATACTGGAGATTGATATAATGATATGGTTGCAAATCTATTTTGGTATCGCCTACCTTTGTAGCAGGACATGGGACATGGGACCTATATATTTTACCATCTTGTTTATGGTGCAAGAAGGCATTAGTTTAATGAAGAGCACAAATATTGGATAGGTGTTTGTGGCATTTTTATGAAAAGGTACTTTCAACAGAGCATAAGCATATTGAACTTAGTCCTTCAAGTTTTACCCTTTTAGAGGCTACATTTCCAGTGGCATCAGTGATAGTTTTAGATGAACGCAAAATATGAACTTTTTTAAAAAGACCATAATAAGAAATTAAATTCATTCTTGCTAATTAGTTTTCAGATCACAAAATATTTCTGAAGTATTCCTTTTTGGACTAATCTCCCATCCACTGTCTTGATACTCCTAGTTTTATAAAAGTCAGGAGGTAAGTCGTTGAAGATGAGCTTTCAAGATATCACACAAGAAGCCAAATTAAATAATAAATATAATTTTAAATGGTATCTTTCTATCCCATCTGGATTTACAAGTGATCTATGGGAACCATAGAAAGAAAATGCATAAGAACTTTTAGAGTGCAAATGTTTGGAAAAGCAAGGCATATCTTAAACATGTAGGCAGTCCTTTTAGTAACATACAAAGGTTACCCGTTTTTTAAAGCAACTAAGAAAAAAATAAACTCCAACAAGACTGTGCTATGAGAGCAAATTAATTTCTGGTTTCCTCTGACTGGTCTAAATGGGGCTCAGGAGCTGATACTGAGCAGCGATTATGCTTCATGAAGAGATGTTGGTGGGAGTTGTGCATTACAGGACCTCCCTGTGTTCATGGGTGAGAATGGTGGGTGAGGGAAGAGGAGCAGTAGAAGACCTAGTTCAAGGCTTTTCTCCACTGAACCTTCATCTGCGAGTGTCCTTGGGTCTTACTGAGGAAAGGAAAGGTGTAGCCTTAACCTGCTTATCTGAAATAGGGCAGCGCCTGCAATGCCTGCCATTCCAAGCCTTTGGTTAATGCCTGCACTACCAAGAGTCCCATTTTTTTGCCTGTTAAAAGAAGGAAAAGAGGAAATAGACAGATCTGATTTACTGTGACAGAAGATGGACAGAAGTTATGTGTATATCACATCAGCCTGATCTCTTATTCTGTCCACTGGATGCCTATCACCTCCTTTTTCCTAATAGTACACAGCAGTGAAGTTTGACCACAGGAGGGACGCCCTGAATGAGGACATGTGCCCTTCCTGGTCCCCAGGGACCGTCTGGCTCTCTTACAAAGGGGAAAACTAATGCAGCTGAATCATAACATTTTAAAAATAGAGAGGTTTAGGAGTCTTCATCTTAGATTTTGGCATTTTTAGATTCAAACTTTGTTATTTCTGATAACCAGATTCAAATTTTGTTATTTCTGATTACCAGGAAAACAGGAATAGTCACATTGAGTGACATTATATAGCCATCATAGTATGCTAATTATATATAATCTTTGTCCTTACATTTGTATAATATTTCTGCTTATACTTGATGTGTATAGACAGAAGTGTAATGCAGTTCTAAAACCAAAATGAAATGTAATGAAATAAATAGAGATTCCCATGTAATTACTTGATGCCAGTAATTAGAAAGGACTATTAGAAAAAAACCAGCTAATTTTATAAGATTTACAGGAGTTATCTAAGAGTTTACAATAATCAAACTGTACAATTTTGGATGAGAGCAACACACTCTCTGATGTGAAAAATTCTCTCGTAGATTAATTAAGTACTATCTCTACCAGCTGAGCACTTTTTTATGCTTCAGTAATTGCCTAGAAGTCAATGAGCAGGGAAAATTTGGGTGAGAGAGACCATTGGTACTCGATAAATGCAGTCCAGACAGCAATCCCACAAAGGATGAACTACTTTATAAGAAATACATTTTATGTTTTACATATGTCACAACACCTGATGATACAAAATATAATTTAGACCCACCTGAACTCCCTGCATTCTCTGTTCATTGTACCATCAGTATCCTGTGGTGAGTCAGATAGCTTTGCTTTTATTCTGGTAGCATTCAATGTATTTTTTCCAAAGTATTTTTGCAAACCTATGAAATTATTCTGTAGCAGGAGAAGGAAAAGGTCTCTTAAATCACTCCAGAGACGTTAAGTGGGAAAGAGTTAATCTGCCCTCAGGAGTTGCTATGTAACTGAGTCCTGCTGGGAGAGTCAGGGTTTCCAGCCAATGGGACTCATCCCTACAATACAATGCATCTATCTTGTGTTTCTTACATGTTGTCAGTTATTGGAGTTTTTTCCTGAACTGGAATTACACTCCTGCTCCTTTCATACTCTCCCACTGAGTCTTAAGTAATTGTATTCCACACCAAAGTCAGAAAATAACAGTACAATGGTGTGCATTTATCCCTGAAAATGTTACTTTGGACAACTCTGAGTAGTGCGTAGAAAGACCTCTCGTGCATCAAAACTAGGAAACTTTTAAAAGATGAGATTTCCCAAAGAACTTCAGTGTACAACACAAACACTTGCCTTAGATCACTTTCAGTCCTCCGGAGAGCCTTCTCCTACCTTTCTGTTCTCACCTGTGCATGCAGCCTTCAGCATATTTACTTGTGCAGAAAGAGCAGCAAAATGTCTCAAACTTAAATTGTTATTTCCTGCTTAAGGTATTTCAAGAAGCCAGCATTGATTTTCCCTGCATCCTGACTAAACTCTCTCCTTAGCTATTCCTCTTCTCTAAGGCCACTCAAGGCTTGAGGGCTGAAGTGCGAATTCTTTAATTTCTCCTTTAGAAGAGCCAGGTGTGTTTTCTCAGCTCAAGCAAGCTCTGTGGTTGCGCCAATATATTTGTATGGAAGAGGTGGCACTTCTGAGGGTTTTTTTGTTGGTTTGTGTTTTTCTTTTTTTCCTGGAGGAGATCCACCCACAGTCCCTTTGAAGGCTACTGATAAGATGAGGGAGAGACTAAGCTTGGCCTGTAAAAACACTACTTAGGAATCTCTGCTTTGGCTGTTGGCTTCTGATAGAAAGCAAGAGAGTGGAGTGGTATTTGTCAACATGTCGCTCAGCTCTCAGTAAGTTTTACACTTCACTTAGATCTTTGTGCCTCATTTTTTCCTGTGAGGTTCTGTCTGATAATTTGTGTTGGCAAAGCTCTTAGCCTTTCTTGCATGCTTGTGAAGTCTTACCTCTGAGCGACATAATGTTCCTGCATTGTTCAGCTAGCAGGACAGGCTTTACTAGCAGAGGTGTGCGCTTCTACTCTGAGGAAGTCTGTTTTAAAAAAAAAAGAAAAAAAAAAACCAACAATTTTTAGACAAATTTAAGAATCCAGCAGGTGGACCTTTAACATTTTTAAGTCTTTAAATAACATATATTCACTATATTGTCATTTAGTTTAGACATTTAGGATCTGATTGTAGGTAACGTCATGCTGTACTTTTTAAGGATAATTACAACATATTTCTCTGAATTGGGAATGTGCACACACCACATTCATGTTACTAAACTACCTATAGACTGAGACTTACTTTACCTAGTCATCAATCTTGATAATTCCTTGAAAAAGTTGGGCCACAACCCTGTCTTCTGGCATATCCTTTGGGATACTTCGTGCCAAAGACAGAACGGATGGATGCAGCAAGGGTGAGATCTCGGAGGCGTTTTGCAAAGGAAAGAGTATCCTTCCACACATTCTTCTTTGCATGTCTCTGTATGAGATTGAGTAAAGTCTGTTGTTCTGACAGTCTGATAACTATACATGCAAGATTAGTGTCCCATGAATGAGAAGCCTATTCTTGAAGATGTTTGCCCAAAACTCTGAGTGGATTAAAATAAATGCCTTTTTTTTTTTTTCTGTGTGATGACAAGGTCTGTGCAGAATAGTTCAGTCAGAAGAAGGCTCAAGATATCCAAATGAAGAGTTTTGGGCTGGTTTATGCAAAACCAATTTGATAGTTTTATAAATTAGTTTTATAATATAGTTTTATAAAACTTTTTATAAAAAATTTTTATTTGATAGTTTTATGAAGCCTAATATGCTACCTTACATGCTTAGAGACCACCTTGCACATCCTCCACCACATTTGGCACTAAAGGTCCCATAAGGGCAAAATATTCATGATACCTCACAATGGCTGGGGCAATATGCTGTTGACCAGCACAGTCTCTAACTGCAACCCAGATCTGTAAGTCCTCTTTGATTAAAGCATGTGTGTCAGTTATGATTCCCTGAGCGTGGACATAATATGTCTGGACAGTCGATCCCTTCTGTGGCCCAATATGGGAATCTTGCAGTCCAAGGGTATGGGAATTTGCAAATCTATTTAATCATGTGGGACTAGCTCACTGAAGCACGTTGAGACCCTGCAGACTTATCTTTGTTGGCTTAAATTTCAGAAGTCAAGTAGAATTTGAGGAACACACTAAAGAAAAATTTGATAGGTGTATTCCAATAGAGTTTGAAAACCAGGAACATCTTGTGAACATTTCAGACCAGGCATCATTGATCGTGCCACTGCTTGTTCTGAATGCGAGGTCCAGCCTAGCCTGATTTTTCCTGAGATCTCATCTATGTTTCAATGTTGCACTGGTATAACAGTGTAGGTGAGAAAGCAATTATTCCTTTTTGAAAGAGTTTTACTTGTAACAGCCCAGTCGTGGACAGTGACTGTAGTATAAAAGGAATATACAGAATCCTTTACCTGCTCAACAGTAGTTACACTATGATAACCTGTAAGCTTGTAAAACTGACCCTGTTAGTAAAGTTTACTTTTCAGACTACATCAATAAAGTTACAGTGATAACAGTGTACCTGAGAGGACATGTGCCCTCAGCTAATTCACACATTACTGATGGCATATGTTTTACAAAAGAAAAGGAACACCATTTCACCAAATATATACCTTAGTTTCTGAGTAATTCTACCTCATTAACAGCAAAAATTTATGCAGGCTGTTCCCAAACAGAAGGTACATCTGCATGATAAAAACAAAGGTGCGAATGTACAGTGTATTAGCATAATAGGCAGAATAGAGGTGTTGGCTTCATGACTGTCATTACTGGCAGATTTCAGGCTGTGTCTACACATTGTCATTGCTGTCATTACCTCTGCTAGCCAGGTAGCTATACTAGAACATTTTCCAGTCACTCCTTCATTTTGCTTTTTAAGATGCCCACAGATAGGATACTGGACTCTTCTTTCAGTGTTTGATGTAGGTTTGGGAATGAGCTAAGCAGGAACTAGATTGTCATCAATACACGTGTCAAGCTGCTGAGCACGGGTATATTGAAGTTTACATTAATGGCATAATCCAGTCCAATCTGCTTTGGGCTTTATGTGACCAGAGCTCCACTCAAGTGTTTCAGCTACTTCAGGTCTCTGGGATCCCTCTACATAGGTTGTCCTTACCAGCAGCACAGGAGCACAAGCCTTAAATGCTGCTTAATTCGGTCTTAAATAGGGCTTAGGTAAGGTTCAGTCTTTGTTAGAATATATGTATGTACTGAGCTGGAGTTCCAGTTTCTGCTTGGTAATTTTGGTCTTTTGCTGGAAGAAAGCCATCGAGGCTATCTTTACACTAAAAGTTTAAGCTGCCATTAGTGAACCTATAGAAACAGTTGTCCCACTTTCTATTCTGATTCTGGTTACAGCTAGGGTTGTAAGTCATCTATGTTTGGAACTCCCATTTATTCCGCATTTTCTAACATTATTTATTTATGTATTCCAAGACACCTTCCAGGATATCAGAACATCAGGAAATACTATCCTTTTGTTAGGTAATTTCTGTTTCCTTCCTTAAAGAAGGCAGAAACAAAGTAGCTACTCAAATATCCTTTTTGAATCTCTCTTTTAGTTTTAATGGACCTCTGTGTTCTTTTGCTTTCAGCCAAGCATGAGCATATTCGGCATATAGGAAACTTTATTGTTAGATGTAGTATTCTCTGCAGTTTAATATTCACCATTTCTACTTGCTCTTCTGCTCTTTCATACATCACACTTCTACTTTGGTTTTATAGATCTCACAAGCTTCATTCTCTCTCCATTATACAATGCAATGTGTCAGTGCCATGCATGGCACTCCAGTTACCTCAGCATTTCCATTATAACTCTGTTTTGAGGGATTTATAGGCTAGCAGTAAAAACTCTTTCTTGGCTAAGCCTTGAAACAGCAGTTTCTGGTCATTTAAAAAGAAAACAAAATGAAACAAACCTTTTTTTCCTCACTTCTGTTTTTTTCTGACAACCATTTAGCAGAGATGTTTGTACTGCAGGATCTTCCTAAACAGCAAGTGTAGATTCAGTATGTAGCCAATTTTAATCTAGTAATGCTTTTTCTTTTTATATCCTTCAAAAATACATATTGTTCTCTCTTTATGCATATGACATCATTCCCTCTTTGCCAATCTTTCTGGAGCCTACAGCAGTCAGCCTTTGTGGCCTCAGAGTGGTGTAGTTTGGTCTGTCTTCTTTATTTGTAATGTGGATGAGTTTTACAGTGGGTTTTTTTGGTTTTGTTTCGGTTTTGTTTTGGTTTTGGGGTTTTTCTAATAATTATCCTTTGTCTCAAAGCCCAGTAACTTACTATCTACTTCTGTGTCAAAGAGCTACAAATTTATCACAATCCAAAAAGACATTGGTTATATATGAATATCTAGAATATCAGGGCTATTACCAAAAACAAATTTGGAAGGGATATTAAATCTCATGCTTTAATGCTTAAGTGATTTGCTGTTAGAGAACCGGCTATTAGAGGACCTATGGGTGAGTTATACTTCACCATTCACTAGGGATTCCTGTATTTTCCTTAGAAAAGTCTAGTAGCAGTCACTCTTAGAAATAGATTGCTGAGCCAGATACACTTCCAGTTTTATCATATAGGGCAGTTCTTTTCCCCTGGCTCCAGGCCAAAGAACTGTATGGATTCTAAGAAACATGGTTGTGTGTTTGAGTTTGTGGAGATGAATTATTTTTATAGCCTTTAAGTTAAGCAATCAGCTTTAAAGGCAGCTTTACGAATACATACCCACTGATTAAGACAGACAAAAAGCCTTTATCAGTAAGTGATTCGCAGACTGCTTGCCCAAGTTCTGGTCTGGAGCTGCTTTTCCCATCTAAAATAAAATACTGCTCTGCACTGAATAGTCTTTCGCCAGTTGCTGTTATATTTCAGGCCTGAAGTAATTCTTCCTGTTATGTGCAAATTCCTGTTTTGGTCGTTGCAAGCTGTGTATAGTAGTATATAGCAGTCAGAAGAAACCCTTTTTTGACTTAATTTCACTGTATTTCATGTTTTTCTGAGTCATTTGCGCCATTTCATGCCAGTAATTTTACTGTTTTATTTTCTTCAGGGTGATTCTTGCTCAGGATTGATACTCATTTACTAGGCCTACCTTAGAGTTTTAAATATTCAGCCATTCTCTTGTGACCTAGTGATTTACTTCCCCATAATCTTTGACATCATTCATGTGCTTGAGACACGAGGAAAACATCCTTTAACACTAAAAACTACACGTAGTGAAGGGGGATTTCAAGTTTTCAGATTTGAAACCTTGTATCCTTGTATCACCAGTTTGGGGGGAGAAAAAAAAAAAGAAAAAAACCATCAAAGCAGACAAGTACTGTTTCATATTAACATCTATCGTCAATGAAGAGGTAAAAATCAAAGCCCATGTGTGAGGCAGGGTTAGTGAACTGCCAGTGATTCTCCCAGCAACTGACACAAAGGAATCTGTGAGTATCAAAGCTGAGGCAGCAAGCTTAGTGTCAGTTCTTGCCTAGGGAGTAGAAGAAAACATCACTTTGTCTCTGCTTTCACTGCTTAAACACACACATCATTCACTAGTAACCATTTACTCTGCTGTCAAAACTGTTTCAAGAGAGTGCTACATTTGATTAATAGTAAAATGGATGCAAAGGAAAAAAAAAGGCTGCCTCCCCTGAGGTACTTCTATTGGGAGAATTTTTGCATGTATTTCTTAATTTTTCCAACCTATAAATATGCCTGTAATGTTCAAGTACTCTGTTGCTTCTAGTAAAGTAATTTTTATTAGAGAGCCTGGTGTACTCATCCTAATTCTAGTTAATGCTCTCTCTCTCTTGGCGAACCACATTATGGCATCCTCAGCCTCTTGTACTAACGAAAAAGTGACCAGCACAACCATGTGTGCAGTACATGATTCATAGTGCTGCTTTCTGAATTGTCCAGTGGGTAATTGTAGTACAAAAACCAGAGAAACAGATGTAGACCCTAAACCTTGGCTGTAAATTTTTGTTTTATGATTATGGGTTTCAAATGTGCTATGTCACACTGACAAATATACAGTAACACCAAAGGAAATAGATTTCTGACTTGAGCTTGAGCTTTTTATTTTACTTATAGCTAAGAATATGTTTATTGTAAAGTTTCTGCTATCACAGTCTGAGAGAAAACAGATCAAAGCAATGATGTGAAATCACAATTTCTTTGCATGGATAAAGTGGAAGATATTGGAGAGTTGTTGCCTCCTTTGCCTCCTTGCACCTCTATGGGAGCTGGGTAGGCATTTAAAATATGTGGCAATACTTAAAGTTTCATCACATTTGACTTAGAGGGCTATTAGTTATCACAATAATTATGGTTAGTTCTGATCTAGATTAGAAAATACCCCCCATTTTATGATTTTTTCCTGATACTCTGTTTAAGAAAAATGAGTATCATACTATTTCAAAGTGAAATATGAGATGCATAGATTACTGTGTTATAGAAATAATATGAGAGCAAACCATTGGACTGTTTGAGGAATTTGCTAATTACATGTGGGTTTAGTAACAAGTATAAAAATTAGTGCAACTATTATTTGTAATAAAGCATGAGCTACCTGGCTCATTTAGATACAGTGAGAAAAAGTAATCTTTTTTCAGTTCATACACAGTGAAGCGTGACTTCCCGACATTTACTTTCAGAAGTTGCCAGTCTATGTTTTGAGTATAACCAACAGGTTTTATTTTTGAATACAGTATTCTAAGACTGCTAATAGAAAAAAACATAACTGTATGTTTCTGTTTGTCTGATTTTGTTTACTTTAACTCACATGGGCAACATGTTTTGCTTGGCATAAGCTTAAATTGTTCCAAGAACCTTGGTCCACACAAAAAGCTGTTTTCTCCGTAAATTGGAGACTGACAAAACATACGGTGTTTTATGTCATCCTTTCCAGTTATTTTTGTGGTGACACATTACATATTCCAAACTTCTCGTGTGTCCTGTGTCCTCTGGTTAGAAAATACTGTCTTTTAATTTAGCTTTGCTATTCAAAACAAAATTGTAGCAACATAGCCAGCTGAGATATAAACAGAAATTTAGCTGCTTTTCCACTTGCCTTTTGAATACAACAAACACTGTTTACTGTGCTGAAGCAGTTTAAACAAGCCTTCCCTGAAGGATAGGTTTTTTTGTAAGTGTATGCTGTCCATAAATTTTGGATTAGAGAGTTTCAGGGGCTTCTTCAGCTGGAGGGGTACAGGCTAGGGGACGACACCCCAAAGGACTCAGAAAGTCCTTAAAAAGTCCTTAAAAAGAAGCTGTTAAACTCTAGCATTTGTAACTCTTCTGCCTGAAGAAAAGACGGGAAGAGAGGCTGTGTGCTGCACGGACAACCACAACTCTCCTGTCGAGGGGAAGGAGGTTAAGAAAAGCTTTTGTTTTTATCTCTTCCAAAGGATTCGCTTACAGATTGCAGCAGCTCTTTTTGCTGGCCTCTAGTTTTCAATGTGGGTGTATCAGTTTCAGGGAACAAGTGTGTGTGCTGTGGGGGAGGGGGTTGTTTTGTGAGTTGGTTTGGGTTTTTTTTAATTCTTGAACCTGTGTGAAAAGTTTTGTTAATACAATCTGCAGGCATTGTCAGAGAGCTTTCGGTTCATCAAAGGACTTTTTGTGGAGAGGGGACACCACATCCATTAAAGTGGCTGCGCAGGTCCCAGGGTGAGTCTCTCTCCAGCATTTCTTTACGGTTGCCAGTGGTGCGCCATGCCTGCGTACAGTGTCCCCTTCTCTGCCCGACCCCCATGTTGGGCTTTGCAAGAAACAGGCAATAATCAAGCGTTTTGTTTTACAGTTTCCAAATCTGAGCTTCCTTGGAGCGGGAAGCAAGGCTCCTCTGTGCCTTGCTCCTGGGTGATGCTCACTCTGCTGGGGCTGAGGTAGCTTGGCTCATTCATTTAAAATAGAAGCATGTATGTGGTTATTGAGCTCATGTTCTTTCCACTGGGGCAAAGGGCTGTTGGTTTTCATTTTTAAATTGTCCATAGGAATGAGGACTGTTGGAAGCCTCGATGGAGTCTTTCTCAACGAGCAAGACTTTGCAGAAGGTAGTTATTTGCCTAAAAAACACAGAGCTCTCTGCTGGCCTGCTGCAAATGGTGGGTCAGCCCAGGGCTTGCTGTGGCATCCTGGCCACACACCTGTGAAGGCTTTGACACCTACTCCTGCCATGAGGGAGAGCTGCCGCCACTGTGTTTTCACAGAGACCTTGGTGGGTGGCAGCAGCCCCTTGACTCCAGAATGGCTGCGAAGGGGTGGCTGGGGCATCCTGCCCCAGGGAGGGGGTAGCCACAGTGTCCCTGCTCGGCACCATGGGCTGGGTTCTGTTCCCCATGGATTAGCTCGTGGCCTTTGTCCCCTCCCGGGGAGCTGGGGCTCATTAGCCCTCTGAAAGCTGATACAGCCCCTCCGGGGCCACGGGAGCGGCCCCAGCCCCTCTCTGCTAATCAGAGACAGGCAGGACCCGGCGGCGAGGCTGAGGAGGGAGAAGAGGCGATGCGTGGCTGCCTCCTGCCCTAGGCTCAGTGGTGGGGACGAGCACTCCCGGGCACTGCCAAATCCGGCCCATCGGGGAAGCCAGGGAGTGCTGGGTGATTTAGAAGCCAATGTGAGGGAGGAATGGTGAGGAGAGATGGGGCCTGACTCCCCCCGCCTCAGGAGGGACGGGCCCCTGAGATTCCCCGCTGGGAGTGGGGCTGGCACCGGCCATCGTCTCTGCGAGTGGTATTGAACGGGGTCCCTGCGGGTGGCATTGAGCGGGGTCCCTGCTGGCGTGTGCCGGGGCAGCGTTGGGATGAAGCTGCTCCGAGCCCAGACCCGCCGCCCCAGAAGCCGGGGCGAAGCCCGTGTCCCTGGCTGTGGAACAGCGGCAGCGCCTGCGCCTCGGTCTTGGCCTCTCCGGGGAGGAAAGGAATGTGTGTGTGGGGGGGGAGGCACAGAAGTTTTAGAAAATCGAACTGGAATTTAAAAATCCTCCCTTCCCTACAACTGCTGAAAACATCGCTGTTTGTTTCCCACCCCGTTCCCCTTCTCCTCACTGTTATGTGTTTTTGTTTGTTTGTTTGTTTGTTTGTTTTAATTCCTTTTTTATTTTGGGTCTTTTGGGAAGTTGGGCTCCCCGTCCACACCCGCCCGCTCGGGAAGTTGGGCTCCCCGTCCACACCCGCCCGCTCGGCGGCAGCGGGGCGACTCCGGCAGAGCTGAGGCTCGCCTTTGCCTGCCCGCCTGCCTGCCTGCTTTTTTTGCAGGGCTGCTGGGAGTTGTGAAGGCGTGTGAGAATCCTGGGAGCTGGTGATGTCAGACCGCTTGGGTCATTTGAAGGTTAGCAGCCTGGGAAGGGTTCACGGAAAGTTCACTCGCATATATTAGGCAATTCAATCTTTCATTCCCTGTGACACAAGTAGTAGGAAGTGAGCTGTTCAGAGGCAGAAGCATCTATTCACGGCCGAGGGGGATCCCGAGCCTCTACCGGAGCTGTTTTATCCCGGGGAGGTGGGCGATTGGCACGGCGTGGGACGCGGCACGCACCCGGCGATTGCCGCAGGAGCTGGACTGACTCTCAAGAAATTTTGGGGGAAATTGGTGGTAGCTAAAACTTGGAATGCGGCTCGCATCCCCCCATCTTGCTGGATTGGCTGGGCAGCCTGGAAAATGGTAAATGATCATTTGGATCAATTACAGGCTTTTAGCTGTGTTGTCTGTCATAATTCATGATTCTGGTCTGGGAAAAAGACCAACAGCCTACGTGCCAAAAAAGGGGCAGAGTTTGATGGAGTTGGGTGTACTTTTATGTGCCATTTTCCTCCACACCTAGAGGAAAGCACTTTTGCAGGCATTCTGTGCAAGGGGAATCATGTTTGACTGTATGGACGTTCTAGCAGTGAGCCCTGCTCAGATGCTGGATTTCTACACTGCGAGTCCGTCTTCCTGCATGCTCCAGGAGAAGGCTCTCAAAGCATGCTTCAGTGGATTGGCACAAACAGAGTGGCAACACCGGCACAGTGCTCAATGTAGGTCCCAACTGTTATTTTTCCACTTTAAAGCAATTACTATAATTATTATTGTTGTTGTTATTATTTCATTTATTTATTTATTTGTATGCGTTTAAAAAAGAAAGACTCGTAATTAAGTGCAGAGGTAATGAGGGGTGGGGTGAGTTTTTCTGCAAAATGTGGTTTGCAAGCTTTTTTTATCCATTTGGCAAGAAAGGAAAAAGGAAAGAAGCACCGGACTTCTTTCTGTTTATCCCTTCTCATGTGGCACATTGATCCTAAGAACAGTTGTGGAGCCAAACAGGAACACATAAAATTGTAATGTAATACAGCAAATACTTGCAAAACTCCAGCTAGTGAAGGATGAATTTATATAACATCTCTGTGATAGCTTTTTTTTTCCTCCTTAATCTAATTTTGTAGCACGTTTGATAATCAGGATGTATGTTGTCTTGAAGTGCATTTTAGCAGAGCAGCCAAGCAATTAAAATACTGCTCTCTACAGTTCTTGCAAAGATGTGGAATTGCAGTGGGTAGGTGCCATTCCAAAAATCAGACAGAAGTTTTAAGTTTCCGAAGAAAAGGCAATATTTCTTTGTACTGACCTTGCTGCCACCTTTCTTCTTCACTTTGTTGCTCTAAGAAGTTGCTGTTTTGCTAGAAAACTACTTACTGTGAACACCCTTTGAGTTTAACCATCAATTATTTCTATACCTTGAAATGCAGACAGCGTTGCACTGGTAACAGAGGAGTGAGAGTTAGTGGTATGACACTTCTGAAAATGTACTATTATTTTATAAGGCCTTGATTTGTTACTGAAATATATAGATGGTAAACGATAGCAGTATTTTAACACCCCAGTTTCAAGTTTGAGAAATGACAAAAAGTGCCAGAAAACACTAGCTTATACTCTGCATAAAAACTTGCAGGATGCTTCACTGCTCTGACGGTGATTTAGATAAATGACTTGGCTATCTATCAAAATGTTTTTAGCACGCTCTCGGGCACTTCAGTATGCCATTAACTGTATCAATCTGTTTTAAATTTTCGTTTTGCAGTATGTTAAAAAGTTAACTAGGAATTAGAAGAGTTCTCCCTTCAATATCTCTGAGGGGTGGAGGGAGGAATTGAAAAATAAATGTAAAACTGTTTGGTGAAATAATGCGTTTCACTCTGCTCAAAAGTTTTCAGTCACCATATGACGTTTGCGTGGGTTGAGTAGTGAAAACAGAATTGTAAAGAACGGTGGCTACCAGCCTACAACACTGCAAATGATTTGATATCTTTACAATTAAAAGGAGACTGTGAAGTTCAGCACGGGATATTTATTTTCTTCGCGCTGTTTTCAAAATGCTTCAAATAAATTATGAAACAAAACTTTTACTTCAAAATAATGTTACTAGCTACAGGAGAGCTTCAGTTAGCAAAAAACAAAAATCCAAACCAGATGTTTTACTAAAAATGTGTTTTCCTCCTTTTGTGGTTTAAACTTTAGTATAACTTCAGCGGTGATATTGCGGAAACTTGGAATTAAATAAACTTTGCTGGAGTAGGAGGAATATACTGTTGTTAAAAGCTTACACTCACAAAATATTCTTTAAATAACTTCTGGTTTTAAAACGTCCTGCTCGTTCTTTTGTATGTTGTTAATACCTAGAAGCAGGATTCTTAAAAACAAAATGTATGGCGTTTGTTCTTGGGCAAGTTAAACACAGGATTACCCTTATCAGAATGGAATGAGTAGTAAATATGTCATTTGCCTAGGGCCTGTGATAAGAGACAAGTGTTGATAACAGCAAAGTTTAGCTAATCAAAGAAACTCATATTAACAAGAGTAACTAAAAATACAGGAAAATGCATTCAGGAATCCAGTCTTGTAACTTTGTAAGCAATAGGATTAATCTTCACTGCATGGGAATTTAAAATTGGGCCGAAACCTGAATCATAATACGATGGCTGTAATTTGAATTGTGAAAGCTAATGTATAGAAACATGGAAAAACAATTTAGTTAGGATCCAAATTAAGATTACTGTTTGATTACTAGAGCAAATTTTGTTTTCAATTTTGAAGAAAGTGTAAGCAGCTTATGCATATGAGTAAATATATAAATGGATTTTAAAATACCAAAATTCTCTCAAAGTGTAAGATTTTTATCTGGCATCTCATGAAAATAATAACAAAACCAGATTTTTTGTGGTCCAGAAAGCTTTTAATAGTTTAAAGGTTGCTCCAGTGCTTATAAATACAAAGATAGCAAAGTTTAATTCTAACTCAAGCATTTCCTGATTCTCCTTTTTTTAAGAAAATCTCTGTGATTTAATGGAATGTAATAATAGCCAAGTTTTGTAATTGTTAGATGTGTGATAGATAGGGTTTTTTTTGGTCTACTTTGTTGTTTTATTTTTGGTTCTGCAAAAAAAAAAGGCAGTACACCTGCAGCCTTTGCTTTAGGCCTTGGAAATATTGCTTTGATAGAGACGTGATTGTAGAGTAAAGCATAAATGGCTATTGAGGGAATAGTACATGGATAGTGCAGACTCAGAGCAGGCCAGTAACAATCCCAGACAGCATCAGGGTTTCAACTGAAACGCTGGCAAAATTGGCCATTGCAGGGTTTAGGGCAGAATGCTGTAGGTCTCCAACTTCAGCACATCTTCAGTACGTTAATCCTATTACGATTCACTAAGCTAGCGCACTCCTGCAGCATCATGAATTTTCTAGTCCACGAGGGTCTGCAAAGTAAAAATAGAGGATAAGGCACAACCCAAACATGACCTTAACTTGTGTGGTATTTTTTTCCTCTCCCCTGTGGGAGGAAAAATCTGCCATGGGTTTACAGTGCAACTGTTAGCCATTGAGTATTGTGCGATGTTTTACAAACACGCAGAAATCGCCCCTAATTTTGCACTCATATATGTTGATGTTTGATGTGATATTAGTTAGGAGATTTAAAATGAAATTATTTGTTTGCAAAGAAAATTATGGACTCCGAAATGAGAGTAGAACCAACTGCACTTTTAATCATAATTCATTCTCACTCCTTTTGTCGTAAGATAAAAATCAGGTCAGTATAATCAAATTAGACAAGGAGGGTTCTTAAAAGAACAAAAGAATTGAGATTGCAAGAATGAATAATCTATAGTTTCTTAAGTAAGGTAGAATTTTCTGCTCCCTTGTAGTGCAGCGGCAACAAACACTGAGAGAAAACCAGTAACTTTTGGTGAAACATGAGCTAACTAAATACTGCAGAAGTGGGAACAGGACAGGTCCTGAGAGAGGAGCTGCAAAGAATGGTGATTTGACCTTGGAAAAGCCTATTAAAAAAGTCTTCATTAGTCTTCATTAATTAAACAGGCAAAAAAACAAATGAGCAGGCCCAAAACAAGAGTAAGTTTGTTTGTCATTATGTAGTGTTTCAGCTAATTATATCAAGTAGAAGACTACTGCCTACTGCATTTCCTTAGGGTTAGAAGCATGAAAAATTTGATGAAGGCAAAAGTTATGGATATGGCAGCAGAACACATTGGGATGTTGAGGCTCGTGTAGTATGCAGTTCTTATTTCAGTTTGGTAGGAAGTGTTTGCCTAGAGAGGAGCTAGCGGGTGTTAACTTTTAGAAAGTTCGTGAAGATGGGACTCCAGAAGGTGTATGTTTTCCTTCAGAATTCTGGATTATTGCAATGTTTGGGTCAGGTTCTCATTCCCTGCAAGCGCTGGAAACATCTGTGCTCAACAAAAAAAAAAGCTCACTACTTTATTTTCTTTCATCTTTCTGAATTTAAAAACAAACATTTTGAAGTGAAGGACTTGTAATCTGCATTCCCAAGTATCAAATTGCTGCAGGTGTGTTTGCTAGTGCCCAGAAGGCAAGATCTGTTTGAACCAGGTTATTTTCTTTAAAGTTCATCTATAAACTTTACAGCTAAATTGCTTGGATTGATTTGCTTAGGGATACAGTCTTTGTTTAAATTTTTATACTTCTAGCTTAATGCCCTGAAATATGTTATTAAAAAATGTTTGTTTCTGATCCACTACATAAAAAGAAAAATTGCATGGGGATATTTTTCTTCCAAATTAATTGAACGGAGGAAACTATTCTCTACATAGATTCTAATGCAGTTAGCCTGATTCGTCTGCTGGCACAGGAAAACTCTAATGGACACGCACCGCTGTCAAAAACTCCTGCAGACAAAAATGATGAGAGGCGTTCGCTGGTGAAGTCAGGGTGGGATAAGCTTGGAGGAAAAGCAATGTATCTTTGGGTGACTCCCTGCTTGCCTAATGAGTCTGTGCAGCAAAGGTGCAACTTGTAAGAACAAAGCCAGGCTGGTGAGGCGATGCCTTGAAGAGGGTGAGTTAAGGAGTTGAAAGACCGAGATAGTGTTTCAAACAGCGAAGTTAGTCATCCTCACATCCAGTTAAATCCCCACTTACTGCTGAGCTGTTTTTGTTAACCATGTGTGCGTCACACCAGCACTGCAGCCCAGCCAAGGTGAGGGGCTTTGCTCAGGGGCGCACGGGGAGTGAGGCGCCCTGGTCGGCAGATTGTGGTTTCACCTCCCCTAAACACGCCAAAAGACTGGTTTTGCTCAGGTCTAATTTATATACCGCCCTTTACGCAGCCGATGAAGTGCGGCTGTGTTACACAGCCAGCATTTAGATTTGGGAGTGGGGTTGTGAAAGGGACATTGTGCTCAGAAGGACTGCTGTCTGCCGCGGTCCGGCCGCGCTATGCCCCATCCTATTGAGACCTCAGAAGCAGAGCACAGCTGCGATGAGTTTCCAGATCTGTTTGGCCGTGGGGACCGGCACTGGTATGCGTGCGAGCCGGGGGGGAACTTCCCTCTCCCCTCACAGTTTCTGCCTAGGGGGCTGGCAGCAGCCTCTCAGCAGTGAATTTACAGGGGCGGGCGACTGGGGCCAAATTAGTTGTGGTTTCAGAGGGCTTTCCAGAGCTCTGCTAGGCTGTAGCACGCAGCCCCATGAGGAAGGATATCAGTTGATGTATAAAATGGCCAAGGAACTTTGGTAAATAGACTTTACCCTTCAAATCCAGAGGTCCTGGCAGCGGCTGTGTGGGAGGGTGGGGTTGTACTTTTCCCCTTCCTGTACTTGGACACTTTTGATTATCCAGACTTTCTGGGACTGAGCAGGGCTGCCTAATAACAAAGCCTGCATAATATAATTGCCTAAATAGGCCTATTGTCCTTTTCAAGTCACTGTGCTGTGAAATCTTTCAACTTTTTGCTGAAAATGTTGTATCTAATGTTTAAATGGCTTAGTGGCTACGGAGAGGAGGGGATTCTTTTCCCTCATTTCTCATTGCTCAGTGGTTGAGAATCTGATTATATTCCTGCTCCTATTGATGTTTACTCCTTTTGGGAGGCAAATATTTTAGCCCCTTCTGGCAGGGTAAACTGCCAAAAGTAATAGGCCTGGAAATACAAAGCTATGATTGATTTTGACCTTTGCTCACGTGCATGAAGCCTGTCCCCATGCACTGTGACCCATGCCACTTCTTGCTGAAATCCAAGCCCTTTCAAACCAAATGGAACCACAAAAATACAAGCCACAAAATGGTCAAAACTATTTTAAACTAACAGAATAATAATTTTGTCAGTGCTGCAGAAAAAAATATAGGCATGAGGGTAACAACGCTGAATTTTCTAGCAGGCAAACCAAGAGTAATGTCTTTCGTCTACTGCTGCCGCCTTTTTATGAGAACCATATTCTAGGTATAAAATAAACAAACTGGTATCATGTGGAAATGATTCTGTGCAGTTTTTTGGTCAAAGTAATCTTAGCTGTTCCTCCTAATTGTAATCTGTAAACAACTTGCATCCAAAAATGTGGATTTTAAACTTTTTAAAAATAATCTAAGGTCTGGGATTTTACTAATTTGTCGTTGCATGAGCAAATGTGTTTCAAAAGTTAAGAATGTCAGAAACAGTAGCCTAAAGTTAGCATCCTAAATCCACATTTCATGGCTTCATTTCCAAATATGCTGAGCATCTAGGAGCTCCCTCAGCACTTTTTAAAACAAGCCATGTATTTGAATGACCAATTACTATTTAGAACCTTCATTTAATTATTAAAAATGTTTACAGGACTGTTACACTTCCCCCAAACTATAGGAAAAAGTAATTCAGTGACAGAGTTCACAACATCAACAGTGAAAATAGAGACATAGGACAAAGTAGGACTTGTTTATAAAAACATTTTACTCTCTTTCTATAAATTTGCAAGTCAGCCAAGGTTTTTTTCCCCTTTATTTTGCCTGATTCACAGGTTTCTCTGATTCTCTGTTTGCTTCCATGCATTAAAGTCTGCTCATCACATATTAATTGTGGTATAGATTTTAAGAGCTAGATTATCTTCTTCATATACTCACTTATTGTTAGCAGCTGCTCAGGATTGTTTTCCCAGTGGCAGTGAATTAATATGACTTTGGTCACTGTGCATTTTGCTTATTTTGGGGAGGAGGGAGGGAGGAGGGGAAAATCTAGCTTTCTTCAGCTCATTTTAGTAATCTGAATAGGAGCGTAGAACTTGCATCATGTGACAGGGCAGCTCACCAGCATGGGGTCCCTGTGTGAGAACCTCCCTTGTACATGACAATCTGATAAGGATATCATGTGGTTTAGAAACACATTCCCACAATGTTCACTTCTTTGTCCCTTTACTTGGGAGTGGGTAGGAAAAAAACTTTTAACAAACTAATGCTAGCCCTTATATAACTGACCCCACTTTCTTTTAGTGTTCTGTGTGAGCCTTACAGCTTCTTCAAATACTTTTGTTAAGAGAGATGGAAATATAATCCAGCAAGTCTGTTTTAAAGAATCCTAGACATAGAGTATATAATATACCTTCTATTCCCCTTGGACAAGGTGATTTTTCTTTCCCCTGCTTATACCCTATGTAAACTGAATATTATAAAACTACATAAGTTAAATATACACATGCAAGTGACACTTGTATAGGTTTAATAGGTTAAAGCTTGAATGAGTATTTATAAATTCTGAGAGTACTCTGGATCTTCACTGCTAAGGACATGATGTTAAAGTCCATCCATATTTTGAAGGGATTTCCGTTCTATGCACTTTCAGTGACTTACATTTTGCCCTCTAAGTGCATCCCCTAAGAAAAAGAGCAGAAAAATGTCTCACAACAAAGAGATTTTTTAGCACCGCTTAGTTTCTTTTAATGGTTTGGAGAATCTCTTTCTGTTGAACCATAATATTTTTCTCTAGGCTCGCATTGTATTTTTAGCAAGCATCTTTGAACAATGAAATGACAAATTAAGTACATCTTTGTCTTTTACAGCCTTATCTAGTGAAGCACTTAAATGCACTCAGCCCTCCACCCTTGATTTTAATAAGAGTTTCAGACACAGAGCGGTTGTTTGAGTGAGTCTTTAGTGTATTTATGTACCAATACTTCTATGATATACTAGTAAAAGTTCATGCCACTGTGCTGCAGGTTCAGCACAATGAACATCCAACATTGCTTCTTAAAAAGAAAGAAGGTTCATTTTTCTTTTAAAGATATATGACAGAGGTGTGGAGCAATCAAACAGGTTGACTGCTATTGTACCAACCGGACACAACAGCCACAGTTTGATTTAACACAGATTTCCTTCAGTGGTGCTTTGATTCTAGAAATCCATTTGTGCCTGTAAGATACAAACAGTGGAAGGAATAGTTCAATTCTCCCTGCCCCTCCCAAGAAAACCCCCCAAACCAAAACAAAAAAAACCAAAAGAAAACCAAACAAAAAAAACCCCACCCCACCAAAACAGCTAAAGAACACAAAAGGTGTCTTGAATCCTGCGATTTTTTTTTTATTATTTTTTTTTAATCTGAATGCAGCTTGAGGTGTTCCCGAAATGACCATTGCGCCACTCTGGTTGTCTTCTCTGCCAAGCTGGCTGGTGGCACAGCAGCACATCCTATAGAGGTGTGTATTTCATTTCCTACTGGACTTCCATGTCATCTTCCAGTCTTGTCCAAGAATCACTTCTTCTGCCAGCTGGTGACTGATACCAAGAGGATTCCTAGGTTCCTGCATGATAAGTGAATGTAACAGCATCTGAGTTGATTTAAATTTTTCACTTGTTCACAAATCTGGGACAGAGGTGTTCAGGCACAGTGCAACTCTACCCTGGCTTTCAGGGGTCTCAGAGCCTCCAGCACAGTTCTCAGGGACTGTCCATGGGCGGAGCCTGAGGCAGGGAGCAAGCTCTTCTGCTGCTTAAATTCCTCATCTTCTACCCAAAAACTCACAAGGAAGACCCGTGTTGCCTGTCTTTCCAAGACTGAACGTTCACTCACACAGGAGAAAAAGGAGTTGGAAAACTGTGTCACAGTGCCATCTGGCGATACCTGATACCCGGACCTTCCCCTGGGCAAGGGCTGTGGATCTGCAGGCAGATGCTTCCCCCCAGGACCCTGGTTAAAGGCGCAGGGAAAAGCCTGTGCTCCCCAAAGCTCGACTGCCTGTGGGGGTTTTGCATAACTCTCTGGGTTGCTCTAATCAAAGATCCTAACTTCTCTACAAACCTTCCCTCCTTCACAGAGATCTGCCCTCACTGATCCACCAGGCTGCAGTTTCTGGCTTAGGGGACAAGACAAAAGACTAGCTAAAATGTCACGCATGGCTGACCTTTTTTATTGTTAAGATCAGGTCTTGAGTTTGGGAGGTTCTTTGTTTGGTTTCAAGTCATTGTTCATTCTTCTGCCTCTCAACTTTTGGTCTCAGGAGGTCTTTCTTTTTTCCCCTCATGATGCAGAGTATTCCTTTGCATTGCTTTGTTCTTTGATTTTTCTCTTTTCATTCAATTGAGGAAGAAATTTTATTAGTTACTGGATCAGGGTATAAGTCAGATCCTCCTTAGTGGCTGGCTGGAAGGTCTTGGAGACCTGTCTTTCTAAAGATCCTTCTGATTCCACCCCACACTTTGAACCAAGGTGAAAAGTGCAGAACAAATGGCAAATCACCTATGTCTTTCAGTGTCTTTGATGATGGGGGGCTAACAGAGAAAGATACTTTTCCCAAGGCTTCATCCCACAGTGAACCTCTGCCTTCGTCTTTCCGTTTGGAGAGCACATTCCGGCTGTGTTTTTCTAGTTGCCTATATAGTCACATGCCATGCAAGTTATGTGAACTGCTCATCTTTCTATGCTTTGCACGTATTGCAACACTCGCTAATCTTGAGACCACACCAAGAAGGATCCATTATCTCCCTGAAGTTTTGAAAAGAAGCCTTCGGCTGCCTGCAAGAAGTCAAAGCTGACTCACATCCTTCTGTGACTTGTTTTGGTGGTTTTGTTTTGGTTTTTTTTTTTTTTTTTCAATCTTATCCAAATCCTTTCCTTTCTCTCTGTTTTAGAGAGGTCCTGCAAGACTTCACGGTTAAAGCAGGAGCTGTGTGCTAGGAAGCACTGCATGTCTGGAGGCAGTTTGGGAAAATAGCTGTTCTCCCTGAAATGGAGTCCATTATGAAAGCTGCAATTGTTCGCAGGGGCTGTTTTCACCTTTACCAAAATGTGAAAGCAGAGCTCAGTTACAGCATGGTACACTGGCACTGCCCAGTAATACCATGTTTGTAATGCTTTTGCTAACTTGAATTTCTGTGCAGAGCAAGAAAATACTCTGACGAAAAGAAATGAGGAAGGAATGACGCAATTAAAGGAGATTAAATCAGAGTATTGGTTTCCTTGGAACACGTATTTGGCTTTTTATCAACAATTTTTTCCCCATTTTTCAAATAAACACATATTTTCACATGATAACTCTATTTGAAATATTAATGCTTCCAGGGCTGCATTATCTTTGTTTCTTCATCAAAGTCCATTACTATGAAAAGGCTGCTGTTCCTTAGGCTGTTTCAGCTTCAGAAGAATTTTAGGGCCTGGTCTATTGGAAAGCTTGGGGGTATAATTAGTGAAAATGGAAATAGATGCAAGAGAAATTTAGTTCCTGATGTTTTAATTTAGTGTGGTACTGCCATGTGTTGTTGAAGAGGATTCTTAAAGGCAAACATAATTATTTCATTATGGTCTTCAGAATGCTTTCATTGGTCTTAATGACAAGAAGCTGCATAAGGAGTCATACATTTTAATTAGACCTTCTTATATTTACATGAGATAAATTACAAATAATTGATGAAAAACAAGTCTTCTGAATGGATGATTTCACACAGAGCTCTGGTTACAGTTTAATGATAAAACATTTCTCTTATTGCTTTGCATTTTAATTATCTAGAATTATTACTCTGGCAGAGTTCTCAAAATACTGGTATTTCCATCCATTTCATTAGATTCACAACTAATTTCTATGAATCTAAAGAAAGAAGGTGTTTTTCAACATATATACCTTAAAATCAGTTTCCAGCTTTATTAATTTCATTTTGCATTCATTTCTTACACTTAGATACTTTTTTTGGTGATAAACTCCAGTAAAAACTAGTAGGAAGAGGAGTCAGACCTGTTCCTATGTCCTCAATTTTCTACATAGGTGCAAGTCCAACCCAAAACTCCTGTAGAGGTCAAGGAGCAAGTATGAAATTGTAGGACTTGTAGTGGAATTTTCTAAGGAAAACTTGGGTGCGTCTTTCTCACTAGCCTGGTTGAAAGTTTTATTCCTTTGAAAACCCCACCAATACCTTTTTATAATTGTGTGTAAGCTTGTGTGTGCATTTCAAATACCGTTTTTTTCTTTTCTTTACCCCCTTGATTGGACACTTTCTAATACCAGGATAAATTATTTTAGAGTTTGGCTGTTTGCAAGAGTCTTTCACATTTGCAAGCTCTTCAGCCTTTCATTTTTGTAACAAAACATACTTCACATGATTCATTCCTCAGAGTGTACTGAACGCTAATTGTTGTTATTGATTTTAAATTTCGCAACCATTACAAGTAACCCAGATGAGTGGCAGATAAAGAGTAATAATCCATGGAGTTCTGGAAGTGTTTCATGTTTGTCTGTAGTACTTTACGTGATCAATAGTAACTGCCCCATTGAAACTAACTGCTGTATCAAATAACAGTAAATCAAATGAATGTGCTTGCAGATTATTTATTGAAAGCTTTAATTGTTCACTGGGGCCCTTCTTATCTCGGGAAACAATAGAAGGCAGTGATCAGGCAAACTGGTTTGCAAATGCCGGGGGTGCCATGAAACAGGGGTCTTCCCTGTGCCTGGGTGGTATGAGAGCTTTCCAAAATATGCCCCTGTCCCACTGGGATTGCTAGTCCCAGGGTAAGGTGATCAGAGGTGAGTTCTGAGCATTCCATGAGTTCTCACAGGTTATGATTTTTTTTTAATTGCTGTTTTTATAGATTGTCATATTTAGATGACAAACTTGTATCTGGTGGATAAAGTGGAAAAAGAACTAAGAAGATTCCCCCAAATTTCCAATAGGTCCACATAATGAGACACAAAACAAGATCAGAAAGGGAAGTAAATGAAATCATGCTAAACTTACTCTGTAGAAAGCTTACCTAGATATATTACAGTTTGGGGCAATTATATGCTGCTGTGCAGTGGTCAGACTTAGACATATACTAAGAAATTAAAAGCAATGTTTTCTAACAGCTCTCTGGCGCTGTATTTTACTAATTCCTTAAAATGGCTGCTCTACCTTGTCACAGTGATTCATGAAATACTAAAGCCACAGGTTAGAGGTTTTCTGGATCTTAAGATAGTTTCACTGCTATCTAATTTTTTTTAATAGCCTTGGCATGTTGTCAGTAATACTTTGGTGGGGCTTCAGAATCCTTTCAGTATGAGCAGAGGCACTAAATGAGTCCTTCAGAAAATTTGGAAAGATGGCATTGAATGAATTTTCATTTAATAGTATATCTTTCTAACCATGACAATTGGAAAAGCATTTTTAAAGAGAGTTTAATTTCTACAGTAAATGATGACCCAAATTTCTCAAACATGGCAGGAAAAGTCCAGTGTCCCCCCCCCCAAAAAAAAAGGTGTTTTGTGAAACATGCTTATGTGCATATGTGTAATATTGAATATTCATAATATAGACATTTTGAAATTATTAGATCATGTTAACCAGAGATTTTCTGGATTCTAATCCCTTTGGAAAATAGTAACTTCCCTTTTTTTAAGAGGATGAGTTTTGCCTTAAGTTTCTTGGGACATCAGGGATCAGGACAGAATACTGCTTTTCCAGCTCTTTGGAAATAAAGTACTATCTTTTTGCCATATTTTGTATAAAGTATGGTTGACATTTTTCCTGTTTGCAAGACTAGGATATTGCAGTTAATTGTGAGCAGCTTATCTGGGGGAAAAAACCCCAAGTCACTGTTGAAGGTAGGTATTGAATAAGAAAGACCAGGTCACTAGGAAATGCTGTTAGCACAGAGGTGTTTGCCTGCAGTACAGTCTGTGCATACTTTTTCTCTTCTGAATGAGAATGGTAATGACAGACAACATACAGGTGAAATTATGAGCATTCCTCACTCCAAGGGTTTAATAGGAAAATTCACTGCAGGTAGAGAATAGGAAAACAGAATACTGGAAAATGTGCTCTCCAGTCACGGTACTCGTCTCCAGGCTCTTGTGAATGTCTTATTTTATTGATCTTTGCTCTTCTAGGCAGAGTGTGGAGGTGTGCCCTGAGCCACAGTTAGAGTGCTGCTACCACTTGGCTCGAGGACACCACGCTCCTTCCCAGCTCTTGGCTTCTGCTGCACCTACTGTGAGAGGGGCCGAGGGATGTTTGCCAGGTTAACTGTGACGGTGGAGAGTTAAAAGAAAAAAAAAACAAACAACAAAACCACAATATTCTATAAACTCAATATCAAGGTACTGTGAATTCCAAGGAAAGGAAATATGGTAGTGTTTTAGTTTTCATGTTACCTGGTTTAGTTTACATGGTTACCTACCTGCGTTACCATTTTTTGTCTGGCAGGTATTCAATTCAGAAGTATTGAAATTCTGATCAGGTGAGCATTACAGGTTGGTGAACTCTATATTTTATTTGTCCCCTCAAAAGATAGTGGCAATGTGCAGTTCTTAAATATTCCTTTCTTAAATATATTGGGGTGAGCTGCTCTTAGAACATGGTCTGGCATGCTATGCCCCTGTTTTGGTCTCAGATATTGCAAATATATGTGTGCTGGAGGATGTCAGCAAGGTTAAGTTTTGGTCTCACTGCCCTTCTAGTTGCAGATAAGCTCAAGTGATGAAAGCCATTTTTTCCTGTTATTGTGTCATGTCTAAATGGAAATAACGTATTGTTTCAATTATACCCCCACAGTTGCAGCAGAGCAGCAACGTGGGTGCAATTAGGCTAGTGTAAGGAATAATCTTAACACTTACTCGGAAAGTAAGCTACATGGATGTAAAACATCTATTTACAAGCAAAGGTAGCCCAGGGTTCACTGCAATAACGTGGGGAATGGGAGACATATCTGCCTGGTTTAAGAAGCTACCTTTGCTTCTCCCAGTCTACACACTGCCCTGTCTTCTTGCAGGAGGCTGCTGCTGAACAGCAGGAGGAAACTCGTGGCTCCATTTCATGGCCCCGAGCCTTGCCAGCTTTAGCAAATGGCCCTGTTTTGCAGCAGCGTGGCTGGGAAGCTGGACGCGTGCTCTTCCCCTCCCTACTCTGCCAGAGTGTTGGTAACCTCTGGGAAGGGGCCGGAGGGCGGCTGCCTGAGGTTTGCTGGTTCAGCAGGTTTCATCCCAGCTTCATTGTGGAATGAAACCTTACTCAATAAAGAATCATACCTCTGGGTGGCATAATGCCAAATAAAAGGTCTGCAGCAAGGGCCGGAGAGTGAGATCCCGAGCAGTGAGATATTAAGCTTCACAGTTGTCCATTGCCTTGTAAAAAAGGTGAGTGGCTGTGTGACAGGGGGCTGTCAAAGAAAAATAAAGAGTTAGACCTCCTTTTCCAAGGAAATCAAAACTTAGAATTAGCAGGGCAATAAAAGTCTTCTAAAGCAAAAGCTGGAAACAATACATTTTTAATAAAATGGGCAGTTACTCTAATTGCTGAACCCCTACTGTTCAATTTCTTTTAGTGCCCTTATTCATTAAGTTCAGCATACTTATGCTTATTATTTACAGATGTATGCGTTTTAACTTGTTTATAGAAACTGTGCCTTGCAGAAAGCTGTGGATGGTATGATGCTAATTTGTGTTTATTGCTGCCTATAATATGCAATTTTAAAAACAATTAAAGATAGCGGTGAAGCTCATCAGTGGAATCAACCTCAAACTGCCCATGAAAAGTAAAATATTAGTACCGCGTGCTGCTTTGAAAGGTTATAGGCCATTTGTAGTGGATTGATAGCATACCCATTAATGAAGAATTTACCTGTTCTTAAAGATTTTAAGCTCAGCAGTCAAGTTTCTAGATACTGTTCTAATGTAACCCATTTAAACATATGTGATGGAGTTCATAATTGCCCTTGTAAATGGGTATAGAAAGTAGGGTATATAAATCAATTAGTGATATCCAGCAGTGTGGCTGTAATACAAATTAATTGGGATGATAAGCATTTTAACTGCTACTATACTAACTTGAAGTAGTTTTGATCACTGAATTGGCTCTTGTTGAGTCACTCTGTTAATTTTAAGATTTAAAAACACTTAAAGATCAAAATATTCTGAACTAATGGTCCTAAAGTTTGAGAAATAAAATTATACGTGAAATATTACATAGCAGGTAATTTTTACTGCATTTCCAAGGAGAACACAACAGTTTTATTTTGTCCATGTGGTACTGAACAACTGTGTAATAGTATTACATGATTAAAGATACTAAAACACTCCTTTTCTTGCTGGATTCAAGCCACAGCAGAAAGTCATGATGAATAGTGTCATATGTTGAATATATAGAAAATAAAAAATTTATTTGGCAGACATATTAATACTGAAAACTAATACCAGCTTGGATAGGAGGTAAGTTTTGAGGAATAAAATCATTCCTTTAGAATAATACTCTGAATTATTCTGTTTCAATGCTTGAAAAGATTTAAAAATAAAAATCTGCAAAACACTATAAAACATTTAATAACTATAAATGGAAACTTTATGACTTAGTAAAATATCTGGATATATGTAGAGATTATAGCAGCTCTTTCACTGCCCTTGAAAGTTTTATTTCTTATTGAAGATACTGGATCTGAGTTTTCTCCCATTTATGTTTACGAGTCAAGAGTCTTTAATGGAATTGGTGGAATAGCAACACCATAAAACATATCTGAAAAAAGAATCAGACCCCTTTTATTTTTAAGTGTTTCGTTCCTCACAATGGGCCTTTTTTTCTAATTTTTGATCCTGTAGGGAAAAAATGCTGAATTTGTCACACCACATTTGTATCAATAGGCCACAGAAATAGGCTTCCATTTTCATAAATAAATAAAAAAAGGGCCAGAGTTCTCATCCTCTTTGCATTTGTGTCTCTTCTTTGCCTATGGTACTTTTCTCCACATGAGAATCTGACCATAGGAATTTACAGGTAAAGCAATCAGGGCCTGAATTGTAAGAAAAGTTAATTTTCAAAGGAAAATCTAACTTCGTGCAGATGATAGCACAATTATGCATTTTTGTTTAAAGAAGATCCTATTTTTCAGTTTTGCAGTAATGCGGAATTTTCACTTGAGACTGATGCAGCTTTGCATGGTAGTGGACAGGCAGAAAATCACCGACCTGAAAAAACTACAGAGCTAGCATCTTTCGGATGTTTTTCTTCAGTTTTCCATACGATTTATTTTTTTCATTTAACATGTTTTCTTTTCCATTTTGAAGGTAGGCGCTTAATACAAAGTGATGAGCTGCTGCCCTGTAAACTCTGCCTGCCAAACCCCGCGGCCATCCTGTCTCTACTCTTACTTTCACCCTGGCTCGCTCATGGTCTGTGCCTGGCCATTTATTTAGCGAAAGACGCTCCTGTTCTCAGTTACCAGCGCGTCATTAAGTCTCGCTGTCTTGAGAGTAACACAGGTATAACCAGACTCAGTTCTTGGCCCTGATATAATTAACCCTGACAAGCTTTCTGCTTTCCACGTTTGCTCAGGTGTAAATGCATCTCTCTGGATACATGAACACATAAACCCAAATGTTGCACAGCTTTGGTGATATAACTGTAAAAAACGAAAAAAAAAAAACAAAACAAACCAAACCACCAGCCTGAAAGTCAGTATCATTTTCTTTGAAAAGGTGATATTAGTTATACGTACTACCCCAGGGTTTAGTGGAGCTGCTTGAGAACCAGGAATTGCAAACCTACAGAGCAGCTGCAGCCTCCTCGTTGTCCTTTACTACTAGCTGTAGTAAATATGTGTGTACGGTATGTAGGTGCCAAAAGCCCTGGCTTTACTGGGAGGAGCACCAAAAGTGGTTGCAGTGATGGTTCCTCCCAGAATACCTGTGGGACACAACAAAAAGATGCAGTAGCTTCAGAAGAAGGTTTTTAAGGGTGTTTTGATTCAGAAATACATAATTGTGTTTATTGGTGGTTTCCAGGTCATGTGTGCTCAATATGTAAGACCAGTCTGCTAGATGCAGACTTATATCTTGGAGATACATGAGGCTCAGACAGTATAGTCAAGAGTAGAGGTTTTTGTGGCAATTTATGGTGTTGCTTATGCCTGTGTGGTACAGTGTCCATGTGCATGGGTGCTGCTGAGTTGCCTTCAGGAGAGGATTCAGGATTCCTCTTGGGCAAGTCTGTTATCTGCCAAGACATTCCTGTGTAGTTGTGTATATGGTGGCATAGTCTTACAGAAAGTTGATTCTCTGCTGACCATGGAGATCAGAAAATGAAGGCAGGAGTTTCATCATCTCTCCCGAGTTCCCTGCTAGCAGCCCTCTTGGGGGCAGGAGGCATCCAGGCCTGTCCTGCCTCGCAGTGGGCAGGTGAGTGGGGTGCACATGCAGACTTGGGGGTGCATCAGAGTCCCCACAATGGAGGGACTGAGAACAGACTTAACAGAGTTCCCAGCTTTGTTATGCATCCGATGTGTAACGTGGGGCAAGACACATAAGGCTAAATTTGAAGATACCACTTAGTGCTGTGTTCTGTTGAAAATCCCAGCTGGTACTACTTGCATTTCTTTACAAATTTAAGACCCAAGCAAATAAAGCTCTTTCACTGTCAGTGCTTCTGTTTCCTGTCTGTAAAGGAAGAAGAATAGCTCTTCCCTGATCTCACTTAGGTGTTACAAAGGTAAAAATGTGAATGCTCATGGGTTATTCACATATTGGAGTGGCAGGGACCATGCTTGTAGATCAGGTAGGTAGAAGAGGGCAGTATCTTTCATGCTGCTAAATATGGCAGAACCAGAAGCAGTGCTGGCTGTGCTGCATGGTGGGGACAGCAGGGCCTGGGGAGAGTCACTCGAGGGTCTGTGACCTGTGCAAGAATGTCATGCTGGAAGATGTGCTGGCAGATGGGGCTCCTGGAGTGCTTTGTTAAATGTCAGTGTAAAGTCAGGTGACTGAATTTGCATGCTTAACAAGTGGGTTAATAAGGAGGCCAGAATGTGTCATAACAGAAAAGTATGTTACAAAAGAATCCCCAGTCTTCACTGGGCAACTGAGAGAGGACATTTCTGGAAATAATAAAATCTGTGCTACAAATGAAGATGTTAGCTGCTAAGGAACAGAAATTGTGTTATGAGAGTAGAACGGGAGAATAACCAAAAGATAGATGCTCTTGTCTTCTGATTTACAGCAAAAAATCTGGATAGCTCTGCTATACTGGTAGTAGGATGCAAAACTTTATTTCTTGGCCCTAATCACCTGATATAAATACAGGTTTCAAAGGGCTGTACTCCTGTCGTGTGGCCAAGATCAGTATCCACTGACTCTGTTGACTTACGTTACATGACTCTGCTGGTTAACATTACAGATTTGCAGTTGAAACTTGGCAATGTTGTTGGTGAAAGGCATGAAGGAGTATGATGCAGCTTGCTCTCTCCCAGTTTTAAGCCAGGGAAGATGCAGCAGATGAGTGTACATACTTCTGCCATTCCAGTTGGCAAATACAGCTTGGTGTACACAGCAAGGCATTTGCTGAATATGAAGAAACCCGCTTTTTTTTTTTAAATCACACTTTAAATTTAGTCTGTGTTTTAACACTGAAATGCTAAAATAGTTAAAATGAAGGTGCTCCAAGGACCTGCTTTGCAAGTAATGGCTCCCCTCAAGGCTGTGGAGGCCTTTCAAGGTTCATTCTTTCAAATATCTTTTGACTTGGCAGGATCATGATCATTACCATTATTTGCATTGGAGCAGCACTGGAAGGTCCTGCAGTGCTGGTTACTGTACAGCATATTCTGAGACCCTGCCCAAAATAGTGTACTGTCTTAATACATGAGATGCAAGAGAGCGGGGGAAGAAAATACTGTCCTGATGGTATGTCTGCCTGCAGTGTAGCAATGGCCAAATTTGTACTTGGAACTTCATTAGCGTGAGGATATCAGAGCAGAGAGTGTGCTTAACTGCTTCTTGTACTCATGAGGCAAAGGGCAGAGTTCAGCAGCACCCCTCTTCTCCCAAATGCTTCGGGACAGAAGCCAGCTGTCCATGTCGCTCTTTAACTGACAGGAGTTGTAACAGCAAAAGTCCTTCAGCTTTAGAAAACTCCTGCCAACTCAGCTGCGCCTATCAGGACTTGCACCTTGTCTGAGATAGCTGTTGGCAGCAACAGCCTGTGCCCTCGGCATGGCCCTTAAAGTGACCTGAGTCTGAGGCTCCTTTTAGGTGACCTTGTGTGCAGTTTTGCCCATTAATCCAGTCCTTGCAGATTGGGCTTCTGAGCTCCATAACCTCTACCTCTTGCTAGTTTTGTTGTTATTTTAATCATACTGTAGGAATCCTGAGCAGCACATAGTGAAAATCTGTGGGATACTCTTTTAGCTTTTAAAATAACAGAAAAGGATCATTTTGAATTGGGCAGCCTCAAGAAGAAACAAGGTCATGGAGCCTCATCTTCTGATGTCCCTGTTGAAAGCGTAATACCTCTTTTCAGACTGAGTGCAAACCTGACGATTTAGAGGGTTTTTTTGGCTTTCACCCCAAATACCACCCTTTTTTAAGGACAGTCTTGTAGAGATGAACTACGACTTGATTAAAATTAATGCTGGAAATATTGTAACTAAGAACTATAATAGAATATATTTAACATTATAGCTTTAAGGCAGCTACCAAGATGCAAATAATAAAACCTTCAAATGTGGAAAACGAACTTTCCTAAGTACTTCTGAAAATCCTGATAATAACATCTTGATCTGAAGTTATTGTATGTTTTAATCTAGGTGTGTCATGTTTGCTTATAATAAAAAGCATTTCTTCCTGAACCTCAGTGCATATCCAGCTCTGTAAGGAAAGATTTTTGACCGTGGTAATTCATTCTGCTTTGATTAACATTTGCATGTGGCTTCCTCTGAGCCTTTTCCTCTGTCCTGCCGCCCTCAGCCCACTCCATCTCCATGCATCCACCCCCTGGTAAAACAACGCTCCAGCGCAGCAAGCGCCAGTACGTGAAATAGTAGCACAACTTCTTTGCTTTGTGCTGTTTTCTTTGCAAGGGAGAAAATGGAAGTCTTCCCACAAGGGAAGATTTTGTTTTCCTGTTTCTGTTGCCTATGATTCCCACCTGTTGTATATATGGTAAAAATATCTGGGACTTATAACCCAGCAACAGTACGCAGCTAGAGTCATGTGTGACCGGGTCAAACACACACTCACTGGAGGGTCATGGCCAGGTTACTAAGTCAAGGCTGGCAAGTCTCCACGATAATGTTTTCTTTCTCTCTCACTCTTTTTTTTTTTCTTCTCCCCTTGTCTGTCTTCCAAACAAGAGTTTAAAAAAACCCAAACCCTCATAACAATGCAAACTATTTAAGCATGACAAATTCAAAGAAGTTTTTTATTAAAAAAAAAATTGGAGGGGGGAGCGAAGTCAATGATATTTTGGATTTAATTTTATAGTATAGTTTTATGTGGCACATGAAAGAAAGAAATTTGTATTGAAACAATTGAGACCCACTTTCCCAGTTCCTGGCTCTTTCCTGGAAGATGATTAAAAGCAGACTTTTTTTTCCAGACGAGACATAAAAATTAAATGATCTACAGTATATAGTTATTTTTTCAAATGTTTGGAGGCTTATAAATAACTTCTACAATCAAATGCACACATACAAGCAGCAGAGAATCTGGTTCTAATTACTTGTACTTTAGTTGAACTTTGGCGTTTCCTTTGACTTTCTGCCTAATGTATGTGAGCTGTGTGCCTTGCACTCCTGCAGTGAATTCACAAAAAAAAAAAAAAAAAGGCAAAAAATCCAGACTCTTGTTGGTGCCAACAAAAATGGGGGTTAACAGAATGTTTTGACCAAATGCAACACTTTGCTATTCACCCTAATTAGCTGAAATTGCTGCTTCCCACCAGGGACCCTGAGCTCAGTATTCAAAATTCCCTTGAGGCTATCCAGGAAATGCCATTTGCTTTACAACTTCTTATTCTTTTAAAACTCAACTGTCCAAAGTGTGCATTAACATGCAAGCTTAATAATCTAAGTTCAGAACACGAGGCATTTCATAGTGCCTGCCTGCTTCTAGCTGGTCTCAAAGTAAAATACCTTCTCCATCTGTCAACACGGTTTAGCTGGCAGTAAATTAGCTCTCACAAAGCACGCTGTGCTTTTAAAGATCTTATCTGCTACTTTATCTAACCTTTAGAAATATTTCAGACATCTTAAGAATTGTGAAGTGACCGATTGTTTGAGAGTCCCTGTGTGCTTAAGCTGCATTCAGGTGTTGGGTGACAGGACTGAGGCTCTGTTTTCTCAGGTGAGTAGGGACCCTGAAGTGTCACATCCCACAGGACAAGACAGTAGGGCATGGAAAGAAGTTGCTTTTTTTCTATTTTCTTCCCCCTCCCCCCTTGAATTCCTCCTAAAACTGTAAAACTGCTTTAAAAATGCCTTTTCTGAAAATGTCAACCCTTGGCCCCCCATCCTTTTCGTTTTTCCACCTTGCATGTGCAGACATGCATAGAAGAAAGCGCTTCTGCTTTTGTGCATTCACTAGCTGCCAACATGTTACAAAAATAACACTTTTTACCTGCTGAGCATGAATTGCTACAGGTACCTGCACCAGACTTTTGCACTTCCATACTGGCAGTACATACATTTTCAAATAAAGAGTTAAAAAAGCTAAATCCAAGAAAGAATAGTAAATCAGCTGGAGTAAGAGCTGAATATGTGTATCTTGGGTTCAAACCTTCTCCAGAAAACTGTACATCTTGCCTGTGATCAAAAGTGAATGTGACCAAACTAGGTTCTCTTACCAAAGAAACCACACCAAACCAACCAACCAACCAAAAAAAAAAAACCCCAACCCAAAACCCAACCAGTCTCTCTAGATGGTTGTTCAGCTGATGCAAGTATTATATTTAGTAGATTAGGTCCTTTTAGTAGTGCAAAAATATATATGGAGGGAGAGAGAGAGAGAGAGAGAGAGAGAGGGAGAGTGTTCTACGGAGGATCTTCTGATTTCCATTGGCTCTTTCATTGTTGTATACAATTTCAAATTGTCCTGAAAAATATTCTCCAGCTTTATCTTGAAATCCTCACTTGCTGACTATGTTGTGTATTTATGAACTGAGTTGCTTAATCTCTTCTGGGTATCGCAAGCTCCTGGTGTTTCGACAGTGCTTGACAGACCTCTCTGAAGTACATATTGTTCGTGGTTTGAACAGTACTATTGGACGCTGGTGCTTTTTAGGATGAAATTATGAATAAAGCAGAAGTGTATCAGTATTATTCCTCAAAGACTGCTTTCCCCAAACTGAAATCACAGAAGGATTGCAGGAGTGCAGTTGTTTTATTGAATGATACAACCTTGTTTTCCTATGGGGAGCCTAAAAACTGCCTTTTAGATGGACTGGGAGAGTTGAATGAGCTAATATGAAACACATTGTCTGCTGGTATTAGAGTTTTAAAGCTAAAATTTTATCATTCCATAGACTCATTGGAAGCCATCATAATTCATGTACGAGTATGGAATAAGGCGAGGAATGTTTGAGGCCTCTCAAGGGCATTTGATGAATCTAACTTTAATTTAGAAGTACTAATAGATTATCGATTCAAGCAGGGTGGCTGTGCAGAGATCAATAACAGACCACTCTCTATCTCAAATACCAAAAATTACTGTTGAAAAGAAATTATCATTCTCATCTGAGTTTTCATTAAGAAAAAACTTCATTAAAGTTTTCTTGGTGCAGTAGGAACCTGTAGACTTTTGGTCTGCCAAGTTCAGTTTATTTAATACTGAAAAAGATGAGTATAGTTCTGGATGTTGTCTTAATGGCACAATTTGTGAAGCCATGTTATTTTACTTTTTTTTGTTTTTTCACAGCCTCCTTATTGTTATATAAATAAATTGGTCCCAATGGAAAGATATTCCTTTGCTTAGAATCAGACCCTTTAATACTTCACTTTAGCATTTATTTTCTTTTCAAGAAATGTCCGTCCTTGAGGTTGATACTACATTAACCCAAGGAAAAATGAGGCCCTCCTCTCACAAGTGATCAGAGGTTGCATCGTGCTCTGTGATGCCCTCTGTGAATTCAGTAGCACGAGTTGACAATGAATCATGACTTTAATACAAATGTATCATCTTCGTAATCTGAAAAATATCATGTACAGTAAATCTTGTCTGAGATTTTTCCATTGAGTAATATTCTTTAGGGTCTGCCGTTAGTACTTTTGAGATTTAGCTCTGCTGATAGTGCCTAATATTTCTGGATAGATCTGAGTTCACAGATCCTGTCATTCCTGTATATTTGTTGAAAGTTAGAGGGATTTATCTGAGAAGCAGCAGACGGCTAGGTGAAACATGAAAATGTATTGCACATCCACAATAAATGTGAGGAATGATGACAGCATATCACAGAAAACTAATGCAGATGTTTTGGAAAGATGTAGTTCACATGTCTTATCTTGCATCGTAGAGCTTTCACGTCCTTCCCCTGAAAGGGGTAACTGGCTTTTCAATAGGCTCAAACAAATGACCATCTAGAAATATTAAGGCAATAAAAGTATGTGGGGTCGTAATATATAAGTTACTTTTTCTCAGCGAGGTTTCCTGATGTTACAGGTCCTAAGGTAGGTAAGGAAGTGTTACTGGGTTGTGCTACTTTTTTACAGATTAAAAAAAAAAAAAAACAAAAAAAGACAAGTTCAGGTAATTTTCACTTCAGGTCTCACACTTACTCTTTACATATGTCCTGATACTTGCTGCTATCCTGCTATATCAGAATTGCAGATTGGAAGCGTTACCTTTTGTAGAAAAAGGCAGGAGATACAAGAGCTCTCTCAAGATTAGGTACTGATTAAAAGGGTACATGCTACAAAGAGTTTCCCTTTGAAGGCTGATATCGAGCATGCGCACGTGGATCCCATGGCTAAAACCAGAAGATGAGCCCAAAGTCGTCCATTTTTGGAGCCTAGTAAGAGATTGAAGCCATATATCTAAATTACTGGGTACTTTAAAATATACTTTGAAGCTATGGGATGTAGTCCTGTTATTACTTGCCTTACTTAGTTCCCCTTAAATGTTTCTAGGAAAGACAGATAAATGTTTATTACGTAAAGAAAGATATGGGCCAGTTTCATACATGGAATATAGTTTTATGTAATATTTCATTCAAACTTTATTAATAAATCATTCAATTATTATATTTTTTTCTTTTGTAGCAGTTGAAACTCAGAGCACCAGTTCTGAGGAACTTGTTCCGAGCCCTCCTTCACCACTTCCACCCCCTCGTGTTTACAAGCCCTGTTTTGTCTGTCAAGACAAGTCATCTGGATATCACTATGGTGTCAGTGCTTGTGAGGGATGTAAGGTGAGTGCCATCATCTCCCTTTCCTTCATTTCGTCTTAGAAAGGGATAAAGCAATGCAGCGTGGTGTGACTTGATTGTCTCCAAAGGCAGCTGTACAGTTTCTTGTGGGAATTAATTCTTATTCATGAGTAAAGCCAAGTAAATTACCATCATTCCTGGAAATATTTCCCTTCATAACTTCTTCCAAATTATGTCTTTCAAGGACTTCCTTAAGTGTTGACTAGCATGAGAATGTGATCACAGATGTAGACATAATCAAAGAATAAACTGAAAAACCTTTGAGACTCTTCACTGTCCATCTGTAGGTCAGGTATTCCCTGAGATCTCACACGACCTTTGGCTGCTCTCAGCCTTTTCTGTTTGCTGCTACCTCTCTGTATCCAGGGGTTGGAATTTGGGAACAGGGATCTGATCGTCTGGAATTTTTTGGTGTAGTCTCTAACTATCTAACTAATCTCAAATCAAATTGGGAATTTAAGGATTAGGAGGTTGGTATTTAATCTGTCAGCCTACATTGCTGGCACATCTGTTAGCTGCTTCTCAGTGCTGTGGTTGTCAGAGCATGAATTGACTGTCCACGGGATGTGGTAATAAAATACACAATTCAAAAGTAGACAATGTCTAGGCAGGAGATACCCATCAGAGAAGCAATGTCAGCTAAACAATGCTTGTATGGCAATAGTTAGAGGTGTGCACACAGTGAACAGAACGCATGTGAGGAAGAAGGTAGTGTGAAAAATGCTAAAGAAAAGATATCATAGGGCAGATGCTCTCATAGTTAACTTAGTTAGAGTACCCCACTGCGATGTTCTTTTTTAACAATTAAAGACCTATGATTTTCATCCTTCGGCTTAAAATAGTAGTGTAGTGTTTAGTACAGTGAAGATACTAACGCATGCTGAAAATATGACAGGTGCTGTATCTATATAAATAAAGTTATGAGATTAAATTAACAAATTTGGTTTATTTTTAAGAAATGTTATAATATTTTTCAGATAGTGTGAAGGTAGCCATTTTTACTTTATCCTTTGAACCTTCAACTTCTTCTGTGCTACTGGGCTCTTGTAGTGACATAAAATATCATAGTCCTGGGTTTGTGTCTTTAGATAAAAAATTAAAATATTGGAATCTGGTCCCCCCCTTATTTTGTAACTGTAGATACTGAATTAGTGAAAGTAACTATTTAATTTCACCTCAGTTTTAGAATCTCTTTCTTTATTGAGGTTTTCCTTGGGTATCATATCTGTATTTTTTTCTTTTAGATGCCACAAAACTATCAAAATTTAGGAAGATCTATGATAAGAATATGCTGTAGCTGGCTTTATTAAATAGGAAATCTCATCATACCCAGATGCTAACACGCAAATGGTGGTGTCATTTGCTCACCCACATGTTACCTCTAAGCAGAGATGTAATTGCAGACCATGGCAGAAAGGTCACATGTTCCTAAGAGTTCATTATTTTTGAAAAATATGCAAAAATATACTCTAAGACTTTTACTGGCATACTGCAAAGCATTTTCATAAATAATTAAAGCAAGATCACACTTGTCAAAACACATGAAGAAATCCATCTTGTAATGTGTTGGCCATTACTCGACAACAACAAAAAAATCATCTTCACTTATTTGCTAATTTGCAAGATGGTGTAATTCAGCATTTAATGATAGCTGGCTGTTAAAAGAAGAAGAAGAAAAAAACATTAGTTACATACAAAACCTGTCAGTCTGTGAGACATAACAGGATTCCAAAGCAGTAACTTGGCTGCTCAGACTGATAATATTTGGGTTTGTTGATGCTAGCTCTTCACCAGGTTGGACTAGGATTTTATGGAATCTCTTCCACAGATTGAATCAATTTCCTTAGCGAGTGCCAGAAACTGGCAAGAACATGATGAGACTGCTGAATCAACTAGTGCTCCCTTTGGTGGACAGTCAAGTACTACATTGGTTGCTCAAAGTTGTCTGAGCTTTCAGGTCAACAGAAGTAGTGAGCTGGATGTCAGCAGACAGCAGTATGTGATTGCAACACCAGACACCACCTCTGAAACCTCTCTGTTGCCGGTTTCTACTCTTTCTCTGAAGAATGTTACCTTTTTTCTTTTGAGTTCTTTTTGACTGTTTAGTTTATTTTTCTTTTACTTCATCTTTATTCTGCGCTTGCTTTCACACTGTCAGTTCTTGGTTTTGTCTGATAAGAAAATTGCCACCTTGTACTTCCGATTTCTAACTATCTAGGCTCCTGCCTGTCCTCGAGTCTGCTTTTTACCCTGTGTTCCTGATGCCAGTTCTTCATGCATCTCTTTCTCTGCAACCTTCGTACAAAAATTTAACCAGTTGCTTTACAAGTTTCAGTAAGCGCTGAGCGTTTAGCACTAGTGCTGGGGAAGCCTTGTCTCCTGTGGATCTCTGCCTTTCAGTTGTTTAACCCAAGTTTATTAGAGAGTCTGTCTTTCACTGAAGGCTCTGCTCGGTATGGAGCTGCAGTTTCATGCTGATTCTCTGATGAACCAGGGGAGTAATAATAAGGAAGAATTTGTATTACAACCTTTTGTGTAGTTAGGAAACTCAAATTTAATTCCCCTTTACCCTGAAGACACATCTCCATGGAATGTCAAAGAGCTCTATTTTCTTCAAGATTTGGAGTTTCACTGAAGCCGACCGGTGTGTTCAGAAGCTGTGGGGATGGGGAGAGGGAGCCTCACTTATGGCCGGGTTGGACAAATCTCATTCCATAAGAAGCTAGACTAAAATATCATTCAATCCCTTTCTTTCTCTTTTCATCTGACCTTGTAGCAATTTTCTCCTTCTTCATTCCTATTTTCCCTGTTTCTTTCTTCACCTGATTTGCAGTCTCTGTTCTGTGATGTTAAACCTTAAATTCACTCATTTTTCCTCCTGCATTTGCATGTCCCTCTGTTTTGAGGTCCTTTTCTCAAGTCTTTTCTGACTCATTTACCTTTCACTTCGAACTCCTGGCAGTCTTCTTTCTCAAGGGAAGCACAAATGGAAAACTCTGCTCATATCATATTTATCTAATTAGGGCCCTGTTCTTTTGTTTTTCTGTGCTGGCTTTCCCTTGTTTTTCTTCTAGTTCCGTCTCTGTTTCCTTCTCCTTTACCTTTCTCCTTTGAGCTCTGGTGAAGCTGCTGCCACACTGATCATTAGCAGTCTTCATCTAGTGCAAGGGACAGCCTTCTGTCCTCCAGGTTTTGGGTTGATGTCTGCCTTTGATTCATTGGGATTTCTTTTTCCTGGCTTTTGGGACTCTTTAGATTCTCATCCTACTTACTGATTATTCAGTGTCTCTTACTTAGTTGGCTTTTTATCCACTTCTGATGCTGTTCCCTGAGGTTCACTTCTTTGGTTTTCTGTCTCAAAAAGCATCAGTTACTGACCTGTTTTATGGTAGAACAATGGGAGATATCATGGCAATATTCTGGTCATAACAGGTGTATTCTTAATCCAGCCAGGAGCCTTTGGAGAGCTGTGGATGGTGACTGTGACCTTGTGATGTTCAATTTGGGAAACTCTGCACTGTAAAATTTGTCTTCCCTCAACTGTCACCAACCCATGGATAACTTCCAAAGCATCCCTATCTCTGACTTCTCTCCTTCTGTCTTTCTCTGATGTGTTATCTTGCTCACCTCACTGTTACCTTGGACACAGAGTTCACAGAGACAGAACTTTCCATCCTCTTTTTGTGACATGACCAACTGTAATGTCATGGCATGGAGTTCTTCCAGACATCATGTCATGATGACATAATTTCTAATCTGCAGTATTCTAATTTACATGACCTGTTGTCGTTTTTCCTCCAAAATCTGAAAATCTGGCTTTGACTGCCTTCCTTGTCAAACTCTTGCTGTGGTCTTCTCACATGGGATTAGATTGATCCCTTCTTCTGTCCTCCCTTCGTCTTTCCCACACACTGTCATCCTTGGACCTTATATTTTCAGGTACCTGTGAACAACCTCCTTTGCCAAGTACTTCAGTGATTCTTCTGTCTTATTAATTAACAGTCTTCAGTACTGTGCCATACTAGAAAGACTGTTCTGTGGCTTGTGTTGATATACTAATCATTTAAGGTTTTTAGACAGTGGAGTATTTCACAATAGGCACTTGTGAACCACAATAGAAGTTTTAAACTGGTTTAAATAAATTCTAAAAAGTGTGGCTTTGTGTTTATTTCTGGATGTTACACTGCAAAAGTGTATGTTCTTCATAGCCTGTCACTGGCTTTGTGCACATATTAGTTTCAAAAGCAAACTGATCTTCACAGTGTACTTGTATTTTGTAAGAAAAATTTCAGAGCCAGTCCATCTTTTTATGCGTAAAACAGTACATTGACAACATTCAGCTTATTTACAGCTTTTCCATTTTGTAAACTGTGTGGCATTTCAGAGGTGGGTTTTGGAGTCTACTTGTGTGTTTCATGACCTCAGTTACAGGCTTCTGAGATCTTTTTTTTTTTTCCCCAGTCTCTGGGTGTTGCTAGATAGCACGCAAACAAATTCCATAAAAAATGAGCAGTTTGGATTTATCCAGCTGGTACAAGTGGTTATAGGGCTGGCTGTCACCAAAACCTCGGCTCTTTGGTCCTGACTTGACTCGTGTAGCCGGGTTTGCAGAAAGGGAGACTGAGAGTAGTGGGCTGGATTCCCCACACAATGCCATTATTGTGTGGGTGAGGAGGAGAAGCTGGTGTTCTGGCAGCTTCAGCTGTCTCTGAAAGCCTTGTCTCTTGTTCTGGGCATTTAAAAGACAGCATTCCTCTGCTGACAGTCCTGCCCGGATTACTGGCTTGAATTTGGTGGGCAGCAAAGATGCCTAAAGCAGTTTCATTGGAGTGGACAGCGCAGCATATAAGAGGGTAGGTTTACGGTCCAGCACTTTTGTCTAAATGATGAGGATGCCTCTTTGCCTGTTATTGATGGTAACAGACAAAAATGTAGATAAATCTACTTCAATACTGAGTGATCCCAGGTTGGCTTTTATCATAAAGTAAGAATAGCTTTCCTTCCATCAGAGTTTTCATATAAGATCACATCTAATGTAGGATCATTAAATTAATATATTTTCAAAGCATTTCAGCTATGGAAATACGTTTATTTGTTTGACATCTTCCTGACTCAAATATATAATTTCTTTGTTGCAAAGACTTTAAGCATTATGGAAAAAAGAGCATTGATATAAACCGTGAAATTTAGGTCTGTAATTTTGTGGGACTGACTCCTCAGAAAAGCGAAGATACACACAGGAGAAGAAAAGAGTGAAAATGACAACAGTTTTTGCTTTGTCCAAATTTGCTGATCCACATGGGTGTTAAGCTTGGGACAAAAACTGTCATTTTGTTATAGGTTTAACTTGCTTACAGATGCAGTGTCAGGCAGTCCCACCACTCAGCTTGAGGCCCAAAATTAGTTGCCTAACTTTGAAGTCTGGGGTTTCTCAGTCTGTGGAGAGAGAGAAGTTCCTCTGATGGCTGATTCAGAGCATCTAAACCAGATCTGCTCTGGGTCACCCTCCAGAGGAGCCCGTCCCCATGAGCCTTTGGGTTAGGTGCCCAAGCACAGCTGTGTTAATATTCTCTGAGATGATGTCCCCCATGGTTATGTCCTTTTGGACACTGAGAGAGTTGGGCTTTCCCTGTTGCAGGCCATGAATTCCTGGTCAGCACTGGTCAACAACTGATTTACAAAATGCTACTGACAGAGAGAGAGGAACTGGCTTTCATTTTATTTATTTGTTTGAAGTTTGATGGAAAGGATATTATTTCCAACCTAAATGATATTATGATTCTGTGATATTATGCTTTGGTCTGTGAGCAATGTTGCTGAGAGACCTAAAATATTTTATGGATTGTCATAGCAAAGTTCCCTTTATGGAACAGTGTCCTTTGGGACAGATGCCTTTTTCCTTTTAATAACATCTCTTACATCATGTGAGAACAGATTTGCATTTTCTTAGGCAGTTTTGGGATTGTGGAGGGATCTTAAGCAGCAGTTCTTTTTGATAACACCACTTTGCACATGTTAGCTTCTAGCTATAATATAATTATATTTAAGCCTGTATTTATGCCCCTTTACTGGGAATTAAGAATCCAGACACAGAATTTTCTCAGCTACTTAGCAGTTAAAAAAAAAAAAAAAAAACCTTCATAAAACCAGGTAACTAACATTCCATGCATTTGTTCGGCTTTGTTTTCCTGGCACGTTTTAATCACTTACAACTGAAACAGAAAGTAAGAAATGTAGACTTGAAAATAGGTGCAACAGTATGGTTTGTATCAGGGCAAGAAGTAATATTGTTTGCAGCAATGCAATTGTAAAAGCTTCTGTTGGTTCAAAGAAAAATACAGATCAGCTTGAATGATCAAGCTGTATTCGTCTCCATTTAAGCTGTATTAGTGACAGTGCCAGCAGTAGAGATGTACGCTGTCATCCATGCACAGCTATGAAAAATTCCTTGAATCACTGAAAATTGCTCCCAGTTTCAGTTAAATCAACAATACTTTTTTTAGAAGGTGAAAAATGTATTTTGAGATACATTTCTGCATACTATTAGTATCATCTTATCTTAAACTGTAAGCACTTCACAGCATAGCAACATAACGAGTCATTCATTTGCAGAAAACAGCGCTGTATACAGAAAGACACTAAATGAGTTGCAAGTGCTTTAAATGTAGTACTGAAAACCTGGAATTTTTATGTATTTATGCTAGCAGAGGACACCTGATTGTTTTAATGCCATCTTTGAAATTTTAGTTTTTCAAATAACAAACCCAGGGAAAGCCAGGTACCCTGTGAAAAGCTGCTATCTGTTTCAGTAAGTTCTTAATTTTATTTTTTTATTATTTGTTTGGAAGATAAAACTTTTCACAGATCCTGAATTTGTTTCAAAATTTTGAAGATGGGAAAGCATAAATTTATTGGAAGCTTCTTAAAGCAATCAAGCATGATGAAATAGATGGGATCAGAAACAAAAATTTTAGCTTACCATGTTTATTAAAATCTCTTTCTGGGTTGTGTAAATGCCATGGATGAAAAAAAAAATTACTTGCCAACCATGATAGATAACAAAAATGTAAATTCTTTGTACGTTTGACTGCCATATTTGCTTTCCAGTGCTTTGGGCTCAGGTTGTGGATTAAGAGCAGCAGCGTCCGTATGGGGGTATAGCACATACATCCACAGCTAATCTTCCTCTCATCCTGCCTCTTGCCTGGTCATAGGCCAGGGGTTTGTCTTAAGCTATGAGAATAGTTGGTTTTTACTAATTACTGTAATTTTTTTTCTGGCAGCACTATGAGTACTATAGAAGCACAGAGCTTATCCCAAATTAGCTTTTTAACTGCGCTAACCATGCCGATACAGTTATTTGTGAGCACAAAGGCTAAGGGCCTGTGGAAACAGGAGCTGGAAACTACTCTCTTATTTTCCATGAACTGTCAAATAATGACATATAATTGTTTGTCTTAAATCTTGCACTCCTTTGTTTTGTAAAATTCCCAATACTGTCAGTGAAGACTTTCTCAAAAGAGAACAGCAGTGTCAGACTCTTACACTCTGATGTGTTTTCGGGCGTGGCTTTGTTGTGCCATGTACCTGGAAGGTTTCTGGCTGTACCAACTAGTGTTCCTCCTGCAAGCAACCACCTCCTGTGTGCAGTTTGGATGCAGCCCTCCCATTTCAGGGGCCAAAGGAGTTAACTAAGGTAGATGTGGATTCTCCCATGATACATCAGCAAGCCATAGTGCCTGTGACTGTTCCCAAGAGCATTTCCTAATATAAATGTAGCCTTCATGCCTGCTAACCTTGCTTATCTTTTCAGGATCTTTGGCCACTAACCATTTCATAACAACTACAGGTTTTTCATTATTAGTAGTAAAATAAAATTATTGAGTCTTACTCTTCTGGCAGTGTCTACACCTTCCTCTACCTGAGAACACATACCATAAAAGGAAGAAACTTCAAATTTACATGTGTATGTATCTGTCCTTACTGAAGTTGAATCACAAAGGTAAATAATGAAGAGTCATTGTAGGTGTGTTTGTCACATTTCTATCCAACTTTCACCTGCCCATAGCTGTTGTGGCCTATTGGCAGATGAAAGAGAGAGCTGAGGCTCACACCTGATCATAATGTGGGGATGGCTTAGAAAAGCTTCAACAGAATTAAGTAAATTATATGCACGTGTGGAAGTGCTGTCTCTGCAAGCCACGTCATGTTGTACTGACCAGAGATGCCAGAAGCAGGTGGGCTGTGATTCAGGCTGGTACACTTGCCTGCTGAGAAATCCCCTGGTTGGCATGCGGTGGATGTGGAGTGTATTTTTATTTTCCTGTAAGTAGGTTCTGATGGGTTTTACATTTTCAATTTTCTTCTTAAGTATGGATAAAGAGAAACCCCATTTATTTTGTTCTCATGTTGTCAATCTATTTCATACCTCTTCATTATTTTAAGGACCACATATGGCCTTTGATTATACATGTGGAGTACAAGCCGTCCTGAGCACAGCCAGAAAGCTGTACAAGTGTAGTAAAAAAATGCAGCTTTCCACCATGTTTAATACAACATTTCACAATATGGTCTTTAAAAGTACTGTCTGCAGAGGTAATTTAGCAGATAAGGAAATAGGGATATCTGAGTAAACATATCAGAAATTAAATACTCTTAGATTTTCTGTTAACAGTACTAGCCTACCTTTTTTTTTTATACTGGGCCATATTTATGTGTACTGAACAGCAATTACAGATGTGTAAAATTACAATGAACTAGCTTTCATTTTCTAACTGTGGAACTTTTAAAAAAGAAACGGGTTGATGAGAAATTGATAGAGAAGGATATACAAGCAATTCATTTATTGAATTTAGATTTAGGGTAGCTTGTAGCACTGTTTTCCCTGGAAGAAAGAAGAGTAGAATATTTTGCCAGATGTGGTTCTAGCTGAGTGTGACTGATGCTGGTGAGATGGTTGGGGTCAGTGCTGTGCTTGCTTTAAGCATCTTTTTAAATTGTAGTTTGTGTTTTTCTTGGCAAGTACTTAAAGATTTGCTGATTGGCACATCTTAAAGATCCAAAATTAAGGGGTTTCATAATGGTACAAAATGGAATTAACCATTTTTTAATTCTGTTCACTTATATGTTAAGTAGATATTCAAATGCTCTTTGTTTGCTACATATTTTGAATTTATTTTGAAAGACACACCTATTTATACTTTCTGGCTGTTGTAAACCATCACCTAGTTCATAAACGGTCAGTTTCCCAATTTGCAGAAATACTTTGGCCTTGGAAAGTAGCCTTCCATTGCCATCTGCACTTACTGACTGACCTGATAATGGAAACAGGGGTTCTTTCTAATCCAGAAGGAAGTGTTCCTGTGAGGAAATTTCCTAAAGGGGTATTTGCTTTAGATTCTTCTGGAAATAGAGGACAATTGAATTTGCAGCATGAATCCCAGGGCTGTTCTGATTTGCAGAGCTACTCTTCGTCTGTGCTGTAGCAGGAAAGACAACTGGATGTAATTTTCCAAGATTCAGTATTTCCAGTGCAGTCAGATTTAGAGATTCTTTCTCCAGTTTTATTATGTACATTCTTTTTTTCCTTCACTCTGTAAAACAAAACAAATGCCTTACTAAAAAGACTCTCTCACTCTTGAGTACCCATTCCAAAGACCAGAAACTCCCAAGGTTGAGATTATAGCCGTGTGCCTATCTTTCCCTTTTTGTATCTGGATTTTGCTATAGTCTTTAAGTATGAATGCCTTGTTTCTTGAGAATCATGTAAATGACGTACATGTTGTGTCCTTATTTCTGTTTTATACTATTCTGATCGTTTCAGAGTAGTATTAAATCAGAGTTAGTATTGACTTCCATATGCAGGGGACGTCTCTAGGTGTGACACCTGTGCACCTCAGTACTCCAGTTATGAAAACTTGTAGTGTTAAAGAAGCCATGCATCCAATTCTGTAATTGGTAGTTTTGGTATGTTGGCGTAGAAGCTGTTTAACTGGTATGCTGCTGCAGCTCGTTTGCCAAATATTCAAGGTCCCTATTCATAAATTAGTCTTCCTTTTGGTAATATATAGGAGTCCCCACAATTTCCACAACTCAATTCAGGAGACAGATGAGAGGTAGAAAGACATTTTTGTGTATAAAGTCCCTTATGATTTCATGTGGTCATGCTTAAAATTTCTCATTTAATATACTTTAGTGGGGAAAAGTTACTGTGCAATAAAAACTGGATCATAATACCTACATTTTAGGGGGAAAAGGTATATTGTTTCTGGCTCCCCTGTCCAGAATAACAGATATGTAAATTACAAGGTGAGATGCAGTTGCAAGTAGTGCCAAAAAATGTAGATTTGGCTAGCTGTAATTGCAGTCAGTGATTTCACTCCAGCTATTTTAAACTTAGTGCTGGAGGGGAGAGCCAGCAGCCCCCAGCCACTGCACGTGAGCAGGGTCTGCCATTGCCTGGTGTCAGGGAAACTGATCAAAAGCTTACGAAGCAAGTTTGTTCTCGTTTTAGAGACTCTTTAAAAGTGACAATTTAATGGGACCCATTACTGTCATCTGTGGCTGGTTCCCTCTCCCTCCTCCCAGGCGCTTAACAGGGAAAGCAGAGATTTATAGCCGTGGTGCAGCTACTCCAATGGACTACTGTTCACTCCTCCCACGAGTGGCCTGGCTGGCTGCTCTCCAGATGAATCTTCCAAACAGAGGAGAGGTCTTCCCTGCCTCTAGAGTGCTTGCCTTACTTTGGAGCCCTGTGCATCTGTGCTAAATATATTTGTAACTTATTAGGTCCTTGCTTCAGTGCACACTGTCATCTTCACATGCTTTCTGCTGGTCCAAAAGAATGGCAGCACTCCAGATTTAGGAAGATATAAGCAAACCATTTAAGAGAGAGCTCTGCAACTCATCATTTTTTAAATTAATAAGCACTACCACTTTTTTACCTTTTTTTTTTTTTTTTTGAATCAGAGGATCAAGGCATTTCTCAGATGCTGCTGCAAAGGGTCTTACCCAGTCCGCATTCATCCGTAGTGATGCCCAGTGACTATTACATGTACAGACACAAAAGTGAGAACTAGGCATTTTTTTGAAAGGAAAGAAAAGAGAGTGTTAAGTGAACAGGATAGACGCAAGCACAGCACCCAGGAGCCAAATGGATGATCTAACTAAGAAGACCTTTCATCTTACCCTGCGTCCATGTGATTTTTGTAAACTGAAAGGTTGATCATCATGTGATTATATGAGCTCTGTGCTTGAATCTGGCCATTGACTGAAGTCTGGCAGGGGAGGGAGAAAAAAGGAAAACATCTTGCTAAGATTTTCCTGTGTTAGATTAATCAGCTCCAGTTCATTCACTCGTCTCTGAAAGGTCATGTTTTCTCCTCGTCGAAGTTGCCCAATCCTAGACTCTCCCTTGCTTCCCTACAGCTTGGCTGAATGATCAGCAGTGGCCAACACTGGGCAAGGTGGATGCAGTCCTGCATTTGTCCTGAAAGCTGTGATGCTTTTTTAGCATCTCAGTGTGATTTGTGTTGGTGTTTGCAACAAGATACATCTCTTCAATTGGTGTTACCTTAAGAGTCCTTATTGCTTGGAGGAACTAGTCAGTTGATTTCGCTGGCTCTGTTTCTGCAGTTGCTAATCCCTTGCACTGGCACAGACTGCATTTCATCCACCTTTCTCAGCCTGCTTTCTCATGTTTTTGAGACCATTTTGTCTGTGGGTACTTTGTACAGAAACTGGGCAGAGTGGTGTGGCCGCCATCTCACTCTTAAAAATGGTGGGTTTTCCAAGCTGGTCCAGCTCCAACTCATCTCTCTGCTGTCGCCTTCGGTAATGAGTTTCAGCTGCAGTGTGGAAAGGTAATTTTCCTTGACTACTGCCAGTACTAGAGAGCCAGACTTGCATATTTCTGGGTGTTTACTTGAACTCTGTTTTCTAGTCTCCAGGCATCCAAGTTTCACCAAACTCTATGCTTTGCAGGGTTTTAGTGGATAGTTCTATATTAGCAAAGTTTCTTTGTTGCTGAATGCAGTGGATTGAGAGTGTAGCATAAAGTAGCAAGTCCAAGATATTACTTGCCAGATTTCAAGAGATCTGGTACAACATATTTGTTTAGATGTCAACTGTCAAAACTAAGAGCAAAAAAAAGATTATGGGGAGATAATGAACTTGTGTTGATGAGTCATTCAAATAGATGCCTGAAAACTGTACCAGGAAGCATAATGCTCAAGATATCTGGTTTATTTTGGCATGTTTATGTCCATGTTATTTCTTCTGAGTATTTTTAGGTTGCTTTCTGCATTGTTTTCATATGGCACTTCATTCCTCCTCAGAAACTTCCTTGCTTGCCGTGGGTCAGGCAGGTTTTAAAACTCCTCCCAGGTCAGCAAAAAGAGAATAGAAGCATGCTGGGTTTTGAAGACCAGAGGGAGCTGTACTGTGGCATGGCCAGAGCCATCTCTTTGCCAACCTGGCAGGTGGGCACTGGGCCAGCACCCACAGTCACCCACCCAGCCAGCCAGGCTCAGGCTGGGGAGCTTCATTGGCTCTGGATCAACTGGGGAGGGAGCAGGGAACAGCTGGCTGTGCAGGCAAACTGTGCGGATCTCTCTGCTAGTGCGAAGGGAATTGCACTTCAGCCAGCTTGCAGGCATGCATAAATATTTGTGGCATAGTTTGCGTTATTATTTCAGCTGAGCTGTAAACATTCAGTTGCTGATAGTGGGTTAGAAACTAGCGCCTCTATAAATTTCAGATGGTACAGAAATGCAGGGATTTTTGTGTTGCCTGACAGTAAATAAAGTCCCTGTGCCTTTTCGGATGAATAACCCTGGAGCCAAGTTTGTGCGGGAACTCTGCGAGCCTTTGTGAGGAAGGCTGGGAGGGGAAGAGGAGGAGGATACAAAGCCTGCCTGTGAGGGGAATTTCCGTGGAGCATGCACACACCTTCTTTCTCCTATGTAGGTTTGTGTTTGAGCTTGCCCTTTCCTCTTTGCGTGTTTCCATCTCTGCCAGCAGCTAAAAGGAGACGTTAATTTGAGGGACTGCTACAAGTAATTGCAGCATGGTAATTGCATAGCTAACATGAGTCTTTTCCTTGTCCTGCCTGCTGCAGGAATCTGCATGTCACTGCACGGGCGTAGCTTGGTGGGGATTTTTTGTTTGTTTTTACTAGGAGGTCCACTACTTTGGTTAGAGTAGCTTTTGTTTGCTGTCTTTCTGTTGTAGTTCTGTGCAAAAAAATCCCACATATATGTCCTACTAAAATTGTGACATTGTCTTCGGAAAATGGTTGCCCTGCTCCAACTGCCCAAAAATCCAATGGATAAAAACGAAGATGCGAATTATAAGTGTAAACCAAAATCAGTCATACAGTTGAGGGATAACAATCTGGAAAGTCTTCCGTGATGTTGTGATTCCATGCAGGAGGGCAGCTACGTAAATGGTTTGGAAAAGTGTCATTCTTTACGAAGAAATACTGCACTTAATTAATTCTTGCTCCTTGGAGGTCAACCTGGGGCACTCATTATTGTCTTAATTGGTGGTATAAATCCTGAGGCACTGGAGGGGAAGAGAGGAAAAAACCGATGAGCAGTTAACAACATATAGCCTTTTGGATAAGTGCTAGCCAGTTGTACGACCATCCTAGTGACATTTTATGGTTTTATTGGGTTATAGGTCTGGTCCTTCACAAATTAGGTTAAAGGTAATTGATTTGCATAAACAAAAATATAGACAACAGCAAAATGCGATAATTCATTCCTGAGTTCTCCATTAAACTGTGTGAAATAACTCAGTGTGCTGCAACTCAGAAAAGCGCTTCTTTGATCTCCTGTTATTTGTATTAAATTGTGTTCATTACTCTTTCCATCTGGAGTTCCCTAGCAGGCCAAAAATCATCCTACAGACATGACTGAAAGGAAGTTAACTGTAACTTTTTAATTATATACATTCCATCTCTTTTTTTTTTTTTTTTAATTTGAAGAAAGCAGATGGAAGCACATACCAGTGCCTTCCTCTCTGTTTAAATCACTGAAGTGGAGAAGCAGAAAATCTCAGCCGTTCTTTCCCCTCACATATTGTTTCAAGGTGATGACTGTTCTGTCTGGAGACTTTGACATGTTTGCTAAAAAGGTCAGGAGTTCAGTGAAAATCGAAATTGTGGAAAAATCCGTGTGTAGTTGTAGGGATGCCGTGGTATCCTCGCCGGAAGAATCTGGTTGCTGCAGATTTGTAACCGATGGATCACATCTCCCCTGTTTTGTTGTTAGCTGCCTTTCTGCCAGCTGGCCAGCAGAAGTGTTTCAAACTCCCTGGAAAAAAAAAAAAACAATGGTTGTTTTGGGGCATGGTTTTGACATTAGACCAAGGTTTGTGGAATCAGAAGATATGTTGGCATGGGGCTTCATAAAAAGTGGTGTTTGTTTCCAGCCTCAGTAGTGGCTAATGGCTAATCGGCATTAGTAGCCCCATGAATAACTTTTTTCAAGCTCTGTCATCAGAATTTTTTTTCTTGCCCTCTGAAGCCTACAAGACCTTTTTCACCTTAGAAACTATTAGGATTTATCAAGCATGGCCTGCCCTGTCTTTGCTGGAGAATTTTTTGCAGTTGCAGAAGAACATCCCCGTTGTGGTAGCTTAGAGAGGAGTGACATCTTCCTTATTTGACTATCCACATCCCTTGGGCCCTTTTCTCTCTTTCAGAAATGAGAAAAACCTGAAACATTTCAAACTTTTCCATTTGTATAACAATAATGAAAAGATAATAGACCTTTTTGTCCCCATAGTGGGTTGTTCTTAGGTCCACAGGTCTGTATTTCTGTATGCAAGCTGCTTATTTTTATGAAGTGTTTTGAATTCTGTCAATTAGAAAGAATAAAGATCACTGCCACACTGGTTTCAATAGCAAATTTGGGTTTCTTTGGCCATGGAATCTTATGGCTGCTCTCCATCTGCAGAAAAAATGGCTAGATGAGCAGAAATGTGGATGGCGAGCAGAGAGTTTCTGCTGGAAATATGAGCAATGACAGATAAACCCAGAGCCCTGCCCAGGTCGGGCTGGAGCCCAGCTCCTCCTCTGCTGCCTGGCTGGCATCTCTAGGTGCTCTCTACAAGCTATTGGCATTTAACAGCATTTATTCATTTGTTTTTGCAAAGATCTGCCTATCCCGCCCTGACGTACATCATCAGCACAGTTTCCCTGCTTTCTGGCAGTGAGCCTTCCTTTACTTATTGTTGTAGCTGCTTCCATTTTGTGCCAGGGGTGGTTTCCAGCCAAAATGTCAGACAATTAATTTGTTTATTCTGTAAGCTGTGACTTCCAAAGTGTGATAGACAGTGCAGACATCCTGGAAAAGTGCTGTGCCGCTGGGAATAAGCTCATTTTGAGCTTCCTTTTAGATAGCTGCTTTGGTAGCTTTTATTACTTGTGAGCTGCAGCCATTTTGCAGTTTGTTTTGCCTATATGGTATCCCTGAACAGCGTATGCTGGGTTTTAGGTCCTTTGCAAGCTTTTCTGTGCAACTCCACTTGTGAGTTTGCATGTTACCATGGCCTTTCAGAGCAAATATTCCTGGTTAACAACTAAAAGCTGTGTGTCTCTGCCCTAATGACTGCTCGTCCTACCAGGACTTTGTGAGGAACGTTTTTTTTGTTCCTTGACTCCTGCTACCTGTTAATAAAAGTACTGCAAACCACATTCAGTTCATGAAGGTACCTGGGCAGTTCCCAAGTCACAGAACAAAGTTGTTTTGTGCAGATCCCATCACTGAGAGATACCTTAAATGTCTGTTGATGCTCTAGAGAGAGTAGAAATGGGGTCTTTACCTTATCTAAATACATTTTACGGGATTAGCAAGGATTGAGGGTAGCTTGAATGATTAAAATAGAGAGACTGAAAAGAGGCTATGCATCACAGATTTCTTGTGTAAAAAAAGGGTATGTATTTGTCCAGCCCCTATTTCAGAATAAAGCTAATGGCAGAGGTTTCAGGTATGTGGTAGGCTGGATTTGCTTTTCGGTTGTTATTGGTATTACTGGTATTTATCTTTCCTCTCAGAGCTCAGCCAGAGTTTATAAATGGCTGATAAACTGCACCATAGAAAAGTCCTTCCTGCCCCTTTGTTTCTTTTACGATAAAGTAGCCGTATGCTTCACTCAGAAGCTTATTTTGCAAATTTACCAAAGAATGGCCTCTAAATCTGCAGCAGTCATAGCTGGCTGCTTGTATTTGGGGGTAATCAAAGCTGAACCAGATGAACTGAGCAGGCTGTTCAAACAGATTGAGCTCGCAATAGCCCTTCTCTGCTGATTACTCTGTCCCTGGCTTGCAGTGCAAGTTTTCAGCTTGTAAGCCCACTATGCCTGCAAATAAGATTTGGCATGCCCTGTGCTGGCAAAATGTTTTTAAGACATTGTTGAGATCAAATGATCCATCTCTTCATGCAGTGTGCATAACTTGAGCTCTAAATCATCTGCCTTGCCAAAATCAACTGGACAGTGAAGGAGAGGGAGTTGTATAGATTCCCGATGAGATACGTAAGGCTAGCAATTCATACTAACAAATCCATAAGACTTCATAAGCTTAAACACTTTACCTTATCTTGAGGGCTCATCCTTAAAGAGGTCTTTTGTATTCAGATATCCAGTGGCATAATAGCATTCAAAATATTACTGAAATAGTTAATATTCTCTATAGGCATCTGTGTCTATATACATGTCCTGTACTGAGCTCTCAAAGTTTGGTGCACTTACAGGCAAATGCTACAAAAGCGGTGAATGGGATGAGGTGTTTTTTTCAGCATTGTGTTGAAGTTAGATTGACTAAGTAGATTATTTACTTCTAAGCAATAGATGTAGGAAACTGGGTTTATTTGCTGCTTGATACATACGTATGGTTTCACATATCACTCTCTGCTTTCAGTGGGGCAGATAAGATATCAACACAATTAAAAGTGAAAAATAATCAGTCTGCTCTGCCACTGGTGGATGCTCAGAGAACACACGCTGATACAATAGATTTCTGAATAATTTATACTCAGCATTTTTTCCTTGCACTCGGTAAATGAGGATGCCTAATGTGGCATGGTCAGAGTGATACTCTATCTGTCATCCATTAAGATAACAAGATTGGTGAGCCTGGGAGGAGCATGGCGTGGTACACAGAAAAGATGAGATTACAAATTGAAATATTTGTCCAAAATGTTCAGTGGAAAGGATACTGATAAAAACAGCTGAGAAAAACAGAATTAATTCAGAAGTGTGATTTCCACAAAGCTTTGTCTTTGCTAAAATAAAAACACAAAATCCATGTTCCTTTCAAAAGCTGTGGATAAAAGGAATATTGGAGCAAATCACTGTTCCCGATAGGCCTTCAGTAGCTTCCTCTACTCTAAATTCAAGTGCTTTGTAGGTGCTATCAAGAACAATTATGTATGACAGTACGTATGTCAGTAATGCTTTATGTCTCACAAAATGGGATTTTTGTTTTATATTCATAGGGCATTTTAAATTACAAAGAAAGAATCATTCATGATTGTTTTTGGCACAGGAGTGTCTCATCTCCCATCACAGGGTGTTAATTTGGACGGGATGCTAAAATATTTGCATAAAAAATGGCTCATGTAAATATTCAGCCAAACAGATTTGTTTCAAGGTAAATGTATCATAGTATATAGTAGATTGTTTTCCAAGAGCCAGTAGGCAGCAGAAGTTGATTAATTTATAAGCTGTGGAGTTTTGCTGTCTCTGAAGTTTCTGACAACTTCTTCAGGGCAGGTCACATTCGGATTTTCTTGGTTTTTGAAGAAACTGTTGGGATGGTGAGATCAAATGAGAATCACTTGACAAAAAGCACTTGGAGGAGAACTTAGGCTTGCTTCTAATTTTGATATTTTTAGTGAAAAGACCAGTGTTATACCTGTGCTATTTGGAACCCAGCCTTGACATGGTTTAAATGTGCTTTTCTGTTTAACTGGGCAGCAAAGACCCGCTCTGTCCATCCCTGTGTCCTGTGGGGTTTTCTTTCACTGCAGAGCTGCAGGCAAGGTCCAAACCCCTGCAGAGGGAAAGACAGGACAGTCTTTGTGTTTTTCAGCCCAGATTCAGGAAATGTTTCTGAGCATGACCCTGCTTGCAGTGCCACCCAAAACTTGTGGCTGCAGGGCACCAGGCTTATGGAGTTGTGCGGGGAAACTGAGCCCCAGCGCCCAGCAAATGCTTCTCACTCTCTGGTGCCTGAATTCCTGTGTCTCCCCCTAGGATGGCTTTGGTTTGGTGTTTGTCTGCAAAGGTATTTATAATCTGGGCATTTTTCTTAGTGCCTGTCCACAGGAAAATTTAAAAATCAAATCTTTCTGGTGACATATTGCTGAGGTTTAAAAATGAGTTTACCACAAATCTTAATAGGAATACTATCCCAGTGTTGTCTTGGGAATACTTGGGAATGGGCACTACTATACTGTCAAGAACCATGTCCTTAGTTTTGAGCAGGACCACATTACATCTTTTTTCACCTGAATATTTTATGCAAACAAGTTCATTTTCTTTCTGTTCCTTGAATAATTCCAGGAAGAAAGTCAAACACAGGTGTCAAAAAGTAATTTGTAAAACAACAGTCCAAGCTTCCACGATTAATGTCCTCATCTATATCTTTCATTCTGTGGAAGGCATTGCTTGGGGAGGTTAGGCTTTTGAGGAAACTGTCTTCATTTTAACCTGGAGATCTGCTTTTTCCAAAATTGTTCTTCTTAAGCCTTTTGTATTAATAATGAGCTCATGAATGCTTTATACTTGCTGTCTGCAGAAGCTGGATTGTGGTTTTCTTTTGGGCTGTGTGGTCAACTTTATATGGTAAGGACTGAGGCAACCTCCTGTGCTTTCCTTCCTGATGGGCTGGAATTGAACCCTAGATTATAAGGATGCAGAACCTGTATCTAAATATCAGAACAACTGGTCGATCAACCGTTAGCTACCCGTTATATTTTGGTGAAGTACAGACACATTTGGAGAAAGCTGTTTCTTCTTTTACTAGTATTGAGTGACTTGTTCATTTGGGCCATTTTATTTCCTACCCTGTCAAGCTGGTGGTAGGAGAGTGATTCCATCGGTGGCTGTGGGTGTTAATTCCCCTGTAGCACTGGATTAAGCTGGGGTGGCTGCCCTGGAAGCTACCAGTCTTGGCTTCCCCCAGATCTTTCCAGCTACAAAGTGGTGACTGAATAAGCTGTAGAGAGACCCTTGAACCAGCACAGGTCACACTTTCTGCCTGTTGAATTAAACCAAAATAGATGCCATAGACTCCTCGGTCTCATATTTAGCATCATCAGCAATTACCACAGAGCTGGGCATCACAGTTAGGGAAATATCAAAGCAAGAAAGGAATAAGTGAATATTACCATAGATTTTCTTCTTGGCAAGTAAACAAACGTACACACATGCTTGCCATACTTGCCATTGCAAATATTCAAGCAGTGGTAATGATCAGAAGAGTGGAATACAAAATAGCGGTGTTATGGATAACTTAAAAGGTTTTAATTGTCTAAACAAATAACTTTAAATTTCTCTTCTGTGTCCAGTAGCTTAAGGAAAGAAGCGGAAAGTTTTTATTTACCTTTTTGATGGTAGTATGAAATATCTCCTAAATCAGAGGAGCTAACCTCAGGATGAGGCTTGTTTGTACAAGAGCTGCAGAAAACTTTTGCCAGGGGTTATGTGATTAAGGAGGCATTTTTCAGTTCTGAGTGAATCTGAGGTATTTTCATAACATTAGCATCTATAGCATGTTGGCTGTGCAAGGAATTTATGACCAGCCCTTACTGCCTGCCCTACCACTCCCTGATCATGTAGCCAGAAACTCTCCCAGTTAACTCCGACTGATAGGGTTTTTGGCTTTTGAACTGCTTGCATATCTCAGTGAGCATTTCTAGTAGAGCCAATTCTATAGCTTACCATGATCACATCTTTAGACAAATGCATTGTGGGCACAGAGCTATCGTCTGCGGCATCAAGTTTACGGCTTTCCTGTAAGGTGTAAACATGTGGCTGGATGAAGAGTTTTGACCTCTCAAGCCCTCCAACAAATATTAAATTGCTAACTATTCTTCCATAATGCTGCGATGTTGACTGAAATTTGACCCTGGTGCTTGCTGAAACGATTTTCAAAATCTGAGTGAGAAGGTTAAATAGTGCTGTCAAATTTCCAAATGTCTGTTGCAGAAATCTTTCACTGAGTATCTGTGGGTTGAGCTCTAAAATGCTTAAAGTAATCCTCTTTTTTTTCTTCATTATTATATGATATTATCTAAAGCTTGGGATTTAGTGCAGATAAAGAAATTAACTTGGGGTTTGCCTTTTTTCTGTGCCACCTAACCTTACCATTTATGGCTGTTTTTTTCTTTTTCACTTGTTGGAGGAGGAATCCAATGAAATGCTGTTCCTTAAGTACAAACCAGACCTCTAGGTTTCTTTAATTTCTGTTCAAGATCATTGTAATTACTTGATTATTTTCACAGCTGTATCTGACTGAGAAAAAATGTGCTGTAATTGGCAGCTTTTACAAGTTCACAACTCAATAACCTGATGCTGGAACTCTTCCACCTGCAGAAGCCTCATTAATTGCTGTAGGAGTTTCAGCAGTTAAGAAACCTGGGTTTGAAATCATTTCTCTTTTGACATGTAGCCTTCGAACTAGAGAATCTCTGCAGTAACAAAATACACAGGACCTTTAGGCTGAGGGAGTCTATTGGTTATTGGACAAGTGTTTGACTTTCAAGTGGATCTGTTAGGAAGGCTCTTTACCCAGCTCATTAATTACATTCATAAGTCCAAACCATTTTTATTTGAGCTTTTTTGTAAAATCTGGAACTTAATTTCCTGAATGCTCTTACTAATTCTTATTTATTTTGGCCTTAGGTTGCATTGCATAATTAGTTTTTATTTAAGAGATGAGTCACATGTTGCAAGAAATAGTAATATTTTATTATAGTAAATTATAATAAGACTGAGTCTTTAAAGATGCCATACTCCAGTCATAACTTCGAATTTATTTTTGTTATTTTAAGGCAACATTACTGCCTGTCTCTAAGGGTTATTGGAAGCTCAAAAGTTTACTTGATTTCTTTTTTCCTTAATTTCAGGGCTTTTTCCGCAGGAGTATCCAGAAGAACATGGTTTACACATGTCACAGAGATAAAAACTGTGTTATCAATAAAGTTACCAGAAATCGCTGCCAGTACTGCAGACTACAGAAGTGCTTTGAAGTGGGAATGTCCAAAGAATGTAAGTTGTCTTCAGAAACAATTTATTGTTTGTCATATCCTATGTGTATGTGGCAGTCCTAAGGGAAAAAATTATTATGCAATTATGTGATTGAAGCCAGTATCTACATTCATAGGTCAAGGAAGGAGTATGAATTTGGTACACAACTTTAGACCTGTACTTTATAAACTTCTAAGTCCTTAACTTTGCAGCCTAAATGCGATCAGTTAAGACCTTTTAGTGCAACACGCTGCTTGTGAGGCATGGCCACCCCGTGTGAGTGCGAGAATGCCAAGTGGGTAGTTTTACCAGGTTTTCTGAAAGAACAAACCCACAGGTACTTGCTTTAAGATTGGATTATCTCCCATCTGCTCTAGAAATGGCTTTCTGTGACAAGGGTGTAAGGGGATAAGTAGTGGCTTCTCAAGCTTGGTTTCAGTCCTTCCTCTGCCCGGCGGACTGGCTTGAGGCTTTGCTGGGCTTGGGGTCAGCCTAGGCTGTCACTTCACAAGGGCTTCCCACTGCAGCAGCCAGCAGCCTGCTTCAGCCCTACACCTTCTCTCTCACACCTGTGCAGATGCTTGTGCCAGAGGGCCCCCTTTTAGCAGTAGCACCAATCTGTGCCATTTTACAAAACTGATGGTATTATGGCCTTGAGCCTTCTGTTTTTGCTGCCTAGACCCTCGCTGAAAGGTGAAAGGAGCCGGCAAATCCTCTTCTAAACCTGCAAAGCCAGTAAACCTGACTATGCAAAAGTGCTGCCAAGCACACCAAAAACCTAAGGGATTTTCCTCTCCCTTCTTTTCTAGAAATCTCTGGTTTGCCCTTTAAATTACCATTTTAAAGTATTCTTGTAAAAATATGTGATTTTTCTCTTTTTCCAGTTTATTGATATCTGCATCAAGCCTGAAAATATAGCTTAAAAAGCCTTTCTCAAATCCCTATGGAGTAATGTTTCTGAAACTTTCTCATTTTTATGGGATTGATTGCAGTAGCAAAAAAGTCTTTGATGTAGTGATTTGTTGAATTGTTGAGGGTTTTGACCTCTGTCAGTGATGTTCCTGATTTCAGTAGGTCAATTCCAATAATAAACAGAAATTTACAGTGTGTGCGTAAGAGAGGAGGAAAAATTGCCCAACACCACTTTTTAACTTTAATTTACCCACAAGAGCGATTTTTAAGACCAAAGGAAAAGAAAATTGACAGTGATTAGACATTTATATCTGAACTGCAATTCAAACCAGTTCTCATCTTCAGCATTTTGTCTTTTTGAATTGTGTGGGACTTCCCAGTAGTTCCATTCTCCATACTTGGGAAGGAGCCAAAGCAGTCCTAAAGTCACACTTGTCCGTCCTTGTTGCGTACTATTTCTCTCTCCCACCATCTCTTTCTTCTCAGAGAAAGAATGTTGAGGAGTGGAGAAAGAACCAGATATATCTCTAGAAACTTTGTGCTGTGTTTCCTGCTCCTTTTCATGGAAACCTGAAATTGTGGTTTTTGAAAAGTTTCAATTTACTGGGGGAGGAGGTCTTGGGATTTTCATTATTTCACTATCCTTGTTGGGTTTTCTAGTTTTCTTGTGTGCCTGAAGTGCAGTTATCTATACTTAGGTATAGATCTGCTGGAGTGGAAACCATGATGGGAGTAAAAGAGAAGATAGGCTAAAAACAAAGATGAAAGAGGGAATGAGGAGGATTTGATTGATAGGTATTGACTGCATATGTATCTGTGCACATGAAGCTTTTTTCTTTGATAAAAATAGTGCGATGAGGTTGGTAGAGAAAAAAAAAGCACTTTTCTCACCTGAGGGCTTGTTGGTCTTGAGTTCTTAAGGATTTTATTGCTGACGTGGAATAGTAATCTTATTAAATGCTGTAACGTCACATTGGAGTAGGTTTTGGAAATATCAGCAGTATTTCTAACATGTTAACCAAAGTTACTTTGGATAAACTATAAAGGCTTACTGCCTTTTAGGTGATGGATTGTTTTCTCCCATAGGGTAGTTGGAGCTTTGCCAGCAAGAATTAAGGTTTTGCTCTGCCTGTTTCCTGGGGTGAACTGAGTGAAATTGCCCTTTGGCAGTTGCCTTTATCTCAAACCACTACAGGCACTGAAACGGGGATAGCAGGTTGGAGGGGGAACAGAGGATCCTGGGGAGAAGTGAGGGATGTCCTCTGGCTGCATTTCTGTAGAAAGCATTTGCAATGGAACAGAGAAATTATTTTAAATGTCATCAGTTTGAATGCAGTGTGTCTTGTCTTCTGGGTTTAAGAACTAAGTCTGAAGTGATTCTGTGTCATCCCTTCATAAGCAGGAGCTTTTCATCTCTTAAGAGACTTGAGAAACTATTTTCTTATCTGACCTTCTTTCATACATATCTCTAGATTTCAACTCCATTTCTTTAGAAGTTTATGTAAACAAAGACACATCTGTCACTCGGCTTTTTCTTACCAGATATAGGTCTTTCTTTTCTCCTCAGTGCATTATTCACATTTTGTTTTTCTGTCTTCTTACCATTCTGTTACCTTGTAATGTGAAAGCCATGAACAAAGGACAGAAAAAAGTATCAGAGAAATCTCACAGGGCAACAAGCCTACAATGCTCAAACCAGTCCCAAATGGGGAAAATAATCGAGGTGGGCACCTGCAAATAGGGACCCCAAGGTCTGTTCCCAGGAGCTAGGGAGGAGTAAATGCTGATTTTCAGTATACAATCTGTGTTTAAAAGCTACAGTCCTGTGTTTATTTGTTCTGCCTTTAAAGGGCATTCAAAAGTACTTGCATATGCAACTTCCTTTGAGCTTAATGAGCCTTCACCAAACATCAGAGAAGAGATGGGAACTGGGTGCCTACCCAGTGTGATAAGTAGGGTTTTAAGAGTGGGGGTACAGTGTTTTGAAAGAGAAGAGCTACTGAGCATTTCTTGTATGCTTTTATCTTGTTTCAGAGAATGAAGTGAGATGATGAAGGAATGCACCGAATTTGCATTTCTTTATAGGTTGTTTTGTTCGTGTAGGGGAAAAAAAGTTATCTTGGACCCCTTGTTACTCCCCAGATCTGATCAAGAGAGGTCAATAACAAGACTGCCTCCAGGGCAGGAGTGTAGCTATTTGCCTTGTGATAATATCTGCGAGACCTGCTGAAACTGGATCCCACTAGTGTAGGGACTGGCATTCATTGTATAGTTCCTGTTGCAAAAAGTTTGTGCTCCAAACAGACCTGAAAAAGGGTGTGAGGGGAAACGACTTAGTGATGACCGCCTTATCTTCCTACAACAGGGCAAAACACAGCTTGAAATAAAGCCCTGTTGTCTCTCATCAGATACCCTTCCTTCAGAAACTCCTGAGCTGTCTCTGCAACCTGAGCTGCACCTCTTGGTGTCATGGCCTGGAGTCAGCCCATGTACCAGCACCGCATCAGGTTTGGGGACTGCTGTTTGGCTGTCCCACCTCAGTTCATGTGTAGGTTCTTAGGGGTATGTAGGTCCAGCTGAGGCTCTTGTCCCCGCTCCAGACCACTTCTGTCCTTCTTACTGTTCCAACCCCTTAATTTTTTAAATAACCAAGTAGAGACAAATGGTGATCACATAGGATTCTTTTTTTGCTGCTGCTGAAGTGAGAAGGCCACTAAGGCTGACAGTGGTTCATTATGTGATGGAGAGCCTTAGGAAACTAACCTTTGCCCTTCTATTACGTGATCTCTAAGCTGATGTTGGAGCACCATCCTTGGTCTGACCCCAGGTGTCAGCAAGCAGCTCACTGTTGCCTGGATGCGTGGACCTCGGTGCTCAGGAGCTGGTGAGGGGTCATACATACGGCGCTGCCTCCTGCAATTAAGGGAGCACGCAGGAGGCTGGGCAAAACTCTCCAACACTAATGCTGGATTCTGGAACAAGATGCTTTGTAAGGTGAAGCCTGCCCTTGAAGAAAACCTAAACTGATTTTTTTGTAGGTACAAGCGGGAAGAAAAGGGAGTTTCCTTTTGCCATAACTGCCCAGCTTAGCCCAGCAGCTCTTCCATCCTCTTTCATAAAATTTGCAGGCTACAGGGACTGTAACTGTACTTGATGATCTTTTGGATCCCATCAGACACAACTCAGCCCACATAGCAGGGTGCAGTGCAGAGAAGCCCTCTATACTGGCATAAATGTTGTCTGCAGTGAGCTCTAATAAAGCAAAATTATGTTTATAAAGGTACAGAATTGTTCCAGATTGCTTCAGTGCACTGAAGCAATGTTCAGATTTGTAAATCTGCTTACAATTAACCTCTCTGGAGGGAGGGCAGGAGGAAGGGAGGGAATGCAGGGAAATTATCGTAAAGAGGAGAGAATCCAGTTTCTGTGCTCTGTATTTGTTTTTGTTTTTTTAAACTCACACAGAAATGTCTGTTACTCCTTGTCAAAGGCTTAAGTCTTATAATATATAAATGTTCATGCTTCTTAGAACATATGATCACATTCTGCTACTGAACAATAGAATGAATGGATTTACTTATTTTCATTCTGGTTTAAATTGGCAACCAGGAAACATCGACTTGAAGAACTGTCATGTTTGTATTTTATATTTTTATTTAATTTTTTTTCAGACTCCTTAGGGAAGCATGAGTCCATCCTCAATGAGTGGCTAAGTGGAAGGCTAGTCTGCATAGCTGCATTTGAGACATTCATGCAGATTTCACTGATGTAATTTTAAAGCAAATTAATTAGAATGCATGAAGTCTTTATTTAGATGCTTTTAGTCAGAACTGAACTGGTTTATTTTTATTCTTTTTAGCCAGCAGGAAGCACTGGATTTAGGAATTGTTTCTGCTTTGCTACAGTTAGATTTTTAACTGTATGCCTAAATACCACACAGTGGCTGGGGGCTTTTTCAGAAATTCCAGTGCAGTTGCCTCACCTGTTAACTTGCCTTGCCTTTCTCAAGGGGCAGGAGCTAAATATCAGAGTGGAAATCACAAACCCATGAATTCTGTTCTGGGACTAATTCCTCTCTCTAAATGCTATGAGCTGATTACACTGTCATTCCTGACTTGAGAGGTGAAAATGGTGCTTTTTTACAGGGACTGGGAGACCTTGTATTGCAAGTGCTTTGAAGGTAGAAAGATGTAAACTGTAAAAAATACTAATTAAATTAAGGATTTAAGTATATAGATAGTGGGGAAGCTGTGCCCCAGCCATAGAGATCACATTTTTTTCCTTTTGTTCATTAAGGTTGGATTGGTTTGGAGATTTTTTTCAGTTGCTGATCAGATAGGAAAGGTTGTATTTATTTTTTTCAGACTGAGAAATTGGTAACTTTTAAAAGTTAATGCCAAACTTTCAATATCACTGGCAGGGAGACTTTTTTTAAGATGAGAGCAAAGCCAACGGGAATGGTCTTCCCGCAACAAAACCTAAGTGCTCCAGTGTCAGCCTGTGCTCTGCCAGAGATAATGCAGACTTTGTTATGCTGGGTGGCTGAAAATGATCTATATACAATTAAAATTCTCTCGTAGAGAACTGAGTTCTACTTGTTGCACATTGTTTCCCATGGTTAAACAAGCATCTCTTGATTTTCATATCGGTTTGTTGTCTTCAAAGAAGCAGATCAGCTTTTCTTTTCTCCTTTTTGGGGTCTGCCTCTTTTGTGTTTTAGCCTTTCCCCCTGATTTTGCATAGCTTTCACTTGCCAGCTTTAATGTTTAAAGGAGCAACTTAGATTGAATGTTATTATCCATAATTTACTCTATGTTCTGTGAAGATGGTTATGTAATAGCAGTAATTGCATCAGCTCACCTAATGAGCTTTCCCTCCAGTGCCATGTACAGCAGATTAATAGCCCATGAATTCATTTGCAGCTCGTTGTCTCTCAGAAAAGTATTTCAGGCAGCAATTAATAAACTGCTTAAGAAAATAACATAAAAAATGATTTTTTTTTTATTATGTTAACTCTCCAACTGAACAATTTATTGGCACCTTTCATGATGCGGCTAAGTAAATTCTCTCCTAATTCCTCAAGCAGAGCGTGATTAGTGAACCCTGCTCAACCTAGGACTGTTTGGTAATTAGTCTGATCCTTATATCCTAAAATGTTGGGGAAAAGTATGTGCAGCATCTAAGGTTCTCTTTTTCTTCTGTTCCTTGCCTTTCAGGCATTACACAAATAGCTATAACTTTAAACTGTAACACGCTAGTGCTGCAATTTTTTTTTCCCCTCATTCTTGCATAGAAAACCATAATTGTGTAAGCTGAGAATTGAAGACCTCAGCCAATAAACAACCCCTGGCACTGTTTCTGTGCTGCTTCTTGTGGGCTCAAGCATCCCATACCTCCCAAGTGGTGGGACAGAGCCCAGAGCTGACCAAGAAGGGTCAGGGGGCGCTGCTGCCCTGTGAAAGGTAAACCAGCGGTCAAATGCCACTGGAGAGGGAGATGCCAGGAGAAAAGCATGGAGAGGGAAGACAGAGCAGGGAAAGTCCCATATGTAGCAGTGTAAAAGGGAATGAGGTGATTAAACCCGATGGGAGAAGAGCAGCAGTGAGATGCCAGGACCGTGAGCATCTCTGTAGGGAAAATGTCTGGGAAAAGAGGGGGAGACACTGGCACACGTGGCCAAACTTGCCAGGCTGCCCTAGAATTACTATTTCCAAGTTGTTTGGTTTTTGGGGGGTTTCTTTGGTGGTGTTGGTGTTTTGGATTTATTTTTTTTTTTATTGAATGTCTTTATCAAGTTTTTAATGTTTTATTTAATTTCTTTTTCAAAAGAGACAGTTATCTTTGTGCTGCCACCACCCCTACTCCCCCAGTCCAAAGGAAGCACTAAGGCTTGGCTTGTCTTTAAAAGTAGTAAAATATATATTTTAAAACCTTTTCCCTCATTTTGGGCTCTTGAGGACTGAGTAAGCATAAAGGGAATTCCTTCAATAAGCTCATACAGAGATTGATTACATGTCCTCAGCTGGAAGTTACATTAAGACTTATCCACTAAGGTATAGCTACCGTGGTGAACTTTTCAACGCTCTCTGCTGTCTCTATGACAACACAGATCCTGGCAGAAGTTACCAGGGCTCGTGTGCTCTCTGCAGCCTTTGTCTGCATCCATCAATCCTAGTCCTCAGTGTCTGTAGATGTGTGCCTTTCTTACGTTTTTGCTTAACAAGGTGTTTTATTAAATTTGTGACACTTCTAAAGTTATTATGCTAATCATTTGTACTGCAGTACCTGACCATGCTCTGAAAGAGAAGTGCTATAAGAAAGGATTTTCTGAATGGCTTTTAGTCTTGTCCTGTGGAAGAAATTCAGCTGAACAACACAGAGTCCTTGTGCAAGTAACTTTTCTTTTGTTTTAGGTGAAACGTGGAGATAACTGGAGCCAGCAAAAAGTGTCATGTGCATACAGTCTGATTTCTAGTTACACCTGCAGCACACTCCGGAGAAGTGTGTGCTACTGTTCAGTGCTCTAGCAAAGCCTCAGACCTTATTGAACTCTTCCTTGTTTTAAGGGCGCACATGTTGTCAGAGCCCATGGTGTGGCTAATGCCTGCCTGTTGGTGCTTGCAGCTCAGGTTTCTGTGGCGGTCCTGCCATGTGCCACTTTCTCTGGAGATCTAGCTCTTCCTTGAGGACAGTTGGCACTGAGACAGGCCTAATTTTAATGTTTCACACCTTTGGGGTGTTTTAGGGATCATAACGTGCTTTCTTCTGTCAGTTTCCCAGTAAAAGGCATTTTAGGCAGACATCTTTTACAAAACCACTTCTCAACATGGACCTCGTTCTTTCCATGGCCTTTTTCTGTTATTTCATGTTCCCCACTTTGGTTTATAGCATTATTCCAGATTGTACATGTGGAGATGTGGAGACACTGGCTCTATGCATTTGTGTTGCCATTGCAGGTAGCTTTTGCCTGTTCTTGAGTTTAGTATCCCAACGGCTTTCATGGCAAGGAAAACCCTGGATTATCCTTTCTGCCCTGTGCTGTGCTGGGCAATGCTGCTGTAAGAGCAGATGGGAAATCTGGAGGTAGCCAGTCCCTACCCAATCCCTGCACTCCTAAGCACGATGCTGAGGCCACATTTGCTTGGTCATGCAGACATAACTGCTGAGACCCCAATCCCATGACCTCAAAGGCTTTGTTTCAGAGCTCCCATTCTTCCTTTATGCACTCAGTTCACTGCTTCGTATTCCTCATTCGGATCATCTTCTTGTTTAGGGATACAGGGCATCTTTGATGCATCTCTTTCTCCTAATTGCCGTTGCGCCATGCGGCTTGTGCTTTCTCTACTGGCACCTTGTGGTTTCTCTGCCATCTTTTTTGCTCCCTGTGAATGCCTTTTTTTTTTCTTATTTTGGGATATTGAATCCAAAGGATGGAGAAATGTCGATGAGATAAATATCAGTCTGGGAACGAGCAAATTGCCAGTGTCCTGGGCCTTGAAGCTAAACATGGCTTATTTGGTTGTCAGGCCAACCTGAAAATGTTATCTACAGTAGCCAAGGTTCATGAGAAACGCAGTAAATTGTTCCCAAGAGTTCTGGGAAGTCTGAACTACAGCAACCTGAATGTGCCTGAAGGACTCATATCAGAGGAGACACATGTTTGGTCCTTCCCTTTAGAAGAAACATATGTGAGAATGCATACATCTTCCTGATGGTTTATATCTGCAAACTTGCTTCTTTGTTTTCCTAGTGATCCCTTTGCTGGAGATGGTCTTGCATAGGGTAGGTGCCTCTGCAGCAGGCAAAGAAACAAAGCTCATGCTGGCCTGTCTGCAGAGAGCAGCTCCTGTGCTGATGGTGTGGAAGACAGAAAGCAGAGGCTCAGTAAGATCTCACAGACAGTTTGGAAGATCTCTACATAAGTAGATGAGGCTGTGGATTTCCCTCTGCTGCTGTCAGGTTCTTAGGACTTGCTTTCATCCGGTCTATGAATTGTTATAGCAGAGGGAGTTTTCCATTGCCGTGCCTGAGATAAGCCAGCTGACACGTTGCAGCTCCTCCTGCTGGGATGCTGGCCCTAGGACTGTGCTCTAAAAATAGCCTTGATTTGTTTTTAGTTTGACTTTGAATCACATGCTCATTTTAAAATACATTGGAACAGTTAATCTCTAGTTCTTCAGCGCTCATGTGGAAAGTGTAAAGGATTTTTTAAAGTAGATGGTGTACAAGCAGAAGAAATAACACTTTTTTTTATCCTGACTTAAATAACACTCAGCTGGTAATTCTATAAAAGGGAAAGCAAAGATCATAAGGCATTGAGATTTCTAATTTCCTTGGGTCCAAGATGAACAGGAATGGTTTTGCCCAGTCTTACTTTACTCTAGTATTTGTTTGCATGCTTGCATGTTTTTGAAAGCTCTTAAATGTTTAAATCTAGGTCTCATGAAAAGTCTGTCAGTCAGACAACAGCTCTGAAACTTGACTTCTACAAGTTGTAGCTTAAAGCCCTACAGGCTGTGCCTGTGGCTGATCGGCATTTAATGAGCTGTGGGATCATTTCTCGGTACTGTGCATCCATAACCAGTTGCTTGTTGTTGATATAAACAGATTTGGTAAGTAAATGTGAGGAAATTGTCTGACTTTGGAGAGATTTACCTGAATTTCAGCATTAAAACTAAGTGGAATTCTTCCTTTCCCCTGGCAAAAAGTGCAACAGAAAGCAAACATGCTTTTAGTTGGATTACAGGCATGGTTAGTCATCTGACAGACAGTTTTAATGGAGTCAGGAAGACATGCTGGGGAAACATGCTGACCTACTTTTCTTTCTTTCTCTCTTTCTTTTTTCAAACTTTGAAGCAAGCGAAATGTTAATTTTAAAACTCCCAATAAAGTTAGACTTTGCTGAAGGAGCTCATTTGGCAATTTAATTTATTTATGCTTCTGCTTGGGGTATGATAGATCATTTTGGTAACTGAATTTCATCAGGTTGTTTTTGTTTCTGGTAGGAAATTGGGTTACATCTGAGAAATCCATGTTCTTCCCCCTTTCCAGGACAGAGCAATCAGCTTCAAGTTAATGAATGATTTAAGTCCAATCCTCTGAGGGAGGACTTTATAAACCATTTAAAATGACAGACTAACAAAGCGTATTACAAATGTATAATTTTCAACGCATTATATTTTTAAACATTTCTTGTCTTTAAACTTGTGGGAAGAAGGATTACTGGCAGTTAGTGGTGTGCATTTTGCGCTTTGGATTGTTTTTTCCTGTGTTAAGTAGGTCGATGCTCCACCATAAATATTTTCTTGGAGGCAGAACTTGGTGTATTTAAACTTGGGAAACTCTTAGCGGTAGAACTTGAGAGCCTGAAAAAAACCCCTTAAATTAGATAGGAAAACTTAGCACTGAGGATGGATTAAGACATCACAAACAGAGATACTCAGCTGAATAACACTGGATGATAAGGGAAAGCATTTCAGAAATGCTGCAGACATCACCTCACTCTCTCCTTCAGCAGCGGGCACACTTGCAGTTTGTCAAATGGCTGGGGTGCCAGGTCTCTGGCAGAAGCGTGGGCTTTATTCCCGTGGCAGGTAGTTTTGGTGAAGCCGTCACTGCGCGGTTGAAGGAGCGGGAGAGGACATCACTCCTTGACACAGCGGTCGATCCAGAGACACTGTTTTCACCTGCTCTGTCTCCTCCTATTTCCATCATTAACAGATTTTCTGCTGTCAGTCAGCCCTGGTGGCAGTGGGTGCTGCTGCAAATCCTTTGCTTCTTCTCATGTCTCCATGTTTTTATTTTAACTCCCAACTACCTGATTACGGTTTGTGTTATGGAAATAGTAACAGAATGTAAGAGAGGTAGAAAAAATGGGAATTGTTAGGAATTGCTGGACTTTACGGGGAGTAGTATTGTATTTTAAAATCAAAATTATATTTCAAAGTTATGTGTTCTCTTACAAAGCATAATACTTTTATATATTGTGTACTTTTAGAGGATGTTCCAGTAGCAAAGATTGAGTTTTTACTTTTTAGGGTTTTAAAAATTAAGTGTGAGATGTTTATATTGGCTAATGCATGAGACTTTTTTCTGTATCTCAGAAAAACGCTGATGCTGGCATTGCACGGGTTTTAGCTATTTGGTAACCCAGAGACATCAGTAGAGGAGGCATCAGCCCAGGAAGACAAATCAGCAGTAACTGAACATCCTTATGTGCTGAACTGCTGCACCTCGCGTGTTCAGCATCCCTCACTGCACCGTAGCTGTGTGAGCTGCTTCTTACATGCAAGAACTGTCTTTCCCCTGTTTTTCTTGCCATGACACTTCTTCTAGGTGACCCATGACATGGTTTGTTTTGCTTCTAGTGGAGGCACAATGGGAAAAGCCACTCAAAAAAGCATCACATCTGAAATTTCATAAAGGTGTGTTTTTTCCTGATCCAGAAAAGCTATTGATGCTGGAAGATGAAGCATCAGATTAGGGGAGCTTTTGTTGCTCTCTGTTGGGCAGGGAGCAGGCTAGGGCTCTTGTGTTTCAGGTTAGATGTCTCTTGCAGGTGTGGAAGTCCTAAGCTAGTGTGTATTTGGTCTCATAGTTAGTGTACTGTGCCACACAATCTGGTTATCCCTTAGAGTAGCTCAGGGATCAAACTCGCATGATCCGGATCCCTGGAACAAGTGACGTGGACAAGTGCTAGTTCATAAGAGTCTTTTGACAGTGCTTTTCTACAGGAAGGATGTTTGATTTGTCCCTTTTGGTAATTTGGAAGAGAAGCTCAATGCATATTTTTTTCTTTTTTTTCCCCCTCTTTGGATGTCTCTTTGGGTGAACAGTGCTATTAAGTCAGAACATCCAGAACACAATTTTAAATTGAAAAGGAGTGCAAATAATAATAATAAAAAAGATAAAAAGTAAAAGCAAGAGGATAGCTGTTATTAAGAAAAAGAAGCCCCTTTATGTTCAAACCTCTCTCACAACACAGGAAAAAGTACACAGGGACAGAGGAGAATAAGCATAAATATTTTATTCCTTTAATTCTGCAGAAGGCTTAAATTCTGCCTGTCCTAAAGAGAGTCAAAGTTTTTTCTTGGCAACTTTTCCTCTTGTTTTCTGAGTCAGTTATAGCTACTTCACATGTTTATTAGGAACATTTTTCCTACTAGAATTAAAGCACTGTAAGCCATGAAAATACACAAAATTGTACAGACATATCAGCTGTCTCTTACAGGGTATGCAGTATTAAACCCCATGACTTTTGGGGTCTTCTTTCTTGCTGAGGGGATGAAATGGTGAGGTAACCCCATGGTAAAGGGGCCTTGCACTAATGGAGGAGGAATATTTAAAAATATTCCCTAGAAACTGAGGTGTGGGAAAAGCGAGGCAATTAAGAGGAATCACTAGATATCCTGTCTTAACAGTTTATTATATATATTTTTAATGAGTATTTAATCTCTAATGCTGTGTGATGGATTAGAAAAGAGGGGGACTCAGGCCTCTTTCTGTACATACTTTTATGTTTCCCCTTCATTGAACATTTTCTCTGGGCAAATTGTTTAACTTGAGCTGGTTGGAGGTGTTCCAGCACAGCAAGGCTCTGCAGAAAAATAACACTGGGTTGAATCCCAAAATGCAGAGTTGTCCTCACTGTTGTGTTTTGCAAAATCTCAGGATGAGTTATGAGGGGGGCTGGGAAGGAGCCTTGTCTGTTCCTGTCCTCCACGATGTGCATCGCAGGCCCTGGGGGACTTGCCTGCGCTGTGTCTGCCACGCAGCCTGGGGCTCTGGAGCAGTCCTGCAGCTGGCTGGGCAGGTGGATGTTCGGCAGCTCTTTCAGGAACTGAATAAACCTCTGCTTTTGGAAATCTGAGTTTTCAGCCAGTGCATCCCATGACAGTTGTAGCTCTGGAATAATATTCTGAGGACCTTCTAGAAACCCTTCTGTTAGTGTGTCTTGCATCTTGCACTTACCAGTCTTGGAGAAGACCATCCTAGCTACAAGGGGGCATCCAACCTGTGTATGATGAGTTCAGGGCCTAAACCCACAGTGTTGAAGGACATGAAAGATTTGTCATTGGCACGAATGGGATAAGATGGGGGTAGGAACCACTAGTAATGCCAGTTAATCCTGTGCTCGGTAGTCATTTCTAATGCCAACTAGGGACCACCACCCTCATTTAGTTAACGACCAGCTCTGTGTTGAATTCAGTCTCCTTGCCCAGCCCTTGGCTTCCCTTTCAGATGTCATCTCATGTCCAAGTTGCATCCTTTGTTTTCATGGAGAAGTCTGGGAAAACTAGGTCAGTTTATCCAAGTAGAAATTATTTTTTTATTGAGTTAACTCTGTGTTGACCTGCTGCCTGTTTGGCTTCTCAGAATGAACTCCCTTGTGTGGACTAAGTCTTGCCCTGGAAGTTGGAGAGCCCTCAGTAATCACTTTGATTTCAAATCAACAATAAAAAGGCTGCTTTTTTTAGTATCTTGCTGTTTCCTGGAAAAAAGTGTCTGTCTGCTTTGCTCCTTGTATGATCACTACATCAGGCTGATCTGGTGTACTGTGAAAGTGCTTAATATAAAAAGGTTATGTGCTGGCTTTACTGGGGATATTTAAAAGATCTTACAGAGAAATCAGGATTTCATTCTGCTTGACCCTGTCTGACAGAATTAAGCTCTTTAAGCCAGTCCTGTAGTTACTAGCATGCCTTCTTTTTAAAATAGTCTGGTCCACTTATTCCTGCTATTTTAGAATTACAGTCCCAGACAAGAAAGCAATTTTTTTTTCTTAAATGAAAGAATAGTTGGAATGTATTTTAGAAGAACTTCTTTGGCATTGTACATAAAAGATAAGATATATCAAAATAGACAGTCTGATAATTAGGTGCAGGCTTGTGGAGTGATTCATGTCATAACGTGAGTGCTGAAACAGCTGAGGTTGCTGCAGGTGTGTTAAGGGAATTCGACCCCGTAATGCTGTGATGCTTTTGCCTCTACATAAAGCAGGAGTATAGATGTCTGGAGAGCCTGCATTAATAGGTGAGAAGCAGTATTTCTGCATGTGAGTTATGGATGGAGCAATGTTTATTAAAGGTACAAACAACAGCCTTTGTCTCCCAGTCACCATTTGCTTCGAAGAGCAAAACCGGCTGCTGTCCCAGGCACAGAGATCCTGGCCGTGAGCTGGGGCGTCAGCTGCTGCAGGTTGAACCTGGCTGGGGCTCAGTGCCGAGTAGTGCCATGCATGGGCAGAAAGAAAAACCTGGGAGGGAAAGGCCTTTCAAGTGCCTCAGCTCGTGGGTGTAGTGCTTCAGGGTGGGCAGTGAGATGCTAAAGCTGAAAGTGAATAAACTTGTTTACCTGTGGCAGCAACCAGCTTCAGCAGGGCTTTTATGGGAATCCAGTGATGTTGCCAGCCTGACGCTCCCTGAGCCTGCTGGCTGGCTCTGTGCGGCTTTCCTGAAATCCTGAGATGGAAAGAAAAAGAAGTCCCCTGACCTCACTCCTTGCTTTCTCCTTAAGTTCCAGTTTGTGAAAAGAGGACGATGTAATCCTAAGAAAAAGTACTCCACCCTAACAACAAATCTTCAGATTGTTTATTCCAGTTGCTCAGCTTTTGGGAAGGGAGAGGATGTAAACAACACGCTACAATGCCGTGAGATGCAGTAGTGTTGTTTGAGCGTGCTATTTTCCCGTTTGATGAAGTTTTTCTTGTAGTAATATGGCAAAGCAGTTTAAAAAACAGGGACTGTTCTTTAAAAAATCCAACCCACCTGCAGTCCAAGGCCCCTGGCCAGTGCTGACCCACCAGCTGTGTTGGACTGTGCATCAGTGCGAGACTTAAACAGGCAATTTTTTTTGGCTGATCTTGCAGTGCTTTTAGGTCCACCTGATTAAGTGGTACAGTTCTTCCCTTCTCTTGCTGCTGGGCTGCCTCTCATGGTGGAGCAGGTCATTCAGCAGCAGCTTCAGGCCGTCGGGAGGGAAGCCCAAGCAGGGAGGTTGAGTGTGGTTGTGGGGCTCACGCTCTGTCCCCCCTGCCTCCACTTTGGAGGCCAATCCTGACACCTTGAGAGATGGAAATAACCTCCCAATCTCAATTCTATTTTATTTTGTTTTAGTAGTAGGAGTATCAGCAAGCCTTTGCCCTTAGGAAGGAATGTGCGTAAGTTCATAATGGCATGTTTTGCACATTTGCTTCGGAGGAATAGGTAAATAGTAGCTGAGCTATTTCTTTGCTTTTATTATCCCTGGCCTAGTGGGAGGCCAGGGCTGCAAGCTGTAGTGCAGGCTAACGCTGCGATTCAAGACTGCAGCTCCCTTTCTTAAAACATGCCGGGAACAACTGTTCCTCCGCCTTCATGAGCTCAATTTACGGTTGCGGGAGGCGATGTGTTCTTTGTGCTTGATGAAGTACACCGCGCACGCAAGCCTCTTCAGACGTGTTGTCAGTTGGCAGCTCTCTCGCTAGATGCACCTTTACACAATTGCACAAGGCACCAGGAGGTACAAATGTGAAATTTAGCCTTGGGGGCAAAACAAAGAAATGAAACTTAGGTATGAATGCGGTGTTATCCATCTGCAGATACCGATATTAGACCTGATCTCCCACTACGCTACTGTAGTTCTGCACTAATAGGACTCCGCTGCGATCGGTGGAGTAGCACCACTACAAGACAAAAACAGCAGTGGGGATAAGTTGGGGCTGTTATTTTTAATTCTGGTAAGTAATGTAGGAGTGAATCCTCTTTGGGGAAAGCTAGACTGTGTTCACTGCATGAAACCACCCATAATAAAATGGAGAAATGCAGTGACACGCTGTCTTGGTATTGTTACTGAACTTCTGCTCTTCCTTCTGCGGAGCCATTGCCCTGGGTCCTAAATGTCCATGTATAAGCAAAGGGAAGGGGTCTTCCAGCTCACCTCCTTTTTTATTTTTTTTGTAGCCTTTCCATTTGCTGTCCCATAAAGTCAGTTTTATCATACGTGATCGGAATTTGTCCTGTAGCTGAGACTCAGTCATTATGTTGAATGAATGCGCTTATTATGGAAAGCTGTTTAGTTGAAGGAGTCTGTTAATGGTGTTGTCAGGAAAGAGCTTGCAATTTGTCATGGTGGGTAGCTTTCCAGTTAAGTAAAACACAAGTCATGTTCTTTTCTTCTGTGTGTGTTAGGAGGAGAAATAAAATAGCTGCAGCAGGTTGAAGTGTAAAGTGCTGCAGTCAGGCCAGGCAGTGGGCAGGAATAGGGTGCAATGTCTGGTCTTAGCTTGCAGCCATGCACTTCTCTGGCCATCAGTGGTCCTGGATAATGCCCAACAAATTGAATTGAGGACTTTGGATAACCCCAGCATCTCCCAGTTGTGAGGCATTGTACTACCATAACTGTCTCCTAAGAGAAATTCATGTAATACGTGTAGATGAGTAGACTGATTTACCTTTTGGTGACCTGGAGAGAAAGGTCAGGTTCAGGGTATTTTTACCTGTAATCAGTTATCCATAAAGAGTTAGTATACCAGGCTTCAAAATTGTAGCTCAAAAGGGCAGTTGCTTTGAGAAGGTAGCTCGAAAGGGCACTTGAACAGCTGAAATCAGATGAGACAGATTTAATGGCCTCTTAGTGATTTCTGACTGAAAGTTCAGAGTTTGAAATTTAGGGGTTTTTTTCTTTACCTGGCCTATGGTAAAAGAAACTCACTATGGCTTAATAGAAATTTATTTTCAAGCTGAGTATTTAGAAATGTTTTTCAGCTGCTGTGTATACATTTGGTCACTTCAGCTGTAAAGAAGAGAAAGAATAATCACATTGCACTTGTGGTCTTGTATATTTTTAGCTAACATGTTAAGACACTGCAATTCCAGAAAAGCTGTCCTCTCGTTCCCTGGAGTATTTCTCTTTAACCAGCTGCATGCAGAATTTTATCTAGACTGCCACAGAAGTTACTAGTAAATCCACTTGGATCTTGGCAGCCAAAACAGCAGATAGTAAGCGCAATACTTTGTTTCCCTGAGGGTTTGAGTTTCATGGGGATTCTGCTGCAGGCTGGCATTTCATGGTGGGTTACCCACAGAAGCCCTGTAAGTTTGGGAAACCTCCCTAGATGGAGTGATTGATTCCCAAAGCTCCTTCCCATTCCAGCACTGAGTAGGGAAGGGGAGGATGCTATTACTCTGCAAATCTGTTGCAAGTGGCATGGTAGATCTTAATAAAAATTGCAGGTTTTTTGTCGAGAATAAGGAAGTGACTGATTTCATGCAGAATACTGAGAGAGATGGGGCAGGACAGGAACTGGGAGGGAATGACAGATGAGTAGGTTGATTCAACAGCAGCACAAGATGCACAGGGACATTGCAAGACCTGCCTGTGGAGATGCTCCATCTCACATATGGGAATTTCTGACTATATTAAGTAACTTGAGGTGTTGCTTATGTGAAATACAGATAGAAATCTATCAGTGAGTAAATTTTATCCGAGTCAATGAGTATGGCTAGGCTATTTCCATTGCAGGTATGTTGGTGGGTCTTCATGGGAATATTAGTTATTTATTCTGCCTGCAATTGTTAATGCTAACAACCTTCAATAGCTCTTTAAACATCAGCTGCTAAGAGAGTGTGGATTATCCTGTTTCACGCTGTCAATTAGTTGATGATATTAAAGCACTTTGAAAATGGAAATCACAGGGCAAATGCTATTTAAACAGTTTATCATTAAAGGTATAATCGCATCTTTCCACCTACTTTGGTTGCAGTATGTAGAGAGATGGTAAGGGATACCAAGGAGTCTGCTTTCATTTCATTTCATGGTATAGATGCTCTGCCCTATACATCCTGGCTCTGACTCAGCTGCTCCTTGTGCTCTCTCCTCTGCCTGCCCACACTTACATACTGCAAAACACATTTTCTTCTGGTTTTGTTCCACTTGTTTGCTATATTTCTGTTTTTGCAACTTCTTCTTTTCTCATTTGTTCTTAGAACCTGTTCGGGGAGGTTTCCGTTTGTATTTCTGGAGTCCTGATTTTTATTCTTTGAGCAGTTATTACTGTGTTTGGCATATTCTTCAGAACTTGAACCAGTCCTGAAATACTATAGTCAATATAAAGGTCGGCATTAGTGGTATATTTATACACTTGGAAACAGGTTAAGGGCTTTCGGTGTTTGGGTTGTTTTTTTTCGTCCTGTCCTGCAACATTCAAGCCAAATCTGTAGAAACATTTGTTTTCCTTCAGCAGTGGTTTTGGGTCTTGGATTGGCAGTTCTAGATATCTCAAGTATGCTAGCTGCTCTTTTTGGCTTCTGGATGTCTTAATAATAATAAAAAAAAAGTGAAACAGTATAATTAATAATTTAAAATAAATAGATAAAAGAATACCAAAGGCATACCTTTCATCTATTTTCAAGGGATATTTTTCTCAGCCTGTTGTTGTGCATTAGCTTTCCAGTTTTGGTCCTAAGTCTGATTTCAGTTGGTAGTGTTTTTCTTCAAGGGGCTAGAAACTCCTTTTTTTGCTCATTCCCTTTACCAATATTTCAGGAATGTGACAATAGCAGGTGCCAAATTTCATGTCAAAAATAAAATTTTCGGTCTGATGGGAATCCTTGAAACCACAGATCAAGTTTCATGCCAGTTAAATAAAGCTGTAGAGCATCCATTTGTATCATTCATTCATATAATGAAACCTGTTCTTATAACTCAGTTCTTGATATATTAACCCCGCAGTTATCCTCATACATAAATGGGAGATGTGTTGCTTTCGTCAGTTATAATAGGATATAACCATATAAATCCCCTGTGCATGAATGGAAAAATAGAGGCCCTTAGGCTATGGGTATCAAAGGTCTCCCCTATACTTACAATAGCCTAATAAGGTTATTTTGAAGGCATAGGTAATTACTCACAGCCTCCCTATAGCCAGTGATTCATTGTTCACTTCTGAAACATTTCTAGATGAATTATGTTTTAAACAAGCAAATTCTTGGCCTTCTCCTTTATGGGGGGAAAGAAGAGAACTGGAGGGACACAGAATTCTGCCATTTTCTGTGTTTAATAAAGTACACTGCTTGCTGGTTGAAAGGTCCCTGGTATTTGAAGCAATTTAAATACACTACCATGCTTCTTGCTGCTTTGATTCCATGAATGCCTATTTCTGAATTTCACATTTTGATGAAAATATTATTGTTGTCATTAATTTGATATTTAGAAAAGACTGTGGATCCAAGAGCTCAGTGCAATGAATAAAACAGTTGGAGTTAACTGTCCCTGGGGATAGAATCAATCACTGTTGTAGAAGAGGGTGACATTTAAAAAAGAAACTCAGAAGAAAATGTCATGCTTAAAAAATTAGATTTAAACACAGTAGCTCCTGATTGATTTTTATTGCACTCAGATGGGTACACTGATTGATTATCAGCCTTACAAATGTTTAGTACCTTTCTCACTTCTCTAATAATCAGAATAATCTAATTTTCAATGTCATTTAAGTTACCGTATTCAAGGTTATAATAGATCATATTTCTAATAAAACATAGCAATTATGTAATGAATAATACAAAGCTGCAAGGCAGAGTTCAGATTCACCTTCCTCAAAAAAAAAAAAAGAAAAAAAATACCACCAGTGGCTGGAAGGGCCAGTGTACGTGAAGGCAGCTGACAGGACGATGTCCTCTGGATTTGTGGTGTGTTCCCCTGTGGTTGAACTGAGGTTCCTGGCGCATGGGCCGGGGCAGGTTTGCCATAGCTGAATGTTATTTCTCAATAGGAAACCCGGGGGGGGCTTGAATTCTGTAATGTATGTGCTCGCTCGGTGCCTGGGGAAAAATGATAGCGTGCCAGGTGCTTATGAAATGTCTTCCATGATTGTTTCTCTGTGCTCCCTGTTAATTTTGATATGTGTCTGTAGAGAGATAGTATCTCACTTAATTTGAGATGTTTTCTCGTGGCAAATGTTACCCAACAGCTGACATGGTTGATTTCTCTAAATCAGCTACAAAGTATGCAGGTTTCAATGTGTTTTGGTTTTGTAAGCCCCTTGTGCAACTGTGTTCTTGCTATTGGCTTTGTCCATTAGAAAGGAGAGGTTTGCGTTTGAAATGTGCTTTGCCTTCAATCGTTCTCCACACGTCAAAGCCCAGTTTTGGCATGGGAATTTGTTTTAAAATAGTTTCCTGGGTTTTTTTAATACTGAGCTGTTTTGCCTAAAAGAAAACATTATTTCATCTGGAAATCACGACGTAGGAAAATCAGTCTATTTATAACTACCTGGTGTTCTGCATATTTTAATATGTTTGGCTTGCGATGGCACTGCTGTTAACGTGTAGACGGGAGTCTCAGTGTTCTGATTTGATGGCTGTCTGTTTGTCAAGCATTCTTGTGTGGCTTTCAAGGTGGTTATTTTGTTCCTTTACTTACACTGGAGATGGGAAAATCAACCTCCTCGAATTTTCCCATTTCTATGCCTACTTCTGTCAACTCCTGGGCTTGGGAGCTGCCTGGGATGCCGAACTGCGTGCTGGCTTTGACCATGGGGTCAGAGAGCCTCGTTCAGCAGCAGAGCAGTATCAGGATTGCTAAGTCTCCCTTGTTTTGAGGTTTACCAAGGTAACTGTTGGGAAAGATATCCTTATGGACTGCCATTCAGTACCGCTAGCGCAGTTTATTGAAGAGTAATGCATGGTGTATGTGGGGCATTGATCCTGATGGAGCAAACTTGGCACTGGCAATAGGTAAGCGTTATGCATATTTGACTGAAATTGTCCACAGCTGCTAACTTGTGCAGAATTAGAAATTTTTAAGCAACCACTTCTGGAATTGGAGAAGCCAGAGTGTGAAGGAGCCTTGCAAGGCTTGTGGGTTTCCACCCTAGCAAAGAGCTTGGTGCTCCTGGAATCCCCAGCTGCAGTGCTGAGCTTTGGCCCCACTGCCACGTGTGGCACCATTTGCCTGCCAAGGCTGCCTGGTGTTCGGTAAGGGACAGATGGGCTTCCCAAGGGGCAGGAGGGCAGGCGGGAGAGCAAACCTCTGCCCAGAAGGGAGAACTGGCAGGTCTGCAGCGTTCCTGCCTCAGTTCACCTCCCATTTCTCTTCTCATGGGGGTTTGCAAACAAAAGGAGTCTTTCTGCAAACCTACCTTGCGCCCAGCGCTGTGCAATTACTGACTTGCTCTGTGTGCTTTATGGTGCTTTTGAGGTTTGTTAGCTTAACGAGTAACTTCCAAAATATTTGGGGACAAGAGAAGTGTGGTTTTACAGGAATGTGAACTAACTGGAAGCACTAGTAGTTGTTGCTACAGGAACAAAACTAGTTAACTAGTACACAGAGCTCTTCAAAGGTCACGGAGATCTCAGAGAGGCAAAACTGCAGTGGTAGCATTTCAAGTCATGAGTTTATAGCTGATTAATCATTATAATATATGAAAGGTTCTGTCTGTCTATCTTCTGGGCATCTCGGGAAACACAGGGTATGCAAGTAATTGGAAAAATTGCATTGCAAGCAGCAGGTTCTTCTCCCTTGGAAATGTTTGTGCCACCTTTGAGAAAGGAGTGTACAAACACTGGCTATTCCATGATTTTACTTGATTATCTAGAAACTGTCTAAACCTCTTGAGCCGGATCCCAGACTTTCTTAGGCCAAGCAGTAGCTAAGTTTGGTGGACCTGAGGGGCTTGCATTTAAGACTGGCCGATTCCCTGCATTATGACATGCTTGAAATGATCCTGCTCAAGCAGGAGAATTGCTACATGGTTACTAAATGAGAGCACCAGGTTCTCAGAGGGAAGACATTTGTGTCTTTCCTATACTTAGTTTCATCTACAGCAGACTCTGCTTTCCTTGAAAAACAGGTGCATCCTTCCTGCAACTTTTGTTTTGAAGCCCATCTCTTCAAGCAGAAGAAGGAAAGTGTATCTGAGGCTCAGAAAAACATGGCAAACCTGGGCTGAGGAGAACAGATTGAATGGGACAAGAGATGATGTTCTGCCTCTCTACCATCAGGTTAGGGGGTTGGACATTTGAAGGTAGAGGCTGGTCCTTAAACCTAAGGCAGCCAAAAGTGCCTTCTCCAGCCTGCAAACCCTGCTGCTACTGCCTGGAGGTTTCTGGGTGTGGAAGTGCAAGTTCTAGCATGTGTGTTGAGGGGACAGGGAAGCTGTCACATGAAGATGGATCGGAGCAGACGTGCTCAGGTGTGGGTATGTGTTGCTCAGCTGTCCAAGCAGCGTTGAGACCTGGCTTCCTCACGTATCAAGATACATCTTTTTTCATTCTCTTTCTCCATGCCACCACTTTATTTGTTTGTGTAAGGTTTTTTAACTTCCAGAATTTCTCTCAGGGCAAGAGAGCTTACATACTGTCCCCTGTTGGGGGCTCCTAAATAATGCAGCCATCAAGTCAGAATTTAGTGCACAAGTAATGAAATTCATAACCTGAGTTTTCTATGATAGCATTAACTGTGACACAGATTCATCACTGGCGTATCATCATTAAAAGGCAGTGGAATTTCATCAGGGATTGATGTGATCATATGCATGTAAAGATCAAGATACAAAAAGGTGTGACTTATGTAATATAAGCATAAGCTGTAATCCAAAATCCTTCCCACATGCGGTGTGACAGTTCCTGTTCCCAGAGCAGTGATGGTTTTTAAATTTACAGGGTAAATGTGTGTGTGTTTGTGTTTTTATTTAACTCTTTTAAACATAGTGTTGTCTTAATATTTTTCTCTTTTTTGAGTTGAATTGTACTTGTAGCTAAATCTGCTTAATAGTTCAGTGTTATCAAAATTCTTTGTATTTTTGGAGCCTGGGTGCACGTTATTACATTTTCTTACAGGGAATATAGAAACACTACTATGTCTAATGCAGTCTTAGTGAATAAAGCAAGAAGATAAATGTTATTCAGGGTTTATAATTATTATAAAAGCTATCAGAATCGTATGAGAAAGTTAATGATGAACAAAACCTGTTCTTAGTGTTCAGGGTGTGTTACTTCTCTCCTTCGTACCCTTTAATGATTTGCATCCAAAAAGAAAGAGGACGGAGCTGGGTCAATTTGCTGATGAGGGTTGACCAGCAGAGTTCCCCTCTGTTGGCCTTTGGAGGGGATGGGACTTCAGGTACAGCTGCAGAGGGAGCAGTGCTGGGGCAGCACAGGAACATGGCACGGTTCCTGCCAGAGTTATCTCCTAGTCTGTGGGAGCTCTTGGCACCTGCTTCGAAGCCTGGCCTAAATAATGCATTGATCTTCCATGAGGAGTTCAAAGCTGTTGAGGGAAGTAGCTGCTGGGGCCACCTGTTTGGCAAATTTGTCACTCAGCTTGTAGAGCTATAAGTAAATGGGGCTTTATGACGAAGGCTTATTGCTCTTTGCAGTTGTGTAGGAGTTTACAGAATTTTCCAAGGAGCTCTTTTATCTCCCAAGTACAGCAGTGATTAGGATTTGCTTCTGAAGTGCAGTGGCAGTTTGCAGCACTTGAGATGTACCTGTTGGTCTCGGATGTTTTTACAATGCAAAATACCATGCTTGTTCTCTGATCTGGGATCCAGCAAACAAATCAGGGCACTGGCTTTTGGAAAATATTTGTAAAAGGAAGCAGGGGAGATCCAGTCTACTCCTCTAAACCTGACTACACTGCTAGCATTGAACTTTCACGAGAAGATGCCTTTTCAATCCACCCTTCCTGGCCTCCTTTGGATCTGTGTTCTCTGAACACCAAAATTCCTGGTGTTCAGGGTTAGGCTTTAATCCAGTGGGGTGCTCAACATCCAAGCCCTGATCCAGCCAAGCACATGACTGACTTCAGTGCAGGTTTGTCACACAGTTAAAGTCAAGATTATCCCTAAAATATGTGAATGATCTGGGTCAGAGGTCTCTCGGTTGCAAAGTCAAACCTTTAGTGAGAAAACCAGAGCTGTAGATTGCATGGAGTATGTGCCTAATGGCCTCATGAAGGAGAAACAATATTCATCACATCTAATCCTTGTTTTCTGTTACATACAATATGTTATTTCTGTAGATGCCCCTGACTCTGATGCTTTCCCAGCCCACTATTTTGTCTGCTCCTTCTGATGATTTGTGGTTCACTCTGTTGCATGTAGGAAGCAACCACAGAAGATGTGGAGATGGGCCTGGGGAACCCATGGGGGAAAAGAGCTGGCATGGAGATGGCTCTGTGCTTCCCTCCCTGCAGCACAGATAGATACACTTTCTGGGGCAGGACAGTACAAATAAGAATCAGCAGATCTTTGGCCATCCAAAAATCCCTGACTACCCTCACATGTGCCAAAACCCACCAGCCACACCCTCTGAGTTTAGGGCCTTGTTTTAAATATCATGAGGTTTTGAACACTAATAATGTTAGGATTGGTTTTATTTATCCAGTAACATTTAGTCTTCAGGGTGTTTAATATTGACATGGGGTCTCTGGGGAGAGGGATTGATTTTGCTTGGCTTTGTTGTAAAGCCTTATGCATCTGGTTACACTTAAGATGTTAGCTCTAGCTAACAACAAGTCTCTTGATAAAATTCACAATTACTGGCAATACTGTGGACATAGGCTTATCTCTTGGGCACATTTTGTAAAATTAAGCTATTTTCATTAAAAGAACAAAGAGTAGCATGGTGATGGAGCAGCTGTCATATTTTATTACAAAACACAAATATGTGGGAAATCAATTACAGCACGAGTGCTGCACGATGCATATTTCCAGTAATCCCCCACGGCCGGGGGAAGGTAGAAGGCTGATCTGAGTGCAGAAGCAGATGGCAAGCAACTTTAGATAGCTTCACTGCCATTTTTACTCTTTCAAGTGTTTGTGCTTCTCCTTTGATCTTCAGAGCTTGAGTTTAACGTGTTTCATCTTCTTTCATTTACTGTTTTCGCATTTAACTTTCCTTTTAAGTAACTTTTGCTTGGTGGAGCTTGTATTAGTATGGGGGTTTGTTGTCTTCCATACTGAGATATTTAAGAAGAAAGACAGTTGTGGTCTTTTTTTAGTGTTGTTCACATCCAATGAAATACCAAATGCATCACTACAGAGAACTTCACTGTTCACCATGCACAGCTGTACTGATTCAGTGAAAAAAATCCCACCTCGCAAAGTTACTGAGACACGTAGACTTCCTTGAAAGTTAGGTACTGTGGGAGTGTGATGGTACCTCCAAAACAAACACTGGTGCAAGTTTGGTTTCATCGTTACCTGTTACATTTAATTGTTAAATTATTCTTAAATAACTAAGCTTGCATTACTGCTCTCTCTGCATATAACATTTTTATCTTCACTTAAAATAATTCATGTCTAATATAAAAGCATCTTGCAGTGTTTTGAAATAGAGCAGCAAAAGCAGCATGGGTTGATCTGAATAACCCCATGTGATCTGTATCTCTGCTTTTTCTACAGCTGTCAGAAATGATAGAAACAAAAAGAAGAAGGAACCTTCAAAGCAGGAGTCCACAGAAAACTATGAAATGACAGCAGAGTTGGATGATCTCACTGAGAAGATCCGGAAAGCTCACCAGGAAACCTTCCCCTCACTCTGCCAGCTGGGAAAATACACTACAGTGAGTATGGTTTGAGTCACGCACATTCTGAATATGCCTGGAATTTATGTGAGTTTTGGAAGCTTCAGGCATTCTAAATAGATGCAGTAGTAGATGCACTCCTCACACCTCTTTAGTCATGAAAAAACACAGATATGTGTGCAAGCGCATGCTGGGGAGGAGAAATTGGACTTAACTGTAAGCTTTACTTAGCGCTATCATGAGAGACTGACTGAAGGATTAATCCAGCCAAATGACGAGCTTGGAGTCCATGAGTCAATTACATTCCATCATTCATTAGAAATTTGTTGGCTTCCAGAGACGTGATCTCTGCTCGTGCGTCAGCAGATTACAACTTTGCAGGTGTAGGGAGTTCTTAAATGCTGCTGGATTACTGGTGATAGTCCCAAAGCTACCAAGGTCAAGGAAAATATGAAATGTCTAAGTATAAACCAGTTTCCAAATTGCTCATTTGAAGTTTGTTCATACAATCAAAGAATATCCTGAGTTGGAAGGAACCCACAAGGATCATCGAGTCCAACTCCTGGCTCTGCAGAGGACAACCCCAAAAATTACACATCCTTTCTCAGTCTACCAAAATACCACAAAGCAGCAAAAACTTCTGCTACTTTTAGAAACAAAAAATCAGCTCACCCTATCAAGAAGTTCAGTAATCCGGAGATGAGTCAGGGAAACCATTTCTTTTCTATATGTATCTATGTTGCTAAGTTCAGGGAAGTTCAGTGATAATTATTGATTTCAGAGAAAATTCAGTGTCAAATTTGTAAATGCAGTAATAAAAGAGATGCTAAAAAGTATCTACTAGGTCATGTTTAGAGCCTTACCAGTGGAGGAATGACTTTGCTGGGTCTGGTCTTGCTGTGGGTTGCAGCAGCACTGGCTGTTTCAGAGGGATGTGCAGAAGGTTCTGAAGTAGTCAAGCATGTTCTCTCATTGCCGAGAGCAGGAGTTCAGGAGTGGCATGCCTGGGGCAAGGAGACACCTGCCTCCATGGTCCTTGCCCTCCAGCCCCAGCTGAAGATGTGGAACCAAGCCCCAGAGGCTTTGAGTAAATTTTCTGCTACTGAAACAAACATTAAATTTCTCAGAGTGATGTAGGCAAATCCCTGTGTGGCATCAATATTCACTTTTTTAGCAAGCAGGATGCTGTTTTGTAGCATACTCATCTATTTACAAAACAAAGTGCAAGGCTCAAAACTCTCAGGTCTAAGTGTAAGACTTTGTATTTAAGTGCAAGAAAAGCAAGCACATGTGGTGTGATGTTAGAAAAAAAAGTGTATTTTTCATGTTGCTGAAAGTATTTTCACAAACATTTTTCACATTTAATTATGAGACCCATGTAAACTGGTTGGCACTGGAGAAGATGCCTGTCCTCTGCATGCTTCTCTGGTCCTCGTCCTGCTTGGGTGGGATGTAGTCAAAGCAGTCAGTGTAGGCGTGCTGGTAAATATTGCACAGGCAGACCCACAGGGACTAGTGCAGCGTGTGAGGCTGGAAGCTTGGAAGCAGCCAACTGGTGACATAACTGAAGGCAAAGCTGGAGACAGTGGGACTCACAGTGTGTCTTCAAAGAAATTCCTGGCTTAATGCCCTCCACCCCTCCTCTCTGCATGTGCTGTTGCATCCTTGTCTTGGAGTGAAGAATCTTCCCAATCTTCCAAACAGGCTGTCACACTCCTGCAAATCCAAGGGTGCCTCTAAGTATGAAAATCTTTCCAGTTCTAAGACAGTGAGTTTATGCTGTGTAGGAGATGTGATCGTATGTCTGCAACTGGGCCATGTAACCAGGCTGGTACGTGTGCCAGAGTTTATTGCTCCCAGGCTGCCCTGCAAGTGGCCTGGTTATCCCAGAGTAACCTATCAGTGTACTTTCCAGCAGGAATGTGTTGTTATGTGCTTACATGTTCTCTCAGTTAGCAGAGTGCACTGCAGCTGATGTGATGGTACTGCATACTGGCAATTGCCAAAGGTCCTGGAGGGATGAAAGATAAACCTGGGCACCTCTGTGCTTGTGTTAGGTATTGGATGCTTAAGTATCATTAATATTTTAGCTCTTGAAATGATACAAGTGGATGAAATTGGAGCAGGTCTTGTTGCATATCACGCCCACCACTGATGCATTCATCCTTAGGTTCCCTGTGACCCCCATGGTGAGTCTGTGTCCCTGTTGGAATTTCAGAGCCCTTACTGACAGCACCTGGATCTCAGTAATGAACGGATGAATCTGGTCTGTCTATGGAGCACAAGTAGCCATGACCTGACCACACTCTCTCTGAGGTTGGGTATTGGTCATTCATATCTCAGGCCAGATCAGACAGCCCGAGGAAAGAGATTTCGCGTTTTAACATTGGTCTGTTGGAAGGCTACAACTGTAGACTGCTGTACGTGGCCAAAATCCCTCCAGCTTCGTCATGATTTGGTGCCACACAAGTTTCAATAACAAAATTACACTGGAAGAGTTATTTTTGGCTTAGATTGAATCTTTGAGAATGATGCAACTTCCTTCAAAAGTTACATCAAAACTAGTAGAGGTGGTACTAGATACTGTCTTCTTACTGCATTCTGATAATCTCTGTGTGAAATGCAGGGCATTTAAATCTCTCACCTAGCTAAGCTCTGGCGGCCACTCCAGCTTTTTAGGTAGGAATTCAATGTTAATTCATTTTTATGCTGTCTCTGCCCAGATGTGGCAGGGACAGAGTACCACTGGGGCTGGACTGAGGGTTATCTTCACCTCCAGTTGCTCATCAGCCCAGGAGCAGGGAGAAGAAGCCTTTCTGCGGCAGTTGAGGATATAGGAGAATCTGGAATGTGGAAGGTGTGTGTGCTGCTCAGACGAGCACAGCTTTGGTGCTTGGACAACACCACTAGCTGCTGATCAAACGGCAGCACTCTGGCAATAATCTGAGACACTTGAAATACAGATCAGAAGTCAAATAAAAAGGAGCACACAGCCCTTTTTCTAAATGTTGAGTCCAAGGGGAACTAGAAACCTATACGACTCTGCTTTTCTTGATAGTAACAATCTAGTACAGGTAGAAAGTTGCCACCAGTCCTGCTTTTATGCCCAGTTCTGCAGGCTGTCAGTCATGAAGCATGGCACTCTCACACTAAGGAGCACACAGATTGCTTTTATGACCTTAGAGTTTTTAATTTAATTCTCTAAGCGAGGGGTGAGAAGTGAGTGTATTGAACCAATGTGTATTCCCTTGAATTTCATTAGCTTTGCACTTGCGTACTGGTAGAAACGGTGGATGGAAGAAACTGTTCTGCAAGCGTGGCTTCTGTGTGCCTTTGGCTATGTGAGGCTGTTTTAAAACAAGATTTTGTTTGTTGCTAAAATGAGCAAAGAATTTTAAGTATAAGAGTGTGAAGTAAAGAAGACCTTACAGAGATACAATTAAAAAAAAAATCTATTCAGATGTTTGGCTTGCGTATCTGGCTCCTCTCGTTCTTGAGTACTGCAGCCTGAGTTTTCCAGAGGGAAAGGTTACGTGGTGATTTCCTCTCCCCCCCTCCTCCCCCCCATGTATTTTTACCTGTTAAAAAATGGTTTTGGAGAAGCATTTGCAATTACGTTTTTTTATATCCATCTGCTCTTTAAAAAGAAAAAGTGTCCCTATCTGTAATAATTACCATACTTTGCATAGTTAATAGAAGTCTACTTAAAATAATGGGAGAATAGCACTCATATTAAATTCCCTGGGTCATTTGATTTAACAGTTGCATTCGTTGGGCAGCGACAGGCATAGTTCTGCCAATGGTGAGAATCAGCAAGCTGTTTAAATGTAACGGATTCCAAGAGTCCATCATAAATAGATCTGTTTTATTACTGTCATCCAGGTAAGAGAGAGTGCCATAGTAATTTCTCTGGAGATGTCATACTTTATAGTATAATTGAGTGTAACTACAGTGCTTGTCCCTTGAGACTGGTATTATTTGTAAGTCTACAGCTGTGTTACATCCAACCTCGTGATACAGGGAGGATAAAACAGAAAATAATTTTGGCTCTGCAGACCCTTGCTGCGGGTTCATCTGGGTTGCTGGAAGTGAGGAGGTTTCATATCTTGGCAGCATTTGGTCCTTTGTAAGTGCTGGGGTTGAAAGTTACATGACTATTGTTCTGTGCCATTGCAGAGGAATATATATCTAAACCTATATATCTCTATATAGATATATCTCCCGATGCTGGGACTGAGCGGAAACATGTGCTGTGGTCCTCAGTGAACTTACTGGAGCTGGAGTGCATTGCTGCTTTTACTAAAGAGGCATCGAGAGTGTTCTTGATTAGGGCAGAGTGCCCCTGTGAGCCTTGTTTCCTTTGTAAAGTGGATTTTAAAGACAGTAGGGATTCTGCTACTGTGTATGTTTCCACGAGTACCTCATCCCGTATCGTTAATGTGGAGATAGAGCAGCCTGCAATGAAAAAACAAAAATGATGGAAAAAATGGGATCAATTTATGTGGCAAAAATGGCTGTTTAATTGGATTTCATAGCAAGGTTGGGCTTTTCCACTGATAAAGATGCCACTAGGGTGTATTACAGTATTGTTCCACCATATGTGCGCTGGTGCATAGGCCTGAAAAACATGCGAGACTGCTCCTGGAAAAGACACCCAAAAAACCTCTTCAGTAAAATATTCAGGAAAAGTCATAGCATCTGCATCTTTTTCACAGCATGGATAGAGGAGATCCCCAGGCAAATTTAATCAGAGTTTCTATTGTGCATTGTTTTAACCCCGTGTTTTATTGTTCAACCTCTACATTGATTTTTAGTTAGTTTTGGGGTTTAGATATTGAGAAATGTTGCTAAAAATTCATTTTTTTTCTGTGACACTTGCATTGATGTTTGTTAACAGATAGAATGTTAAAACTCTTTGCATTTGTAGCATGTCAAAGATAATGTGTAAACCACATTAGCTCCAACGCTGAGTGATCTGGCACTCGGCATAAAAAAACATCTGGTTATTTTGAATTTTATATTTTATATTTTATTAACTGCCCCTTCTCTTCAGTTTGCATAATAGTGAGTTAGATTTACATTTGTTAAGATGGCTGTGCATTACTCTTAATAGAAGACACGTCAAACTTCCCATCTCCAGCACTGCAGCATGATAAAGTAACCTCATATGATACTGATGAAGATTTCGTTCACACTTGCTGGTTTCATGCAACGTCTTTTTTTCCAGATGGATACCCTATTGTAAAATGATTTCCTGCTTTAGGCTCTGCTTTGTGTAGCTCTCTGCTATGCCATCTTTCTATGAACTGGATAAACTGCCTATTAAATTTAATTACAGCCTGAATGACTGCACATCTTGATCTTATTTTTCCTCCAATGTACTGTATTTCACCAAGGTCCTTGAGGATGAAATAAAATAAATCTGAGGGATGCATACTCCAGTAGCCAAAAGAAATGTTTCAAAGGGCATTACAATGACTGTTAACCCATTAGTTTTGGACCATTTTGAAGGCAATTCTTTAGGTTTAGCATTATAAAGACATTTTCTTCTATTTTTCCTTCTGTCATTTAAAAAAAACCAAAACAAAATAAGGATGTTCCCAAAATAAAAATTCAAATAGAAATGATGAAATTAATTTATTATCCCTTAAAAAGAGGGGTAGCAGGAAAGAACACATATTCTGCTTTGAACTGTTCAGTATGATTAGCATATATTTTTTGCAATTAGGGCATAATGTAAATATTACTGGCTTGAATCTCCGCCCTGTTCCAAATTAGAGGGAATGTTGGGCTGGTGGCTCACTGGGGGCCCGTCAGGACTTTCATCTTTGCACCTGATGGTGGTGGTGTCTTGTGAAGGCAGCACTAGGAGGGGATCCAGAGCTTCACAGACAAACTGAGCTCACTCCACATCCCCTCATCAACCTCTTCCAGCCCTGTGTCCTTCCTGTGAACCGAAGAAAGCTGACAAGATGATGGCTTCCCTGGTTTCCAAGGAGGTGGATGTCCTCCCCATCAGTAGTGATAGTAGCGGGCTCACTGGAGATGTTTCCTCCAAGGAAGTGTGATCTGTGTAAATTGAATGCTTTTTGATGGCTATTTAATTTGCCATGTCTGTTAGACTTTTAGGTTGAGACTCTGCTCATTTAACTTTAATTTTAAAGTTAATTTAACATTTTAACTTCAGCCAGCTAAGACTGAGGCAGCTGATCATATCAGCTTTGTCAGCAGCTGGAGAGAAAACCACTGTCTGAGGGGATTTTCCTTTGCCTGCCTCAAGCACCTATTTGGAGTAGGGGAGCCTTTTTTTCATGATGCCTCTCTTTCTTGGTTAGTCAACAAGGGCAGATAAGAGCTGGAAGGGAGAAACTGCCTTTGGTTTTCTGTGGCTGCAGCTCCACACCTTTTTTAGATTTGTTACCAGCATATTTTTACAGGTCAAACTCCTCTTGCAATGAAGAGGAGATTACCCAGAAGCTGAAGGCAGCTGCAATGTACACTAAACTTGGTGGCTCATGAAATAGGGAAAGGGGACATCATCATGCTGGCTGCATCCTAAACAACATTGGATCAGATGCTGGCAAAATGGGAATATGCTGCACGCAAGGGCAGGAGGAGAGGAGCTTTGGGTATTTCAGAGCTCCGTTGTTACCTGTTCCTTGTCACTCTGTGGGAATCGTGGGTGGATCCGGATCAACTCACCAGGTCTCTTCATGACACCGGCTGTTGTTGGGCTAGTGTCAAATGGGTCACAGCAGCTTTTGAGTCAGCTGGTTCTTGGCTGACACATTCAGCTTTTTCAGGGGTTAAGTGATTATTCTGAATGTATGAAAACGTGAGTTTAATCACAAACTTAACACAAGTTTGCTATGCATCCTAGCAAACTTTTTGATTGAGATAGGTGAATATATAGAAACAGTCTCTGAAAGATGCCACTGGAATGTCCTTGTAACACTTCAAAACAGTGTCAGATGCACCATCAAATAAGCATATAGCATTCGTCAGCACACATGGGGTTTTTCTTAATGTCGTGTAAAGAAATGCTCTGTAAGTCATGGGAGACCATAGCTTCAGAAAGCTGTTGCAGAGCCACAGAGCAGATAAATTAAGTAGAACTAATTTGGTAAGACCTTAAGTATGTGAAACTGTGTTCCGAATATTGTGCTGCTTTTTTCAGATGGGGGCCCGATATTCTTCTTCCACTGTTCATTTATATTTTCTGGGGTACAACTGTAAATTGTCTTTCTCAATGCACTTATTATATAATGGCAAGGAAGAATAATGATGGTGGCATTTGGAAATGTTTAAGTTCGTTTGTATTCCATGTACAGATGACCTCTGCAATCATAAGTAACAGAGAAATATCCAAGGAATTTTCAGGCTATTAATCCAAGTTTAAAACCACCAACATCCCAACAGCAAGCTGCAGAAAATGCCTGGAATGTTAATAGAAAGTACTTCTGGAAGGAAAACTTAGTTGTTGTTTCCTTCCCTTGAAAGCCGTTTACTGAAAGGGACATGTTGATTTATGGTGCCTTCTGTCTGTCTTTACAGAACTCCAGTGCAGATCATCGAGTTCGACTGGACCTTGGGCTTTGGGACAAATTCAGTGAACTTGCAACAAAGTGCATTATTAAAATAGTGGAATTTGCAAAGCGATTGCCAGGCTTTACAAGTTTGACCATTGCAGACCAAATAACTCTACTTAAAGCAGCCTGCCTGGACATACTGGTAAGTATTTTTAACATCATTGTTCTCCTACTAATGTGTTTTCTATTATTTTTACTGTAATTGACAGGGATAAGGGGCCAAATACTTACGGTTGCAAAATTGAACTTACCAGGTAGTCAGGAGTGGACTCTAGCACACCTACAGAGGTGTGTTATATGGGATGAAATTGCTTTTCAAAATAAGTCCTTACAGTTCATGGGTCTCAGTAAAAAGGGCATGTTGTGGTACATGGCAGTAACTTGTGCCAGCATGCCAGTGCTGCAGACAACTGTGAAAGTGGCTGCTGTAATAGACTCAGTACAGATTTTAGCTAAATGTAATTTAATTTTAAATAGGCAAACATACAACCTGCAGGAGGAAACCGTGCAGGTGAGCTGGAAGTTTTTCTCCAGACCTTGCCTTGCCACTATGTCAAGGCAATATGTCTTCCTCCCCCTTTGTCTCTAGTTGTTTCTGTCACACTGACCTTCAGAGAAGCCCTCTGGGATCTCAGCATTTCCTTATCAAGACCCTAGAGGTCTTCAGGCTTTTAGTGGTGATATGCTTCTTATTATTGGTTGTAGCAATAACTTTCACAAAACAGTATTTTCAATGTAAACTTATTTTATATGTTTCCTTCTGACCACAAACCTTCAGGTCTTCATTAAGTCAATCATGGCTAGCCAAGAAGCCCATTGTAGGATGGCTACTGTAGATACATTTTTGGCATGACACAGGAGTTTAAATTACAGAATTTGAAGTTGAAGTAATTGATCTTGGAATTTTTAAAAGTGCATTTCTTCAAACAGGATCATATTGAGGTGGATGTTAACTGCTGTGACCTTTTCCTCTTTTTTTGTCAAAAACTGTTTGGAAGAATCGCATCAAGAGAGGACATTGATGAAGGAGGAAGAGGGGTAGGAGAGGGGAAAGGATATTGTTGTTTGGCCTATAGAAAAAGGGAAGGTAGAGGTTGCCCTGCCATGCTTGAGAGTCACTTCTTGTTGTTCTCATCATCCAGGTGCTCATTCAGACTTGGCCATCTCACTGTTAATGAGAGTGGTCCCTTTGTGGGGCAGGGCCATTCGTTACCAATTGCACTGTATCGCCAACTCTGCCCTGCTCAGACACTGTTACGTTCCCCTTACACCAAAAGGCAGATGGTAATCAATAATCTGAGTGTATTCTGCCAGAGGTAGGGGAAAGGAAGAGCTTTGTGCTTTGTTGTAACCAGTAACAAATAGTTAATACAGAAACTACCCCAAAAAGATAGGGAAGAGCCAAGATATAGCAAGAATCTGCACATCTAAACTCTTTACCCCTAAAACTTCAGCCTTGAAGCTGCCGCCCTCTCTTTGCTTGTGCTGTGCCGTGCCCTGGCTCCATAGCTGCTGGAAAAAAAATACCCTAATTCTGTAATTGCTCAGGATCCTGCAAGCTCCTTGTGCTCTTTTTGGGATGAGTAGTGGGAGCTTGCCCTGGGAGAGTGCACAGCCCCTCTTGCACCTTAGCAGCTCCACTCGGTGCTTCCATCCCCAACACCAGCTGGGCAGTACCAAATATTGAGGAGAGCCTTTCTGTTAGGGATTTTATCTGAAGTGCCTCGATAAAGGCACTTCACAGCCTTTGATCAAAGTGATTAAATAAAAACCTAATTGCCAGAAAAGAGAATGAAGCAGGTGATAAACAGTGACTTTATTTCAACTAATTAATGGATAGAAAAGGTTGATTCTTCAATACAATTCACCCCTTTTACTTTGTGGCCATGTGGCAACCTTCAAGCTCTAGTTATAAACTTTATTGAGACCTGTCACTCCTGATCACCTGCTTGTTCTCCTTTTTATTTTTCACGAAGCCAGAGAAGGTGACACATCTGAATGAGCAGGGCATAGCGAGCGCCATAGCTGCCCACAGCAGGGAGGAGCTGAGGCTTTTACAAAAACAGGAATAGATTCGACATGGTTGCTGCAAATAGTCCTAAGTTTCCTGTGTGACGTTTATGTAAACTTTATGTGTCTATTTTATGTGCTGCTTAAAAAGAAAATGGGATAATTACCATGACGCAGTAATGTGTACTGCGTACGCTGCCTGTGAAATGCTGTATCCATTAAACCCGCATCACCTGTGCATAATCAGAATTGTAATGCCTCTCTCTATCTTTATTTAAGCTAAACTTCAGTACTGGAGCAGTGTTTTAATAGCACATATTTTCCCCCCAACAAGCCAGTTGTCCTAGTTATGAGTGTTTCAAATGTTTCATTTGGTTGTGCCTTGAGAGGCAGAGCGAGTGCTGTTTCCCCTCCTGCTGCATGAGCACCCGCTTCCATTGTTGGCCTGTGGGCTGCTGTGTGAGCACTGCCGAGCAGGGCCATGTACCTCACCAGTGTGCACTCATGATCCTGATGCTGTGCAATTCCCTGGGCATGTTCCCATAGCTGTGGCACACAGGAGGATCAGCGTGGGGCTTCCAGGTAGGGTGGCCAGGCTTCCCTGCCAGCAGAAGGTGGTTTCACTGTCCACCTGCCCTTAAGCACCAGCTATGGGGAGTCTTAAGCATTTACAGACTGTGCTGAGGGCACTGCTCAGTTGTTTCCTGTGGCTGTGGATGCTTAAGCCCCTCTTAAACAGGCTGACAAGGGAAATGGTGCCAGTAGCTCAGTCAACTCTGCTGGGTATGTGCCAAAGAATTGTTTTATATACAAACAAACAAAAACTCTGGAAGGGAAATAACATCAAGGTTTGCAAGGCAGCTGGAGGCGCCAGTTGAGGATCGTGGAATTTATATCTGCTCTGGTTCCAAAAGTTTCAGGGATAAATATTACTAAAATTCAGTCAGTAACCCTCGTAAAAGCGAGTGCTTCTGTCTGCTGGTACACTGGCCCAGCAGCAGTCAAGCATCCCCAGCCTCACTGAGCTCTGGCAAAATGAAGGTGGAAAGGGTCCAGGGCCTGTCTTAAATTCAATGGATAAAAACTGGGGAAGTCCTTGAATGCTAATCCTTAATGATGTAGTTCTTGCTTTCTATTGTAAAACTCTATGTGTTAATGTTAGGAAGGCATTTGTGTGTGCAGAACAACCTGTGCTCGTGGGGTTTGGCAGCGCCATGGGGCATCATTTTTTCAGTCACCTGCCTGGTTTTCTCCTCTCAGGGAACTGTCCCAGCCAGCTAAGGCAGCTAATGTCTAACAACAGAATTTCTTAAAAAAAAAAAAAAAAAAAAAAGGCCCAGCTTGCTTGCCTTACTTGATCTGTTTAAAATGAGTAACAATTCTGTGGTAGCAACAATTTTGTAAATGCAGCTTTCTGGGTGACTTTGGTTTTGTGCCTCTGGTAGGGTTTTTGCTTTGCACTTTACAGCTGGCTCACAGGAACCCCTAATGCTTTAATATCTAAATATTCCTTAAAACAAAGGATCCTTTAATCACAAGGAAGAACCATATTTATGGCTGCAAGTGGCATTTGAGAGCAGAGTGACAACTAAAATACTTGGCTTTGTTACAAAATCTAAACAACATTGAGGACATTAGGAGTTCAGTTTAAAATGGAGAAAGATACCGTGCTTTCTTATTCTGAAGTGCTGATGTTTCCCATATGTTCTTCAGTGAATATGAGTTTGAAATCAGCTTCACTTTGACACTGGAAGTTTGCCCAAGAACAGTTTAGCAGCGAATCAGCAATATCCACGGCATTTTGCAGATTTTGATGAAGAACACAATTTAAAAAAAAAAAAAAAAGAAAAACACCATTCCAAATGATCTGTCTTAGAGTTTAATAACAGCGTGTTGTGGGATAATGTCAAAGGAATGCAGGGGAAACCTGAGACCCAATTGCTGCAGTCAAGCTAAGTGCATTGCTGAAAACACATAGTTGATCTTCAGCTGTGCCAGTGCCCAGCAGAGCCACTCAGGGTACAAAGCATTTGGGGTACAAAGGCCTGAACTCTGCCTTTTGCAAAAACCTGTCCTACTTGCTGCCTGAGCCTGGAAGTAGCTAAATGCCATGGGTTCTCCATGTTATAATGATAAATTTTGCAAGGCTTGAGGTCCCTTTCTGTGCATGCGCACAGAGGCTGGCTCAAGGCTGAATAACCTAACCCCAAATTCATTCCTGATGAGGATCCAGCCTGGAAGTCTTTCTCTGTATTAGCCCTGGGGAGGCAGTGATCTGGTAGCTCTTTGCTGAGCCCCCCTGGCATACACCCCCAAAAGAAGTGGGGCTTATGGCACTAGGAGACAAGCACAGAGAGCTTGGCTGCAAGGGAGCCAGCAGCCTGTTGTATGTTGGGAGGCATACACTGGGCCTCTGGGTTGTTTGGGATCACCACTCCAGGGCACTCCAGTCCCTCTAGGCTGTGAGTCTCTGGGCAGTGCAGTGCTGGCAGCTGGTGTCCAGACTTGCCGTCTGAGGGTGGATCTGGAGGATCTGTATTTGCCAGCCCTGCTTGGGCAGCTGCCGGGAAAGCTGCAGGCAGCCTTCGGAAAAAAGGCATTGCCCAGTTTAGCTCCAAGTCCTGCTCTACTAATTTGTTGGGCTGGGAGTCCTGAGGGTATGGAGGGGAGAAGCTCTTGTTGCTAAGGGTCATCAATTAAAATAGCATTGGAATAAAAAGGGCTGCCTTTCCCCCTGGCCAAGCTGAGGGAAAATCAGTACCAGGTAAGAAGTTCCTTGTTCTTCCAGAAGCTGGATACTTGATCACTGCCAGCCACACACCCTTACTGGAAGGCAGCTACTGTACGTGCAGGCCTCAGATAGGAAGAGACACACTGCAGTTTCTCTTTCATGCCATTAGAGAAGGAAACCAAGTAATCTTGGTTTTCACAATAAACACGCAGTTTTCAATCCTCTCTTTTCTTGAAAACAATATATTCTCAATGTTTCTTCTTGCTATACAATCTTTTAATGATTTAAAAGGGCAACCCGCAGTGAACTTCAAGAGAGAGCACAGCCAGAGGTTACTGGCAGTGCCAAATGTGGTAAACATGCTGCCTCTTATTGACAGGGTGCCTTGCTTTATAATGTTAATTTTTGCTAATGATACTGAAATACACATTGGCTATTATATAAAACCTTTGGAGCAACCAGCAGCCTTTTAAGATTACTTATATTAGTGGGGGATTTGTGGTCACTGAAGAATTCAAGTGCTCTGTGTTTGTGCCTCTCTTGGTCATTGATTTAAGTAATGTCAAGAACTTACTCTAATTCAGGGGTAAGGAAATGATGTGAAACCACATAGAGTTTCAGTGATTCACTGTATACCCACAATGTGGACAAGATTATTGCTGGGATAGAAAATAGTTGAAGATCTTTCTGCAGAAGTACACCCTTACCAAGGAACCAAAGAAGAGAAATACAAGCTTCCCTATAGGTTTCTTACAGACAGTGTTCTCCTCATTCTCCTCCCTGCTTATTTGGAGCGGTGTTGCCAGGCAAAGATGAAAGTGGGAGAACCAAGCCCAGACTGGTCAGCTGCCAAGTGCTGGGGCCTCTGACTCAGAGCCTCGGCGGCTATAGGAATAATTAAGTTCTCCCAGTGCTCACTTACATTCATGTAAGTCTTTTTTGTTGAATCTTTAAAACCAAGTAGGATGGCTGTATGGGAAATAAATACAGTCAAGCCCTGAAAAAACACAGCTGTAGTCTTAGCTCAGCTAATCAGCTAGATTTCAGAAAGGTTTTAGTTTAGTTTAGTTTAGGGATAAGCCTTCTCCCACCTCTGATTGTTTTAAACATTAAGCATTGATATATATATAACAGAAATATGTCAACATGATGGCCATCTCTTTTATTTGATCCTTAAGGCAGTGTTCATTAATTGCAGCTGTACAAATGATCCCATGCTGTAAAGAGTCTATCACAGGACACATCCTGGGTTTGCTCCAAGAGGCAAAAGCAGTTCATGCAGGCACTCACTCTCTCTGGCCACGCTGCCACCTCCGCCGTGACAGCACTCTTGGCGCTGCGGTTACCCCAGAGGCATTTACTAACAAAATGCAGAGCATCCTCGGTGTTTTATTCATGTGTTTTGCATTCCTCCCATGTCCAGTTAGAGGTGTGAATCCCCATCCTCCCCTCGAACGCTCTTTCATCTGGGGTCAGCACTGGGTGGTTGTTGGCATACAAGCAAACTTGCCAAAACCAGCCCTGCCTGGGCTTGCGCAGGAACGGATGGCACTGTCAGCAGTGGGAAGATAGGCTTTGCACCAGGGAGGCAGGGTGTGCCACTGCCCGGGGCTCCAGAGGGGGAAGTACCAGAGCCTGCAGGAGGGCTGGAGGCCAGTAGGCTGGTGAGGAGGTTTGGTGCTACAGCACGTGGAAGTAACAACCACTATGAAAGAAGAAAAGCTGGGCCAGCTCCTCTGGCTGGGCTGCCCGTAGTCCTGTGCGCTGCCATTGGGAGGTTCAAAATTTGATAATCTGCTCAGGTGTGAGTTCCCAGGCTGACAAGGCAAGCAGTGCTCCAGAGACTGTACCTGCAGCTGCTGGGGAGATGGAAGGTTTTGCACAGCTCTCCAGGAAGCGCTCGGATGGGGTGGTGTTCCCACAGCAGTGTTTGCCTGTCTGCTCTCACAGAAGAGGGAAAGGCACCCAAAGCACAAGTTATGTTCTGCCTCTTTTGGCAGCTCACAGCTGTCCACACTCACCACAAAGCAACGTTGTCCTTGCCAAGGACACAACCCAGAGAAGCACTGTCATGAAAAACTGGTCCCCAAAATTGATGAGATATGCCTGTGTTCTAAGAGGTGAGATACTTTTAAGATCTTGTTGGATCAGATCAGCAGTGCAGTAGCATTTTATAATTAGGTGCAAGTGGCAGACTAATTAAAGAGCTGTTTAGGTGCATGTTATGGTAATGTTAGTGACCTGAGTGGTGAGAATTGCAATGAAGTTTTGGTTATTTCGTAACTAGAGGGAAATTTCTGTTCTTAATTTTCTGTTACTAAAAAATATCCATAGTCTATAGAGTATATTTAAGTTGTACCAGACAAGTTTTGTGCTACCAGAACTGAACAAACTGGTGTTTGATTTCAGACTGTTTTGATGTGACCAAGTACTGCAGTTCCCTGGAGTCATTCGCCACATCAAGAAAATGCAACAAACCTCTCATGGATTAAATTCTTCAGTTTTCACTTTTCTGTTTTACCTTTCCACAGATCCTTAGAATTTGCACAAGATACACACCAGAACAAGACACCATGACCTTTTCAGATGGCCTTACCCTAAACCGAACTCAGATGCACAATGCCGGATTTGGCCCGCTGACTGATCTCGTGTTCACCTTTGCCAATCAGCTCCTGCCTTTGGAAATGGATGATACAGAAACGGGTCTCCTTAGTGCCATCTGCTTAATCTGTGGAGGTATCGTACAGCATAAACTCAGATGCATTTGGAAAGGACAGACATGATAAGATCTTCATATATGTTTCACACGTTTTGCTTTCCTTTACTTAAACGTGTATATATATTTGTAACATGTTATATAAGCTACTTAATGCTAAAGGCTTGTTTTCTGCTGGTGATAGTTATTGGTTTTGTTATTGATACTTTAAAAAAATGAATTGAATCATTCTGTGAAGCAACCAGTCCTATTATTTGCCTGACAAAGGACACTGAGGTATCTCACAGAATGGTTGGGGTTGGAAGGGACTTCTGGAGTTCGCCTGGTCATGCTGCATTTTTTGCTAAGTGGTATGTGGGTACCTGTATGAATGAGCTTTCTTAGAGCAAGATGCCCAGTAACACAGCTTTTACTCATAAATATAATTGTATGCCTTTGCATTAGTTACATTTACATGGATGTCATTGGTGATAACTTTCTTTAGAAAAAAAATGTATTATACTTCCAAACTGGGGCTGATTACAACTCGAAAAAAATCATGATTTTAAAATACAAAAAGCGAAGTCAGATAATTTTCAAAATCCTCTGTAAGTTTCTGTTAGTTTAGCCACCTGGTCTCTCTCCTCCTTTGCAAAATCTGGACTAGCAATAGAAGCACACCTTGTCTAGTTGCGCCATTTTGTTGAAATACAAACTGGGTGCTACTAGTGAAGGTTTAAAAAACAACACTTTGTTGGCAGTGGCCCTTTAGTACAAAATCATTTCAATTTTATGTGTCTCTAACTGTAACCCATCAAAAGCATTGATGGGCTCCAAGATGTCAGTGATATGTGACTGGTGCATCCTGGTTTAGGGGGGACGTTTGTTGTCACTCAAGCCAGCACTGCCATCTGCTGATACCAGATGGTAACTCACTTTATTGTAGCAGTGATCACAAAAATTAGCTGTAATCTCTATGTATACCTGGGTAGCTTATCAGTTTATCAAACACATACAGAATTAATTCCAAAATATGGTTTGCAGCAGGGTGTTTTCCTCTTGGAGAGGTAGGTACAAGAGCAAACTGGTAATTCTTGTTTCAGAAAGGTTTATCCTTTTCCTACGGAATGCTCACTGCAGAGTGTAGGTTGTTAAGTGGAGTTCTAATGAAGAACATGGAGGAGCTTCTGTGATTTGCAGTTTGTTTAAAAAAATAAATACTTAAAATGAAATGAGTGATATGACACTTTTCTACAGATCGCCAGGACCTTGAAGAACCAATGAAAGTGGATAAGCTTCAGGAACCCTTGCTTGAAGCACTGAAAATTTATATCCGAAAGAGACGACCCAACAAGCCTCATATGTTCCCAAAGATCTTAATGAAAATCACAGATCTTCGTAGCATCAGTGCAAAAGGTACAGTGCCTCCTAATAACTCAGCAGGAGTGACCCCCTTGCATTTCAGAGGAAACTGTCCTAGAGACCTGGGTTGCTATTTTTTTTTACTACAACTGAGACAGGTCCTTGTGACATTTCTCTTCCTGTCTCTTTTATGTAACTCCTGCCTTTACATTGGTTCTACTTGAAACATACATGGTGCTATGTTCTTCAACTGACAGTGAAAATGATGTTGTAGGTGTAAGTAGGTTACCAAATCATTAGCATGAACTCTTTGTTAGTCATTTTAAGATAAAACCATGAATGAAACCTTTATTAATGTTTACAGGGGGGTTCGGATCAACATGCACTTTGTACCACGAGTGGCTTTCTAAAAAAAAAGTTTGGTTACAGACTGCAGAAAACACTTGTGCAACCAAAATTCCCCTAAACTGTGGTTTGAGGTATTGAAGATTTAGAACTGATTTGATCCAGGATTTTGGAGATTCAACCCCCTAATCCAAACTAACCATGCCTAAATGTGGATCTAACGTTTTGTGTAGTCTTGTATGTGATTGATTGATCCTGTGAAACACACACAGTGTAAGTGCTGTTACATACATTCTCTAAAGCACAGGTGTGCATTATTCACAACCTGAATACAGAGGGTAAAGTGTAACAATCCTTATTTTTATAGTGGCTGATGCAGTTCCACAACAGATTTGCTACCCCTGCTAGATAAGCAAGCACACAAGCTTGTATGTACAGGTACCTGCACAGCTATAGGTTGGACTTAACGCTTTTGAAAAGATTACTGATTTCATTTCATATGTTTTGGGGGAAAACTTCAGGGAAAAAAAACCCCAGTAGTCAATTCATTCAACTAAATAGACTTCTTTTACATTGAAACATAAACCGTTCCACTTTAAACAATACATATCCAAGTTAAAAGATTAAGTTATAGGTATGTTTACAAAAACAAGCGAGCAATTTAATGGATTGATTAGAACCAAAAGAAGTAACTGGGAAGGGAAACACCAGAGCTGGAAGCAAAAGTATCCTGAAAAGGAACCACTTACCAGGTTATCTAAAGCTTGCAGTTTATCCTTAAGTAAAGCAAGCTCCATCCAGCTGAATCTATAAAATAAACTTAGAGCAGTACTGAGCTATAAAAATATTAAGGGGAGCCCTTTTGTTCTGCTGTTCTTGCGTGTGGGAAATCCATTTCCACTTTCCTGCTTCTTCACCAGAGCCTCAAGAACACTACTCTTGTGTCTATATTCAATTCACAAGAAAGGCTTCTTTTCATTCTGACATAAGTATTTAACTTTAATTATATCATTAATGTTTTATAGTAGAACTAAATCATACCAAAGGATGGTGATGTCCTGGAGGGGTGGGTATGTCTTGAGTTTCATTTGAAAAGATGTACATTAGACGATAATGCCTTTGGATGGTACATGATCCCTGAAAGCAATTACCAAAGAAAGCGTGAATCTAAAAGACTGAGAATCTTCTTATGCTGGTGTTCCTGACACAACTGCTTTCTTCTGTGGCATTAGAGGTATTGTAACTAAAGGATGAAGTGTTTGTGGGACTGAAGCAAGGCAGTTTTGAGTTCTTCTCATCTTCTGAGTTCTCTTATCCCCAAATTAAATTGGCAGTCTGCAACACCTGAAAAATTTATCTGGCTCTACACTGGAATAACCACACAAACACCTTACTGCACCTGACATAACAGCAGAAAGCAGATGTTTAACATAGTCAAAATCAATTCATCAGCACTGCTCTATGGTTGGTTGTCAGAGAAGCTCTCAGCGTCATTCTGCATTAATTTCTTTCCCATTACAGAGCTTGTCTCTTTGTTCCTAGCAGTTACTTAAGAGACTTTTAAATCAGCATTAATTTGGAAAGTTGGTCATTGCCTTTGTAAATGATTTTTTTGATGCTCCTCATTTAAAGCATGAACATAAGTGCCTCCTTGCAATCTGGAGTGACCAGTGTGCTCTCTAGCGTGTACATTACAACAGCCATGGACAAGTAGAATATTTTCAAAGGCTGTCTCTTCTGGAATGGTTCTTCAATAACCAGACTACTTTCTCTTTAATTATTTTTGGTTCTTCATGCCTTCTTGTTTGAAAAGCTCAGGTTCCTCCTCCATTGGATTAAATTTTAAGATGATCAAGAGTCCTATGCAACATGAATGCTGTGGTTTGTGGCCATAAATTGCTGGATGTCCTGATAAGAAAATTCTTTTTCCCATCAGTACCAAAATACGTAAAGCACATTCATGCCTCAGTGTGGAACCAAATCTTTGCTATACATCACTTTATTTGAAGTGTAATTTCAAAATGCTCCTGTCCTCTCCCCGCAGTAGCTGAATGGTGATTAACGTTGCTTTTGCCTAGTGGTGTAGAGCAATCGCCACAGCTGAACTCTCCTGCCTTACAGATCAGGTTTTTCCCAGAACAGCATTTATTGTTCCTGACAAGTTTTGTCCATCCAGCATTTAAGGATTCCGATGGTTGCATAACTTTTTCCTCCCTACACAGTTCCCTCAGTGCTGCCTGCCCAGTGTCAGGCAGGCTCTCAGCTGTTTTTAAAATGGAGGCTGCGCCGTGAGGGAACAGAGCAGCGTCTGCCTGTTCACACAGGCTCCCCTTTGCCTGTCCTTTTCAAGAACACATCATAGGAGCATCAGGCACTATTATGAGACTTTGTGTTGGTTTTCTTTCTCCCTAAACTAGTAGTTGTTGGCTCACAGGCTGAGCAGTCAGGATTGATGTAGTAATTTTGTATAATCCTGTGTGCACTCACCTGCAAAGCACCTCTGCATACAAGTGGCTGTTGTTACACGTGAGATGGCCAAACACCAAACAGCTTCAGCTAAAGCAGATGTGAGCAGTACTGGTGTTTCTGCATACTTTGGTGGCTAATTAGCACAAGGCAAGATGCCTGAAGAATACAGAAAATCAGCTTCCCTCCCAAAAAAGTGTCCTTTTGCCTGAATTTGTTCTTTTATAAAGTAATGATTTGTTAAATTCTGTATCTTATTTCACAGTTTTCTCTATGGGAAAGGCACGTTCTGACTTAGATCACAGTAGTTCTCTTGCCGGATTCACCTCACCTATTTAATACCAGCCAGAATTTTTGTCATTCTACAGTCTTAGCTGACCCAGTATAGATCAAAAACTAAACGTTATTCCACTTTATAAAGACATCTGTATGATCACGGTGTAATTTAATTTTTCAGTATAATTTAATGCCATTTTGGTTCCTTCTATGAAAGTAAGCAACTCATCCAATTTACCTGTATTGAAGCATCAGTTGCTATGTAATAATTTTGAATTAATTTGTTAAGGTGCACTCATCTAACTCCTTTTTTTTGTACTGAATGAAGCAATTCACTTACTTACTTTTGTATGCAAGAATTATAGAAGGAGACACGAAAGCCATTAAAATTATATAACCTGAAATTACTACTGCAATGCTAACAAAAATGAAATTTTATGAATCATACTCATGGAAAGTGTTTTCTTTTTAAAGGTGCAGAACGTGTCATTACATTGAAAATGGAAATTCCTGGATCCATGCCACCTCTTATTCAGGAAATGTTGGAAAACTCTGAAGGACATGAACCACTGACACCAACCTCAAATGGAAATACTGCAGAACACAGTCCCAGTATCTCACCTAGTTCAGTGGATAACAGCAGTGTCAGTCAATCCCCTATGGTGGAATAAGACATTTTCCAGCTACTTCAGACATTCCTAATACCTTATGTACAGGGATGAAAAGCAAGAAAAACATTTTTACTGCTGCTTAGTTTCTGGACTTAATATATATCTATATATGTGTATATATATATAGATAAACTCAACAAGGACCAAGAAATTTTCATATGTATCAATATATATACTCCTTGCTGTTTAAACTCTTAAAATAGAAAATGCAAACTTTTGAAACTCTAAATCAGCCATTTCATGCAAAAAAAATAGTTAAGCTTGTTTTCTCCTCTGAACATTCAATATTGCATGGTGACAAGACAGATCTCAAACTTAAAATTCTGGTTGCATTTCTGATGACTTTGTACATACAAATGTATGGCTGTACTCTCCATACTGGATGTTTGGTGCTTTCCTTTTGTCTGTCATACCTAAGATGATCAAGACACCAACATACGAAATGGACTACTGTACACATCCAGAGAAGGAAGTTTAAAGGACCGTCTGATTGAGTTTAAATATGAAAACTTGTCTTTGATGCCCTCAGTTTGCATCTCCTTCCTTGTAAAAAGTATACAAAACTTCACTGCCCCAGCAGAAGAGATACCGGTATCAGCATTAACTGCCAGATCAGTTATTCAGATGTCATTTGTTCCACTGTTAATGTCACTTTAAATTCTAAAGAAGTGGTTTCTTAGCTGGCTGGTGATCTAGCTACACAATTAACAGCTCCATTTCTACAGCAGTGCTAGCCTCCAAGGCAGAAACACTTTTCAGTGTTACCATGTTTTTGTTTACTTGTTCACAAGCCATTAGGGAAACTTCATGGGATGATAACCAGCAGACTCATTTACAGCTTTTGAATCGCTGAGTCTAGGGTATTTCCTTAAGAATCAACTGCCAGGAATCAGCTGGGTTATCCAGCCTTCCAGGTGCTAGGGAAGTACAGCTAAGACTTCCAGAAACACAAGGAGAGAATCTGCCTTCTTGGCCTTGTTAAATCACCATGAAGCAGAGTGAAAACTGTGGTAGAATGGTTAACAGATTTAAAGTGTCAGTTTCTTAGGTTTCATTTAAAGCACTAGTGGAATTTTTTTTTTATATATTCTAGCAAGTCTGTGATGTACTTTCACTGGCTCTGTTTGTACATTGAGATTGTTTAACAATGCTTTCTATGTTCATATACTGTTTACCTTTTTCCATGGAGTCTTCTGGCAAAGAATAAAATATATTTATTTTAAAAACTGTGTAGAAGTAGTCCCTGTCGTCCACACACACACACACACACACACACACGATAGTTTTCCATTTTTTAATGTTTAAACTTCATTTCAAAAAGCAGGTTTGCTGTTTGCAACCATGACAATTAAAATGTGCTTTAGCACAGCTGTCTAGAACATCTCTACAAGCCAGTCAGACAAATACATGACATTTCAATGAGTAAAAAAGAGCATAAAACTGTAGGTGTAAGAACAAAATGTTAAAATGCCTACACACAATAATAAAAACCATCAATTACATTATCACATAAAATAAGTCAAATGTACAAAAGTTTGCGACAGAGGGGACAAAAGGACAACACAAGATATTTGTTGGAAAACATTTGTGTGCTCTTTGGGCACTTAATTAAACATATCAAAATCATCATCTTCATCAGACTCTGCAAAATATTTAACTTCTTTCCTAGCCCGGCCCGTCCGTGGCTTTGGGGCAGTTTCGGAGGCAAAGCCTGACTGAAAGATTTCCACATCAGAATCCTGGTCAAAAGCAGCCTTTTTGGATTTCTTAAGAAAAGAAAAGACAAATCAGTTGTGATGCTGTGTATGTTTTCCCTTTTAATTTTCAGAATTGAAGGAAACCTCTCTAATACCTCATTTCTGACCACACCTACACCCCCATTACCATATTAGCAACTTATAATAAGATGCTCCTTTTATGTAAAGTAATACATTAGGTTCTTTTTACAAGGAGAAGAGAGCACAGAGGAAACTTACCTTGCTTGGTGTGGACTTGGGTGTTTTCTTTCCAGGGTTGTATTCACCTTCATTTTCTGAACCAGATGCTTTCCTTTTCTTTGCCCCTCTACCTTTTCCTAGATGAGAGATTACGAGTTAACTTTTTCTTTTTTTTTTTTCCTAATAAACTTCAGACTTCCTCAAACTGAAAAGAACCCTAGTGAAGTTACTTTAGTATATCTACATGTTAAAGTTCAAATCCAACTGAAGCTTTTTCACAACAGCAGTAAAATACAGTATCTTTTCTGTTTTAAATCTTTTATACTTCTTTCATAGTTACCCTGACAATTCAAGCTGTCAGTTCAAGACAGGGACAGACTTCATGACATCAGATAACTTCTAGACTGCTGAAGTATTACAAGTCCTTGATCACCTTCTGTACTCATTACACAGCATTAATTCATATTTAATATTTAGTAAATTTCCTCTAACCTCAACCAGCAACACTGACACATCCTTTACAGACTCCTCCAATTACACCACTTGGTGTGCTGTGGTGTGAGGACTCTCAGAAATGGGATACCAAAGAATTGGTTTAAAAAGCCAGAAATTGCTACTTACCAGAATTTTACTGCCTCGGAAAAAAAAATGAGATCAAAGAAAATAACTAGTATCCAGTAGAACTGAAGAGGAATGGGGGGTGTGGAGTGCATTTCCAACAGTGAAGATTAGATAAAAAAGTTCACACATTGTTTCCCAAGAAGTCAATACACTGTATTTGTCACAAAAAAGGCTCATGGCTGAGTAGTCTACTTGTGATCAATTTACTAATAACTCAGTATGGTTCTAATAATAATTGTGAACCTTGTGCTACAGGGAGTACAGATGTGACTCTTACCTTTGGGTGCTGCAGTCTTCTTTGGAATGCCGAATTCTGAATCTGAATCAGAGTTTACAGTTTCCACCTTCTTGGCCTTGGGAGCTCTTTTAGGTTTAGGGGGCGCATCTAGTTTTGCTGTTAGAAGTTAGAAATACTAAATATGTTAAATTCCCATATTGGTTAGAAGCATTAAATTGTATTAGATACTCCAATTACAGCATAAATGGCAGACATTATAACAAGATGAGCAGTTTCTGCACTCAGGGAAAACATACTTCAGCTTTTATGCTAAAACTGTGTGGAATAAACAGGAAGTTTCCTGTGTCATGCTTTGAGAATATTGGTGCATTCAGTAAATTCCAGCATTCTTCGTTGAATATTTTTTCATCTTTTTGATCACAAAACAGGTTACTAGCAGCTAAAGCTGCAGCAGAAGTTCTCCAGGTTGGATACTTTGAACATATCTGGATACATTACAGTGTTTACAGATACAAGCGTTTGTGACATTTTCATCTTCAGGGTGGCATAACTGCTGGACAGCTTTCTCCAGGATTACTGCAGGAGTTTGGAAGATGGTGCATCTGGCTCTGTGACATAGTTTTCTGTCAATCTCAGTGAAAAGAAACTTCAGAAAAAGCAGAAAGAATAGGAAGGGGACATATCCATGCATTTCTTACAGAATTTCATTTAGTGGTACGCATCTAGTCTTGCTGTCTTTAAAAGATGACCACTGGAATGTTCACATAGTGGGAGTTAAGGGATAGAATCATAGAATCATTTAGGTCAGAGAAGACCCTTAAGATCATCAGATAATGTGTTCTATAGGCTTACAGATGAGTAAGTCTTTTGCGGAAACCTCAGATACTCTACTGACCTACACTCTTATCAGCCACAAATACCTCAAATAGACACATGTAAAAACTCTAGATATTAGGAATGTGGACATTTGTGAGACTCAAGCTTGCATTTATAGTATCGCTAGAGGAATGTGTTTGGAGAACAAGAGAGCATCTCCACAAGCTTTTTGGCTATGACGCCTTGAACTGCCCACTGGAGAGTCACTGCAAAATGTCTTTTCAGCTTTTTATGATAATACCTACTGGGCAGTCCACATATCAGGTCCTGCCAACACAAAAAATAAGATCACCTTTGGCATCATGGATGGGGAATACAGTGGTGTTGGTTATGGCAGTATTTCAGAAAAGATTTGGGGAAGGAAGCAACAATGCTCAGGAACCACAGTTGAAAGCAGCTTGAAATAGGTCTCTCTAGGTATCTCAGCTGGGAAATAACACCTGTATTAGCATAAAGCAAAACTAAGTCAGTCGCAAAGACCTACCACTAAGCCTGAAAAAAGTACACAGCAACTAAAAGCAGGAGAAATACTTTCTAGAAGCATCACCAAAAGTAAGTAGCTAGTGATCAGTAAAGGAAGGGGAAGTCCTACCTGAAGATATATGATTTTAGGTCCCATTAGGCAAATGCTTCATACAGGAAGAAGCTTTACCACGGTAAGAAATGTAGACTAAGGGGCAGGGAAGAGAAAGATTCAGAAGTTTTGTCAACTGGAAGATGATGAGCAGAAATTGTGACTGAGAGGATCTTAGTAGAAGGGATACATTTTAGATCTAGGTGACATTCAGCATCAGGAGCTGAGGTTGAGACACTCTCCCACAGGATTATGTGTGCTTGGCCAAGTAAATGTAGTGCCTCACACAGTTCCTCATGCTGTTCATGTGAAACCTGCACACCAGATGCTAGCCAAGGATGCTCTATTGACAAGTACTCCCCAGCACATATACCACGAGATGTAACTATCTGCAGCTGGCTCTGAGTCCTCGAGTTTGTTAACCAGTGTTAGAAAAGGAGCAGACTTCTCACTGGTAAACAAGGAACTGGGAGAAGGAAATAACTGGGGAATGAAAGAAACACGCCACACTGCCATAAACACTAGATTTTGTTCTTCCTTGAAAGAGAGCCAATAATCACTGTTTAACTCCTGTGAAGTCTACTTGCAGAACACCAAGTTGAAGGGACAGCAAGCCTCTTAATTGTTATCTGGTGCTTAAAGGAATAGTCTCCAAGGCTTCCAGAACACTTATTTCCCTCTGTACTAAATATAGGGGGTTCTCATCTGCTATCTTAAATTATATACTTAATGCCTGCACAAGTGTGAAGGATCTCTGACAGCAACTAGACTGCAATCAGCTCAGCCAAGCTCTCCCCTAGAGACCATGACACAAAACCGAAGTCTGCAGTACAATCAATGTACACAGGCTCTCAAGAAGCCCAAGTTTTTGGCAGGAAGTCCAGGTATGTCTGGTATATCAGTCCTACAGCTGATGCAAAGAGTGTCTCATTGCTAGAATCTCAACAGCTGGGCTGTTCAAGGTGAACAGCTGCTTATAATCATGAGTAAGGCTGTTTGTCAGATTTTCCTTAGGCTTACTATAAAGCACGAGAACCTCTAAATACCACACAGGCCTCTAAATAATCACGGAAAGCAAGCTCAGCAGTCTATTCATCCTCTCTAGTGAACATCAAAAGTCAAGAGATTTCATCCCAAACTCCAAAAAGAAGCTGAATTCATACCTATTCTTTTATTTCTTCTCATTGAGAAGGGAATGTGGCTGTACAGATAGCAAGGCACAACAAATGTTTCAACTTTCCATCCTTAGAAATCCAAGCTCTGAAGTCACAGAAAATCAAATAACTCTGGAACAATTGCTTCAGCCACACAATAGACTTTCCCAGTGTGAGAGTGAGTGGATGAAATATTACATTATCAGAAAATGGATTTTGAGGAGGCTGTTGCCAAGACCATGACGATGGACTTAGACTCAAAGAGATTACTAAAAGGATACCAGATGACCAATGAACTAAGCCTGCTAGTTATCACTGCACTGTTGACTGTGATGATGAAACTCTGGTCATATCTAATCTGGGCTGAAGAGATGAAAACTGGTGAAAGCAACCTGTGTTACTGTCATGCACTGAGAGGGAGACTATCCCTAAGGCTACTCAGAAAGCAAAACTTTAACTTTTGCTTGAAAGAGAGCCTGTTTATATGTATTTTGTGAGTGTAAAGGTTAATGACCAACTCAGAAACAGATCACAGCTGTATTTTAGGGTTTCAAGTTAGGCTAATGACAACTCATCACACGGGGGCCTTCAAAAAACAGAGAGGGAGAAGGAGATTGAATGGTCAATTGTATCCATGACTAGCTTCAGCATGCACAGTTCTCTCTTGTATTTACTGCAGTACAGAACTTTGATATAAAAGACTACTCTATTAGAGATCAGCTATCTCTGTAAACAATTTTTATCTACCATAGTATAGAATTTTACCAACTGAAAGTGTTCGAGAAGCATTCAGGCATTCACTGATTCAAAGAGTTTATGAATTAAATTAGACACAATGCATCAAGAGAAATTAGAAACAGGGAAAGGAAGCAACTGGGGAGAGGATGAAAAGATGCTGCAGCTCACTGGTACATAATATATAACACAAGACATTTTTTCCTCATTTTTAAGAGAGTAAGCTAACTATTCTAAATGGCTGCTTTCTTGCAAATGTCCTTGAGGTATCTTCTTTGGAAAAAATTAATACATTAAAGTTCAGATGCAAGTCAGTCAAAACAAGTTTTAAAAAACAAGGGCCACAGTATCATAGGGAGAAAAAACGCTTTTGAAGGACAGAAGATTGAGCAGCAAGAAAAAAAGAAAATTATCTGAGAGACAGAGGAAAAAAGGCAAAGATCTGAAAGCAACATAATCGCTGGTCAATCAAGTGGTAAGAACTATATTTTATAACCTATTTAAACAACTACTAGGTAAGAAAAACCCTTATTTTTGCCATTAATTATGGCAGTATCTACCATAACCTTTATACATTTAAACTAGTGTAAGTCTTCCTCTTGAAAGTAGAGCTAAAAACTCATAAACTAATATTACTCAAGGTAGGCAGTGCAAAAAAAACTTATTCCTACAAACACTCAAGCACAACCACAGAAACAAATCCAAGTAATAAACACACTCTTCTTGGAATTGTCCTTAATTGCGCAATGTAAGGTTGTGCAAGATGCCAGTTCTAAAAGTAATAATTCGAAGAATTTATACCTCTGAAGTTTGAGGAGAGCCTTTCATCCTCTGTTTCAATAAGTAAAACAACTGTGCCAAGTGGAACTTAATGTGATAGCCTACTGTGCTGGTTTTCAGCTGGGATAGAGTTCATTTCCTTCATAGTAAGTAGTATGGGACTGTGTTTTGGATTTGTGCTGGAAACAGTGTTGACAACACAGGGATGTTTTCGTTACTGCTGAGCAGGGCTTACACAGAGTCAAGGCCTTTTCTGTTTCTCATACCATCATACCAGTGAGGGGCTGGGGCTGCACAAGAAGCTGGGATGGGACACAGCTGGGACAGCTGACCTCAATTGACCCAAGGGATATTCCATACCATATGGAATCATGCTCAGCACATAAAGCTGGGGAAGGGGCCGGGGGAACCGACATTAGGAGTGATGGTGTTATGTCTTCCCAAGTAACAGTAACATGTGAGGGAGCCCTGCTCTCCTGGAAGTGGCTGAATACCTGCCTGTCCATGGGAAGTGGTGAATAAATTCCTTGTTTGCTTTACTTGCATGCGCAGCTTTAGCTTTACCTATTAAACTGTCTTTTGTCTCAACCCATGAGTTTTCCCTTTCTCTTTTACTCTCTCTCCCCTATCCCACCAGGAAGGAGGGAGTAAGTAAATGTGTGGTGCTTAGTTGCTGATTGGGGTTAAATCACGACACCTGCTTCGGACATAAATATTTCTTGGGGATTCCTCCAGTTCACTTGCTCTCCTTCCTTTCAAAATAAATAAGTTAGATCCATTATAGAAGGCTATCCTCAATCCCAAGGTCACCTTATTTCACATATTCACCGAGGCTAAAAATCTCCCATTAGTTAAACTAACCGAAAGCTGAACACCAGCTCCATACGTGGAATGTATTAAGTTTTGACACTACAGTAGCCAGCTGAATTTCACTGAATTCAAAATAAATGAATGCAATTCCCACTTTGAAGACTGAAGAGACAATGGCAAAGGTGGTGAAGATGACTTTACATAAATGGATTGGCTCATAGGCCAATTCTATACATACCCTTTTTAGCAGCTACTGTTTACTTGGAATTTTCTCTGTTGTTTTGGGGCAAAAGATGATGAGAAAACAGGAGCAGAATCCTCATCATCACTGTCCAATTTTGTTGTATCTACAATCACAGAGTACGGTTAGAATAAGATTCATTCACTGCATATCATCAATGTTAATTACTGTAAAAATTATTCTCAAAGAAGGGTTTCTGATACTACAACTAGGCCATGGATGTACTGTGACTTTCTTATGACACAAGCTTTGTTCCTCTAAGGATCAGAACCTCTTTCCCTTTTCCCCTTTATGAATGTGGACATCCTTCTTCTATGACTACTGTGTGAAGTTTGTGTATATCAATCCCTAATATATTCCATCAATAACTGCTATTAAGATTAAATAGAACTGTGAAGAAAAGCTCACCATCATCTGTCTTCTGAGAGTAAGATGGAAAAGAGAAGATGTTCCCAAAGTCTTGATTTTTCTTGGCTTGAGACGTTTTTCTACTTGCAAACAGAAAAAGAGAATTCTATGAGTTGCATTAACTACATATTGAAGCACATAGACATCATAATATCCATATAAGATTAAATTAATGTTTTAGCATTTCTAGCATTTTTGTATATGCTTGCAGCAGTCAAACCCCTAAAATCACCATCCAATTGAGAACTTCAGGCATCTAAAATTAACAGAACTACTTTTTTTTTCAAAAATGTACCAGATGGCACAAGACAGAAAACAGAATCTTAAAAAATGCACGTTAACAGATAATATTACAGTGTATCATAATTTGGTGAGTCATGTCTACCTTTGCATAAGACAATTGCAAGGCTGAGATAACATACACTTTAATTCCTCCACAGAAATGTACACGTTTCATTTTACATGGTACATGTAGAGTAATGACAGGCTGACGTTTCTCAGTTTTGTTCAGCCACTTCTGCATTGAAAAATTTATTAGTAAAGAAATCCTGCTGAGTTACAGTACTTACTCTGGAGATGGCTTTGATTTGGCTGGGGAGAAGTCATACTCATCTTTTTCTAAACTGTCTGAAGGAACAAATTCATCCTCTCTGTCATTTATAACTGGAGAGGCTTTTACTTTGAGCTCATCCAAATCATTATTATTGTTAGCATCATCATCGTCATCGGCATCATCTTCTTCTTCTGAGAAGTCAAAAGTATACTTGGGCCTCTCAGCTAAAAAAAAATCACACATATACACATTTCAAGATAGTTGTTTATGTTACATAATACACATACATAAATAAATCAAAGTGGAAGTCAGTAAACAATCCCAGTCTCAGACTACACAAGATGAAAGACTGGCAGATAATAACTTGTTTCAGCCTAGAAGAATAAACGGACATAATTTAAAGTGTTACCAAACATCTAATACCATCTGTGGCTTGCTCAGACACCTTCAGCTAATGGCATTATGCAGACACCACTGCATAAGTACTTTTAAGGAATGAGAATCCTTCACTTAAAATTGAAGTTTTCTTGAATCCATCATTAGAATATTCTTCCGAACCAAGTGCTTGAAAAATTGATCAACAATTTTCCAGAAAAGTCTGTGTGTTTTTTTAAAACTACACAATATTTACCTATTTTCCAAACTTTTAGTCTTACTTTTCATGGACTTTTCAGAATTTTTTTGATAAATTTTTAGTAGCTTTTTGGGCCATATTTGACAGTATAATTGCATTAGAGTAATTTTTTTGTTTGTAATTATATTATCTTATATGTTGTATTTATGTATGTTTCTTGTATAATTCACTAGAGTTTTGTAAGTAATTTCTATTTTAGTGTTTAGAATAAGGGAAAAGATTTCTGGACCAAGTTACAGAATCTCTCATATTATCTTTCAAGTTCCTAGTTCTGACATTAAGAGTTTTTTTCACTAACCAGACAGTGAAGAAAATGTAATGCAAGCTACCTATAGGAAATAAGGTCCTAAAGAAAGGCTACAGTCAAACAAAAATGTAGTTTTGTAGTTGAAACTTTCAGTCACAACACACAGTTCATAAAAGCTTGGGTACCTGCAGCTCTCCTAAGCAGAGAGTCTCTTGGAATAATCACAGGCTCATTCTCTTCTAAATCACTTTCAGACTTGGATTCATCATCTGACCACGGGTTTCGTTTCTTCACTTTTTTTGCACCAGATTTTGTAGATGATGGTGTTCTTCTTACCCTAGTACCTGCCACAAGTGAAAGCATTTACTACAGTCAGGTTAAAAAGTATTTTCATCTTTTCTAATTGTTTATGATGCATAAATTTAGCATAAATTTTAATCTTAAAAAGTTCTCTTTTAAATGATCTAAATTTTCTTTTCCTCCCTGCAGAAATATTTAACATGATGAAATTATTTCACACAGAACCTGACCTCCTGCTGCCAAACAAATCTGTTTCAGGACTGAAAAACATAAAGTCTCTAATTCGAAGTTTTAGCTCTTTTGCAGTCAAACTTTCATTTTTTTTAACAGTTGCAGCAGTTTTCCATGAAAAGAACATGCAGTTTTTCATTATTCAGGGAACATGATCAGAAACAGTTATTGGAAAAATACAATAAGCATGGGAAGCAGGGCTACCCTATTGTGGGGTGTAACAATGTGGTCAGTCAATTGCAGGGCAAGCTCAGGTCAAGCTGGTCTAATTTGCTCTGGGCTCATCACTGGCTAAGGTAGATTTGAGCTGCACATAGACAAGTCTGTCATAACTGTAGTCAGTTAATCTATTCAGGTGGGATAATCCCCTGAATAATCAAAACCAGATCTTATCTCAGAATAATTATTTGCGTAACCACATTTTATTCCTTCTTCAAAAAAAACTCCTCATACTTCAACTTCTCTTCTGACTTAAGCTTTCTTTTTTATTGCTGCCTCCCCATTACTATATATTTCTCAAACAGCAATAAGAAATTCCTGCTAACAGAGGAAAAAGGTAAGTGAACACAGACATTGGTCAGTCTGCCAAGCCATAGCACCCATAACTTTTTAAAAGTCAGAATGACTGAGTATGGCAATAGGAAAAAACATTAATCAAGTTTTACAATCTATACCATTACTCAAACTGAAGGACTGAAGGTCAGTGCCATATCCTTCAATATCAGAGAGCACACAAACTAGAAATTTCACTTTGCACTGACTTGCCTCAGTATGTAAAAATAAACTATTTTTCTATTCACAAATTCAAAGATTTAGACACCCCAAAAATTCAAATGTAGAAAATGAAAGATCCACCACCCCCAGGAAGGCAGCTTACAAAAAGAAATTTTGGCAGAGAAGTTTCAAATATTTCTACACATCTTTTTAGGGAAGAAAATCAGATGAAATTGTGATAATTTTGCTTGTATTTCCCGCTTACTATGTGTTAAAAATTTATTTCGTGCCCAGTTAGTGTACACAACTAAGGTAACTATGGATGTGTAAGGATCTTACCAGGCTCCTTCTTCTCTCTCTTAGGTTTAGGGGTTTTAGCTGCTGCAGCTGATGCATTCAGTGAGTCATCCCCACCACCCTCAGCTGGCACACCACCAAATTCTTCATCAAATTCCATTTTTATTGCTAAAGAATCGCTTTCACCCTAAAATGGGCAACATAAGATAAATTACACTTTGAACTGGAATGGTTTTGTAAATGATAATAAATGAAAGTAGACTAGTATATTGAGATTGTTGAATAGTCCTTGCAAAGAAGATATTCAAAAAACACCTGAACAATAAGCAGTCACAAGAGGCTTGCGAATGTAAAAGAAAATCCAGTACAAACTTCCTCATGTATTATGTCAGCAAAACAATATAAATACAGCATTAATGATGTCTAGTGATTTGGTTTTATGCTACCAGACTAGAAAAATATAGCAGTTCAATGATAAATAATCTAACTATAGCAATTGTTTTGGTTTACCTTCTTCTTTTTCAGCAACTTCCTACTGGCATCAGCTTTCATGGCAGATGTAATCTGTGGAACTATTCTTCTGCCAAATGGTGACGGCATGGTTTCTTCCAACTGAAGTTTCTTCATCTTGGGTTTACCAACTTTCCCTTTTATTGGTTTGCCAACCATGCCAGCCAAAACATCTTCTCTCTCCTGTGCTTCTACTTTCTAACAAACAAGGAGAGGCAGGATGGAGGGGAACACATTATTTTTTAATGAGAACAAAGCAGAACGCGGTGATTATTTAAGATTCGACTCCTTTTTACATGGAGCATAAGGCTTCCCTTAATTCTCTCCTGAACTGAAACATTCCAGTAATGGAAAACCGACCACTTAATCTTGGTAAATTCTTCCTTATCCTGTACAGTTAAAAACTACACTTGTATTCACGATTAAAGAAATACGAACCTTTGGACACTGCTAGACTGAAAACCTATTTCTCATATATGTGTGTGGGTACAATGTAACTTTCCAGCATTTCAGCATTAAACTTAAACATCTAGTTTTCTAGAGTCATTTTTAAGGCACATTTTCCAATCCTTTAATCACCTTTCTTCACAGTATGCACATATAGCCGAAATACAGACACTTGAGCAGAACATTTCCAATTGCAGCTCTACCAGTAACACACAAAGAAATAAAACAAATGTCTTACTTGTATTACCCTGTGTCACTTCAAAAGATTGCATCAGCCCTTTTCAGGCAACATAGGAAGCTGAGGCTCAGCAAGTTATTCACCAATAGGACCTTATCTTTTTCCAGAGTTACTGATGAGGCAAAGTAAGGGCCTCTCATATAGTTTTTACTGTTTGCACACTCCATTCCTAAATGTACAGCCTTGCATTTGATAATACTTACTGCCTAACAAACAATTAGATCACGTAACTATGTAATTATGTAACTACTGTAATTATTCACATTACCAGTTCCTAATCCCAAGTTTTTGTGTCATTTGAAAACTAACTTTTCTCCTGGTTACTTTTCTTCTCTCATCACTGAGTTGGAAAACACATTAAACTGTATAGATGCAAGAGACAATCCCTGAGGAACACAACTAGGAACACAACTAACCAATACTGATTTCCCAGTTACCATTATATTTGGAGATGTATCTGGTTTTAATTCAAAATGTAGTATTTTTAAATTCTTTTGTTTAAATTTTAATAATCTCTGTTAATTAATGCTTTTAGTTAAATTAATTTAAATTTAACATTTTAGAAATATATGTAAAGTAAAACATACTTCAAGCTCTTCAACAAAGGCCGCTAAGTCTTCTTTCCAAAGATCTGAAGGAGATTTCCTTTTAAGGTCATTTAGTTCTCTCTCCTAAAATACGAAAGTAATATGTAGAATGTAAGTCACAATTGAAGTAAACGCCATCAAAACTGAACATTCCCATTAGGTACATCAGTAATTACTGCATCATTTCAAATTAGTCTTCCATGGTGTACCAACCTTGGAATCTCTGTGCTTAATTAACTCTTCCACTTTCTCTTTCGTGAGTGACCACAGAGACATGTTTAAGATGTAGTTAAAGTCAGGGCCAGAAGTTGCACCAGAAGCAGAGGAAGCATCATCATTGGCATTCTGTGAGTCCTCCTCTTCGGCAGCCTGGAGTGAAATATTCACAATTACAAGTACTAATAATCTTAGCTCTATGCATGAACTGTAACACTGCTCCAAAGCACTGTCATAAAGTAGTTAGGTATGCCCTCACAGACTGAGTAACCTTAACATTTTCTGGACCTTTCCAAAAGGCCATGTCCCTGTGACCTTCTATAGTTGGATTATTTAATCATTTGATTTAAGAAAACAAATTTGAACCTGATGCTAAACCATACGCTTTGTATGCTATTGGCTACAGATATTGGTGCTGTCCCAGCTGTCTCACAGGGCTGAGACCTTTGCCCTTCGGATATCCATGCATATCTGTTCCTTCAGAAATGAGCACAATCCTTTGGGTAAAAATGGGTATCAATACCCTGAATGTACAAACTGAGATTTGTAAGTAAATCAAAATTTCTCATCATAATACTTTTGTTGTAAAATACAACGCACTGCATAGAGTTAAAATACAGTATTAAAAAACCAAATCAAATCAAACGTGAAATAAAAACAAATAGCTAAAGCAGTAGCAAAGTCAAAGAAAAGGGGTGGCTGACAGAGATCTGAATCTGCTTTTCAAAGTGGTTCCATCTTCCCCATAGTAATGCATGAAATTAAACTTGTCACATATCTCTTTTGGAACAATAAAAACTTCTCGGGTTTTAAAAAAACAGAAATAAATATAGGTCAAGATCAAATTTACTAAAATAAGTTTAAAAGTCATAGCTTTATAATACTCATGTTTCATTACAGAAAACTGATGAGTAAGTTATATGGAAATAATGACATTTAGCAATTAGTTTTATATATGGGGTAACTGATGCAACACTTTCTGGATCAGCCAGTCAGAAATCAAGTTGCCAGTTTTGATCTGGGTACATTAAGAAATTTGATCCTCTGCATTCCCATTTTTCAGACTTGTATTATCTAGTTTTCTTCTAAGAATTACACACATACAATACCAACATTACATGACTGTATTTTTGTATAAGTTTAATTCTTTTTAAAAATGGAAGCCAATAAGGAGTAATGAATAATGTTTTTAAAGTGCTATGTGCATTATAAATTAAGTTAGACTACTGCAAAACAAACATCTGAATCAAGTAAAAGAATTTATAATACTAACAGCATCAAATATATGCAGAGATTTCAGATTATTACCTTTTCCTGTGCTTCTTTCCAGGCTTTTACTGGATCAGATTCATAACCTCTCTGGACCAACATCTGAATCAAATCTCGTTTTGATCTGTTCTCTACAAGACGCACACACACAACCAGGAGGGGGAGGAGGAAGGAGAAAGGGAAAATTAGTGTCACGAAAATCAATGTCTTGAGTACAAATACTTTCTACTACACTTAAATTTCCAGATTTTCCCCTGCTGTTAACTATTCTAACTTCTGTTTACTCACCGATGGTAATTTTCCCTTGTATCTTCTCCAGAATGAAACGAGCTTGATTGTTAAGCTTGGTAGATTCTGCACCCAACATTCCCACAAGCCATTCCTTGCGTAAACTATAATAATGTAATCGCAGATCAAAAAACTCCTTCAAGATGTCTTGCACAGTTTCATACTTCTTCAAACATCCCATGTGATCAAACAGCACCTATAAAATACATAATATACTTCTTGAGAGAGAGTGCATAACTCAAACTTTGTTAACCTTTGTGTACAAGTTGATTTCTATTGCATATAAAGTCACCATACAAAAAGTGATACTTTGAAGACTGTGAACTCAAACACTACTGTGGAACTACACAGCACATAGCTAGAGAGATTTAATTTTTATTCATAAGCCGTCTTAAGATGAGATTTATGGTAACACAGTGAAACAAAAAGACAGCTATGTAGAGAAATATGCCTAAATTGACTGAATGACTAATTTTATCTAAATATTAAAGCACAAGTCAAGTAGCAACTAATGACTCACAACTATTTAACGTAATAGTTGAAAAGCTTAATGATGCTTAATAATCTTTCAGTTCAGTTGTGAAATCTGTTACTTTTCAGCTGTGAAAACTACTATCCTTCAAGCTCAAGCACAAAGTAAGAAATCATTTTTACTTGATAGGTGGAATCAATCCTGCCTGACTTGCGACATCTCCAGTTTAGACATTTATAGGTGAACTAGTCACCCTCAGTGCCCTCCACAGTTAACTGAAAGAAATAAACCCCTCTAGAGGGCAATTCATCCATCCAAAATAGCTATTTGAGAGTTGGGGGACAATGACTAGCTCGCATAACTTTTTAAGATGCTTACACTAGAGCGGATTAATTCCTGCACACGCACAGAAAACAGCCCTTACTTATTTATGTCAGTAGGAAGAAAACACAGGATTAAGCTGCAAAACATTTTGTAATCTGTGAAACATAAAACTGACGACGGATTCTCACAGCAGTTCATACAGCTGTTTGAACGGGTGAGAAATACCATCACCTTGATTTGGTAGGTTTGCTTTTCAAGTACAATATACAAAATGGGTTGAGCAAGGCCTGTTTCCTCTTCCAATTTTATGGTCTTAAATTTATTTTTTAGCTATTTTCACATAGCTTTTGATGTATACAACAACAGCAACAGTAATGATATTTGTGCTTTGCGATAATATCTGAAAGCAGCATCTGCCATAAAAAAAAAAACCAACTCTTTTTTCAGTATCTGTAAAGACAGGTTGTTTGGAAATCTTCAGGCAGAAATTATCTTATAATGCAAATCCCTCTCCTAATAGACAGGCATATTTATTCACATTCTTAGTATGGTTAGTAATTTAAAAAACTATTATGTCTTTAGCAGCTTAAGTACAGTGTTTGCTATACCTGATGAGCTAAAATTGGATTTATGTTGGTGGAAACATTGGATTATTTAACTCCTATTAGAAGAGTAACAGCCCTGCATAAAGTGCCATTTTGAAAACATAACTTGACTCAAGTTTAAAACTCAAATCTCATTATAACATGGCAGAAAGTTATTTGTATGATCTACTTTACATTAACCACTTTTGGTTAGCTGCACAGGAAATTTTCAGTCACAGGAAAGCAACCACCCCAGGCCTGCCTTATTTGAAAGACTCATCAGGACTCATCATATGTTTGTCACCACTACAATTTTCTACTATTCAAACAATTTCAAACAAACAGTGCACTACTCAATACCAAGGACCAAAGTATACTACAAAACATTTACAACAAACAACAGTAGGGATTCTGATAGCCAAACATGAAAAAGTTACCATAGAATTACAAGTAAGACTTGTTTGAAGCTTAAAGACTTTGTGCAATCCAGCAGCTTCTGCCTGTGCAAGTTTTTCTTCTGTCATCTTCACAACAAACTTCACAGTTGTATCAGTGTGGTATTCCTTATAGTCAGAAATTAATGCTGGAGTTTTTTCAGTCCCATTCAACATAGGTTCTAGAACCTGTTCTTTGTACACCTACGAAAAATAGAGCCACAAAACCAATAAACATTTAAAATGCCTTAAAACTGCAAAGCAACTGAACAACATAAATTTTCAAAGCTTTGTACATTACATCTGATATCAGTTATAATATAAAGAACCAGTATAGCCTGCAAAATGCAGGCCCAGACCAGCACAAACATAAGAGACAACTACAAGGACAGAAAAGGCTCCTCTAAAGTGGTTTAACTATGAATTCAGCTGAAGAAGCATGTATTCTTTATAGTATGGACAGTAGATGGCACAAGTAGAAAAAACCCTCTTCTACAAAAGCACATGAAAGAATGAAGCCATGTTCCCTTCCATGTATAGTCATTAGAAATTGTGTTAAAAGTTCATGCACATGTATGATTAAATAGTTTAATGAGGAACTCTTCGTTGCTTTTTCATTTTATTTAAATGTATTTCACTTTTACTTACCTGGGTCCATGTCCTTACAGGAAGCTCTGTAATTTCTACTGTGTTCCTGTCCACCACAAATATTTCACCACTGACTACGTACTGATTTTGACCAAGTTCCTGAATGGTTCCTTTGAAGTTTTTGTAGTTTGGGAGCTGAAATTGGAAAAAACAGGAAAAGTTGTAATAATCTTTTTAGTAAAATGATGGGAAAATATCTGTTCCCCATACTCCATACAGTTATCACTTTATATTGCACTAATCCATCAACTAGCCTCTCATGCCTGTGAAAATCTGAAATCACACAAAAAATCCTACAGAAAAAATAGAATGCGCACGTGTGAGTGACAGGACCAAATATCCTAATGTCCACAGAGCAGAAAAATGATTAAAAGATACAGTTGAACCCAGTGAGGTGGTGAGGTTTTGGTTGGTTTGTTTGTTTTCTCTCTTTTAAAGAAACCTCCAAACACAAATAAGGCATGACAGAAAGCAAATTAACACCCCAGGCTCACAACAACTTTACAGAAGTGGTGCTACCTCCCCTAATAACTTTCAATTCTGTGCTGTTTGGCAAAGATAGTGGAACTCATCCAGTTTAAAACTTAACTACAAGGGTGGGGAACTTTTTTTAACTGAATTGTTTCCCTTATCCAGCTTACCATGTGGACACAAACACATACCATCATACAGAAAGGAGCTAGATGGAGGCAGAACTGCCTCTTTCAACCACAGTGAAGCTTCAATTGACTGTGAGACTACACAGAAGGCCTAGGAGTCCTAAAGGAAGGGCAATGGATTGCATTAATTTTAAAAAAAAAAGCTACTCATTGTTCCCAAGAATTTGCAAAAGGAAATTCACTACGTCATGAAAATTGATACTGCAAACTTAGTGAACCGTGATCTAAGCAGAGAAGACACTTCTGCTTCTCTGACTTGGTAAACACAGAAAAGTAGCAATATTCATCAGTTGTAAAAGAAAGGCTGCATTAACTGTATTTCATCTGTTGGTTACAGATATTATGGGTTCACAGGTATCTTCCTGTTCGCAATTTTTAAGTATACACCACTTCTGGGACTTCTTATAAAATTTTAAATAAAGAAACAGAAGGTAGATGCAGTTCAGAAGCTTGCTTGCAACAATAATATCTTGAACAGCAGCAATATCTTCTCCTCTGCTCACAGATATATAAAAGAGAGAACAATTCTGACAAGACAGAGAAAATATTAAGTTTGGCTGAAGATAAGTAGCAATACTTCCAAAAAGAAAGAGTGGTACAACTTTTTACTCTACTGTCATGCCATAACTTTCAACTAAAAAGGCTTACAGTCAGCAGACTGAAGAAAAAGTCCTCTAAAATAATTGGAAAAATTACAAATTGCAATGGTTTTGCTTCAAGGTGAACTTCCCCACCTCACCCCAACAGTCAAGTAAAGCTTCTACACAAAATTACTGGGACAAACCAGCTCAGATATTCCAATAATCATAAAGTTCTAGAATGACAGGAATTAATTTTGTAGGTACAAACACATAAAATACCAATATATGCTGTTATTTTTACCATTGGGTGGGGATCTAAGCCATCCAGCATTCGTCTGACATTGTTTACAATCTCTCTGGTATCGTAGTTTGGAAGTTTGCATGCCCATCCAGTACCAATTCCTTCAGCTCCATTTACTAAAACCATAGGAATGATGGGAATATACCATTCAGGCTCCACACGTTGGTTGTCATCATAAAGGAATTTAAGCAAGTTATCATCCACTGATGGAAAAAGTAGCCTTGCTAAAGGGCTTTGAAAAAGAAAAAGAAGAAAACCATTTAAACTCAAGTCCAGCAAGTAAAGTACATATTGCTTTAACAGTCCTTGGGCCTAGGTACGATCTTTTTGCAGATTTTTATGTCTTCCTTTCTCTTTGCCATTCTGATGCTGAAAATCCAGTGTACATACCTCCTGAGAAAAGGAATTTCTTTCAAATGGAAGAGCATGTTCATAACAGATGAAGTTTATTTCACAGTAACACACATACCTGATACACTAGCAACTGATGACATTTAAAATCCACAAAATATCATTCTTTGAAGCATTCAGAACACACGGCTCAATGTGACACTGAGGCACCCAGCAATAAAGCAACACAGCATGCAAAGAGTAGCAAAACTGCCTTGCTTAAGTGTAGATCTAGCAGTTTCTGAAAATGCTACAGAGGTTTTGCTGGTGACTCTTTTGCTCATCTGGAACATTGTCGTGGGTGAATACGATTTCCAGCACCTCATGCAAAAAGGGAAATGTACTAAACTCGGTTGCTACAGAAGGAACATGGATAAGAAATGGAATAAAACTTGATACTTGCATATAAAGCTTACAATTAGAGGAAAAGAAGAAACTACAAGGAATTTAGGCAAAATATCTCACTGAAATTAGGAAAGAAAATCAGCAACATAATTTATAAAATACTGTAATTTACATTAAGGAACACATTCTAACATTCTGCACACCAAACTGAATTTCAAGTTACTAGGTGTGAAAAATTAGCAGTATAAAATAAGGTCTTCATAATAAATTATGTGCAAATTAGTTTGATATGAAGAAACTCATCCAAAAGTAAAAGAATAAATCTGAACTTTGAAGTCTAGGTTGAATGGCAGGACTTCTCACCAGGTAGCAACACCTTTCTATTGTGAAACTGAATAGAGTTCACACTGAACAGGGGGACTGAAAGCTACTTCTGCAAGAAGTCACGATTTAAGATTGGTACCTAATTTGAGTGATCTACACCTTCAATCTTCAGCCTTGCACTTTTATGCATGGAAAAATCATATAAAAAAAAATCAATGTGCAAAACCACACTTAAGAGCTCCCAAAGCAGAATTTGAGCTTCTATCAAAATATTCCAATCCTTCCCTGTTCCTCTTGCACAAAAAAAGAAAAAGTGTTGTGAAAGGATTCGTTTCATGATAAGGCTTTTCAAAAGCAGGTATTTTACATGCTTTACATTTGTAGTTACCTTAACATGGTGAAAATATAGCGAGGACTGGCAGCATCCTTTCCACCATGAAGCCTGGTGCCAAACTGACCAATAGGTTGTAGCAGATTCACATTGTTACTTCCAACAAAGTTCTGAGCCAAATTGACGATAGTCATCATTAATGCTTGCTGCAAGAAAACACATAGTAATAGTAATAAGAATAGGTAGAGACAGTCTTTCCTAATTAGCCAGTAAAAACTATTTTTTAATGCCCCAAAATTGTGTGAGTAACCTGAACTAAATTTTAAAAAAAGTAGTCTCCCTGAGAAAGGAATGTTGTAAACTTATTACAAGGGTTGCTGGCAAAACATGATGCTTCCTCTTCCACAGCCACATTGCCTCCCTGATTTATACGTCCTTACATTTTATTCTTAGGAAAACCCCTAAGCTTCTCAATTTTTTCTAAAGCACTTCTCTGGAGGAAGCAAAGGGGCATAAACTGACTGCACTTACTACTGCACAAACCACACCGCTCATCACTTTTAAAGGAAGAATAGAAAGGATGCCAGGACTGCTAATACGTAAACTCTTGCTAACACTTCAGATAAATATAAACAAAAGGGAGCTAGAAATAACCTTTCTTCTGACACAGTATCAAGTTTGTGAAGAAGAGTATCTCTGCTTCTTTCCTTAAAATACTGTTATTTCATGTTTCAGACAAAAATTGTCCTAGCACATAGTTCCTATATCCCCTTGATTTGAGAATCTAGAAGTTACCTAGGCAATTAGTTATCTAGTATCTTTCCATAAGCCACAATGTATTTGGGATACCACTGTGCACAAAGACTTGGAAAGAAAGGAAATACTCGGTCTTATTAAGCTACATACTGTTTGGTTCCTTTTCTTTAAACGTAAATTTGTGATTAGAAGACTTATAGTCAATAGGTTTGCAATTTCAATACCACAAACATTTACGTAATATTTTATGTGGGCTAAAAATCCTCATAGCTTTACTCTCCTTCATACTCACCTCCCCATGGTGATAAGCTGACATTTCAGCCACAGAACCAGCCAGCTGAGCAACCTTTACTTCACGTTTGTCATTTCTCTTAAAGCAAGTGAACAAAACTTTGCGTTGCCCCGGTTTTAAACCTATTAAGAAGAACGATCCATTTTCAACAAACACAAAAGCATATGTTCTAAAGTAATAAACTTGTTTTGCCTTATTATCATTTCTGATCTCTCAAAAGAATTCCAAACATTAAATGGAAGCAAATTCACACACTCATATCAACAAAATAATCAACTAATATATCAAATCTTTTAAAATAATAAAAAAATATTTTACCAAACTCAGAAAATTACCAGGAAAGTAGAAACATAACCCTTTCAGCCAATTAGTATTATACAGCACAAAATACATCTTTCTAATAAACAGCAACTTGATCCTGAATGTATGACTTCCACAAGTCAAGAGTTCTTTCTATTCTACTCAGCAATATCTTTTTTCTAAGAATATCAACACAAGTTCAGTAATGACAAGTGTAACTGTAGCTTATATGTATTTTAAAGCACTCTGAATTTTTACTTTCTGTGTGAATATCTCAAATATTGAAGAAAATTCAACAAAAAGATATGCCACTTTTAGATATTTTAGAGTTTTAAGGAAGAAGCCAGTCTCTTAGATCTTCTGGTTTGCTTTCATTTCTTAGGCAACTTTAGGTACAACATCTGCGTAGGAGGGATTGCATCATATTTTCTGTATATTATCTAGAACTGATAATTAGTTCTAGATTATGCTTATTGATCTATTCAGAGTTTTAACTCACATACATTTACGAAATGCACCAAAGTATTATTATGTGTTACCATTACTACCTTGGGTCAAACATAATAATAAGAAGGGGGGGGGAACAACCCAAAACCCAAAAAACAAAAACAAAAAACCAAAACCAAACAAAAACCAAAACAAACAAAAAAAAAGAGACACTGACTCCAATCTCCATTTTATTCAAATATGTAACTTTTTTTTACAATGGGTCCACATCATGTTTTTCTACCAAGTCTGCTGAATATAATAAAATGACAGGATTTTCTTTACACAGGAGGATCCTCAAGGAGTAAGAACAGTTAACTAGTAACTGTGAAGAGATAATCAAAATATTCTTCCTCTTCATTTTTTTCCAGAGATTTGCCACCAGACTAGCCTGTTATATTTCACCAGATGATACTAAAGGACAAAAACCATTGCTAGAGTACTACACCTGCTGAACAACTCACATATCCTTGCCCAGAATGCAGAATTACAGCTAAAGTTGGCAGAAACACTGATAGTAATTATATATAATATTCATAACATTATATATCCATACATTATATTACAAATATACATAGACACACACAAATACATGAATAACTATGTTCCTTTCTTATTTTCTTACACTTTTGTAGAAAGAGTCTTGGAGAACTTCAATTCAAATTAACAGTTGTCTACTGCAAGTTCATTCATTATTTTAAGTTTCAGCAAAATCATTCTGCTGTTTCTGAGAAAGCAGTTGAGAGTACAGTATGTTAAAATGAACAATGACCTCTTGAAACATACATCTTTATAATTACCCACCTATGGGAGGTAAGGCTGGAGAAGCTGAAACAGACTGACATTCTTTGACTCCCTAGAGATGTATCTGCTATACGTAACTCAGCCTCATTCTGCAGCAAAGCTGAGGATCCATCCTTCCAGGAAGTTACTGACCCTATCCCCCTGTGAACTATCTCACTCTCTCATCTAAAATACAAAAAGCTGTTGCTGCATGAATATTTTGGTATGGGTCTATAGTGTCAAGAAGGCTGACCACCTCCATTGTAAAAAAATATACTGGAAAGTGGAGATAAATGTGCTCCCCCCACCCCTACTGCCCCCATGAAGCCTCAAGGCCTTTATTCTGACCTTAGTAAGCTTATGCATATGGACAATAACATGGACGGAAATTCCAGCTCACACTGTCTGCAGACAGTTTTACAAATGAAGCTCTAGTGTAGTGTAGTGAAGCTGCTTCTTTTAATGTCCATGCTATTGCAAGGGGAGAATTAGTAAACCTGATTGACAGAACCCTAGCAAGATTACAGGTCAGTAAACACTAGATCATTGCCTGTGGTGTAAGACTGAAGGGAGAAAACATTTGCATCTTTATCTGCATTCAGCTGCTGTCTTGAATTTTGATTATTATTAGCACTTAAAAGACCAGCTTTCTCTGATGATTTGACTAGAAACAAAACTTATAGAGTCTGGTGAATAGGTCTGGTTGCATAAAAAGGCCGAAACAGCTTAAACTTCCCCACTGAAGAAACACAGCAATTAGCACATAAATCACAGAATGGGTCAGGTTGGAAAGCACCACAGTGGGGTCATCTGATCCAACCCTCCTGCTCAAGCAGGGTCATCCTAGAGCACATTGCACAGGATTGCATCCAGACAGTTCCCGAATATCTCCAGTTAGGGAGACTCCACAACTGCTCTGGGCAACCTGTTCCAGTGCACGGTCACCTGCACAATAAAGAAGTTCTTCCTCATGTTCAGGTGGAACTTCCCATGCATCAGCTTCTTCCCATTGTCTCTTGTCCTATTGCTTGGCATCATCAAGAAGAGCCTGGATCCATCCTCTTGACACACTCCCTTCAGATAGTTATAGATATTGATAAGGTCCCCTTAGTCGTCTGTTCTCAAGACTGAACCGGCCCAGCTCCTTCAGCCTTTCCTCATAAGAAATGCTCCAGTCTCTTATTCATCTTTGCTGCCCTCCACTGGATCAGCTCCATGAGCAACGCATATTGAGGGGCCCAGAACTGGACACAGCTCTCCAGATGTGGCCTCACTAGGGCTGAGTAGAGGGTCAGGATCATACCCCTTGCCCTTCTGGCAGTGATCTTCCTAATGCACCCCAGGATACCATTGATATGAAATGATAACCAATATATAGAAGTTCTCATATTCTCTACTTGAATGCATTAATTCCAGTAAAAATCACAGTTTTAAAAATCATCAATAAAGAGGAATGTTATAACAAATCATAAGGAATTACTAGCTTACCATCAACAAGGGACGGGATAGACCTCTCGTTGTCTGAATTTGAGAAAAGGATCAACTCCTTGTTAATGAAATCATTGTAAGTCAAATGTTTTGTTGCTGTGCCATATAAAAATTGCTGAAAAAAACCACATACATTATTAATTCAATACAAAAACTACATCACATTTAAATCTCACCCTGCAGATTTATTACTGTTATTTAGGACTCACCTCGGGAAGGCCATGTAGCCGACGCTGTCGTCTGTCTTCCATGAAATTTGTTAACCATTCTTTTCGGTCATCAATCTTCTTCTTACTGAAGGCCTGAAAAGATTCCAAATATACTAAATTATCAGCAATATAAATCTTTGTGTAAATGTATGTTACTTCAGTCAGAATTTTAATTATATTGCACTATCTGATCGAGTATTCAATAAAACTTATTTGGACAAGCTAATCCATATAACTAATGTTTACATTTAAGCAGCAGTACCAGTACATGACTTTTCACACATTTTTGCGCAATGTTTTTGAACTGACAGATCTTTTGCAGATTGCAATTTAAATTTATATTACTTTCCTGAAATTTGCACACATTTGGACAAATCTTATCATTCTTCTTCCCCTCTTCACATCAGAGTTCTCCTTTGATACATGTTTGAAGGTCTTTCCCCACAGAGCTTTAAGGTTGGGTTCATCATTTAGACTGAAATATAACCATCTCTTATCAAGAAAATCAACTGAAGGTATTAGAAAAAATACCCTACTCTTCTTGTCCTCTCCATGCCCTGGAGCCACAGAATGCCAATAACTTGTAGTTGTTCCTGAATAGGCATTCCTAGTCCTCTTAAGAAAATTGACAAATTGACAAAATCAAAACTCCGTGAAAAGACTAAGACAGAGTTTAGGCCAGCTGACTGAAGGCCTCAGCCTTCATGATGACAAGGTGTTACTTTTAAGCAACCACCCTACGAAAGGACACAGGAATGTTCTGACTCTGTCATGTCAGAGAAACAGAGTTCCCCTTCAGAGAGTTTCTTCTCCAAAAGAGTACAAGAACACACAGAAACTGTGTATGTGGTTGCGAGACACTGGATTGTTATATTAATTATTGGTTCGGACCAACTCAAGGCAGGGGGTGTGGCAGGGAAGGGACAGGTCAAATTTCGTGGAGGGGAGATAATGGCCTATCCCATATCTCAGCCCCTGCCAGCCACCCCGGGACACCCTGGAGCAGCGTCAGTCAAATGCAGGCCGGGAGCCTTCACCACGCCCCCTTTTCTCCCTAACCCAGCCTCAGAACCAAGAACACGCTGAGAGCAGTGCCCCCCACCACACACCCTGGAGCCCCTAACCCAGCTCCAGGATGGAAAACACACTGGGAACACTGCCCCTCACCCTGCCCAGAGCTCCAGAGTGGTCAGTGGGCCGCAAGTCCAACCTGGGGGTGGGGGGTGTGGCCACAGGGGCCTCAAAGCTCATGAAAGCAGCAACAAGCGCTCTCCACGCTTGTTCCGACCCTGCCACCTGGACACTGGACTTGCACACGACTCTGAACAGTAGCTGTAATTTTCTCTTTTTCTCTCTTTCTTTACTTCTTCTTCTCCTAATATCCTTTCTTAATATTTTGAGTAGCTTGAGACCAGATGGGCTGGATTTTGCTAAGTTGCATGGGTTAGCACGTGCTAAGTCAAGGCTTTGTGGAATGCTTTGTTTTGGTTGAATGCTACCCTTTAAACTTTTGCCAAGTACTCCTATTTTCTAAAGTTTACCAGTAAGAGTACCTTGTGAGGAAACATGAGCAGCTTCTCTCTTTTGCGCTCTCTCTTAAGGGTTTTAAAAGAACTGAAGGCTCCTCAACAGATCTGGCAAGCGGATTTTTGAAGACTTATATATTTTTAAAGTAAAACCCCTCCAAGTGAGCTCGTAGCTCGGGTGCTGCGGTCTTACAGTGATTTAAGAAAGATTTCGACTACTTTAGGAAAACTTGGTGAGTTGCTGAAGTACTGCCTCTTTTTCCTCAGGGAACAACATATAAGATCATGTCCTGATTTCAACCACTCTGCTGCATAAGAAGATAGTCATCAGCACTATCTTTTTCAAAGGACTCTAACTGGAGCACTCCAAAAGAGCTCAATGAGTAGTTTCATTTCCTTGGAGACCATGATATTACATAATAAATATTAAGCCTTAGTAATTTAGTCTCTGAGAAAGGGACTAAGTGATATCATCCTGATTTGCATCAGACTGACTTCGTTTGTGACCAAAGCTTGGTAATTCACAATGTCAGACTTATGAAGGCTTAAGACTAGGCTTTAGTAAAAACACATTACTAAATTCTTACAATTTTCTTCTGTCTCCTTTCAGTTTATCTATACCTTTTCCAGACCACTGAAGTGAAAAATGACCAAGAGCTGTATCAGCATAAAAATTCTTTTAATAGAATTAAGACCTTGAATAAAAACTGTTCTCAAATATTTATTCTTGACTAGAATAAGGAGGGTTTTTTTCTGTCTCCCCTTAAAACTGATATTTTAATACCTCCTGGGCTAGCAAAAGACTTCTTCAGAATGCTGACAAATTTGCTATGTGAAATAACTTTTGCTTTCCTAGATTACAGCTATCATGAGGCCTGGCAGGGCCCATAATCTTACGCCCCCTATGCCCAGAGGTAATCTTGGGCTGGAATTACAGCTATCAGCAGAAGAAACGTGGGTAGAAATAGAAGTGAAGCTTCTGCTAACAGCTCCAGTACTGGTCATAGCTGTCCAGGTGTAACAAGGATGACCAGCTTCATCCTGAATTCACAGAATACCATTTCAGACAACAGCAAGGATCAGCCATAACAGGTTACATGGCCTCAGGTATCAGCCTGTGTAGGGAGGTCTACTGGCAGACGTAGAGATCAGAATTCTATTAGTAAAAACACACATTTTACAGCATCCATGGTATAAGGAAAAAGTTTGTCTAAGATGGGTATTTTTCCATTTTTCTTCTTTTTCTCTCCTACCTTTTTTTTTCTCTCTAATACGACCTACAATTAAAATAGCAAATTAAAGTAGATAAAAGTTGAAATACTTCTTGAAAAAGCAGCTTCATTCCAGACACTTCATCCTTTGTCCTCCCACAAACTTTCTTTGAAACACAAGTACTTTCCCATATTCAACTACATACAAGATTGCAAATTCAAATATGTAGAGCACATGCATGACTACACATATGCCACGGTGATATATCTTCAATGAATAAATAATATTTACCTGATCTTATGTGCTCAGAAACAAAATAAGGATGTCTAAGTAGATGTGAAACGTAATTTGTCTGGGCTCTATTTTCTTACATAGAGTACTTTTTTGCATGTTCTGTCTTTAAAAGCAAGTCTGACTGTAACATTTCTTGAAACCGACATTACACAAAACTATCAAAGTTAAAAGCAGAAGGTAGAGCTGATTTTGTAGCATGGATAAAGTTTATTCCAAAATTTAAAATATTTTCCAAAAGATTCTTTCTCTCCTAGAAGTATTTTTTTCAGGTACTCCAAAAACCATAACAACCCTTCAAGGTCTTTCTCATGTGCCATTTTCAGCAAACAATGGAAACTAAAACATATCATATAGAGAAGCACTTTCTTACCAGTGTAATGGCAGCATCATCCTCAGGACCAGCATACCGAAATAAGATCCTATGTCTTTCCATGTCAGCAAAATATTCTTTTGCTTCTTTTGCAGTGCTGGTACCCAATCCTGTACAATAAAAAGAAATTGTTACTCAATATTAAAAATTTAAGGTTTATTATCTTACCCCATTAATTTTACTGGGAATATTATAAAATCATTACATAAGATCCTACCACGAAAACAGTTACAAATAAAACTTCATAGCACCCATTTATTATTATTTATTAATAGGGTTCACTTATTTGTTTTTAAACAAACCTTTGTAGTATTTTATCTTCCATGCTTTATGATTCTCCATATGCTTTTTCCACTCATCAAATTCAGGGATACTATAGAATGAGAGTTCTTGCTTATTTTTGCTCGCCTTTAAAAAAAACAAAACAAAACAAACAAAACAAACAAACAAAAAAAAAATCAACTTTTCTGTTGCACTGTAAGTAATCCATAAAATCTCAATAATAGAATCTGTACCTTCACAATAGGGGTGATGAATTCCTCAAGAAAACCATGTTTCAACAGTGATGGCCAATTGTGATGAATAAAATTTATCAACAAGCCCTTTATGTGAGATCCATCCTGATCCTAAGTGAGAACATGAAAACATGAGGCAATCTTTTCAAACGTCAGATTTCCAAAACCACCAAAAACCCACTCACTGGCCTGGATACATCAAAACAATGTCTGTTGACAGAAAGTATAGAAGGGTACAGCTAGTTTTAATTTGTATTCCAAAATGGACCACGTGTGACATAACCACCTGTGAATAGCACTATCCCCAAGCTAATAATAAGCTCTTCCAAGCCAAGTGCATGGTTGCAGTTCAAAGATTCTCTGCCTGTGTTATGTTTTCATGGAGAGCTACACAGCTCTCCCAGCCACCAGAGAGCTGAATTTTTGTGGAAGATAGTCAAGCCTGGCCCACAGTTCTCATCGGTGGAAAGACGCTTGACAGTTCAATCATGAGATTATCCAACAATAATTGCCTTTGTTCTTGTCTCCACCTGACTTGCTAGCAATACCACCTCATCTACTGTTTCCCTTACTTTCAACCTATTTTTGAGTTATCAAAAGTATGTTTTTATTATTACTTTGCCTTCTCTACTATTTTGTGCAGCAAAGGCCAGTTGTTCCTTTGGAGCAACCAAAACAACAACACAGATAAATTAATCCTGTAAAGAAACCTCATACATTAGGGATTCCCCCTGAATGCATCCATACTGTCATAGCTGGGACAGGTTGTAATGCACAAAAACATAAACTGTGAAATTGCAGCAAGACATATCATAAGAAGCTCTGTATATTAAAACCTGTGAATTTCAGACTTACTTGATCTGTCATAATCATAATTTTTCCATATCTCAAGCTTTTCAGAGATTCTGGATCTTCATAGCTTTTCTTGTATTGTAGTCCAACTATTTTGATGATATTGTTGATTTCTGCGTTTTCCATAATCTGTATAAAAAAGTTATTTTTGAAGTCAATGTAAAAAGTAGAAATTTAGAAATATCCCAGTCTTTTTCAGGTGGGCTTGAGAGCTTCTTTTTCAATGCATCCCAGCCTCAACTTCATAACCCTTTTACGCCCAGCCCCTTGCAGCCTTTGCACTTGTAAATATTTCTTCTGTACATGCAAATTCTCAAGACTGCAGCACACTCTTTCTCCTCTACGGGCAGAGCACTTTGGGTCAGGAAAGCAAGAAGAAAACTGCATGCTTAACAAAAAGTCATCTCACAGAGTTGCTTTCTCTTTCCACTGTTTCTGTGGGCATATGCAACACATCTCTTATTGCAGACAAATTATGGAGGGCAGCAGAAATAATGAGATGGGGTAACACTGCTGCACTCAGGTTGTGAGCCAATAAAATCACATGGCAATAGAGAGTATAAAAAATTTTAGGGTTTTTAAATATTCATATGAAATATTAATATGAGTCACAGCAAAATTTCCTCCACTTGTGAAGAAATTAACTTTATCATCCCAGTACTGCATTACTACACTTAGTATTTCCAGGCTTATCCCAGGTTTTAAGTAGCTGGTACTTTATGAAATCTCAGCCACAAAATTTTCGTGAAAAAATAAAAATTCAAATATGAAGATGTAAATCTAGAAATCAAAAATAAACACAAGACATCCATTTGTCACCAAAAGGAGAGGAAAAAACTGCATACCTGTTTGTGAGAAGCTTCTCGAACATTGAGAATTTTGCCCCTGAGTGGGAATACTCCATATCTGTCTCTACCAATAACACCTAAGCCAGAGACCGCTAAAGATTTGGCCGAGTCTCCTTCTGTCAGTATTAACGTGCAGTCCAAGGAATGTTTGCCACCTGCAGGCCAGGAAGAAGTAGAGGGAAGGCAAAAAAAACCCAGAAAGTATAACTCAAATAAAAGAAATACAACTGAATTCTTCCTTCTCCTCATTTAAATACATTGAATTTCTATTTTTAGGGATGGCCCTCCATACAACCAACACTGCACAACAAGAGCGAATATCCTTGCCCTTAGCAGTACATTATGGATTTCTATGGAGAAGGAGCAAAATAGACAAAATGGGATGTAATGGTGGCACATCTTATGCAATGGTCCCTACATGTCTGCACAAAAAAAGTCCAATTGCTTCTGTACCTTTACCATTTCATTTTTCTAGCTGCAAATTTCTTACACACATACATTATGCATGTCTGACTTACATACAGGAGTTATTTCCCATTCTGTATTTCCCCTTTCCTCACAGTACATTTTAAAAAATAATTTATTAAATCATTTTTGTGGGTATCCCTTTTTATTGTCCATCAGCTGAAGCCAGACAACTGTAAGAAAAACTTGACAGAAAAGCTCAAAGGATGAGAACATTTGCACATATTATATCTCACAAATTTCTTGAACAGAAAAATAAATCTTCACTAACAATGTAATTTTGACTCTACAAGACACACTGCATTTTGGTGCCTGTATGCCCACTATATTCAAAACTAGAATGACATTTATGTTCTGTTTATTGCAACTGCAGTAGTGGAATAGATGTTCCAAACAACAAGCAGGTTGAAAAAAGGAATCTATCCTTTTGCAAGGGTGCAAATGCTCATTTTTGCTATTTTATCAAGGCTAAGCAGTAGGAAAGACTACAAAAAATTTCAAGCTGGTTAAGTCTCCCCTATTGCTAATAAGGTAAATTTTGAATATACTGGAATTTAAAATAGGTGCTGTGATTTGCTTTTACCTGGTAGGTAAAACCCATCCCATTCTTCCTATTACACAGAATTTACATTCAACATCTTTGGTTTTCTGAATCAAGAAGTTTAGCCTAATAGAATCTAAATTAGGCAGCTATTCACACTGTCAATAACTACCTGTCAACAAAATGGACTCCAAATACCAAGAATAATACTAGTCTGCTGTTTCAGAATATAAGACAGCCAATATTTTTCCCTAAGTGAACTGCAGAAGACACATCTGAATGTAATGCAGGTGGACTTCCTTCTGAAATGGATGCAATCATTAGCAATTAATTTCGTGGAAATACAATGTGCCAGCTATTTTCCTGAGCATGGCTCTAAAGAACTCAAAGAACTATATCAACCGGTAGGTTCAAAAAAATGCTCTTATGCTTCACCAGATTAGGTAATCCTCCTAATCCACCTCCAACAAGCCACAGAACTATGCATACCTCCATCAAGATCACAAAAAAGCAAGAATGACCAGGTATAGGACTCATTCTTTACAGTGGGGGAAGAAATCTGCAGCAACTACATCACTGTACAGATACATCTCTCTCCTATTCTTATGCGTTAACAAATACATCAACTACAACATACTGGATTTTGCTCCCAGGCTACAGTGACACATAGGAATGTCTTGAAACAATCTGTATCTTCATGTATCATTTAAACCTTTTCTCCATCTTACTGCGAGGTCTGAAATTCTTTTGAAAAGATGATTTATAACTCTTCACGATACTCACAGTCGTGCACATTCTTAGGCAATATTCACACAGAAAAGTTGAATTTTTTGGACCTAGAAATACTGATCTGCCTCTCACACACAGAAAGAGGACATACAGCCCTTAATTCACCTGAGCCTTAGAATCCCCCAGTCATAGAATCACAGAATGGTTTGGGTTGGAAGGGACCTCAGAGATCATCTAGTTCCAAGCCCCCTGCCATGGGCAGGGACACTTTTCACTAGATAAGGTTGTTCAGAGCTTCATCCAACTGTGACACTTCCAGGGATGGGACATCCACTACTTCTCTGGGCAACCTGTTCCAATGTCTCACCACTGTCACAGTAAAGAATTTATTCTGTACATCTAACCTAAATTTCCCCTCTTCCAGGTTGAACCCATTACTCCTTGTCCTTTTATCACAATCCTTTCTATTAAGGTCCGAAAGGCAAAGACTGATAGTTCTACAATGTTTTTTGTCTGTGTACTCATTAAAGAATTTCCATGGTACCGGTACTTCTTTTTCCCCTTTATGTTAAGAAACATCATCAGTTGGGTGCCATCAACAACTGAAGTTCATTGAGACAAGTTCTCAAGAGCAGATCAACCCCCTCAGCCACACTGAAGGAGTTACTCTTTCATATCACCTTCTGCCTTCCCTTTCTCTATGAAAGCAGAAATCAAAGATCCTGATTATTTTTGATTGTGCAAAAAGAAAAAAATATTCCTTTTCAAGAATAAACAGATGATCCATATGATACCTTCACTCTTTAAAAAGAAATTACTAAAGAACTTTTTACTAAATGTATTATTAGTGATCCTCCAATTTAAAACATCTCTTCCAGTATAGATAACACTTCAGAAAGTCAGGCAAAGCCTGCATATGACAATACACATTGTACTCAGAAACTGAAAGCCTCTTTGCCTCTCTAAGTGTCCACCCCAAACATGCAATGCCTTCAATGTGTGAAACGCAGTATGTTCTAGATCTTCAAAAAACCAATACCTGGGTAAGCCTCCTTGGGAGATGCAGAGTTCCCACTCCCCATAGAACTAGGCAGCAGAGAAATACTTGGGTAACAGGGATTCAAGACATGCAAAGCTTTAGGCTGAGCCCAATGAATCCCTACATGCCTGCTTAGTTGAGGAAGTTTCAGGGTCCCCCCATTAAAAAACTGTGTAAGAAGTGATTTTGAAGGCTGATCTCCAAAGTAGAGCTAAAAAATCCTATGAAGAAAGTGTGCCCAAAATCATTCATTATATGATTTAGGAGCATTAGGCTTAATATCCATAAAATATATAATTTCTCCAAGCACACCATCTTCTATGGAAGAAAAACACCAGGAACTTACATCTGATTAGGGAACGCCAATTCCACAAACAAAACACTAGTTAAAGGAGACATGATTACCAACTTTTGAGGCAAAATATGACATCTGAATAACGGGAAAAGTAATAAAATAGTGAAGAAAAAAAATTAAAAAAAATCAATACCAAGGAATCAAAAAAGGAAGAAAATCAAACAGGTCTCATCATCTCATTGAGATTCTTTACCAGTCTTACATGCTTTTACCTACTCAGCCCACCCACCGAATCATTGCAATTTCTCTATCTTTGTTTAATGTAAGGATGTGTTAAAAATTAAATAACATTAACAAAGAGTGGCAACATTTCAAGCTCTTTAGCCATATGTGCCCCTCAAATAACTCAAGAACAACTCCCATTGCTATTGGCACAAAGACTGACGGCTGATCCTGATCCCTATCTATGCTGAAGAAGCAAGCCAGCAGAGATTGCCAGTTTGCCCTATATTCCCAGACAGGAACCTAATGGCATTTAAAGTATTATGAAAAAAGTCTCTTGAACCATTCCCTCAGGTGTGCACACTATGTGATCTACTTCCTATAGCTTGTGGTCCTATAATGATTCTGATATTTTTACATTAGAAAGATCAAGAAAACCTCCAAAACAGAATACACAAAATTTAGCAGGAAACCACAATTAGAATATACACACTCTTCCAGTATCAAACTAGACTGTTGCTTTTGTTCAGTGTTATTAAATCTCTGCTCTAGACAGGATAGTGTTCCTGATATTAAACTCACCATCACGCTTTAAATTCTACCTCCAGAAAGTTTAGAAAACTAGAAAGACTTTTATTAAAAATCCATAACGATGAAAAATAAAGTCAGGTTTAAAATTATCATGTTTGTGAAAAATTTATGAAACATTAAAGAAATTAAAAATAAGTGTTCTTACCAGCATCATTAGCATCATCCAGTTTCGGAATGCCCTTGATTTTACTGTGTTTCACTGATGAACATTTCTTGTTCAGCTGAGTCTGTGCCTTAAATTTGACCCAATTCAAAATACTCTCTATGATACCACAGTTAGAGGCCTACGAGTAACAAATCAGAATTGTGGATGAGAAAAATAAAGCTTCACACAGCAGATTCTTACATCTCAATTTTAAGTCACTGATCTAACACTGCTTCTCAAAGCTCTCTAAATTTTAAAAACTGCAATATATGAAAGTCAAGGAATTAACGTATACCTTACTCTTTAGCATTTTAAGCACATGCAACCAAAACACATCACACACAGAGCATCCTTTTCCACCCCTTATATAACTGGCAGAAAGAGGAAAGGAGGTTTGAGAACTAACAAGAGGTTGTCTTATGTTGTGTGGTCGATGTGCTGAGACATTTTAGTTTCTAAAGCACCTGTTTCCTGGACTTGATAGCAAAAAGCAACCATATGGGATATTTATGGCCATTTAAAGTTTCTTTGGAAATGACTGGAAATGGCTGAAAGACAATCAAAATCATTTAAGAATAAGGTTTTATATCAACCATTTGAGAAACTGACATCATTTTTAGAAACACATCTGCAGAAAAAGTGGCATATAGTATATTTTCTAAACTAAAACTGCTTTAGGTTTGGTTTCACATCAAAACAAAATACAGGTGGAACAAAATACTGTGAGCTTTGGCTTTTCATTATCCCCCACAATACAGCATTCATTGCAGAGATTCTGCTGCACATTTAACACATCTGGAAATCAGTGTTCAATTCAGGGAATATTAGAAACACTATAAATCGAACCTGCTGATTGAAATACAACAGGTATTCACTCTTCAGATTTTGTTATACGATACTGTGTTGTGGGGTTTTTTCCCTGTAAGTCCTATAAGAATGTCACTTGTAATACAGAATTAGAAGTTGAAAACATTACACAGCAAGTGGAGTTTTGATGCCAAAGAGTATGAGCAGTAGCACCATTCTCCTTACTACTGGTATTCCATTTATGCTACTGGCCCTAAATAGGACACATTACATTGAGTTCTGGCTAACAGAAGTCTTCCTTTGCTTCATTGTATAAAAATGTAATAGAGGAAAACCCTCTAAGACATATTTGTACTAGTACATTAATTTAGAATATCAATTCTTAAGCCATCTACAGAAAAAAATTTAAACCTCTTGCCCAACAATAATGACGACTTTTAATACTACAGCCCCAGTTCTGCGTTTCTATGATTACTGGAAGAACAAGTACATGTGACATATCCTCTCCCTCTCTTTTCACCTTAGTGAAACAGAACAGGACTGATACCAAAGAATAAGGTAGACAATATTCTCAACTTCAGAAAAATATTTTAACACAAAAATAATTGGTCAAGGACTATGTTTAGGTTTTAAGAGTCACATTCATTTCATCAACATAAATACCAGAATCTCCAACAAATGAGTTGATCAGGTCAAGCTCGCTTTTAAATCCAGGGCAAGAGTCAAAACACAGTCGTTGCTTCCACTATTCAGACCAGAGGTTCCTCCATCCCATTTTAATAGTATGCAAATGTCACTAGAATACCATAATGCACTAAAATTAACCTTCTGCTACAGAGCATACATACACTTGGATCCAGTATGTCAATTCCTGCTTCACAGGGGGGGAAAAAAAAAAGGAAAGAAAAAAAAGGTTTACTTACTGCTTTAAAAAATTTCTCAGATAGCTGGCACTTTGACCCAAAACTTTTAGGTTGCAATGTCATGTTTTCCTTTGTCTGGGAATCAAATGATGGGTTTTCAATCAAGCAATTAACAAAAACCCATATATGATTCTTCACCTGTTGAAAACATAGAAACCAATTTACTCAATAAAGTTCCCACATTCATATTTTTCAATACTTTTTTTATAAAGTAACTTGCCTGAAATGGTTTGACTGAAACTCCAGCTTTATTCTTCTTTTTCACCACTTCTATCAGTTTGCCCACAACTTGATCCACCACGTAATCAACATGCCTACCACCCTGAATGAAGATTAAAAAAAAAACAAAACAAAACAACAAAATAACTATTGAATTTCCTAATAACTTTTATCAGTATTAACTAAGTTCCTGTAGTCATACTTAAATTCGGAAATCCATGTACATTAAGTTTATCATAAGAAAGAGAAATTTGGTTTGAAGTTTCTCTTTCATGTCATTCAGTCTTCATTCAAATGAGGATGACAGAAGTTACACGGAACAGAAGGAGACCTTTCATTCACTGTACAGTGATGGACTTTAAATGCAGCTGCTTACAGTTTGCAAGAGGATACAAAACCTTAAGAGTACGGCATATCTAAAAATTAATCTGCAGTACTGGGAGGTACCTACAACACCACACAGCCGTTATGTGCCTTTTTAACTGGCACATAAATAACCTTGGACTAAAAAGCCCACATATTTGTTCCTCAAATTAAACTTTCCCCACTAGGTTCATTAAAAAATGATGTTCACGAGCTTACCCTCAGATTACACAGCACCCATGCCTATTCCTTCCCACAAGTGATCTCACCTTTTCTTAGCCGTATTACAGAACTCTTGCATAAATGCTACTAGCAATAATTCTTTGCTAGCCTGGGACTTCAGCAAATGGCGAGAAAACTGCAAATAGCCAACCACAAGACCCAGAAAACTTTGAAAGAACAGAACAAGACAATCTTGAGGAGATGACCAGTTCTTCTTAAAACTCACCAGAGGCTAAACCTGTTCCAAATTCATATCTGATGAGGCAACAAGAGATCCATATAGAGCATGCAGTTAACCATAAGTTGGCAAACCAAGGCCTTAGGAGACCACAGGGCAACAACTTGTAGCTACATAATCATGGTGCCACCACTCTTCTAGTAAACAAAAGCAGTCTGCTGGACTCCCTTACAGTTACTACTCAAATGCAGAGGGAAAAAAAAAAAAAAGAGGCTTATAAGCAACTTCTTGCATCATCACAGTGATGAAAACAAAGAAAGAAAGAATATATAGGATTTTTCTTCCTCTGTTGCACCATCAGAGCTGAAAGTGAAACATTCAGAGGGTCTGTCACAATTCTTCCTTTTAGCCTATAAGAAAGAAGCCTGAGCACTGGTTATCCTTGTTTAAGGGCTTTTCAACCAGGTGTTTCAAATGAAGCCTTCAGAGCAAGAAAACTTTTGGTGGAGGCAATGTTTTCAGATCCTAACCATGATCCCTACCATAACAGACCCCGCGGAAGAAATACTTATTTATTTACTTAAACTTTGGAAGTAGTAAGTCGGAAATGTTATCTTCTTGAAGCTATATACACCTCAAGCTTTGCAATACAGCAGGATGATGAAAATACGTTTCTAAGTGTGCAGCCGTGGGTGAGCCACGTTCAGAGCTCGGAGTTGGGAACCTCTCAGCCATCTCACCAGCAGGTGGCACAAGTACCCACTCTGGAACCATAACAGCCTAGAAGTGACCCCGCTGTCACAGCAATTCCGTACAAGACACTCTAAATCTAGAGGGCTGCCTGTGATTATTATGACTTCTGCACTACGGGAAAACAGCGCTAAGACTGTGTAACCTTCTTTTTCCAGAAGCTAGTGACTGGAACCCCAGTCTTGCATATTTCAGGATGCAAAGGCATCTAACAAAACACTAACAACTAAAAATCTTAAAAATGGAGCTTTGACTGCCTCCTATATACATTCTATTCTTATCATCTTGAATAGCCAACAGCCCCAATTGATTTGGAGGCAAGCCAAATCTAAATTCTACAGACAGACAGACGGTTTATATGGCAGAAAAGTTCAGAAACTAATTATAAATTTGAAGTTTTAATTTAATTAAATATACAAATAAAATACTAATTTATTTTGCATTTGTTTTCTATTGTACTTATTTTATTAGAATAAATCTGAAATCTGGAATAGTCTTGAATTTCTTGCTGAACTCCAGCAAATTTTAACAGGCTGGGATTCTCCCTCCATCCAAGTCTACTCTCTGACACTGCAACTGTATTAGCTGAGCATTTCTGCTAAAATGATTAGCAGTATTCGAGTTAGCAGTGACACCACATTAAAAATATTATTAGATTGCTATGTTAAGAACTGAAGTTTCTACTATGATTTCTACCACAGTTAATGTTTGAAATTCTGAACTTGAGAAGACTATGTTTAATCAGTTTACAAGTCTCCCTCTAAAGGTTATTCGTACAACTGTAATAGCTACAAACATTCTTTCAAATGCTGCCTCAGAGCCTGAAGTCAAATTCTGTGTGCTTTACTGTAGCAAAATTTTGAATAAATGGGGAGCTTACCAAGGTAACAAATTTACAAGAACCAAACAACAGAGCTGTGCCTCAACACACTGCCTGACCTTCCAAACAACCCTCAAAAAACCAACCCAACAAACCTAAAAAAAAAATTTTTTTGGAATTTATAGGAAGTTTAAAAAGGACGGACGAGAAGTTATGACTGGATGAAATTTAACCAGAAGCAGAAATGAAAAGCTTTCAGCAAAGACCTATAAATAACCAAAACACAGCCGAAATGAGCTCCTCACCTGTCAGCAGTTGACAGTGTTAGTTTCTAGCCATTATGTCTCATTAGTGGGTAGTTGCATATCAATTGCTGGTGAGGTGGTTCACTGGCCCTGAACATTCCACATCCAGTCACACACATAAGGCATGGATCAGGAGAGTGGGAAAAACTAGAAATTACACCACTTACCTTTGAAGAATACACAGTACTTTTTTCTATGAATTTTCTTAGAGAATATATGATAACAATGTATGTGAAACTGCATGATGGGTGAAAATTGATCCAAAAAAAGTAAAATTCAAAATTTTGAATAAATGTATGCAATATATTTGACTTAGAAGTCAACTAGTGCTCATTTTTTTCAAACACATTTTCTTAACCTGGTATCAAGCATAATTAAGTTTCTCTATATTGGCAGCTTCCTCATAGAAGTATTGTACACATCTTTAAGGTCATGGTTTTATTCTTCTTTATGCCGCATAAAGAGGTCTGAATTAAAATTAAGTTGTAACCTTTCAAATACCAGATACATTTGTCATCCCTAGTTTTGAACAAGTATCAGGTAAGAAGTAAAATGCACACTTAGAAAGTAAATATTCTAGAATGAAATAAAACTGTCCCCACTACCACTCAACGCTTGTTCAGCTAAACTGAAAATGACTGAAAAGAAGTTACGTAGTAAAAATTATATCGCACCAAAACACCGGCTCCACATCACCAGCTACCGAGGCTAACACTGGTACTTCTAGGCACCTGCTGGCCTGGGGACTCCACTCACTGTAACCACTGGTGCTTAGGAATCACTTGTGCTACTATCAGAATTTTCTTTTGACTCTCTTAGAAGAGATCTGAGCAAGGAGAAGTTTTCAAGGTTCTGGTTACCAATTCTTACCATTCCCATCTTTTGGAAAGCTCACAGTTAGGATTTTCTAAAAGCAGTCTCACCAATGACTAGAACTGCTTGTTCTATTCTTGTTAGATCTAGCTTGTTAAATCTGCTAGATCTAACAACTAGACTGTCTAGTTGCTAGATCACTCATCAGGTGCAACTTGCGAAGAGCAGAAATGACAAAGACTTTCTTTCACCATGGTGGATCTCAGATCCCTAAACCTGGTCCATGCCAAACGGGAGTAAATGAGTGTTATGCCAGCTGATTGCAGGCGACAGCCTCGGTGCCTGACCACCCTGGCAATTTAAGAAGCACAAAGTTGTACTTTAGTATGCTGAGCATATTGCTGCTTTATCATAACTGAAGGTTTCTCTATGGTCTCATTTCTACTACTACAGTTGCTACTAAGTACAAAGAAAACCTAGATACCTCAGATAGGTAAAAGAAAATCTCAACACTTCAGGCCAATTTTATACATCAAAAAGCAGTAAACAGATAGGCATTTTTTCAAGAACACCAAAAGCCATTTTTGTCCTCCAAAACTTGTTACTGGTAGCCTCAAAGAGGTTTGTATTATTTTTTACCTTATTTTCAGAATTATCTTACTACAATGTGTTAAAAATGAAGGAAGGAATAAATTACTTCCATTAATTTTAATCAATACCATGTATGCTCACATAAAACATCACCGACAATGATTAGTAGTGTTTTCAAAACCAGTGCATATGTAGAAATACTGCTGTGAATGTATTTTGATTCCATCCAATTGCTCTGCCAGTTCCTCTCATGCAAAGGATTCTCTCACCCGTTTATTTGCAGCAACCCAGTTTTATTTTTTATCCGACCCCTGAACTGGGCATAACCTCAGCACGTATTTTATCATTTACATTTTTTACCACTTGATCTAACCGCTCACCTTTGTGGTAGCTATACTATTTACAAAGCTGATTTGCTGGAACCCCTTTTCACTCAGAGTGAGGCACACGTCCCACCGTTCATTCACAACTTCGTGAATAACTTTGAGCGCGACTCCAGTTTCATCCAGCTTGTCTTTAACGTAGAGATCTACGTAACTGCGGAATCCATTCACCTACAGGTAACAAAGGTAGAAGTCATTGCTCTTCGCATCAAATACCCAGTACACTCAAGATATTTTATATTATGCTCTTACAGGTAATTTCTTCCCATTCAACATGACTTTGACTCCTTTGCACGACCCAGCCAAATCATACGCTCGTCTTGTCATGAGGGCCACGATATCCTTATCAAGCTTTTCCATTTTAAATTTAGATAGGTCTGGCTGGAATGTAATGCATGTATAGTCATCACCATCAAAATGCTTAATCTTGGGTTCAGAGGTCTTCATCATGTTGTTCATCCAAGTCTTTTGAAATAAAACAGTTTAAATGTTAGTTTACAATATATGTCATTCTCCTCCTTTGTTCCCTTTTCCAACTATGCTAGGATTGCAACAGTTACAAAACAAAAAGCTCACAAACTTCTCTTAGAATTTTCCTCTGGTAAAACACTACACAAAATTAATTGTTTTACAAAGATAAGCATAAGCATAGGTGACAGCACATCTGTGGTTTCTGTAAACCTGCAGGTATTACTACACTGGTGGACATGATTCTAATGCAAATAGAGCCTCTCCCAGAACTTACTAAACTAGATACAAGTGAGCTGGCTTTATAGTCCTTATTACCCATCTGTTTAACACTTTCAATCTACTACACACTTCTACAGAGAGGCTTTTTGGTCCCTGTGCAGAGGCTTGGTAGTCTCCAAGACAGCATCTTGGTGGTTGACCAGTTTGCCAAAGCATGCCTTTTGGAAAAACCAAGGTGCCTAGACTTGACTCAGGAGTCTTGTGTTGTTCCCTATTTAAGAACATGGGCACATTTATGTGATCAAGCAGAACGTCTGCTCACAGCATGTATCAAAGTTCAGTTGTACTAAATTTTCAAAATTTTGAAAATACTGGAAAATGTAGCACTTTTAAGTTATAAAGCATGTAATTTTCAAAAAGTAAAATTAAATCAATATTGATTTGCCCTTGGCAGTCAGTAGAAAATATTACATTTTTTAAGAGACAAGCGTAACGGATTAAATGTATTATTTATGTAGTGACATGATGGCATGACCAGAAATTAATTCTTTGTCCAGAAAGAAAGAGAAGGATTTACCAGCTGGGAAGGACTCCAAAACCAAGGAACTTTGGTATCTAATACTCTACCAAAGTTCTTTAAACTTTTAGAAAGGTGGCCATCTCAAAGTTGTATACAATAAATCTGATTACGTTCACCTTTGGTCTGTAGGTGAACAATGAGCAATGGGTTCGAATGGGGGGTCTGCACTTAAGTCAAGTTAGGGCTAATGAAATTCATGACATAAACACTGAAAAATCTGTTTCTTAACACTATACAAAATTATACAGATAATTGCTTCCATGTTTGCATAGCTAAGTAGAAAGATTTTTTGGCAAATTATACAACAGCAATTATAAAATGTTGCAACTGAATATATTCCTTTTCACAGGAGTATGAATATACTTTAGTTTTAACAGAAACTTGTTTTTCATTTTTAGTCACCTAACCCTCTGAAGAAAGTATTACTTAACCCAGGAGGTCTAATACATAGAAATACCAATTTTACTGACTGAGCTAACCTAGCCTGCAAACTCTACACATCCATCTGAATGATAAATGATTAAGTTCATTAAATATTCCTGAAATATATGTGCTAAATTTTAAATTTATAACTACAGCAAAAAAAATTTTTTGAACATTTCTATACCTGCTTAAAGCTGTGTTTGTATTCCTTGCAAGCAGTTTCAACTGTAAACTTTGTACTAAATATGTTACAAAGTTTTGCACCATAGCCATTGCGCCCACCTGAAAAAACAACATATAGTAAACTAGGGTCAGTTTAAATTTAGGATAATAAACCATGTCCTAACTTATTAAATTTATTTTTCCCTTCATTTCAAGAGCACAAATGTTTAAGTGCTTACATAAATAGAATCAAAATCTAAAACTATGTTGTTTGTTACTCAATAACGAGTGCTGGCATTAAAGATGTAAATGTAAAGTTGCCTGTAAATATTGGTATTAAAAAAGAAAAAGTTAGATACGTTCTTTAAGTCTTTTTACTCTAATAATGATGACTAAATAATCATATGTTACAAAATAGAATAGAAAGAGAAAAATTAAGAAGGGAAAGCATACTGAAGAAGCACACAATAGCCTAACTGAATAAAACAAAGCACATTAAATAGTCTTGCCTGTAACTTTTTTCTCATCATCATCGTAGTTGCTGGATGTTAGCAGCTGCCCAAAGATTAAAGCAGGTACATATACTTTTTCTACTTTGTGTTCCACAACTGGTATTCCCTTTCCATTATTCCATATGCTGATAATGTTTGATTCCCTATAAAATATTGAAGACACTGGGAAAATTAATCTTGAAAACAGACTTCACCATACCTATTTAAATAACGACCTAAAAATATAACAAAAGACCATATTCTTACTACATTTACTCACAGCTCTAACAACTTTAATTACACTCATTTGTGCTTATTAGATGTCTTAGAAGAAGGAGCTTAATTGTCCATACATGACAGTATTTCATAATGTAAAAATAACATCCAAAAATCTCTCTGAAGAGCTTTCACTATCAACATGATCTGCAACAGGATCCTGAAGTTTAGTGACAGAATGACACTCAAGTTAGAGATACACCTTTTTAGGTTTCATTGAAGTCCATCCAGACACAGCCAAATTATCATTTGTTTCAAACTATTCTTTCTGACTTATGATAAACATTGTAACTTACTTTATGCATTGGTGCCAAAATCCATCAATATCTGGCATCATTAATATTTCTAAACCTTACACAGAACTTTCATTTTTGAGTATTAGAGAGTTCAAAATCATGATGGGTCAGGCAGATTTACACTACCATTTCCTTCCCACTCCAGGATGAAAGCAGAAAAATTACTTCTCAGCATATTTATCTTAAAGGTTAGGTCTGAAAACTAGCTTATTATTCAGTTAAATGTCACTGAAAAGGTACTACTAAAGGAACCCAATCAGCATCTATTTAACTGCAGTACTTCTCATTAGAAATTATCTCTAAGTGTTCAGTTTCAAAAAACACTGGTAATGATGTGTTTGCAATACGAAGTTTCAGGGTGATACAGCTGACTAATTCAGAACACAACCTTATCCTAATGCTAAAGGGGTTAACATAGAAGTTCAAGAGGTGCAAAACTGTGTTACAAAACCTCAAAGCTGGTATTTAAGATTTATAAGTAATCTAGCTGGCTATAGTTATGCACTGCCAAATTTTCATCTCATCATGAATTTTATGATCCTCTGGTTTTAAGTTTCATTCAACCAAACATTAATGAATGGTTTAGGAAAGCAAATTATTATAAATTCAGAATGGTAGCACTTACTGCTAACCACTTTTAAATCACCTCTTCATCTTAAAATATGAAGCTAACGGAAATAATTCAAAAAATATTTTGTTTTAAAGAAATCCGATTTCATTAGTAAAATGGTTTGTACCAATCTAAATTACAATAGCACTGGCAGGGAAAGCAAATGAAAACACGCTTTTACTTACGGATCAATGGATATTTTAATACAAGTCATGTTCTTGTCCCTCTGTTTATTGTCAGCAGCATTTACTATGAAACAAAGTAGCACAAATTAACACTTCATAGGGGCAATAATTAATTTCTTGGTCTGTAAAACTCTTTATATACATATTCCACCACAAGTTACAATAGTCTAGGTGTTTCTTAATCTGGTAGCTCTTTGTATATTCTGTATCTTAGTACTGAAGTCTATAAATATGACCAAGTATCTCCAAGAAGATATTTTCAATCTTCTTATAATTACTGACTCTATTTTAAGCAGTTAGACTATCTCAAAAATAAATATAGAAGTGTATTTTGTGAACCTGTTCTCCTAACTGTTCTTAACACACTGAGCATTTCATTCTTCTGTTGCTGTTCTTGTTTGGCTACATATTATATCATGTATCTGAAAAACCCTTCAAAATTATATTCATCACCAGAGCACTTTACACTTTGTTTTGCCACTGAAACACACCAAAGAAGCCACATCCATTAAGGAGTGTTCTGACTGCAGCAAAAGTTATCTCTAAAGAGCCTGTGAGACTTATAACTAATGGTCTACACAGTTTAGGATCATAATAAGGACAACTGGAAAATAACATTTGATCAGAATTTAATTAAACTGTACTCCCACGTATACGAACTACAGAAATCAGAAACGTGACTGTGGTCACTAACCATGAAAGCACATTACAGTCATTTTCAGTATTTGTCTCATCACCCATGAAACAGATGAAGATAAAACCCCAAAACACCAAAGTACAATATCTTAATAGATGGCAAGGATCTCAATATAAGATCAGATATCTCAAGGGGTTTTTGCCAAAATCATTAAGTGCAGTTTCATTCAAAAGCATGCATAACTACAATGTCCCATTTTCATAATGTTATTACTCTGACCCTTAGGTCTCACACCACACTCTGTGGAGTACTTATTAGTGCTACATGAAGAAGCAATAAGCCATACAGTACTACAATAACGACAGGATAATGATCTTCCTTTTGAATGGGACAATATGGTCCATATAACATGAGAAGCCTAAAAATTACATCAGTGAGGCAGCACTCAGAACAGAAGTAATTACAGATTTTCCTTCCCATATTTATCAAATTAAGTAGTCAGTTAAAAAAAAAATTAAAAAAGCATTCTTTTCCACCTGGCAGAGATTTTTTGCCTCAAAGGCAGCAATGCTGTAAAGCATAGATTTAGAGATGTGGAAGTTGTGAAGCTAATGAAGGTCATGACAAAACTTCCATTGACCTCAGCAGACCACAGTTTAGGTTATGAGGTAATCCTGCCAATCCTTACAATGAACTTCATAAAAAAATTTCCTGTCAATTAGCCCAAAATATCAGTTCAGCAGACAGCACAGTATTCAGATGTTGCACATCTCTCCTGCTGGCTAGTCTTCAATGCATCCCAAGAGAATACCACAAACTGGTAAGTCATAGTAACTCAGTGACTTGTGACATAATTTTCTAAAAATCATTTGTTTGTGCCTCAGTCACCATGTTTTGTAATGGCAGTATGATACTTATTAATTTCAAAACTGCCTGAAGTCTAGAAATGATCCATGAAAGACCACCATTACTATCATTCTGTACAGAAGGAGGAAATTGTAATGATTCGTGAAATGATGATTTAAGTGAACGCTCAGACAACTTAGAAGTTGCATTTTTTAGGAGGAATAATCTTCCAAATGTTACTTAAGATTTTAGCCCTCATAGACTACACAGATCAAAAATCTTGTAACAATATTGGACATAAAGAATTATCTAGTTTGGACATTCAGTAACAAATATTTACACTTTCCTACAAGTTCAACTGAAAAGTCTTCCCTGTTTAAATTGTTCTGTAGTCCTAGAATGCACTACAATTTAGTGGGGCTCCAATTCTGTGATTTAAACTTAGATATAAACAATGTAGTTTGAGAGCACTTGGAAAAGCGTGTACTCCTTAATGCTAAAGCAATATCATTGTTAAAAATACTTACCAAGAATTTCATCAAAGATCTTGTACAGGCCCGGAACAAAGGTAACTTCTCTGCAATTCATTCCTACATCTTCATCATAAACCCACATTAACTACATGTAAACAAAATAAAATAAAAATATTGACTGTCTTGGTAAAGCAGTCTATGTTTCTCTATTTCCTTAAGGAACTTTACTCTTACAGTCTGATCGGTGCTGTCATACAAGACAAAAGCAGGAGCAGAAGTTCAGCAAAAATTACAACTGTACCCACAAAGAATTCCATAACGAAAATCCATTATTTTCTGCTTGGCGGGGAACTCCCAACAGTAGAGACAGTGAGGTTTAAAGCAATTTGCAACTTCACAAAGCAGCTGAAGGAAGTGCCAGCAGGAGGCTTAAATTCTCTGTTCTCTATCTAAACAAACAGACCAAAGCATTTCTGGACCTAGAACAAACGCTACTTACAAATATGCACATCTAGGTGTGTGCACAGAGGCCTGTTTGCAGACACAGACATATACACACAAAACTGTGTGTTTACACACATAGATGTGTGTTTATGTTTCGACTGGACTTCAAGATTTCCTGAGTATGTCTTTCCTGATGAACTAAGCACTACTTTAAAAAGTCTCCTCTCATCCCTTTCCTACGCGTGCATGCACAGACGTGACCAGTTTTTAACATTATAATTCAGAACTCAATATAATTCAGATACGCCTGTTTATTAACCAGAGTAGTAATTTCTTCATTAAAACAGCAAAAACTATTAGATTCTAAATTTAGACACACTTACCTGAGTTAAGGGTTCAACTGACCCGATGTAGGTATCTGGACGGAGGAGGATGTGCTCAAGCTGTGTCTTTTTCTGATAAACTCTCTCAACAGACATCTTCTTAGAAGTGTCATTTTTATTAATACTTTCTGAGTCTTCTTTTTTTGAAGCATTCATCTGATTATCAAATAACGTCTAAAAAAAACCCAAACCAACAATCAACCTCATTCATTCAATCTGTCACTCTCAAGATACAAACAAAATCTGGCAGAGATTTAAATTACAATCAAAGCTTGTCACATAATTTAAATGTTCAGTTTTCAGATGTATTAAGATCAAGCTATCCTTCCGGAGAAAAAATGCAACAGATTATATGACAGATTCTTAACAAATTGTAACGTATTCAAACTTTAGTTTGAATTGATTTACTAAGCACGATAAACTAAAATAAGAAAACAACAGCATATTACAAAAGACACCCATCTCCTCAGACTAAGCATTTATAACGCCCATTTTGTGCTTAAGCATTTGAATCCAAACCATTGATTACTGTTCTGAATGATAACAGCAAAACCGTTCTTTTACAATTACAGTGTGGACAATTCATTCAGTGGGAATTAAGAAATACTGTAATGATTCTCCTATGGCTTCTCAATTGCTATAATTTCCATTCTCTATTGAAGTGATTAAACCTGGTACAATCCCAGTTTGGAATGCTTCATGATAAAAGGGGAGAGGCTATTTACAAGACAAGAGCATGGAGGGAAATGACAAGGGGGAATGGCTTCAAAGTGAAAGACAGTAGGTTTAAATTAGATTTTAGGAAGAAATCCTTGACTGTGAGGGTGGTGAGGCACTGAACAGGTTGCCCAGGTAAGTTGTGGATGCCCCATCCCTGGAATTATTCAAGGCCAGGTTGGACGGGGCTCTGAGCAACGTGGTCTAGTGGAAGGTATCCCTGCCCATGGCAGCAGGGATTGGAACTGGATGATCTTTTAAGGTCCCTTCCAACCTAAACCATTCTGCGATTCTATGAAATAAGCCAAGGACTGTAAAAAAAGAGAATCATATAGGCTAACATAGCAATTTAAACAAAATTCAAGCCTGATATGTTTGGATTTTATGAAAAATGTCTCAAAGAACAAGCAACGCTACAGTAAAGTAATCCACCTTGGTAGGGGGAGGATACAGGGATTTTCTGCACTTTCAACAATTTTTTTTCTGATAAATATCTCCTTGCCATTGAATGAAAACCACATAAAAGTTAAAATATCTGAGAACAACCAAATATAGAATAGCCCTATTCTGAGACAGTAAAGGCGTATAAACAAAGAGACCAGGCATGACACTTTACAGTACGTATTCTGACCTGTAAATTGGAATTATCTTAAAAATACCAGTAAAAATAACTTGAACTCAAACAATTTATTAGGTCCTGGCTAGCAGATCTAATAAATTCTGTCCCCAGCTGCCCAGTACCTGAAATAGTCTCCTTCTCTTACAGGGAGTTTACCAAGTTTGAAGCAGGTGTTACAGGACTAGTAAAAACAATCAACAGACAAATAATGAGGACAAAACCCACTTGCCTCTCAGATAAATCTTTCTCCTCTCATTTAACTGTTCCCAGTACATATTTACATAAAGTAAATACAGGCTAAACTCTAACCCTTGATTAAGCAGTCATCATGCAAATTTTGCAGCCAAAAAGAAAGTTTCATCACTTCTCTCTCAGTCTAGCCTTTGTTGAAGCCTCAGATAGCACTGAAAGCAAAGGGTGAGAAACCATATAAACTCACAGGAAAAAGGAGCGCAGGATACTGAACTCACATAAACAACTTCAGCAGAATCAAAAAGCCAAAAAACCAACCTATAGCATACAATTATCCACATATTAATCCAATTTGTCTTCAGCTTCTAGTATTCAAGTTTTGATGCCTCTACACCTCCCCCTGCCCAACCCACCAGGCACAGGAATAAAGCATTTCATTCTATTCAGAACAGGGGAAATTACCTTTTTCTTCAACATTTAGAAATCACTTTTTTCTAGTTTATTTATGGAAATGCTAGGAAACACGTACTTCCAGAACCTTAGAGACAAGCAGGCTGTGTGCACCAGCAATGACAACAGCCATGAGCAAATCTGAACATGCCAAACGAGAATTAAATTCTCTACTACCTAGTCCTATATCTGACAGCATCCAGAGTAAGAGAGAGAAAGAATCCAGGGAACCTCACAATCCTGCACCAGGATTACATGCAGCAGAGTTGGAACCACAACACAAACTCTCATGACTATTCTTCTGGATTCCATCACACCTCCTGCCAAACAGGGAGGTTGCAAAATCACGTGTGATTAGAGGGCTTTGGTATCCAAGTTAATTTAGCCTCCACTGTTATTTGCTCTTAAACCATGACAACCCCATAACCACCAACCAAAAAAGATTAGCCATGTATCAGCTAATCCGGCAGAAATGAAACAGGAGTTTGCAAACAGATACATGAAACTGATACATGGAAGAGAGAAGGAATGAGAATTGTTACTAAAGAAGCAGTGCCAATAGTTGCAACATAAATTTCATTTCACTGAAGTAGTTCTCTAAATGATGTCCAGGCTTCCAGTGAATTTAACTGTATGTGTATATATATGTTTTTTACTTTATGATAATTTTTGACATCATACCTCATAGGAGTCACCCTCAGCTCACTTACAGAGCAGTTCTACAGCTCTGTTAGCACAGTTTTACTATGCTCACTTGTTCTAAAGGGACCAGTAAATGGCAGGAGAATAAAATAATACTTCTGAGATGAAGTAAGTATTGAAAAAAACAGAAGAGAGGAGATGTAATTCATATAGAGAACAAAAGAACTACAGGTTTAAAGACCACCAGAATCTTGTTCAAACTGAACTGTTTTATTTGCTCCCAGTTCTTAGGCTACAAGTTTTTACAATCGGTGAAATACATGATGGGCAGTGATCACATACCAGTTCTTCAGCTGTCATGTACATCAGTACTGTATTCTCAGGATTGTTCTGAAACAGCTCTCCAAAATGCTTCCACCGGTACAGCAACTGAGGACTAGGGTCTAACCACACACCACAACTCAGCAAACACATTAACACAAAGTAACAACTCAAATTTTAGCCTCAAAGATTTAGGTTACAATTTTCCTACCTCCAACAGCAAAAGTGTTGTGGGACAAGTAGAGTAAGAGTCAGAAAATTATAAAAAGTCAATTTTATTATGACTGAATGAGTATCTCTAGATTGTAAAAAATTAGTACAGAATAGAATTATTGGGAAGGGATTCCTACAAGCTATTGCCATTAATACAACACTAGGAAATACATTTCTGTTTTCCAGTGAAAGCCTTACTGACAACTTGGAGTTCATACTTCCCAATTTATCAGTAATAAATATAGAGTATCAAAACTCCGCCTTCTCTTGAGATGCTTCCAAATTTTTGTAATGTTGACGGACAATAGAGGTCACACCAAGACAAACTTTGCTGCCTAAAAAAATCTAGTCCTGTAGAAGTGTCACCTCTTGGGGAACAGGGAGATTGCTGTAACCCAGCAGTAGTAAAGATCTCGTTACTGTACTCCCTGTGACAGCTACGTCTATTACCATTTATAACACACTAATTGGAACATGTTAATGTATGATTTAAGAGGGGAGAAAAATACACAAAGGATCAGCACAACATTTTCGTGGTCAATGAATATTAAAAAAAAAAAAAAGTAATCTTAAAGAATTTTAATTCTATAGTTTTTACTAAGATAACACAAGTACTTTTCCAGCATGCCCTACTTAAAAGTTTGTTTGATTGTCAGAGAGATTTTATTTGTACAATACTCCAAGTACAGTATATATTCTGTATGCAAAAAATACTCACGTTATAAACATTCAGAATTTATTTAACACTCCATTGAAATACAAGCATAAAATCAAAAGCCAGAAAGTATTCAACTACACAAATGAATGTTATTATGCAAGCATGCAAGGATCAGAAGTCCACAGAACTGCAGTTTCCCAGACCAAGCATTTCAAGCTGTGCTGTACTCAGACAACCAGTTCTGAATCCCTGTGTGTCCACCTTGAATGGGCATTTTTACAGTGCAAGCAATGTTTAGAACTTATTCCAAAAAAGTGAAAAATCTTCATCAGGAAATCTTCATCTTCATCCAGGAAACCCTGGATATAGATCTATGGACACAGACATCCTCCACAGTCTTCCTACTATGTTTTCCTGGATAACTTGAAAAAAAAAAAAAAAAAAAAAGAACAAACAAAAAACCACCAAAATTTAAAAGTGCTTTCAAATCCAGAGTTTTTACTATTTAAAATACAAGTAAATTTAGCATGAAAATCCTCCCTCACCCCCTTTTTAATTTTTTATTTTTTTTTAAACTGGGCAAGTGCTTAACCATAATGTTGTTCTGTATTTTTTGGAATTGTCTCAAGAATGCCTTTTGTATTCTGTCCTGTATGAAAGTTCTTCATATTGTTAAAGCTCCAATAACACTTCTCAAAACAGTACCAGGTGTTGTTTCATGAGAAAACCCCTAAAGAGAATTAACCAAGTGTCACAAAGGGCTTAAGTCTTCTGCCTCACAGTAAGACTGCTTTTTGCTTGTTTGTTTACAGGTTATCCAATTTTCAGGGTCTGCTTTGCAACTTTAATGTTGCCAATTTTTTTTTTTTTTTTTTTTAACACAGTGTGTGACTTTCTCAACATTCTTGTGACATTCAAGACTTTACAGATTCTTCATAATTTTATGGACTTTCTAATCCTCCAGGCTGAGGACAAACATTCACGTTCACATGTGCAAGTCAGCAAGATGACCATCCTTAAGTAGTTTGGAAAGCTAAAACCCATTGCACTGTGCATCCTTCTTAGGAGACATGAAGTTAATACCTCATACTGTGACCTCAGATGGTGCCAGTTTCCCACAAATGCTCTTAAACACAGTACAGTGGTAACTGTATGGGGAAACACAGCGATCCTCAGCTGACAGGAGTTGCTACATCAGGACTATTGTGCACGCTCTCAGAACCGTGTTTTATGATGATAACTGCTTTCTCCACTGTGATTGCAATGACTGCAGAGCTTCTCTTTTGCAGTTGTGTTTGCCATACATTCATCTGATGCTGTGTGAAAGCTGTAGTCATTCTTTCCTTTGGTGATGTCAAGAGTCAGAACCCAAAGAGCCTTTAACAGACGACAGTTTGGCAACAAAATTTTACTCTCTATCTTCAACCTGTGAACTCACATATTTCATTCTGGCATCTTCTTTCTTCCAATTTTGTCTTTTTTTTTTTTTCTTGTTAGTCTCACCTGTTGACATTTCAACATATAACACAGCATGTGTGACATCCATATTAAGTCAGAGATTTTTATTGCCTTTTTTTAATGAAAACTGGGTCATGTCATCTTTCTTTGCATTTTGAAATCATGTTGAGCCACCATGCTGAGTTTGGTTATTTATGCTGAAAACAGCTGTACTTAATAGAGCTAAATCTTAATACACATTTGACCTGGAGAGTTTGGCAGTACCAGAGAAAAGCTATTCCTATCTAAATACACAATAAAACGTAAAGCTACAATGAAGAAGGCAGGTTTCATCATCAGTTTCAATCCTGCCATAACTGGATTATACATCTTTGGTGTGACTCCTTATTCTAAGCTTAACTTTTATTTAAGTGGCTGAATTCCACACCATCGCAAGAAGTCGAAAACCCTGAAAAATGTTAATGTCTCTCCCCACTTAGAGACTTGATTTTGTACTGGTCACTGTCATCTTCTCCTCCACACTCCATACAACAAAAAAAAACCCAAGAAACCAACCAACCAATCAATTTTTCTTTAGTCTGCCCATTTTTTCTTACCCATACTAAATGGCAAAAAAGGGTTCATTTTCTAGATAGGCAGACAAGCATAAATCAACTTAGAAGAGAATATGTATGTGAAAAAGAAGATACCTTCCCTTTGGCTTTGTCTTTCCTGCCTTAACATCAAAACTACTCCATATAATGAATATTCCTGATACACACTCCTGAAGAGGCAAACGCAGCCCTGGGACAAAAATTTAGAAAAGCACTTGCCATGTGTCCTACATTTCCTTAAATAAAGTGTAAGATAAGCACATTTAGTGGGACAAGACAGTAAATTCTGAGTCTAATTAAGCTGTAGAACCTTGGGAGGTTATTAAGCAATGAAATCCAGTGATTACAGTTCAAAACGAAACTACCTCTTCTGAGGAAGATATGCTAAAATAAGAAGTGTATAGGTGCAATATAGTAATTACTGGGTAATTCTATAGATAACATGCACTTGACTGCAGTGTGGTGTTATAAATTGGATCACAATGGCCTCTTCTTGCCCTAGAAAAATAGACAACTAGTAAATTTTTACCTAAACATTTTGCAATTTTCCCAAAGAAAACTCTGGATGAGAATACCTCCCACCATGAAAACAAAACTGGAGGGAGTTTCAAAATAAACCACTCTCCTGCTGTGTTTAACAAATGGTTGGTCTCTCCTGCCAAGACGAAAACACACAAAAGTAACAATTCCCTCTTACCACAGCAAATTTCCGTAGACTGTTGCATACCATTAGTGGCATGAACTAAATCTCTCTATCACATCTTTCCCAAAGCTGATCATGGAAACAAGCTCCTGGTACATTCATCCAGAACTAGCCTCACTCCAGTGACACTAACATGTTTGTTTGTTTTAAATTCCTCATGTTTTGGGGTCTTTTTTAATCTCCTGATTCTGACACTTAGCTCTTGACTCTGAAAATATCACATTACATACACTTTTGTGATGATGATTCAGTTGTGGAATGGCTTCTGAATGGTCAGAATTCCCCATTGTAGAAAAACGCAGCAGTTAATTGTGGCCAAAAGGGAAAAGTTCCTTCTTTCTTCCCTTCTCCCCCGCTCCTTAGAGTGGAATCAAATCCACCTCCCGACAAGCCAGTTCAGAGAGGAAACACAGTTTTCACTCCATTTTTCATCAACTACAAGCAGTTGTCCACTGGATCATTTTTGTGAACAAGCTTGCTAGAGAATCAGACAACTGGTGGTGCAAGGAAAAGAGCAGAAACACAGCTAGGAGGATATGGTTGAAAAAAACCACTACACTTTTCAACAGATATCATTCAGATTGCTTAGCTGCACCATGAAATGACGCTCTTGGAATTAAATAGCTTCATCTTCCTAATAAATAAGTACACAAAATAAATGCAGCATCATTCGTAATTTAGGATTATTAAGACAGTATTACAGCATACTAAATTTTAAAAATGTAGGGATTTGCTTTCTCCACCAGTCTTTGAGGAATACCACTTTTGTACAAACATGTAAGCTCACTGTAATTGCTTGTGACCAGAAAATTATGTATATTGTTTTAAATATGAATTCACACTTACATGAAATTAGTACAGCAACAGCTCTGCTTTATTTGGTACAGGTCTGCATGCAATCAGTGGCACATTCAGATCCTCATCTTAGCACACACTATGTTCTTTAAAAGGAAGTGTCTAACATCTGCCCTCACATGATGACAAATTAACTGAATTTTACTGCTAAATTTTTTAAGGGTCTGAAATGTTTTAGTTGTCTGTCTACCGAAAAGTTCTATTCCAATACTAAATTTTGATACTGTTTACACAGTACCAAAAATTACATCTACGAATACTTAGGTAACAAATTGATCTTTTAAGAATCTCTTTTTTTTTTCCAGCTAAAAATCAGAGACAAGCAAGGGAAAAAAATACACCCATAGAAAAGGAATTTATTAATGTTAAACTTTAAGGTAACGTATGACAGTTTTCTTCCAGATTCTTAGAACAGTGGTCCTTAGAACCACTGAATGAAGCCTTTGGACCACTGAATGACCAAATCTGTTTGGCCCACTGTTCCATCAGCCAACTCATACACAAACTCTCCACTAGCCAAGAAATCAAACTTCAGGTTATCGGTATCTGGCAGCACCTCTTTATAACCCAGGGTTTCCCACATTCTTGACCTTTTTTAACGCTTTACTGCATTACCAGTTTGGGCGCTGTGAAAGTATTCCAGACTCCCAGCACATTCACGTTTCCCCTTTGCAATGATTACCTGACACAACCTGATAGATTCTTTTTAGATACTGAGGATTTGTAACAAGGTATTTTTACTCTGCTGACCTATCTTCAGATTAGCAAACAAATTTTAGAGAGTAACTGTAGAAAAAACTTCAGGCATGAATAAGACAACATTCATGACTAAGACATTCATGCTGCAAAGAGAACACATAGAGAGAACAAATCCAACAGGGTGGCTTTTCAGCTCATGTTGACTGGCACAGTAACACACGTCAAGCTGCAACACATCGGCAGCAGTGACTGAACCCACACATGAGGATTTTATTCCTAGCACCCCAAACCCTGACTTTTCTAGTCAGCTTGAGGACTACTAGTCACATTGCATTAGTAATAGAGGAGAGCACAAATATCACCTAGAGGTTACTTATCCAAATGCAATGGGAAGTAATTCTCCATTATACAAAAGAAGCAAATTCTTGAACTCTCATGAATGTAACAGCCATCAGTATATTAGGACTGATGTACCTTTATGTTATTTCCCTGTCAACCTTGCACTGAAATACTAAAACACCTTGACTGTGATCCTTGAGCTTTTCATACTTCTAACATACAGGGTGCCCTAAAAATGAACACTGTATGATCAGTAGTAACCATTACAAGTCTGCTCCCTAGAATCTTCAACAGAAAAGCAATAGCAACATACTTACTTAACACAAGGCACCTTGTAAATGAAAATACACTTGCTTTCTTTGTTGTTCTTTGTTTGTAGGGGTTTTTTGTTTGTTTGTTGGGGTTTGGTTTTGTTTTTGTTCCTGTCCCAAACATCAAACAAACTTTAAACATTCATACAACAGTTTGCTCAACAATAAAATCTGCTTTTTTATTATTAGAAGCATCCATGGTAACACAGCCATATTTTCCGGTAATCTCTATTTTCAAAAATCTATTCTTTTCTACCATATTAAAATAAATATGAATCCAGTGCTCTTTAAAAAACTAGAAAAAGTAGCTGGAGTTTAATTGCTCAGCTCCATCTATACAACAGCTACTGCTCCTCTAGAGACTTTACAAATCTTGAAATGCTTTACAAGTCTCATAAATATATTGCATATTCTAGTCTCAATCCTGTAGTAAACTCCATGAGAAAGGAACAGAGGGTTGGTGTTCCAGACATTTACAGCAATGCAGAAGGAGGAAAACAGAGGCATCAATGAGTCAATAAAGCCTAAATACTGTTCCAAAACTCCCCCCCCCTTCCTCAGCCACTCATCCTCCCACAATAACATTCCTACAGAAGTAATTAGGAAAAACCTTTCAGGATTGTTCACTAAAAGTGCTGACAATCTTGGAGATCATCAAAACTCTACCCTTTAATTTGCAATTTAAGAATTGTGCCTTGGCAGGCAGAAGAATCCACCTATCCATAAAAGATACCATATAAAAGATGCATAAAATAACTTCAAATATTTTTAAAATGATTTTTAAAATTGTTCTGCATTTTCATCATCTCTCTGTTACCTGACATGTATGTTTATCACTCAACTGGTAAAGAAGAAAGTCTACATGGCATATTCTGAAAGTATTCTGAAAGATTTAACTGGTATCAGGAAGAATAGGTTAATATGATACTACTTCAGGATTGTTTTCTCAAGCATCTGGACTACCTCCCTTCCTTCCCACCAGCAGACCAATAAGGAACTTCCCCCTCAGCCAATTTCTCACATGCTTTTACAGTCTCTTATGTATGATTTTTTTAAAAAAAAAAAAACCAAACCAAACTCTCCTGGGGCTACTTAATAACAAAATAGAACAGCTGCCTCACTTCTTGCAACTGCTCTCCTCCAAGCAACTTGCCTCCATTTTTTACTCCAAGATTGTAACACAATACCTAAACGTTTTCATGACAATACTGTAACATAACAGTGGTGGAAAATACTAAGTTAGGGTCACTAAACAGTGTAAGACACAACCCAGTACCTCAGCCACCATAAAGCTCTGTGCTGATGCCTGGAGGAACAGCCTGAATGACTGCATGCAGTAGAACTCTCTCTACATCAGCAGGACTAAGACTGTGTTATTTTTCCCCAGATACCTTGTCATTCTTGTATCTTTATATTATGGTACACAACTACCAAGGGCATAAACACAAGACTGAAGTGTTCATACACTACTACACTATCTTCACTAAAAAGTCCAAATAACCCAGAGCTGCCAAAGCTTACACAGTTGGAAAAATCTCCAGTGAAGCTCACACTTACCTATTTCTCATAAGTAAAGATGCTCTGCTTGGGGGATGACCCCAGAATCCTAACTGCTCTTATGGGAATATTACATGCCAAATTACCTGGTTGCAAGAGTGCTCTTTTAAATTTTTTTTTCTCTACTTTATCTCAGCTTCTTTTGATTTATAAGAAAATTACTTCTAAATGTTACCTTAAAGGTCCTGTGATTTTGTCATGACAAGAAAATATTGTTCCTTGCTCTCTCCTCAAAGATCCCCTCACAGATGGAGAGAGCTGGTGTGACCCTGAGATTAGCTCAGTTGGTTAGAGCATGGTGCTAATAATGCCGAGGTCATGGGTTCAATCCCCTGTATGGGCCACTCACAAATTGGGTTCAGTGATCATTGTGGGTCCCTTCCAACTCAGAATAATCTGTGATGGAGGTGCTTTTAACACTGAGATTAGTTCGGTTGGTTAGAGTCTGGTGCTAAGAATGCCAAGGTTGTGGGTTCAGTTCCTGCAGGGGCTGTTCCCTGAAGAGTTGGATTTGAAGATCCTTGTGGGTCCCTTCCAACTCAGAACGTTCTGTGTTTTTGGCACCTTACTAGGGCAGATATTTATCCCGTTTTTCATACGCCCGCTCTTCTCGCAACTTTTCAACATCTTCAAGAAGGAAGAGGAAGCCCAAGTCTAACCAGGCTCACTCATACACTAAAAAAAGAGCAAAAGAAATCAGTACCTCTGCAAGACATGCTGCTTCCATGACAGGAGGACAGCTTAAGATCTCAACTGCAATTCTACTTCATCAATCAGGAAAAAATACATACTAGATCAAGCAATTTAATCCTCTTCTATATATTTTTTTTCTTTCTTCTTTAAGGTAACTTTTTAAATTACGCCCAAAAGAAAATATAGACCTGATGTTTAGGTCTGAGGCTTTCAAACATGTTTTAACTCAAGCAGCCTTTGTACTAACTAACTTTGCTAACACCTTTTTTTTCTTACCTGCTGAAAAAAAAACCACTGAAGTTGCTTAGATGTGGAGAGTGTAACAAACACACAGATTTATCATTTTAATAACGTAAAAATTAGAAGCAGCACTTTACTTTCAGTGGCAAACTGCATTTCTAGGTAAATTGGAATTGCATTAAGACAGACAGGATATTAAAATAGCTTTATTAAATGAAACTAGATGAGCTGATATCATAGAATAAGTTAATAACACACATTTCAAACACAACTGAAAAGAATTTAGTTCATAAGAGTAAAAGCATTTTTAATCACACTGAAATTTTAAAACTAGGAGATCTGATCCTCACCAATCAGGGAGGGGAAGAATGTTTCCCTCCTTTTCACATCAAACTTTCAAGTACTCATTACTGAAACATCTGAAGAAAATGGCAAGGAAACATTTTTTGAATAAAAATTAACAAATATTTTGTATGATTTGATCTTGACACCTCTTTTGGTTGCTGGAACTTACAATATACTTCAAATTTTAGTATTTATATTCAAAGTTATGTAATAACATTTTATATGCCTTGGTTTAGTATTCACTTTAAATCTGGAATGTTAGCATTAAAATACATTGTTCAAAAATACCTGGGTTCCAACAGAAATACTTGAGAGTACACTACTAGGTTTCCAAGCATTCAATTTTCAAAAGCAGTTATACACATGCAGAACTACATATTTTTTGCTCAATCTGCTTTTGAATACTTTCAAAACACCTATATAGTGCAAAATAATATTTTCACTGTGGGTGACTTGCAAAAAAATTTACTACTTTAAATGAGAAAAATTAAGTTTTCTGCAATGGTTTTCATTTCTAAGTTCTCTTTATATGACCTATAATATACATAAAACTCACTCCCAGGGATGGAATCACTCACATCCATCAGCTATGAATTACATGTGCTGCTTGTCATTTATTGAAACATAAACATGCATTTGAAGACTGCATTTGCACATAGACACACAAGACAGTTTAGATGCAAGGTAAAAATCTACTTCTGGAAAAATAAAGTCTATGAAAATTAAATACTAAATTTAAATGGTAATTTTTTCAACCCTAAACTGTCCATCTTAGACTACTTATATGCTATTTTATTTGGAAAGGTTACTTTATCTGTCAAAATAAAGTAATTCCTTACTTACTCTTTAATACAGCATGGGCATCTCAGAAACTAAACATACACACACAAATCCAGACAGGTAGAACATTAACAGAGGACACGTGCTCGAATGTGCACCTTCTCCATCAAACACCTAAAATAATCCCCACATACTTTTAAAAATCAATTCCTCCCCAATTCCTAAGATACACATTCCTTCCCAGACTTGATTACAATTTAGTTCCCCGCTTCTGTGCATTCATCATTCTTTCACCCACACCAGAGCAAGGTTTGCTCCCAGCTCAGAGTGCAGAGAGTGAAGATGCACACTACTGAGCTGTGAGACTGGCCCCAATCCTGTTCCAGCACCAAGCCTCTACCTCATATCACCTCTATCACTTCTTTGATCCTGCATTATTCAGCACTCCAACACAGAGAAGACTGGGCAATAAAAGAATTAACTGAATGGTGTGTGGACGATGGAGGATAGGAGGCAACCACATTTTCTTTGCAGGCAAATCATAACATCTGAAGAATTCCTCTTCAGAACTATTGGGTCTGACTCACCTAACTGAGCTACAAACATTTCCCTCTAGGATAGGATCCTAGTGCTAGGATACTCAGGAGAGTCCTGACATCTCTTTGCAACACTGCTTTCTTAAGGGCATCAGAATCAGAAATTCTACAAGGGCAAGAGGGAACACTGCTTCCCCTCAGCTGCTGATATAACTACCTAGCTCAAAGCCTACAGAACACATTATGTTTAATAAAAGTAAATATTAATACATTTCAGGTCTGACTGTCCTTCCGCCATATAACAGTAAAAAAAAAAGAGGGGGGGAGGAAGGGTGAAAGACACACAGGACAAATAAACCTGGCAGTTCTCTGGTCAACATAATAGCAAAAGACAGATACTCACAAAAAGCAAGACAAGAGCACTGAAACAAGACTTGGCAACACCACAAGAGCGTTTTTCCCCCGCCCCCTGCAGATACCACAGTGTAGCAGAGGGAAGATAAGAGAGTAACTAACAGTATATATAACAACTGTTACATATATGACAACTGTGCCCTAGGCCCAGCTTCAGCCAGCCGAGAAACAGAAGGCCCGAAACAGATAAAGAAATGGAAAGTACAGAAAGTTAATTCTGAGCTTTAACGTGGGTTTGGAGAGGCAACTAAAGAGGTCTAGAGGACTCGGGGCAGGAACTTCAACCACCTACTTTTGCTCTGAAATTAATAAACTGGTAATAAACAGTAATAAAAATAATAACTATTTGCACTTTGTTTACCTCTAGGAGAGTATGCTTATTTCTAAAAAGGGAAGATTTGATTAGGATTTGGTCATATTTCATCATATTTGTACTTCAGACCCTAATAGCTTACAGAACCAGACTTGTGGTAGAGCAGTAACACACCACAACTCTTAGGCACACTGTCATATCCTGACACTCTTCCTCTGAGCACTGTAATGGCAGAAGGAGGGAACTCCTGTGTTGTTCCTGTCCAAAAGCCCCTGCCCCCAAATTAGAGCAATGGCTGAAGCTCAGAACACAGCAATGGTGGGCAGATCCTTGGGGCAGGAGAGATCCAGTTCAGGTTTCAGATGCAAAAAACTTACCCATAAAGTTAGAAAACACCTAGTGCAGAAGCCATAACAAGTGAATTATGGCATATACTAGGAGTTATCAGACATTATTCAAGAGGAATATTTGTTTTAATCCTCTCAGAACAAATTATTAAAAGCCAAGTCAAACTGAAAGCCATCCCTTTATTACAGTTAAGAGTATTTGATTTCAAATGAAACAATAAAAGACAAGTTTCCTTTAACAGAAGGACTGGGGTGGACTTTATTTGTGGGCAGGGTTCTTTTCTTTAATTTTGAGTCTACTATTTTATTGATTACATACATTCTCTACGTTTTAAAAAAATAAAAATAACTTTTAACTTAATATTGTCAAAGTAAACTAAGGTGGTAATATCTGAATTTAAATTATTTGAAAGGTTATTGTATCTTTTCACTTACCAGTATACAATTACAGTATTTATTCAAACCAAGTATGAATCAGTATAAACTAAATATGTAATTTCCATCTACTAATAATGTACATTATTTCCATTCTGCTCCATCTCAGAAGCACACAGATCTGATATTAATTATATTCTTTAAAAAGAAAAGTCACATTGACACTCGGTCAAGATTCACTTAAAGCTAGCATTTCCTAGACCTGAAATCTATCCCTTCATAAAGGGCAGGAAAATGGAAGTTGTGTTCAAAGTCTTCAGGAGTTTCAGCTTCCATTTATCAGGCTCGTGTAGCAATTAGGGTCAAGGAGAAAGTCTTGAAAACACTGACAGAACTAAGTGATGAAGTGTTGCTTGTTTGAAACACTCTTACGTAGCTTTGTTGGCATTATCACTGTATCACAATCAACACACTTCACAGTGTTACTTGGAATTACTTCACCTTCAACATAAAAGGCATATTTATAAAAAAATAGTAAGTAACTATTACTGTACCATTACAACAGTTCATTTTCTGTAGTCCCTAAGCACACACAGAGGCTAAAGAATTATTTCTTTTGTTCAAATAAGTTTTTCTAGCATTAGAAAATGTCACTATATTTCACAAATGAAACTTCTTCTAGTTACAAAACCATGCTTTTGTAACTAACTCTTAATACAATTTGACACTTTTGTGAGTGACGCTTGGAGATCATCCACCAGAAGTAATTTATATCACTCTGTTGGTCAAAACTCCACCTTCTACCAACTATTAGAGTGGAGAGCTGCAAGCTGATTCCAAAAAATCATCAACCAGAACAAGGAAAAAAAAAAGGCAATTAAAAAAATAACAACTACATTCTATAAATCAGAGGTTATCTTGGTTTATTTTCAGTTCTGTAATGCTAAATTATTTTCCCAATAAACATACTCTCATACCCTCACTGGTAATGGTTCCTGCTTACCAGGCAACCTGTTACATTTCTTTAAGTTCTGCTGCATTTAGCTGAAGATACAGACAACTTGGTGTTTGTTTCCATAAACATTTAATTCCTCTTGCTTTCAACAGTAAAAGCAGGTATCACCTGACACTTCTATGATGTCTCGTTATGAAATTCACTCTAAGGTAAATTCTCTACCACAGAAAGTACCTTTCCTTTTTCACAACTGCATGTAATTGTTTCCTAACTATTTGATGCATGAACAAGTGTGCTGTCTGAATCTAAAGCTAAACTTACACATACAACTCTTTACTAAAATATGAGCACCAGTTTATGTACATAGGATTTGCTAGTTTGAAACATAAATTAACATCCCACCAAGTTTTAACTATTTCCTCACCTTTAGAGCCAGACTTACTTCTGTTATCCTTCCATTGTTTAACTCGTGGTCTTATTAAGAAACCACTAACAATGCAAAATACGTTACTCAGACAGAGAAGCACCCTAGTGGTTTCAACATATTCATAAGAAGTCTAAAGAAACCAAGGTAGTTGCAAAACAACTTACAATCAAACAGCAAGTGGTTGCACATCCAGCAGATATATGGCAAGCAGATTAAAACCAGACAGCTGAAACTATTCTGTCCCTACCTCTGCACCTCTCTCCCTCAAGGACAGCATATGATCATCTACACATGAGCCACCACCTCAACTAATATCGGATTTTTTTTGGCCTGGCACACTGGCCACAGCCCCCATCCATTTCAGTACTACAACATTGCTCTTTTGTATGCTATTATTCTGCAGCTGACATGGAACAGGTCTGGTTTTTGGAGCTGGCTCAAAAGTCCTACCTTCACCATTTAAAATGCATGTGTGAGAGAGAAAGAAACAACCTCCTACTATTTTCAGAAAAAAATAAATGAACACAGTTTTAACTAAAATCAGATTATTTCCCTACAACTACTCTGAGTTGACAAAAACACAAACTCTTACTGTTTTTAGAGAAAGAAAAGTTTGATTATTTCCAGTTGTAGGAAACTGTTGACTCACCATAATTTCAACCCCATTTCATTTAAGAACATGTTTCATTAAAAATGCCTACTCAGTAATTTTCACACTTCATTCTGCAGTTCTCTATATGAGCTGTAAAACTTTCAATTACTTGATCCAACCTAGATGGTAAAAACCTTAATTCTGAAGAGCTACCCAAAGACCACAGTTGATAAAGATCACAGAGTATTGCAGGAAGGAAAGGAGAATCATTTTAGCTTCTCTACTTAGGGCTGTTCCCACATCTAAACTGTCTAATTTCAAGTGGCACACCCAGAAACTTGCTCATAATTTTTATATACCTTTCCATGCCGCCAGCTTCTTAAATTGAAAAAGAGAACTACCAACATAAAATGCAGTAATTAGAGCCACGGAAAGAGTCCACCATCAGAATACACAGGATTTGTTCACCTCAATAATGCTGCTACATTCTTTTCCAACACCTCCAAGATGTAGAGAAACACGAGAACAAGTTTGCTGTTACTCTTCTTTAACATGACTTCTTAAAAGTTGCTACCTCTGTAAAGGACATGTATCTGATTAAAGATGCAGCTATCTCACCATCTGTCAATCAAGATTCATTGTCTTCTGCTTAACCACTGAAGAATTTATCCTCAAAGCTGAGCAAGAGAAAGGCAGGTAAGTTACTGATTGGCTGAACCAGACCCCTTCAGGTCACCTTTGCTCCTCCTTTCTTTCAGGTCTCACGAAAACCTGAGAGCATCCACTGTTACTACAGGAGGGGAGCATTTCTCTGCAGTGTGAGCCTGGGCTTGTGCTCTCAAAGGACTTTAGGGCGGCTCAAAATGATTCAACTGTTCTAGAGTCAGTTATCACCAGCACCCTCTCTAAACTTATTACTTCAGACCAATTCATTAAAAGCAATAAAACACCCCCTTCTTGGGTCTATTACAACTTCTGGAAGATGATAAAGTTCAATTCCAAGACACAGTAACAAGCTGACAGCTCCTGCTCCCTAAGTGTCTCTGAAACTTGGGAACTTCAGATATTGTCCTTTCAGACAGCTGGAAAAGAAGATGGGATCAAAACAATGCCCCTCTGGTAGCCCGCAAAGGCTTTGCTCTAGGAACAAGAGGCAATAAGTGAGACTTTGGCGGGACGACAGACAGCCCACATCTCGCTCTGGAGGACAGCGACCTCAAGACAGTCCTGCTGACCCACCCGCTGCCCCTAAGGTAGGAGGCTCCTTTCCATCTCCTTGCTCACAGATCGACCTTTTCCCTACGGTCCCGACCACCCCGAGGACGCCCTCAGGGCTGCAAGCCCCTCCTGTAACACCAATTCCAAGCCCAGGCTTTCTCCTCCTACCCCGGACCCCTCTACCGAGCAGCTCTACAGCGCTTCCCTTTCTACGACACCCCTCAGCTTCTTCCCTCCTTTCAAAGCCAACCCGCGCTCTTTCCACATACGCAAGGGACGCAAAAAGAAATAATGATAATAAAACACAAGCAGCAAAACCCACGAACGACAGAATGCAGCCCCACAACTTACCACCCAAGTCAGTCCCCCGCTGCCGCCACCGCCGCCTCCTCCTCCTCCTCCAGACTTTGCCATTTTCTGCCCGTCTCTCCTCAGCCGAGGCGAGGGCGCTCGGAGGCGGCCGGGAGGGCCGGCACCGACACCGCGCTGGGGCCGCTCCCGCCCTCAGCGGCACCGAGGAAGGGCGGCCGAGGGCCCGCACAAAGAGCCCCTTCCGCCGGGCGGGGAGGCAGTGAGAGGGCGGGCGGGCCCGGCCGGGCCTGCGGCTCTCCTCAGTTTAAAGGGACGGGCCGGTCCCTTCGCCTCACGGCGGCGGGGGCAACAACAGCCGCCGCTATCGCCGCCGTAGCGCTGCTGCCTCCCTCCTCCTCCTCACCCCCGGGCCGTCCCCCCCGGCAGCCACAAAGGCCCGGAAAACAGATTAATAATAAAAAAAATCTCCCCTTCCCTCCCTCCTCCCTTGTCCCCTCCCTCCCTCGCTCCCTCCCTTCCCGCCCCGCGCGCGCGCGCGTTCCCGCGCAGGCCCCCCCCCCGAGCCGCGCTCCCCTCGCACACGCACACCCGGAGCTGGCCCGGCCCCCTCCTTCTTCCCCTCCTCTTTCCGCCCCGCGTCCCGGTGCCGGTGCCGCTCCCCCGCCGCCGCGGCCGGGCCCCCGCGCCCAGACAATAAATAACCGCGCAGTCCCCGCCCGCCCGCCCGCGCCGCGGCCGCTTCCCCGCTCGCAGCCGGCAGGGCCTCCGCTCCCCCAGCGCCGCGGGCCCGCCAATCACGGGCCGGCCCGCCAATCGCGCGCTGGAGGCGGGAAGGCTGCGCGGGCGCCGGCCAATCGGAGCAGCCAAAAGGAGAGGCCGCGTGTGACGTCACTGCGGGTGGCAACAAGGCGGGAGCCGCCCGCACGGGGGCGCTGCCGCGCGGGAGAGGGGCGGGGCGAAGGGGGCGGGGCCGCCGGAGCGGGAGAAAGGAGCGAGCACCTGGCGGGTCAGCTGCGGGCTCCCTGAGCCCACCTTACCCCTCTGCCACCGCGAGGAGAGAGAGAGGCTTCACTTCCCCGTGCCCCCGCAGGGAGATTGGTTTTGGAATTGGCAGGGCACAGCTATCCCGTTGTCCTGGTCTGTCAGGTGGATGATGCTGCGATCCGCGAGCGGAGAAGAGGAGATGCCGTAGGTGGGACAGGCGTTTGGGGGGACGGTGGTCAACTGCCCCCTTTCCGCCAGCCCCATAACTGATCCCTGCCACCAGTGCGCCCTACGGCGGTTCCAGCAGGATGGAAGTCCCGATGCTCCAGGCAGGAGAGTGTTTACAAACCACTGCCCTCTTCTGGGCCGCAGGGATCGGCCCAAGGAGTTCTTTAACTCGGAAAGCTAACAGAACTTTATCCTACACTTAAGCATCACCCTGTGAAGTCCTTTAATAGGGTCACAGAACACAACACCCTGTTCTGTACACAATACACAACCCTATTCTAAAATATTTGCCGTTTTGGAAAAAAAAAAACCCTGTGTTGTAACTTAGCATCTACTACCTAGGCCTAAACGGCGTGTGTATGAAGCCCAAATTTCATGTCATTTTAGGTATCAGCATGAAAAATATGTACCGTTTTAGATATTTTCCACCAAAAGTAAAATATATATATATGACCATAAGTATTATAATCATAGATTTTTTTGACAAGCTTTTTCTTTTGACATAGAAAAATGTTTCACCACGTGTAGCTCCTCAATTAGCGATTTTCATTCTGCTGTGTGAAATGCAAAGGACCTACCTAGTCCAGCCTGTTCCACTCCATGAATAATTCCAAATGTAAAGTCTCAAAAGGAGGGATTAGTAGGAGCACTGCATCTGAGATAGCAGACAAATTGATATCCAAAGAGAATAATTTCAAAGGAAGAGCAATAATTTAAAGATTTTTTCCTTTTGCAAAATGCTTTTCCTTAGAAGTAAAGGGATTGGAAATGGAGCAGCTGCTTTTGAGGAGGCAGTTGTAATGTTCAATTATGCCTCAAGGGAAGGATCAGAAGAATTTCTTGTAAATATTGCTTATTTAACATAATTTTACCCTGCCAGTTTCTAAGGAACTTATTAAACTAATATATAAGTGCTGCACAGGGATTATGGAAAATAATGGCATTTGCCTAGAAGGGACAGTAAGTTATCTGTTCCGACCCAGTTTTATTGCAGCTGCTTGTACCTCTGAGCTGTGTTTTCTTCTACTTTGAGCAAGATAAGAAACAGTGTTTCTCGAAGATCTAGAAGAAGGTAACAGTTGCAGGGTTCTGGCTAGTGCTTCAGAATTTGGGTCTTGCTGATTAGAACAGTGCTGTGTGGTTTTTTTCAAACTCTCAAATTTATATGTAGGACCCATTAAAATGAATCATGTACAGCAAACCAGGACTGCTGCAATGAATATTGTGAGGACCAGAGAAAACAGAATGAGTGCATCTGTTCAAAGCTTTCTGCATTGGCAGAGAACCACTACTGCATTCAGCAGAAACAGAGCAAGTCACAAACATTAGTGTACTCTGGTCTCATTAGCTCCAGCTGTTTAGTAAATAGGCTGTTCTTAGTGTGGGAAATGTGCCTTTTGCAACCCTCTATCCTTAGCCAAGTAGCAGATAGCGATCTAGTTTGAAGACAGCCAATTACATATATATTAGAGAAAGACAGAGGGAGGGAGTTTCTTCTTGGCAGTTACTGATCTTTGAATGTGCATGGTCAGACATGTTCAGTCTGTGTGTCATGCTGGAGCAAATATAGGAGAAATATTGACGTTCCTCCAAGCATTTTCTTTAGTCTTTGAAATTACTTCGTTCAAGTTGGTCTCCGTTTAATTCTCATCATATACTACGCCAGCTGCATGGTATGTTACTGGCTTATTGTTGATGTTGGTTTTATCCTAATACTTACATTTGTAGGCTGAGCGGGTGCATTCCTAGCCATGTAGAACTGTGGGACAAAGTTCTCATGAGACTACAAGCAGCTGCCTCCGTGGATTGCAGAGGTAGACCAGTGAAACAAGACTGCTCATCACATTTTAAGTGATCCCTGCTAAAACAAACACAGAATTAAATTTGAGCATGAATCAAATTTAAGCACCATAATATTTTGATAGGAGTGGAATTTCTTTACTGGATACCACCTGCCTTATCATGCACTACCAGTTTATGTCAAATACTTCACACTTATCGTGCGATATTTTAAATTAATAGTCTCCTTGAGATAATATACATGAAGTCTATTTCAATTCATTGGAGATTTACTTGTCCTCATAGTTAGAGACCATAATAAAAATAGAAGTACCCTATATATTTTCAAAACAATCATCTACTTAAACCAGTTTCGCTACTGGTTTTAGTAAGCAAAATATTTATTGTAACATTACTTTGTGTTCAATCTTTTTAGCAGTAAGGCAGCTGTACATATGGTCTTTAAGTATTTCTGTGTACATTTATCTACTCTGAGAGCAAACCTGGATACAACCACTTACCTAAATGACCAATCACAGCTCTCATTTTTCTGCAAACTACACAGGAAAAAGTGTAATTTTGTTCTAAAATATTTATGGAACTAAGTTGATGCCCATTACATTAGACATTCCACATTGTATGTAGTTGTAATAAGGTGTAAACAAACGTTGCATACTTTAATATCAAATATTTACATTTGCAATATAGTAATTTCCATATTGTACTGCATTTAAAAAAATCATCATAATTCATTAACATAATTGTGAAATAACAGATGAAATTATTGAGTAGGATTGTGGTAGAACAACACGAGAGTGATCAACATACTTGTACCACCTTCTTTGTGAATGAGCTTCAGGCCATGATTCCAAGGTATTTAAGAAAAGTCTACCCATGTCTGGATCATCTAACAATATAAATTTAGCTGGGTCATGCATATTTACACAAATGTATTTCAAATACCTTTGTTGCATTAGCAAGAGCCCACACTAGTGGTTTTCTGTGGCTATTCAAACTGCCAATGCACTGCCTGACATTCTCATCGGAACCTTGCCCAGGACTTACTTACATGCCTGATGTATCCATGGCATGTTTGTCAGTAGCTTTTCCTGGGGCCAGCAACCAGTCTCTTGGAAAACACCAGGTCTTTTCCATCTTAGTCCTCCAAGAACAATATGCCACTCAGTGACAATTTGGCAGAGGGATTGAAGGGGTTAAACCCTGCTTACTCTCCAATTACTTCCCCATAACTAACCTGTTAACTGCTGTTCTATTGCCAGGGGTGTGGAAGACTTTGGAGCAGGGCAGGTTGTGAGCCTGCTGCTGACAGGTTGTTGCTAGGGAAGAGGTCCAGCAGAAGCCCCAGGGTTAACTGCAGGGACTCCAGGGCCCTGCACCTGGACTGCCCTTGGGACCGGCTGGGACCACTGCACTGACTTCTCTGACTGTCCCCAGGACCGCACCATCTCCTGCTGCGGGAGAGGCAGGTTGTGTTAGAGACCTTCGCGCTTACATGCCTGGCTTCTGCCCTGAACTGCACTCTCTCACACAGAATGTGGAAGTGGTGTCACTTGTTAACATCAAATATTTATTTAACTGTGACTAGAAGTGCTCTAGTATCCCAGTCCATCTAGTGTCCCCACTGTCAGCTCAGTCTTAAACTGTGACACACTTTCTCTGAGCAGCATAAACAGAGTTGCTGCTAAGGCAGGGGCTGGTCATAGTAATTAAATACATTTGTATTGAAGTTCCTTTTCTAGGAGAAAGCTTCCTTGTGCAGTGAACATATAGGGTGAGAGAAGTTGCATGCGGAGATGAAGCAAAGGAGGTTGAGCTGGCCCTGCTGGGGGGAATTCTCAATGTGAATAAAATTAATATCCACGCTATTAACATCTGAGGCTCTTAAAAGAGTTGGTGACAGTGGGAAAAGCTGCAAGTGCTGAGGTGGGGCGAAGACAACAGAAGGATACACATAAGCGAGAAGGCGATGTGTTTTGAGATCTGCGCTGAACATCCATGACATGGCAGTGGCCAGCAGCAGTTATCTGAGCTGAGGTAGATTGCTGTGATCATTTGTGGGCTGGGAATCACCAACTGCATTATGGCATTGTTAATTAGTGTGGAGAATGCAAACAGCCAGCCAGGTTTGGACATGGCATGCCATTCACAAAGACACTCCCTTGAGCTCAGGGTGCTGAACACAGCAAAGCATGCTAGGCTTGTCTCACTCGAGTAGCTTTCCTCTGTGTTAGCCACATAACCCCTTTCTTCCTGTCCCTCTATGCCAGCCCTGTAAATTCCTGAAAATGAGCTCTCTCTTTTCAAAGGGCAATATATTTTTGGCTAAGACATGGAGTTTTGTTCCTAGAAGTTCATCCAAGACTCTTTGGGCAAGAAAATGTGAGTGGGAATTAATTTTTACCCAGCAACACTCTCCTTGCTCATTGAAGGTCCCCATTACCAATGTATTTCTATAGCCTTCCAGACAGAAATCTGTGATGGATCCAGAGTGAGTATCAAGACTGCTTCCTAATAGCAGTTTATCTCTACTCATTCCTGGGAGGCAGGAAGGTAAAGGAGGCATGCATGGATATATTGAATCTGTGGGGAAAAGTGATGACTGATGTAAACAACAGACAAGCCCACTATTCTGGGAAGTGTCTAAAGAGATGGTATTTTGCTTTTTTGAGCTAAAATTCAATCATCTCTGATAAATTATGTTTTATGATTAGTAGTTATGGGGAGGAAACAGGAAGGACAAGCTTTTCTGCACAGCTTCATTGTACCACCAGTTTTGACTGGAATTGATGATGATTAGGTCAGGATGAGCATTTGCATTTTCTTTCTCAGAATGGCATTATGTGGTTCTCGTGGCAATCCAAGAAGAGGAAAGTCTCAGAGAAGACCCAAGAGAGGCAGATGGCTCAACCTCCATTGAGGCAGAGCATGTTGTTAAGGTGTGGCCAGTGCACTCACATAGCTTACACTGAGGTCAAAGGCAGAAAGAGAAGGAGGGTACAAGTTTTGGAAAATTTGGATAAGTAAATAACGGAGGCAAAGAACAACAGAAAGAGTTGAGTGAATGATGTGTAAACACCCAACTGAAAGAAGGCTAGGGTAGGCACACATGAAGACATCAGCAAACAATAAACCTGAGCACAGAAAGTGGGGAAGACAATAAGAAAGAACTACCAAAAATAAAATTCTGGGCTAACTATGAAGGGTCCAGTCAGGCGCAGACTAGCAGAACCACAGACAGTCAGACAGTTTGAAGTTACCCATCCAACAAATTAATGAACAAACCCTTTGAGCAAATTTGTACTGGCAGCTTGAGTTTATACTGGTTTAGTGCTTTGAATCATTAGATCATGATGGGTTTGATTTGGTACTAGATATCCTAAAATTTGAATTACTCTTTTATAGTCCACAACACAGGGAACATGCTCACTGTGTGCTCCTGACAATTACAAAGTAGTTTAGAAGAGGAAGTTTATATAATAATATGGTTTTGCGAATACTCTTTTCTAGCTGGCTTCAGTTGTTTAGCTTTCCAGGAACCTGTTTACTAAAAATTCCCTTTGCTCAAATGCATTGTTTCAGATTAATTATGTCAGATGTACACTTGAACTAAAAAAATTAAAAAAAAAAAAAAAGGTTGACCTGAACAGGTAAAATGTGCACAATACTCAGCCACACACTTAAACATAAGCATTATCCAAATTTACAACTGCCTAACAAAATTACTTGTTATAGATCAGCTACTCAACAATTTCTCAGGTGTCCTAATTTGTAACAGAGCTCAACAGCAACAGTTCCTATTTATTTCAGTAGGAGTTGTGTATTTCAACAGTTTGTATGATTAAACAAGCAATGTTTAAAAATGGTCACTGCTAGCTGCTTCATGCCCTTCTCTATTTTCATTAGGTGTTAATATTAAGCAAAGAAGATCAGAAATGCATCAAAAATCTTCTATTATTCCTTTAGATCCTTTAACACATTGGTACTTCCAGTTCTTGAATGTTTCTCTCCAAGATATCAGCTGTCCTCCATTATTTGCTTCAATAGTGGTGTTTCTCCTTAGTATTTTAGTCTTGCTGTGTTTATTACAAGAATGGGTAAATAGAGTAGTAAATGCAACACAATAAATGTTTATATGTCTAGGTTATGGTCTCCTGTTCTATTTTTACCCAGCTAGAACTGCTTATATTCTCTTTCCACTACCTACCTTATATTGCTCCAATTTACCTATAGATTCTTCATGCTCCTTAGGGCCCTCCCGTTTTAATTTAAGAAAATAAGAACACATTACCTCAGTCTTTAGTTGAAGTAAAATCATCCAAATCAGTGGTTGTTATATGCCTCTTGCTCACTATGACTGTGGCCACTGCTGGTAGAGGTAGCAGAAGCTGCAGTAGCAACAGCTTTCAGTATTGGCCAGGACAAGATGTTTGACTATTCAGGAATTATTTAGCCAGCACTTTGCTATGGCACATTTATATTAGAATCTGGGAATCTCAATCTAGGTATTCAGCACAGCATGGGTTCCAAAAGCATCTCTCCATTTCTGAGCACTTCAGAAAGCTGCATCCTGATCACAGCATTTCTTTCTTTAAGATTCATGTCTGTCACCTGTGAAGAAGGAAAACAATCTTTTGAATGACTTCAAATATATGTGCCTTAATAATTTTTTAATTCATTTTAATGTTCTAGAATAAAATTTTTCACCTACAGGATGCATTAAAAGCAACTTGGTTTGATATACTTATATTTGTGAGGGGGTTTTTTAGCCTAAAAAATATGGAAGCAGTAGTCCTCATTATTTTAAAAATTTCTTTTTGAAATCTACTGTGGATTTAATTTGTAGAACAGAAAATAAAAATGTTTTTCATCACTGCAGTTCTTCTAGAATATTCCTCCATTCCTTGCAAACTATGAAGCAAAGAACCTTAAAAAGAGGTACTGTATGTTTTACCTTAGTGACAGACCAAAATATAAAAGAAGGCAGCGTAACCACTTTTGCAACACATCTGTTAACTGTTACACAATAATCATATCCCCCATTCTTTTAAAACTAATTTTACAAAGAACAACTTGGCGTTCTGTCTTCTCATATAACAGTTAGAATAAATTTTCCTGTACTGTGCTTCATAGTAAATTCTTGCCAAAGTTTTTAGCATCATGCTATTGAATTGTTGTAATAACAACTCACCTTCTTTTTTATTTAGCTGGTTTTCACTGAGCTGTATTATTCCACACATGTTCTTCTTCTGGAAGTTTTTATTCCAGAAAGCCTTTGAAGAGTGGGAAGCTCTGAAGCTCTTGAAATTTATGTGGATGTAGTGTGCTTTCTTGTATGTTGGCTTTTACTGCTGCTCACATTCTTTTATTTCCGGGTAATCGGTGCAATGAGTTTGCCAGGTTTTCATGAAAAGGCAATACACATTATCCAGAAATTGCAACACAGTATCAGTTTCTGTCGTATTTAACATTTTTTTCCCTCTGCTGTGTCTTAAATTAGAAATGCAATTTATGCATCAATATCTTTTCTAGCAGATTTTAAAAATATTGGACACTGTCAGAATTCCATTTACCTTGTAATGAGTACTGAAGTTAGTTCTTTGGGTCAAGACAGAGATATTATTACAGATTCTGCACCCTTTGAGATATATTTGACATGCTACTGAAACAGTAGCATGAGCTCATTTCTCTTGTGGCTCATGCTGGGAAACATGGAAGCTCTTTTTTTTACTTTACATCTTGCAGTCAGTTTATTGAAAAGGCACTTGTTAGTTCCAAAGGCATGCATGAGAATTCCTCAGGTTTGCTAACCTGTTTTTTTCAGTTCCTAATTATTTTCTATCATTACTCTCAAAATATGTTGGACTCAGTTTTCTGGGACATGAGCAATAATGATGAAAGAGCACACGAGCATAAAGACTGAAAACACAATGAAACTACTTGAAGTCACAGAATAGCTAAAATTTAAGAGATCAATTACATACATATGGTTCTTTGTGACATTTAATTCTCAAATCATAAAGTTTTCCTCAGCTTTCTAATCACGTTATCCATTCTCCCAAATAATTAAAGGTACTAATTTTGAGTCGCTGTGCAGAATTGAAGAGAATTCAGAGCAAACAATGTTTTCTTTTCTGATTGTTTTTGTTAAAGTACAGCAAAGCAGAAACCATACCAACTCTCTGACTACCACAAGGACAGAGCACAGTTACAGGCCACATAGGAAGGCACATTAACCAACCCATGGGAACGTAGCAGGAGCTACAGCAATCAAACATAACCCAAGGCACATGCTCCAGCTCTGAGGTGCTTCAGCAAACCAGCATGACTGCTTTTAGCCACAAAGCCAAACACCTCGTTGTGCAGCACAGCACACAGCACTCTCAAGCTACCCAGTACAAAAGACATTCTCCCAACAGAGCACACACACACAACATGGCACTCCCATGTCTCCATCCAGCTTCTGTTTAATGTTTAAATCCGCCCTGATAACTTTTGATCACTTATCAAATGCTGTGTTTCAGGAGTAGAAAGAAGATTGCAGCACCTGTCATCCCACTCTTGATCTATGCTACTCCTATGCTGGCCATGGTGGGATATTCCATGATTTGTAAGGTTCGTGCTCCCTACAGTGTTGTTAACTATGCCAGGGCCATTGCTTGCTTAACAGGTTCTGTAACAGAATAGCATGAAGATGCAAATACCATAATAGTTCAAACTGCTTTTTCAATTCCCTCTAAAAGAATTAACATGTTAATGACGTGGATGCTGTGCTTTGCATTTCTACTCCTACAGGCACATTTATAAAAAGCAATAGTTAATCCTTCAAAATACGTGAAATAAAAATTTTGTTCTCAATTCAGTATTTGTTTGGGTTATTCTCTGGAGTTAAATTGAAAGTATAACCTTTCAACAGGTATTTGTAGCATAGCATGCAAACTTAATGCAAATTGAATGTATAATCCTTCATTTGAGTTTTCATGGCAATTTCTTCAGTTGTCCTTCTGTAATGTTTCTCTAAGGTGTGAGGAACAGTTTTCCCAAGAAGTAAAATCTGCTGATTTATTTTGGTCAGGAGCCTCATTGCCTTTCTGAACTGTATTTATAGACATACAAAAACATTCTTGGTTCTAATGTTGGTCCTAACATCCTTCCCTTTGAATGGCTGCAGCTTCCCTTTCCCCTGCTTTGTGGGCCCTACACCACTCCCCTCACTTCTTAGGCTCCTGGATGACAGTGGGTCTCAAAGTGGTGTGAGGAAAGGCCTCTGTTACCAGGTCTGCACCAGGCTACCATTGGTGGCCAGTAGGCTTGCTGGGAACAGGAACTATGCTGGGAAAATAGGAGTGAGGAATCATTATTGGACACATTACTGGAATGATACGGGGTGAGGATTCAGTTGTCCTATGAATACACCAAGGCTGTGGACACACCACCACTACCACCCCCAAAAAGCAGGTAGGAATTAAAATGATAAAAGAGGTGAACAAAATCTCCCAGCAATGAAGAATGTGGCAGATTCAGAGGACCACATTCAAGGAACTCCCTCAGCAGACCATGATACTGTCATTCTCACAGCTTCCTTTCTCCCACTGCCCATTAGAGAAGGAACAGCAGCTATCATGAGCTGGGGAATACATGGAAGCTGGAAGGGGGGGGTTGGGATATCAGACTGCAATACACAGGGGAAGCAAGAAAAGGACAGAATCCAGCCATGCTGTGGAAGCCTCCAGATCTTACCTAAGAGTCACTGGAACATTGCCTTGATCGCCACTGCAGAAACTGCTTCAGAGGATGAAAACCACTAGTTTAGAAGAAGGGAAATTTGGAAGGGGTTTTAACAGTGAAAACAACAGGGAGGGTTACCCCACAGGACAGTGGATATCAGATGTTAAACAAGCATCTGATTATGCTGCCCTGTAGGATACGTCCATCTTACTACTAATACAGCTAATGCTCACATATAATACTAGTGCTGGTTTTCTCATTCTAAGGTTTTAAATACAAAATGCACTAACCAGTACTGCTGGTGGTTACTCCTGCTCAACCCACAAGTAACACTGCATGACTGGAGTGTCCCTTCCCTACAACTTTTTCAATAAAAATATCCCCCAGTTATGGATTTAACGTTCAATCCTAGGTATACAACCGGTTCCGGTTGATTTCCACTGAATTTATCACATGCCAGTAAAACACATGTTCTGTAAAAATGAGTGGTTTTATTTCCTCTTTTTTTTCTACACACACAATTTTTCAGCCACTCTTCCACCAGCACACAATGTTGCCTCCATCCTCTGCTCACAGATGGACCTTGTATTTTTCACTGACTATTTACAAAAGGTTGGTAATCAGTCCTGTATGTGAAGTAAATGAAATCAAAAAGGTAAATGTACTCTGGCAACTGTTTCTTAATCTGTTTCCTATCATGGGGGCCAGAAATGCATGTAAATCTCCCTGTGTCTTCAGAAAGTTATTTATATATTGGGACTGGCTGAATGCCCATTTCTTTATATCTTTCTGTCATTCATTAATTTTTTTCAGCAATAAACTAGTGTACAAATATGAATTACTGGCAAGCCTTAAAAATGTGATACATAACTATGAAGTTGCAGATTATAGATAGTCACAGCACATACTCAAGAAAAATTGCAATGTTTGTTGCAGTGAATATGAACCGTGGGTTTTCACCCTTGTTAAAAAAAGTCAAATAAATTTTTATTTAAAAAAAAATTATCAAAGACTGACTGAAGTAGAGGAATAACTGATACCAATAATAATGTTGTCAAGGGACGAGACAACTTCTTATAAAGGCAGATGATACATAGTACTGACACTAGAGCAAGAATTTGCTAAGATGCTGTTTCCTTTTGAAAGGCTCCATGATGATACAAACTCCTTTCAAAAATATTTATGAAAAAATGAAACAATTAGCTTGTTTTGCTAAATAAATCCTTAATGATGCAAATTTTACATTCATTTATCAGTGCTAACTTGATCTCAACTTTTTTCTATCCTCAAGTGTTAAAATCAAACTGCAGCTTCTAACACTTCCTGTTTGTTCTGTTACCTCCTTGGTGGAGGTGTTGGTTTTGGGTTTTTTAGTCCAATCTTTAGTTTTAATTTTTAATGGGGGGGAACTATTTTCTTTGAAACCATTATTGCCAGCATCATGGAAATCAGTAAGCATACTTAGGCAAAAAACTCCTATCTAAACAACCCAACAAAAGAAAACACAAATCAAAACCAGTTTGGCACATGCTTCTTACTAAACCAAACGAGAATGGCTCCACAATTCTTAATGCAGTCCATAAGCAGGCACTTCCCTTTTGAACAATAAAGTTTTACATCTTTTTTGCCAGTGGTGTACTTTGCTTTTTAATATACTATATATTTCCCTGACACTTTGGCTAAAAGTAAAATCTGCTGCAGTTTAAGTATGTTATTTAGATTTTTGATATAATGCCAGCCTGGACACACATATATTCCATTATCTTCTATCCATCTCATCACAATGGTAACGCAGAAGCAAGAAGTGAGTCTCTCTCCTTCCATTCTGTACTTCGCTGGTGTTTCCATCTGCTCTAAAAGGCTGTGACCAACTGTTCCACCTACTTTACTGTGAGTTTGCTTAAACATTACTCTTGGATGTCTTCATTTTCTTATGTCAGCTGGTGTCCTTATGACTGCTTCACAAGGGAGTTTGTGTATTGTTATCTGAACTGTTTATCTAAATTAAGTTCAGCACTTCCTCTTGATTGTGACAGAGATAAACTGCTGGCTGATGTTTTTCAGGGAGGGAAATATTTTCTCCTGGGACTTCAAGGATATGGGAGACATACACTATATTACTGAAGTTCCAAGGATATGAAATAACACATAGCATTACGTAACAGAGGATCAAATGAACAGAACGTACATTGAAACATCACAATCAAAACACGTAGTGAAATCATCTTTTCCCCCAATTTTTAAGACCTCTAATAGAAGGTCATAGCTAACCAGCACTTAAGAGTCAGTCCTTCAAGTATCTGTAGGTGCTCCATGCCACACTGAAATTTCATAATCATTACAGATAGCATGCTCCTAAAGCTCTTGGCTACAATATGCCACTAAACACACTTTTTCCAAAATCAAAGATCCCAATTATCCACTGGAACGAAGAAATAACCTGTAACAAGCAAGCAGGACCCTGTTCTTAATTTTAAAATTATACAGCTTAGATTAGTAAAAATAAAAAATATTTTAAAACAGATATTCCTTAAATCTTAGACTGCTTTTCAAAAAAGCTCTTCACTACTCTGAGCAATTTTCTTCTACTGAAAACTTTAAGGGACATAAATATAAATGAACACATAGAAAAATGCCTCAAAAACAGGGTCAGTCATGGAAGCTACTTTTGTTGGCACTACTTATATAGTCCATTACATTTTTATTCACCATAAAATTTTATTAAGTCCTGTTATTTTTGTTGGTTTCTAGGTGTCATCAATTTTAATTACAATTGCTTTTTTTTTGTTTTGTTTTGCTGAGTTTGAATATTTTTAATCTATCCCTTTTATCAACCAAAAAAAGAAATCAACTTAATTTCTGTCACAGTGTACTTACCATACAGCTACAATTCTCCACATAAATTAAAGCAAATTAAAATGTATTTTACATTAGATGAAAATGTGTAGAAAAAGATAAAGCTACAGAAACTGAAGCAGGCTAATTATAAACAAAGCTAATAGCTTAATTATAAAGCTTACCATAAAAAAAACAAAGACTAAGAATAAAAATCTTAACAATGGTAAAACCCCCATTCTCTTATTCAGACAGTCACATGTGAACCCTTACACATTTCATAATATCTGCACACCTAAAATACAAATATTTAAGGCTGTTTGCCCTTGGCTTGTTCCTTGGCCATTTTTAAGTGCCCTAACAGAGTCTCAAAATTCTGCTCCATACCTTTAGGGAAGAAGAAACTGTATCAACCTACTGAAGACTTTTTTCTTCTTTTTACTCTACTGTCCTTCTGCTTGGGTTAAATATAAGCATAAAGAACATAGAATTGTCCCAGATATTAGTGCTATTACTCTTTCCTGCTGCTTCTGTTCATGACACCATATGGCCAACAATCCTATAGTTACCTGTAATATACATTAAATCACTGATTACTGCTTAGAGAGGCCATAAGCTACAAGGCATGAAGCACTGCCCGCAACAATAGCACCCCATAAAAGAACCCTCAGAACTAGCACGAAGTTGAATAAATGGAAAAAAATTATTCAAATTCTAGAAAGGACGTAGGTCTATTCCAGCAACTCTGTTTAAGGAAGTCACCTGTCTCCAATTTCTTTCTTGACCCTCCATATGATGCGAAGCAGCAACAGAGAAGTTCCTTCAATATTGACACATTTTTTTATGTTGAATTACTTGGCAAAATTTTAAATTTTGTCCAAAACCAGAAGTTTGAACCTACAGCGGAAATTAGAGATTTATTTTAAGTAATATCAATACTTAAGAAATTATAAGTTTTGACAAATACTAAGGAGGTCTATTAAATTCTTAACTAGCAGTATACTGCCATTTCTAGCTTTACCAACTGAAGGTAAAGAAATGGGGAGTGTGCACCTGGAGGACAGATATCCTGATATCTGCCTGGAACAATCTCTGCTCCCCTTTGAGTTCCTTTGTTTTGGCTTGTTTAGTTTTGAGCTGCAAGAACTCTGCAAATGGGTGTTGCCAGCTTCTGGCAGCCATATGTGTTGCCTACCATCTGTTTTCATTCCACTGCACTATGGAGACAAACATACTTTATTTTTAGTGTTCTACATTTCCTGATGTTGCACATAATAGGGATATCTCACACATAGGTCACTAGACGTGAAAAATCTTCCATGGATAACAGATGAGTAAAGGCAACAGATTATCATACAGGACCAGATAAGAAAATTTTCATTACTTACTTCTCAATGTAAGCAAGAATATAATTTACACTGAAGTTTGCTCGATTCCTGCATACCTGTGCTTTCCTTCCACGCTGCCTAGAAGGGGCTTCCTTCATATGTTTTAAAGACATATCTTTTCAGCAACTTCCTCCGGTGTAGGAAATTACTACCAATAATGAAGTGGGTTGTCTCTAATAGTTGCTATTTTGCATGCAGCACTCAGCATCAAAACAGGATACAAAGAAATTAATAGTACCATCAGCTCTAAGACAGAAAACTGTGCTACAAATGCCTGCTTGAAAGGAGGAATTCTGTGCACAGGTTCCCATATAGTTCTGTTGGAAACCACGCACTCCAAAATCAGTTTGCAAAAATTAACTGGGTAGTATAGTATTTATGTAAATTTTGATTGAAAAGATTTCACTGTTACGCCTCAACTTTGGAAGGCACCCATGGCACGCTGGACAGCTAGTTGTTCTTTAAAATGTAACAGACTAAGCTGAATTCTTGAAAACATTGCTGATTTTACCTGTATTAAGTCATACATTTCTTAATTTAACCCCATTTAACCTCCACCTCCTCAAACTTGTAAGAAGTTGAGTAAGCACTGACTTACATGTGCCCTGATCAACACCTACTACTCATCCAGTATCATATCATTGCCAGCATAACTTAATACCCATACTTTTAGAGTAGACTGCAGTACAGATCTTTCCACCATGTAATATTGCAAATTCAGAATAGTGTAAGTTAATATTAAGCAACTATGGATGAGTAATTACCTCCCGTTTAAAAAAACAATACAAAAACGTATTAAGATTTGCACTAAAATGGAGATCAGCAGAGAAAATTAGTGCCTTTATAACAGCTTATGCAGGAAGAGATTCAAAGTGTTCACTGTTTATAGGGTACTCCAAAAGACACCTGAAGGAGTTACATTTAAATTTTTCATATTAGCTCTATACGGTCTGAGCGTTTTACTTATTAATCCTTTCATAAAATAAGCACTTCTATTCATTGCATGTGATCTTACAAACACAGAAGTACTTTTTCATTAAATAGATTGGTAAGGCATTTTTCAATCTTTCAATTCATTTAAGCATTTTAATAATGGACTTCAATTACTCTCCTCTTTTATTAAGTTATCTGCAGCTCTTACTCTTCCCCCAGAGATTCTGACCAAAAGTGAGAAAATTACTTTATCTTACTACTTTTAAATTTATTCTGCCTTCTGTTTTCAAATTATCAGACGCAGTTAAGGAATTCTGCAAGTGCTCAAGGTCCTTATAAGTAACAGAATGCAAAAACATAATTTCTGTCTTAAAGCAGTAACTTTTTCAGCTATCAAAATATGAAGTGGAAACATTTTTGTGGATTGGTTTCACTGAGTCTTCTTTTTCCTTTTTTTCTTTCAAGACAGTATATATTTTAGTCTAAAATACTTTTCTGTTGGTTCCCATCAAAATGTCAGAAAAAGCATTTAGCTGAAACCAAATGCAGGAGTTTTGAACGGAGACTGGCAAATTCACCTTGCATTAGCCAGGTACTGATGAACAACCTTCCACACAGTACCCTGTCACTGTGTTGCTCTGTCTAAGGGAGCGAGACCCTTCCTTTCTAATCCCCCTCATCAACTGTCAATTTACATTCAGAAGTATATAATCCATCATACATCATTCTCTCACTCCTAAACTGCCATAATCTACCACTTTTTAAGATGCTTGTGTGATCATTTTGATGCCTGCATTCACTGTGCCTTTGCAGTTTCCTAATAAAATATGAATAGTTTTGTATTTCCTTAGATTTGTTGAAAGGTCAGTAAGCATTTATTTCAACAAAAATTATTTTTGACAATAATTTCAAATATACAGAGGTTGGAAAGGTCAGAAAATATAAGAAAAACTTTAAAAACACTCATCTTGAGAACATCAACCCTAATTCTCACTTATTTTGAAATAAAACTACAGTTTGAACTTTGCATTTTAGTCCTATAATAGAAAATTTCTTGTATCCAGCCACAGCCTTCCTCAGATTCTCTGATAAAGACTATCTAATTTGAACATTCACTCCATGCTTTATTCACAGCATTGCAACATCTGACATCTCCTAGATGGCATTTTTTCATTTTTTTATTATATGACTGAAAATAAATTTAAACACTGCATTAATGAACAGAAAATTTGTATATATTTTTACATCAAATTTAAGTATAGTATTCAAAGCAACTCAAAACAATAGCTTAAGAAGATTTCAATCTACATGCCTACTTTTAAAAAGATTTATTAAGCAAATCTGAATTTGTATCATTAAAAAGTATTTATAATTAATAACCTATTTTTTCATAGAAAAAAATTGTGACTTCTTACTCAGTTTTTAAGTCTCAATTTCATACCAAAAGCTATGACAATTTTAGGTACATGTGACCACTTCTTTCAAAATTAGTTTCTAGCAACCTTCAGGCTTCCAAATATTTCTAGGTATTAAACACAGTTTTAATACTTAGATTGCAACAAAGAAATTTTGAAGTAATCTTGAAACTAACTTAATTTCAGCACTTCTGATATTACACAAAATCACATTTTTCTTTAAAATGTCTAAATTTTCTGTTATTCTTTAAAATATTTTAAGATCATCAAAAGCATCTGTTGTAACTGGGAAACAGAATTCAAACTGTTTTTCAAAGTAGATTATTAAAAAAAACCCCCAAAAAACAGCAAGCCAATCCCAAAACTCCAAATTAAAATCAAGTACAACTGCTTTGTGCTCCTATAGTCGAGTTTTGCTTCCTAAAAATTATTTCGTTTTCATTGTAAAGTTTAAGAAAAGATACTTTATGGTTCAATGCCTTAATTTTGGTGTTTGTTTTTACAGACAAAGAGGTTTTCATTGTGATGTTTACCTATTCAATACATGTGCAGTTTCAAGTTGGTTTAATGGAAGCAGTGAAACAGGAAATAAGCTGCCAGCAGGATGAAGAAAAATTGCCAACCAAATCTTCATGTTGTATCCATAGTATAATGTCTTCAAGGAATCCAAAGTACATCTCTGCAGTTCAGATTCTCAGAGGTCACTGAGCTTTATAATTATCTCCAAGCAATTTTCTCCACATCCTGTTAAGCTCTCTCTAAACAGCTGTGTGTGTTGCCATGCAGCTTCACCATCCCCTCCATTTAGAACTGCTTCCAACATAACTTCCGTTGCACCAGAAAAATCTGAATAGGAGCAAAGATTTTTATCTATCGGAGGAAAAGATAAATAATTCAGTAAGCCACTGTTCCAGATGGTATATAATGCTAGAATGCATGTTAAAAAGTATACTTTGTAATGGATGTTTAAGGATCTCAGTTGCGCCTACTCAAATTCATCTGTCCATTAGTGGCAGGGAAAAAAACCAAACCACCAGCTACAAATTTTTAGTTATTATTTGTTTAACACTCATGTTCAGAGGACCTAGTCAGGATTGATGCCACCAGACATAGAAGCATCTGTACTCAGCATTGGTGAGGCCATACCTCGAGTACTGCGTCCAGTTCTGGGCCCCTCAGTTCAGAAAGGATATTGAGGTCCTGGAGCAGGTCCAGAGGAGGGTAACTAGGCTGGTGATGGGACTCAAGCACAAGTCCTGTGAGGAGAGGCTGAGGGAGCTGGGGCTGTTCAGCCTGGAGGAGGCTCAGGGGAGACCTCATCACTCTCTACAACTCCCTGACAGGAGGGGGGAGCCAGGTGGGGGTTGGTCTCTTTTCCCAGGCAACTATCAGCAAGACAAGAGGGCATGGTCTTAAGCTGTGCCAGGGGAAGTTTAGGTTAGATATTAGAAAGAATTTCTTTACAGAGAGGGTGATCAGACATTGGAACGGGCTGCCCAGGGAAGTAGTGGATTCTCCATCCCTGGAGATTTTTAAAAAGAGACAGGATGTGGCCCTCAGTGCCATGGCCTAGCAACCGCAGCAGTAGTGGATCTAGGGTTGGACTTGATGATCTCGGAGGTCCCTTCCAACCCAGCTGATTCTATGATTCTAAGATCTATCATTCGTAGTAAAACACTATTGTCTTGTATGCACTCTCTTGCTCTTGCCAGCCCTGCTCTGTTGCAGGTAGGGTTGTATATATTAATAAAACTGGTTTTGTACCAGTGTTAATTAAACGCACAGTATTTTCTTGACCTTGCTAGGAAAGAAACATTCAGTTGGAAAAGTGAAAAAGTATTCGCATTTCATTTTTAGTATTTGCACAGTACTTTCTCCATATAAACTATTTATTTCTAGTTACACCTCTGCTGCGTGACATAATTAATTATTTAAATTTTACACTTACCTCCCATCAGAGCAATTTCTGCTTTTGGAGAGCAAAGTCTCCACTGTATTCTTCCACTCTGAAAAGTCTGACTGCTTGTCCTAACTGAAATGTTATCTATTTTTAGACCGACTGACTTGCACTCAAACTTCCAGCTGATGGAAGCAGAGGATGATCCTTCTTTTCGGGCTAAATAAACCTAAATGGAAAGAAGACATGTCAAAAACTGAGATGACCAAATCAAGATTTGGTCAAAAACTGAGATGACCACAAACATCGAATTAACAAGGACACAAAAATCTTAAGATAACACACTTTCATTCTCTGTCAAGCCTCTGAACCTTTAAAACTGTACTAAATACAATTTTATATATTAAAATTCCTTCATCCTTAAGTTTGTTCTACAGTTAGGTAATGGTACATCTTCATAGCCCTTCACTAGGGAACACTAAACTATTTCAACATACACAGTAAAGTCCAAGCCACAAAAACATCTAACTTATTATTTTTTAAAGACGCAGACTTCTGGGGTTTTCTGTAATGCACAGGCCCCTACACTTAAGTTGCTCAGTGTTGCTGATGAAGAAAACTGTGTCATCAGTAGATTCCTCAGCTGTGGCTGCTGGTTGCACACTACTTCTCCTAGGACTTGACATGTCTTGGTTAAAGCATATCACCCATGACAGCCATATATAAATCCTTCATTAACGTTATTTCAACTGTTAGAACTTTGCATAACCTAATTTAGTCCCAATGCTGTTCTAAACTTCACCTGGCTGAACAGTCTCTCTCCCATATTAACGTTCATTAAAGTTCTGTGAACCTTCATAAGAATTTTGTAACAAGCATCTGACAGTTTATCTATTATTAACAAACCAAGGAAGCGGACATTACTGATTAAAGAGTGAAAACTGCTGTGATTCTTTTGGAAATATAGGTTAAGGAAACTCGGAAAAATTCCGTAATGTCCAGGCTTCTGATTAATGTCATACTGAATGGACTTAGCTCTTTATTTTTTAATCCTGAAAGAACAACACAGAATAAAATGATATATAAACACAGCAGTATGTTTTACTAAAGATCCCACTCTAATATGAGAATCTCATTGGCAGATTATAAAACAGAATTTAAGTGTTCTTATTTCCATGTTTAAGAAAGCTCAAAAACCCCAAAGGTGTGATGTGTCACACTGAAGATCACCTATGAAAATCTAATGATTTACCCTGTTTTCCTGTGAATATAATATTAATGTTCATGAAGGTGCTGATCTCCACAGGTTTTTTTAGAGTATCTCAGGTAGTTCTAGCAAGAGCTTTCCCTTGATCAGATCTTATTGAACTGCTGTATTTGAGCAAGGAAGCCAAAACATTCCATTAAATACTACTTGGTTGAGGTGCACTACAAATAGGTTTTTATCCCTAAAAGCCTTAAACATTAGCCTGTTTTGTCTTCCATTATAATATTCCAGCACTTAGTCAGAAAAAAAAGAAGAAGTTTTCTTTTGTGTCTTTTTGACTGTCCTCTAACTTTCAAACTCAGCTGTTTTGTTTCCGGAGTTATTTGAAAGAAGTCTGAATTCAGAGAAAAAACCCAAACCAACAAACCAACTCATTCAAATTCTCTTTCTTCGGAGCAATTCTTCTGGAAAACAAACCATTTAGAAATACATGGATTTCAGATCTACAGGTTCTTACACTCTTATTATCACCTACTGTGGTCTGCTTGCTTGAGCCCTGGATGCCAAGTTATCTCTGGGTAATCTGATTGAATCTGTGATTTGTACCTGTTTGCATTGTGTAGCATAAAGTCAAGTGACACTGAATAGCAAGAAAATACACAAATATGATGGAGATGGCTACTATCAGATTGACCAAGATGATCGTTTATTTGAATCATTCCGATCAACAACATCGCAAAGACAGAATACGTAGCTGATGGTTATTTTCTATTACTCCTGGGCTAATACCTACAGATACATTTTCTGTGGCTTTTAGATTTAAATTCCTTTCCATTCATCACATAGTAAATGATAAACTAAGTATTTCTGTAACGGTTCTTTTGGCTCTTAAGTTGTTGGACAGCTGCTGAACCAAATTCCAAAGCTGTATCTTGCAGAGTTATTAGAGGAGTCACAAAAATAACAGGCAAAAGCCAAACAACCTTTCCCCCTGCTGCTGTCTCCCATAATACAAACAACCCCTAACGAAAAGTCATTTTAAACTCCTAGATTCTTACACAAACTTTCTGCAGGATGTAATTCCTGCAGAACTAACACACCTTCCCCACAAGCTTGAGAGACACCTGGAGCTGTAGCTCCTAATTTCTCAAGGCCTTTGTCTCATCCTTTAGAGGTGCTGCTGAATACAAGATTAAAGTCTTTTCACCAGGCCTTTTAAATTGGTCGCACCCTGTTTCATCTGATTAGTAGAGGTGATCAGAACTGTAGTTTAGTTTCATTGCAAGGACAGTATGTTTCTTGCAAAAGCGAGGATGTGATCACTGCAAATTTGAAAATATAATGTGCTATCGGATTTTTAGCAGATCCTAGGAAAGCAAAGAACAGCTGTCACTCACTCTGAGTTTTTGTTACTTCTCTTCTACTGTTAGCATACCCTGTTGTGACACCTTTTATATTTTTCTCCCATTTCTTCCCTTTTTCTTTCTCCTTTTTGTAGCATAACCTCTCCAAGCTATTCCCTTGTTGGATTTTGCAAGTCAGTTTAGACCCAGCACAGAAAACCTTCAGAAGGCAGGCAGTTACATACCTAACTCCATTTTCATCAATGCAAGGTATAACCACTGCCTAAGCTAGAAAAATGTTTGGTCAGAGACCCTTCAGACTAGTAAAATGGCAGGGGAAGAAAGCAGTGACATGCTATAACCCCTGCCAGGAATGTTCAGTTCCACAGTTGGTTGCTGTTATGGGAAAAGCTGTTTGCTAGTAAAACACTCTTCCCATCTCACAGGATTCAGTTCTCAAATTTAGAGCATACGACTCTTCTGCTGCTCAGTGTCTTGACAGATGGGAAGGATTCTGGGCAGGGTATACAATAATCTGGATAACTGACAGGTTTTTGCCTTCTTGCAGATGGAACTATAATATTTAGGATGACAATTTCTTCCTTTGTGTATCAAGGAGATATGATACTCTGTAAAGCTATTCTCCAAAACAACAACAAAAAAATCCTTTTTTTCTTCTTTTTTTTTCTTCTTTTTTTTTCTTTTTTCTTTTGAGAGAAGTACTGCTTTTCAATAAAACAGCATTTTCCCAAAAGCATAAGAAGGAAGCCATTTTTTAAAATTTGGTGCTCTGGCGAGGACTTTGCCTATCTGTAGAGAATTTGGTCATCCTTTCTGAAAGACAAGCTAAATTTATTTCCAATTTCTTAAATCATCTGGCAGTCTTACCTGAAGCTTAACAGTAACATTTACTAACATCAGCTAAATTCTATGGGTACCAAGAGAGGTTTTGATACCAAACGTTGGCAAGGGTTTTCTATTTTATTAGAGTTATACTTTTACGGTAGATTATATACTTTTAATAATTGCTATTCTTACCATTTTCCAATCTGTTTCAACTTTTCTCCAAACAGATTCTGCCTTCCAAACACCTGCTTCCCAGCCACTTATTTTTTCATTGTTATTGGAAATCCGTGTATAACTATCATCTACTATATTGTAGGTGAGGTGGAAGAGTTTAGATGTCTTCTCCTTTTCAGAGGGAATAAAAAGTACTTCTTTTCTTTTCTGAAAAAGGCAAAAAATACAAGCACCTTCAGTCCCCTATGCCTAAATTCCCCAAAGACTATGATACTTTTAAACAGTATGTCATAGTTTCCCAATTCAGTTTTACTGCAAGTGAAAAAAAAGTCATTTTTAAGAGAGGTCATGGACAAAAGCATTCTGTAGAACAGAAGTTTTAAACCAGTTTCCTACAATAGACCTGCACCTTTTTACAATGGGGAGCGCTAATTTTATTTTTAAAGTTTTCACGTAATCATTTTTAGTAGTAATTTTTTAACAAGTTAACATAAAATTAGCACATTTAAGTAAGAAATTAGGGGTTAAGAATAAAAAAGTTTATATGTTGAGCATATTTCTTGTGCAATCAATAAGTAAATGTTTATTTGAATAGCAAATGTAATTCTGTGACTACCATACACAGGTGCTTTGGTATGGCAGTTGACAAACCAACTTCAAAAAACTTCAAGTACAAACTTTGTAACTTTACCCTCTTATTTTTCTTAAAAAATTTCATTGTTCTTATGAGTTTCAGCAAAGCAGAAATTAAGTCTTCTAAACTATGGAGAGTTGTAATAATCTCTTAGGTTCTCAAACTTAAACAATCCTATGAAAATCAATAATTTCACTTAACTGGTTCTATTTAGGATTGTCAGTCATTCACATGTCAGTCTTGTTCCAAGATTAAGGTCACACCTTTGCATCCTGACTCAAGTTAAATACGACTACAGTTCTGGAAAACTGTATCTTAGTATAAAATAAATAAAAATCAAATCTTGCTTTTGGAAATAGTAAAAAAAATATTGATATGAAAATCAATCAAGCTTATTATTTAAGAGATTGTTTAAAGTACAGAATTCTAGTTGCTCCCACAGTGTTTTCTTGACAAAAACAGTTGGTCAAAACCTACTATCGGTTAAAAGCTGGAAGTAACTAATAATAGAAACACTTTTTTAAAGTTTTCCCAATTGTTTTCAACTGTCTTAAATTTTCTAGTTCTGTCACACCAACTATTAAAAGGAAAAATTATTTTTTATTAATTTGTAAGAACAAAACACACTTTAGATCAAGGATTCCCAAACATTACTGGAATCAACAGACAATCATCAGTTGCCCAAATTTACTTGTGGACCTCTACTGAATTCACATCAAACGTGCACCTAATGTTTTTGCATAATTCACTTGTTTTAAATCTGCTAGCTACCTAACATGAGATGCTCTTCCTCTGCAGAGCATAATCATAAAACCTCTAGTTAGCTACCTCTAAGATGGTCATCAGTGCAAAAGTTAAATACCTCTGGACCAATTTCACCTCTGGCCATTCGCCAAGCCATTGAGCCTGATGTCCTTCCACCATATTCTCCAGGTTTAGGTGTTTTAGGAGAAATAAATTCAACAAGCTCCACTATAGTCCTTTCCAAGAGCTCTCTTTTTCTACTTTCTGACAAAGACTTTTGTCTCTGGAAAAAAACACATAAGAAAAAGTAAAAAATTCAGAAAAAAATGGTATTTGTAATTCTGCTCTGGAGTGACATCAACAGGGAAAAACAGAATTGAAAAACAGGCTAAGATTTAAAATCTAGACTGACTGTTAGAAATATTAATCTTATACCACATACACAAATATAAGCCAGTTATAATTGCATGTTATTCAACAGTAGTGCTTTCTCTATGAACTTGCTATGCACTAATTATGTGGATTTTTTTTAAAACGAGGTTTGTGCTATGTTTTTAATATATTTGCTTGGATGATGAGATGCGTCCATACCATATTTGATCTCTATTTATATAGAGATATATATTCTGTACCATAGCTGTTTTCAGTATTATTTAGGGGGAAAGGAAGGTAAGTATCATTTTTGGGTCAAACTATTTTTCTCTAAGGTGGAATGATTTGGTTGGCAACAGTCTTGGTTTTGTGATTAAGCCCAAACAAAAGATTCGGTTCATCTTCAAAGAGTTATTTCACTATATCATATATAAATATGTATATCATATACATATATATATATATCATAAACAAACTATGACATTTCTATTTTTGGCCATGTCAGAAAACTGAGAAAAACTTACTTCCAGGTAAATCAGTAGAAAATAAAAAGAACTACATAACATGCTTTCTTTCCTTATATCAATTAAAAAATGGGCATTATTTTGATGCAAAATATCAGAAAATTTCATTGAGAGGCTGGTATTTTGTCTGCATGATTTTCATGTCAAATATGCAAAGCTGGCATGTAAAGCCTTTTTTTTTTTTTTTTTTTTTTTACCTGGGATAAACTCAGATGGGGCTGGAAAATTAAGTTCAACATTGAGTATGTAAATTGTTACACATCATCTTTTTTTCTGTTTTGGTGATCACCCAAGGCATGCACACTCAGCCCACTAGGACCCAAAACTTTAGGCTGATAAACATTCCAATTATCTCAAAAGCAGTTCTGACCCCAGACAGTTTTGCTATTAGAGATCACAAAAGAGATATTTCAAGATTGTTGTCTAGAACAAAAAAAACAATGTGGAACTGGGTAAAGGGAAGTAAATACAGAGAAATGATGAGAAACAGCTCCAACTGAACAAATTCCAGATGCCAAATACCAGTTCTAACACAGCAAGGGGGGAAAAAGCCCTCTGCTTGTGTTGATGGATGACAAGCAGCGATTCCAGCAGTGAAACACCAGGCCTTTCTCAATTTAACAGTTGCCTGAACACTTTGGATATGCATATGCAGTACTATAGATCTTGTTCCAGCTCAGAGGAAATTTGATATGGCTTACCCTAAGTTAACAATACCAACTACAATGTTCTTCAAGCCCCTTTGATGTAGGGGAAACCCAGTGTCAGGGGGCATCACCTCTGAAATCAGTGATGCCATGCTGAGAACTGGATGCCCTTGCTGTGCAGTTGTTCTAACAGTAGGTGAAAAAAAAACCGTTAAAGAACAGTGCTTCAACACGAAAAGGCTTCAGCAAATGGACCTCTTTATGTACAATACAAGAAATCAGTGAGATCCTCAGCTATAAACAGTACAAGTATGTTAATTCTTGCCACCCGACAGACTCCTGCATAGAAATGCTAGCAGCATGCAAGACATGCACAATGCTCAGACTCTGCAGAGAACAACACTGCCTGTGCTGGGAAAACCTGTAACTCCATTTCCTACCAATGACATTGTCATGAATAGCATCCATGTGCTGAAACGGATTTCAAGAACTCCATTATCAAGTGCCACGGCTCAAACTTCCTGCTTCTGGTTTTGTCTTTTTTTTTTCTCCTAAGATATTACCCTCATACATGCTCAGGCCCCATCTTTGTTTGGTAGACAAAGGGAATGAGAAGGAAGAGGGATTGTGAATTGCACCTTTAAAACTAGTTCTGTATCAGGTGAGTTGTGCTGTTGATGCTTCCTGAAGGACTTAAACCTATGGTTTAAGCGGATCTACTGCTAGGTTTGACATAATTTGAGGGCAGAAATTCAATTTTAAACCTTTGACAAGGAATGCTGGATCATCTCACATTAATCACCATGAAATGCTTGCAATTCAACCTAAATTACTGGTTTTGCTTGTAAGAGTTGACCTGGCTATAACTATAACCCTTTACAATCACTATCAAAAAATTGGGGCCTGGAGAAAATAAAAAGATAATTTGCTTCCCTGTCCCACCATCCCATTTCCAGTGAAAGTAGTGGAAAGTTCAGGGTCCTCTCCCCACTATCTATAGGGGTAACATACAAGGGACTGGAATAGGACAGTGCCCATACAAAGTACGAGAAAAAAAATTGTAGTCAGTGCTATCACAGTGCTGTGGTACTATAGAATAACATCAGATAGTGGGTAGCCCAGAGGCTACACACTCATTTAGGAATGCCTGACCCAGATAAAACACACACAGTATTGTTGAAAAGTAAAACAGTGTACTGAGGAGGTTAAATTATCCTTGTCTGTTATCCATTTAACAGCAAGCCACTCAACATGCTTTGAACCATCTTTGGTCTCTGCTTGGCAACTAAACAGACACGCAGAAAAATAATGGCCACAGTCATTGTTCTTTATGCAGGAAAGAGCAGCAATGACCCCTCAAATCCATTTTTGCTAACCCTGCAGCACGGGTGATAATGTATACTGCATGGCATGCTTCTCTTTAATTGTAACTTAGAAGAACTGAGCTTAAAAGACACAGTGTTGGAGCTTTGCATCAAACAACACAAAAGACTATAATCCCTCCTAGTGTGGAGCCAGTCTCCAGGAGCTGATGGGAAAAGGGAAAGTTAGTGGAGGCCTCTGTGTCAGTTATTGACCGAACAGGCTGCAGTGAAGGAAGCCATATGAGCTGAAGTGGAGACTCGTAGCAGGTTTTCATTACTCCATTCAGTCACAAGACATCTCGATAGTCCCAGGGATGAGCTGCCTTCCTCCTCTGTGACTGCACTCTGGTTAGCCTTGTCAGTGCTCCACTCTGCTATGTGACTAACTTTTCATTACTGACAAAATGATTTCAAGCCCTGGGCTCAAACATGAGTTCAACTCAATTCTTCACACTCTCAGTGTGTCGAGCCAGCAGGCTCCTAAAAAGGCATAATCTGCTTATTAAAGCATCAGCTGTATACTACCACTGGAACTACAGTTTCCATGCACAGGAATATTAGCCCTGTAAGGAAGCGAGGCCAAAACAGAACCCCCCAGGTAGTTCATGGTTTTATGATATTCTGGTAAACTGATACAAGCAAAGTCCATCCTGTTCCAACTGAGGAGTGGAAAAAAGCTTAGCAGAGAGGTTCCGCAACTGTGATTATGCAGGTATAAATGTCTCCATGTGTTTTGGGGATGTTAAGCATGAACAGTGCATATATATGCAACTGAGTCAGAGCTCTGCTGATGGTAACAATGCTTTTTGAACGTCTTGGAAAACAAATAATTTCTCACATTTCCTGGAGCTTGTAAAAAGTCACAGAAAGCAAATTAAGCCTACATTTCTTACAGTTGTAAATGCTACTGTTTTCAAGTCATAGCATTACTGATGTGGAAAACACTCAGCCACTGTCAAGGAGTCCACACAGTTCGAAAGGAGTTGCAGTTTACACCCAGTATCTGTTGATATACAAGTCTACACCAAAGTCACTAAGAAAAATAACATATACACACATGTCTATGTAATAGATAATAGGATAATCCTTTTGCATACCATTCTTTATCTTATTTCCCATAAGTTCAGCACTGCATCTGATTCTTATGTATTCAGGTTAAAATGTATAGTTAATGGTATTTTTTACATCCACAGTGCATGGACATTCCTATCACGTTACCAAATGCATTCCTTTGTTCAAGGACTTCACATTCTGCAGATGCTTGTGTTTCACTTTAATAAATCCATTTAAGAAAAGCTACATACCGTTCTATTTAGTGCATTAATTGTCTCACGTAGCGTTGCTTCGCTGAGCGCTGTCCTTCTAGAGAGTACTTCTTCATGTTTACAGCTGTATCTCCAGGTGACATCAACAACCTCAAGCACAAGTTGAAGAAGAAAGTAAAGTAACCAAAATTCTGATCTATCTTGCTTCATATTTAAAGAGGCTAGCTAATCAAAGTATGATCTTCTATAATAATTCTGGAAATCCCACCAAAATGGAATACATAACATACTTGCCCCACAGCAAGTTTATTTATTATTAACATCATTACTCCTACCTCATCTTTGGAGAATGCAATTACATAGGAGAGCTTCTTTCCCCATCCAGTTTCATAGAGAAGAGGCTTATCACAGACATTTTCACAGGGATCACAATGAAGCCATCTTTTCTGAGATGAAGAATATACCTCAGTCCACACATGATCTATGTAATAAAGGCCAAGAATACACAGTGAGTTATAAGGATAGAGCATCTCTTCTAATCTTGCAGAATCTTTTAACTTTTTCCAATTTATCAAACAAAGGAACAGGTGTAAGAACACGTTTTCTGTACATATACATTCAGAAACATTACCAGAGCTTTCTCTTTCTGTCTTAGGATCACAGTCCCTTAGATTCAGCTGAAGACTGTATCATTTTGAAGTCAGTTATCTAACCTTACTTGCCGAACCCTATTTCATCTCATCGGGCAAGACAGAAAATTGAATGTGTGCTGTCTTTGTTAGCTGAACTGCATAACTCTACATGCTGCCTTGACGACTAATATAATCTGAGAAACATAAAATACATAACCTCATTTTGCATAGGTTTATATTAACATTACAATATTCTAGAACACTGATACCTGTATAGTCCCAGACATATCTTGCTTCAAACCCTACAGCTCTGCAACACAGTGTAAAACAGTTTGCCCACTCGCCACAGCGTCCACGTCTGGTTTCCAGAAGTTTTTCAGGGTTGTTATACCTACAGGAGAAAAACAAAGCAAGAATAACTGAGAATACATTTCACCTTTCAGAAATCTTTACATCACAACTGTTCTTCTGATGCTTTGAACAGATTTCAGTATTAATCAGTCCATAGATGATAACAGAAATGAATCACTGTTCTGCACAAAACAAGTCTGAGCAGGATGTTACTTCAGCTCATGTGATTCCATCATGTTTACAGCAATACTAAAATGAATCTTATTTTTCAAGATTTTAAGATTGATTTAGACGTCTTAAAATATTATTTTTGTACACTGGTCCCTTTGATAGCAAAAATAATCCAAAGATTGGATATTTGCTCTTTTGCTATAGACTCAGCAAAAGACGTGTATTACAATGTGATTTCCCACAGAAGTGAAAGTTTTCCCTGAAATAACGAAACCCTATCTACACATGGTTGGCAATACTAACATATTTTATTTAGAAGCTGTACTTCATCAAATTAACAGTGAAAAAAAAGTTAAATTAGACAAGTATTCAGAGCAAGGCCCTATAGCAGAAACCAATATATTGTTTTTAATCTGATGTTGTAGAGAAATTGCTGATCATCAACCATTCTATCATCATACTTAAAACAGCTTCACTAATCTTTCAACTAACAACTTATCACTTGTTCACAAAATGCACAAATGAAAAGCTGTTTGTTGAAAGACAAGAAAAAAGACAAAGGAAACCTCTGTGTGCTCACCTTGGGAATCTATTAGAGAACTGACACTGGTTGCAGTAGTGGTTTTCCACTCGACTGGCATTCCACCTTACATCATCCTCAGTAGGCAACAGGTAGTCACTTTTAGGTTCTGTCTGCCCACCACACCTGCTGCAAGGAAGACTATTTACCCAATGAAAAAAGTAAGTCTTAAACCACTCCAAAAGCTCCAACAATAGGAAGTCCTCTTCATTCACATGTGCACCTGTAAAATTTATACAACACAAAGTTAGTTCATATGGAAAAGTAATTTAGTTGAACTTGACAGTTTCTACGCAAATCAGCATCTCTGGGCCTTTATGATATTTTAGAAGTACATATATAAAATATATGTACTTCTAAAATATAAAAATTATATTAAACAAGCTTCATAATAATAATACTTAAGCACACATTAAAAAGAAAATCTAAATTGTCAAGACTGAATAAGGTCAAACTTAAAACCAAAAAACTGCACTCCTAAACACTACAGCTAGGACAAGAATAGGAAATCGCTCAAAAAAACAAGTCAGATATACATCAAAGCCTGGTGAAGTTTCTCATGTCTCTCATACTCTTGCAGGGCTTTGGGAGAGTGCTAATTGTTTTTTTGCTCCTATATATTATTTTCTTATTCTTAGCTATTAAACTAGGAATAACAATTGCTTTGATTTCAAAATCCCAAAGAACCAGATGCTGGCAGCAATCCAGACAACCAGGTGTAATAGGAACAGACTTTCTACAAACACAGCTTAATTATTGTAGAATATATGTATATACCATGCAAACAAGTTGAGTTTGTTTTAAATTCAGCAAATACACACCTTTCTCAGCTTATCCAAAGTAGGCACAGCATGTCTTTAATTTTCTGCTCTAGCTGATTTCACCATACCAAACTCTTCTGGCCCATTGTCCTGTTCACAACACGTCTTAGAATCTACTCAAACACTGTCACTGTTCTGACACGTGGAAACAGCCCCACTTTCCCTAAATAAAAAATGTGAAAATCCAGTCTCTCAGGAGAGATCCATTCCTTTAAACTTCTTGGAATCTTTATATGCACATTCTGCTCCAGTGCCCAGAGAGATACTCTTCTTTCGCAGATACATAAACATTCAAATAAGTCCCCTATCAACCCCATCATCACCAAAAACATAGGTATTAATACCTGGCTATTTTTATGTACTACAGCTTTCTTCTTGTCACAGTGAAGACAGGTTAGACTAATGAATATTAACAGACAAAATGAATGTATAAAAATGCTGCTTAAAGAAAGTTGAAAGCAGTTGCATTTGTGCAAGAGTTCCTTTTTCAGGATGGTGAAAAAAGACTAGGTAAGATGTGCATTTTACTTATTTAAGCTCAGTTCACATCTTCCTCTGAAACTGTAGTGGTCTTTGATACAAAAGACCCTGTAAGGGCCCTAACACTATTAAACACACATTGCCAAGACTGTGAAGTGCATGGGAAGAGATCATTTGTTAATCAAAGCAAAAACACCTGATTTCTAATTACAGTAAAATTTCCATTTTTACTTATGTATGCGAAAACTCTTTGCGCTGGAACACTCAGACAAGGGTTTACTGCTTGCAAAATGGATATGCTTGTATAGTCAAACTTTCTGCTAAAAGCTGAACAATAAGATTTCAAGCACAGGCCATATTCTCTTTTTCTGGATAACATTCAAACTAGAACCCATCAATGACAATATGACTACTATGGTATGGACATTCTTCTCTTGGTTCATAAAATAAATCCTTCATTGAAATATCACATGGGAACAATGACAAATGTGATTTATTTGAACAGAAAACAGCTATTTCTGACTGTGCAGTCTATCTTTCTAATGGAATGTGGTAAAAAGTAAAAAACAAATCCACACTTCTGATCAAATGACCATAATCTTCCTAGCAAACTCTTTATTAGTCAAAAATGCTTATTACACGTTGTAAGACAAGTCCTACAAACAAGTGTTCTGTAGCATTAAGTAGTTATTCCCACAGGTGGCAGTCAGTGCAGCAGTATAGATAAACCAAAGAAGTTGAAAGGGCCAATTACCCATATATGTCATACACAGTCCATTCCCAAATGAATTTCCTATAAAGCTCTTCAAAAATGCTTTCAAGTTGTCACAATCTAAAACAGTGAAATTCCATCTCTTCCCCATTATTTGTATCTAAATTAAGGTCTGGAAGCCATTTTAAATAGATCAGCTTGATGGCTTGGGAAGCACCTGGAAACATCACCCTCCTCCTTCCTTCCCCTTTTTAAACAATGTGCACAGCAGTATTAGAACACAGTCTAAGAGGAATGCTCATCCTTTTTTTCTTTTTGCTTCTTATAGGAATTTAATAGTTGTCATTTATTACTGCTAAGTCTCTTTTCTCCATTGCATGCTGAATGAGTATACTTTGTACTTGTTTACATGGTTTCTTACTTCCCAGTACAGTTTTATAAGAAAACAAAAACTACTAAGAAAATCCACTATGAAAAAGTTCCCTAATGCCAAAGGCACAACTGCATATTAGCACATGGTTGTATGAGACATCACAAAGTAATTTATAAAAAACCATGAGATTATTTCTGGTTTGCAAACCAACAGTACTCCCATAAAGTTAGCAGAATTGCCTCAAACAGTTTTCTATCAAAGATTCACAGTGAGAAGGATTTTTTATGTTTAAAGATTGTCTTGGAAATGTATTTTTTTTTTAATATTTATCACACGGAATAATATTTCACTATATCACTGAAACAAATCTAAAACTGTCACCTGAAAATAGAAATATATAATTTTAACTGACAATAACTTCATACATTCAAAACAAATTTGCATTTATGAAGAAAACAAATTTTAGAGACTGATACCACAAGTATTTAGGCCTATATTTCACATCTAGCTCCAAGAGGATGGCATGTGAACAACTCTATTAATTTAAGCATTAGCGAGAAAGGTGATTGTATCAGGTGGCATCTTGGAAAGGTCTCGCGAAAAATCTCACCAATATCACTTTTAAAAAGAGAAGTAGTATTTAAAATTTTTATTCTGAATTTAGAATGTAGTACATACAGGAAAATTGCAAGAATTGACAATTTCGAAATAGTGGCTACTCAAACAAACAGCTCCCCTCCTCTTGTTGTACCTATTTCACCTATTTCACTCTAAATCCAAACATTTTTTTCCCCAGCATTGTTTACTACTAATTCAGAAATTAAAAGTCCAAAATTTCTATGTGAAGCAGTAAAAGATGGATGACAAAAGTAAAATAAAAAATAAGAGAAGGAGAGAGTAGGAAATTAGGAAGAAGGTAATTCCAACTTAGAAACAGTATTTGAAACCTGCAAACATATGACCAAATACACACAGCCAACACACAGTATGTTCGAAAGCGTACTTCTAGTTTCATATACATCATAACTTGGCAGCATTACCTTTGTCCAGTCTTGTAGCTTGTGATAGCTTTTTCTGAGCCTTGTTCTTTAATTCCTGGAGGGGAATTGCAGCTAGTGCTTTCTGCTGAATAGAAGGATTCTCATACATCAATACGAGATCCTCAAATTTTGTTTGAAGTGTTTTCAAGATATTTGCAGCCTGCAAAAGGATTTTCAATTATAAGACAATTTATGAACTTTCACTTTAAGGCAAAAAACCCAAGCTCTCTTATTTTTTGCTTAAGTCACTCATAATTCTATATTCATACTTACATTATATGTATTGCAGGCAAAATGCTTCTGCGTAAAGATATCAACAAAAATCGCAGGCAACACCACCCAAACTTTAAGTCTGACCTTGTCATCTCTGAGCATTCTGAATGGTGTCCTCAGTGAAAAGTGTACTGACTCAGACAGAAGAGAAAATTGTTTCTAAGGACACCTACGACAGCAAAGCTTTTGACTTATTCCAGTCCCCTACTCCATCCCCCCACCTTTCTTTTGGACACATTTTACCTGAAATCCATAAAAAAACCTGTAAACACTTTAATTTCCTGGACACTGCTAGACCAATTCGTAGAACTCTTGTTATTGATGACTGCTGCTTTTTTATTTCTTATTTATGAATGCTGCCTCTCTATTTCTACTTTCTTCTCTCACACATCAACTCTGACACAGATTTGAACAGACAGCCCTGTGACTATAAAGTGAACATACTGTTTCAGTAGAAATTGTGTATGAGAACTAGGCTTGATCAGTCAGTCATCCTAAGTGTCACCTAGTGACAACTACAAGTTGCACCCAATAAGGTACACCCATAGCTAGTAAAATAAACAGCTGAAGTTAATAATAACGGAGTTAGTAGCTGAGCAAGCTACTTACCCCCATTTAAAGGGGAGTAACATAGAAAATAAAATGGGATTTTTAAATTAAGGGCCTAGCATATTTTGGGGGGAAGCCCGTGGCACTGCTAAATTACCTTTTTCTCTACTGCTATATCATGCTTCAGTCTTTTGCCTTGTTAACTACCATCTTAATTTAATCAAAAATCCCACACTTTCCTGAGATGCTGGCAGCAAACACATGTGTGAGAACTCTTCAGAAGATAATTTCTTTCAAAGGAGCACTTAAATTACAAGTGATTATTTTGATGCTGGAGAGTACTGCAGGACCAGTCTTTAATTTTCATAACTGCTAAAACAGAACAGAGCTGGTTTTACTCCTCCTGGAGGTCGTAAGCTATAGGTAACTGGTTTAACATCATGAACTGAATTGTGTCCAGATTCACTTTAATGCAAGTTGAAAGAACAGAAATAAGGGATCTTAGAGACTGCCAAAGGCTTATAGACCTTCATGTTCTGTCAGCTTCCTGAAAGAATATTCAGAGACATTGCTAAGCACAGCAGGAAGTCTCCTAGAAAAACTACTCCAGTTTTCCCACTGGCAAACACCCTAAGTGTTACAGTAGTGCTTAACTGGTTTCATGGAAGCCACTGTGTAATGATGAAGTCTTACGCAAAAATCTTAGAAGGGTGGTGAACCTCACGGCAGTTCTAAGTTTGGATACAAGTTTCCTCCTGTAGTCACTATGCCATCTAGGAAAGGATCAGAATCCATCTAACAGAATTAATGGCTAGCCAGAGCTTTTCTTTCCCTGAGTCTCAAGAACATTTTACGACGAGAAGTGCAGAAGAGATATATGAGGTAAAATAATGATAGGTTAGGTCCCTAGAACTGTGCCATTGAGGAATATTCCTGGGTTGTCTCAAGTAAGCCAATTTTCCCTGTGCTTACCAGGACTCCCATGAATGACAAATGTAACACATAGGCAAGAAAAAAATGCTTGCACTACAGAGACCACTCTAAATCTCTCTGACATCTGTCAGCAGAGTACACAACAATAATACAACTGTAACTCGGCATCATACTCACTAAAAACCAAAACCCCCATTGCTGTGCAAGCAAAACAGCCAAGTCACAGTCAGAAGGTATTTTATGGACTTCCTTCCCATCAACCCAGACTACACAGATCAAATTCAGTGGTTCAGAGAGCTATCAGTACAGTTCCCTGAAGAGATCAGCTGAAATACAGCATTCTAATAAAGCGCCAACATTGCATTTCCAATGTCTCTAAATTGTAGTAAGTTTGGTCCCACCATCCATGCTGAATCTCAAGAAGCGTGGAAAATTAATAGTTGCAAAGAAATGGATCCACTATGATGGCTAGTGTATGTCGGGGCAGAATAACTATAAATGGAAAGGATTAACATCAGAATACATTGTGTCAACTTGAAATCTGCAATATTTTTCTCATTGCAAGATCAACTTTTAAAGGTTCCAGTACTAAGCAACACAGCAGTAAGTCACTCTAGAGGTTTTATAATCACTTCTAAAAACCACTGCAGAACTGGCTGAAACGGTAAAAATCAAGAAGCAGGCAAAAAATCAACTCAGAAATCCCCAACCAAATTCAAATAAATCTAGTTAATATATTTCAGAGGCAACTACTACCAGGCTAGCATAATTAAACAGCTTAATATTCAAGTGTCTACAGCAGTTCCCTTCCCAAAGGATATTTTGGGTGATGATGGGTCACTGAGAGCTCTCTATCCCCAAAAGCCATCACTTCAAACCATGCTGTGCCATTTCTTGTCCACTGATCTTGGGTAGGTATTGGGAATAAACAGTATGTCATAGTTCAGTATCCAAAAATATCCTGATAACTTAAAAGTGGCAAACTGCGTTTAAGGATGTATGAGAAGCAAGCTTTTTTTGAAAGGATTCAACTTACACCACCTTTAAGACCAAAGTGACACTGATTCTAAGGAGAAAAACTCTTTGGAAAATTAAACCAAAGCATCCTTAAAATCTTCTCTCTAAAGGCATAACTTAATTTTTCAAAGCTGTATGAGATGTTGCATCTTTTTCCATTGGGTCAGTTAACACCAGATGAAAGGATACTGCCTCTGTCTTGATCAGGAACTTCATCTCAACCTCTTGGACAAGGGAAACTCAGCATAGATAACTACAGATTTGTCCTCTCCTGGCTAAATTCCTGTCTTCAACGACAGGCACATGTGAAAGAAGAAAGGCCTCCTCACAGGCTACACATAGAAGTCATAGTGCATGAACCAAGATGCCAACAACTAAAAACAGTACAATCACTTTCCTGTTCTTTCTCTGGCTCTCAAATACCAAATATAAGCCCAGTCTTTGCTTCCCACCCCTCCCCTTGTTCCCCACCTTGCTGTTCCCTCCCAATACAAATCAGCTTTTTTTCATGACAGCCTGATTAAAAAAACATTCATGGAGATCTTCAACAAAATCTCTTGCCAATATTCTACTTATGGCACATTTCATGTTTAAGTTGCATGGACACTGAGGAAAACACTCGAAAAATTTCAGAAACCATTGGAAAAAAACCCCTCCAGTCCAACCTCCTACTCAAAACAGGTCAGGCCAAGTTCCTCTAAGCTTTACCCAGATGGAGCTTATAAATGTGCTCATTTGGAGACTACTCCGCTTCTCTGAGCAACCTGTCCCAACAGTCAACTTTTCTTCAATCTTTATATTCAAGACTAATGAACCTATAAAGTTTCCAGGTTATAATTACCATTTCAAGAGACTGGACAAGTGACGTTTCTGGTCGCTGACGGGCAGGGGCAAGAACAGAGCTGGCAGGTCTTGAAGGCCGTTGTGCAGCTGTCTGAGTGCTGCTGACAGTTTCACTGGATCCTGATTTGGGGATTTGGTTTGACTCATTCAGTCTGCTGCTTCTCTCTCCAGCAATTAAGTCTCTGATTTTACGTAGTTGCTCAATCGAAGCTTCCTTAGGGAAAACCAGGTGAGTTTCTCCCTGAAATTTAGACAAATGAATTCAGCAGTTAATGCAGACCTAAGGTACTCAGTGGTTTTTAAGTCATCATGCTAAGACTTGGCAGGATTCAGCTTTCAGATTAGGTCCCTTCACAGCAGAAGCTTGATGTCCCTCACAGCTTCAGAAGCCATTAGATTAAGAACTTCTAGTCAATCTAGAGAAAAAGGGCCCATAATAATCATGTGTTAGTAACTTATTCTGCAGAGCCACACATGGGCTATGCAGTTATGGTTTCACAGAGAAAGCAGCAACAACAGAAATGAACAACAAATGCCCAGTTCTCACAGGAAAGCAGTGAAATGCTTGGCAACAAGCATAGGACAGCCAATGCTGGGAGAAGATGACCTTAGAATGGCACCTGCTGGGAATTCTCTTCCATATTAATATTTGTTAGGTTTAACTTTTCAGATAGGAAATATTATTTTTATTGAGACCTGCACCCAGGTTGATTTCTGGGCTCCTATTTTTGATTGTAACACGATTATTGGCAGCATAACAAAAAATCAGTAACTGTTACAGAAGCAAGTATCAGCATACTTAGCATAAAGAAACAGGTTGCTAAAAACATGAATATCCTGAAGCATTTATACTTTAACAGTTTCAGTTTCTACCACTGAAACACTTCTATTTATTAAGGTGAGTGATTTGTTTATCCACAGCTACCTCAGGTCACCTATCATTGCAGATGTAATGCTTCACATTAACACTTAAAATCACTGCAAAACTAAATGGAATGTATCAATCTCCCAGAGGAGTGAGGAAATACATTCCTCATTTTTTAACTGAAGAAGTTTGCTTACCAAGCAGAGACAAAAGAAGGAACAATTTTAGTTAACCAGCTGAAGAGAAATTGGTGAGCTCCAGCCTTGACTGACACAATAACCATAAGACTGAGCCAACACATTCAGAGATCTGCTTGAGTGCTCCACTAGCTACACCAACCACCTCCTGGCTAAAATACATCATTAGAAGTCTCCTGAGCACCAGCATGAGATGAATCCACAGATTGTTTCTCCCTCTGCAGTCACCACTTCTTTCAGCACACCTTTTCTTTTCTTTAATTAGAACAATTACACTAATTAACCCAAAGAGAAGGCAGAGGTCTCATGACAGCTTAGCCTAAGTAACATAATATATGTACTCATAGAGAAGTGTGGCATCAAATAGACAAAGCAAAGCAAGAGCTTTGCACTATTAAACAAGAGCTGAGTTTCCACCCCAGGTCTCCAATAATTACAAAGGCTGCTTCTAGTTTAACAATCTTGGCAGTTTAAGTTCCACCAAGACATGGATCACATCAGGACACAAAGCAATGTTCAAAATACATCTTTGTGACTGCAACAGAATCAAGATTCACTCCAAACCACTTCAGGATATAGTTTTCTAAATTTTTAAAATGAACTTTTAAAGACTCAGTCCTCCTACTACTATTTGAAGAGTCTACTGCCCTTTACTGCTGCTATGACAACACCAGTACTTATGCAGCTGCACTACAAACTATTACTCTGGTTTTGGTTTAGGGGATTGATTTTTAATCAAATCAGCTTCCCTTATCTACCCCACTATGGGGCCACAGAAGCCCTACTGATGGTAGGAACAAGGAGCAGAAATGCAGTGCTTTCTTCTTCTCTCTTCCAAATGACAGTTTCTACACACATTTACAATGTCTGATGGAGCAGTCTGATGTCCATCTAAAAGCGGGTTGCTACTAAGAGAGGGGGTTTTTAACCCTGCTTCCCACCATTTCCTTTGTGGAATGTATCCAGCCATTCAGCAAAACAGCAGTGCACCTGAGCAGCAGAAAACCAATCTTGTCACGGATTAGCTTAGCCCTAGCTCCACCAGATTTCTGAAGAAGCCTCATCTAAATTCACTGTTGGTATCTGTGAATATTTGCAAACAAGGACCGAAAAAAATAGCAATTGGCTTAAAATCTACTGCCTTGCCATTCTGGAAGCAGAAAAAAATTATCCATCAATTTTAGTGTGTAAACTGATGAAGATACCAGAAATTACTAAATTACACTCACCTCCTGAAACCCCATTTCAAATAAACATTCAACTGCTCCTCTGACAGGCAACAGCCTTGTGGAAAATGCTGGATTTCCAATCCGAATTAATCTATATTTTTCTTCATATGGATTCCTGAAGAAATAAAAGTCATAATTATGTTTGCAAATTAAATAAACACTTAAAAGTTAGGTAACTGCACTAATTAGCATTAGTCACTCATAAGAGATTTTTAAAAAGTTTTGTTTCCTTCACACCATGTAGGTAGAACACGAAACCTACCTAAAACTTTTACTTAATTCTTGTCCTTTTGCACTTAACTCAAAGAGTTACAAACCGGTGCTAAATTCTAGTTCACAACTTCAATTCATAAACACATGTTTTGTAGTGCTACCCAGCAGGTCTTAGTCTGCAGTGACACTCAGAGACAATTTCACATCCCCCTCTACCTGGTAGCATTCTAATTGAACTTCTCACTTTGATGCTGGATGGCTTTAGTCCCACCACGGAAGCTGTGCTAAAGTGCCTGATACATGGGTGAAACAACTGTGGTTTCTGCTTCTCAAAGGGCTGCCTCTCACTTCCTATTTCCTCTTTCAACTTTTAAAAACCTCCTTCTCTTGCTTCTTCCTTTGAAAAGAGTCAGCCCAGGATGCACCATTCTGTGTCACGCAGCAGCTTTTACAAGTATATATAGACAGGGAGGGGCAGCTCGTACACCTCGAGATGCTGGAAGAAGACATCAAGGTCAATCACACATAGTAGTGCGTATGTGCACCCTACAGGGCCACCTGCAGAAATTCAACTATAATTAACTCTTGGTACCAATCTTGCTAAGTCAGAAGGGAAGGGCAAGAGAAAAATCCGGAAAAAAAGAAAAGAAGATAGACTCAAAACGAAGTTAAAATCGAGTTAAAATCGAGTTAAAATCAGCCTTACTTGTTATTACCTGCTTTTAGGTGAATAAACGCTTGTAAAATCAGGGACAACGCATGATTTTGCGTTTAACACAAAAAAACGCCCCCCAAGCTTTCAAAACAAACCAACCAGCAACAAACAAAGAAATAAAAATCCAGGACACTACATCTCTGGCTAAGTAATCTTATTTTTACAACAGGGACAAAAAGACGCGAGAAGCTTCTGAACTTCGAGATTACACAACAGAAGCGAAGCCGCCGCTCGGTGCCGGGGAGCGGCCGCGGGAACCCTGCGGCACTGCCCGCGGAGCGAAGGCGGCGACCCGACTCACCGGAGGATGTTGTCGGCGTACGTGAGGAGCAGGCGCGACGCCTCCAGGAAGATCTCGCGGCCGTTCTGGCACAGCTCGCTCACGGCGGCGGAGCCCGGCGCGGACGACAGACCCAGCGCGGCCGCCATCGCTCCCCCCGCCCAGCGGCACCGCCCGCCCCCGCCACTGCGCCAAACGCATGCGCGGTGGGAGCGACGAGGTCACCGCCCTCCGCCGGGCAGCACCGCCCGCCCCAGCACGCATGCGCGGGGGGAGAGCTGCGGTCACTGCGCGCAGACGCCGAGCCCACAGCTCGTGCCTGAGGTGGGGGGGCCTTAAAGGGCCAGACGAGGGTTAATACATTCCCGACCCCCCTGTGCGGCGGGACTTCCCGGTCACACCATGTTGTCCCGAACTAGGTTCTTTCCCCCGGTGTGCAAGAGGCCAATCCACACACAGAGTGGAGGTATTTGATTTATTTACAGTTCTGCTCAGAAAGGGGTGCTGCGTGGCAAATCCACAAAGCCAGCACGACGACTACCAAAACTTTGCTATTTATACATGTTAGCGAACAAAGGCATTAATGTTCATTGGCGGTAATTTACCTTGTTCTCTTATTAATTAGACTTCTATTGGTTAATTGAGTTTCTTCCTTATCTAAGGGGTTCTGCCAAATGTCCTTGTGGCCAGTAAATTCTGCATTCTTTGTGTCCACTACCAGTGGTACATTCTTCTTCCCATGCTTTGTTAACCTTCCCCTAGGTCTGAGACCATTGAAACATGTCGAGCCCTAAACCTTAACAAAGCAATTCTTTCAACAAGCAATTTGTCTTCCTAACACCTGGACCATCACTTAGAGCTTGATTAAATCTCCTTTCTTGTTGATTCGACTTGAAAGTAGACAAAGATCAAACATCAAGAAACATCCTGTCCTAAGAAAATGTTTACATATTCCACATTTTGCAACATCGGGAGCCCCTTGGCAGGCAGTAATATCCTCAAGGATATAAATCCCCTTCTGTACTGCCCTGGTTTGGCAGTGCTCTCTGATGGTGCCAAACCTTCAGCCTCACCTGAGCTACCTGGGTGGAATACCACTGAAGCAACTCGCTCCTGCCCTGACACCTCGCCCAGCACTACACAAAGTCTGTTCCAGCAAAGCTAAAAAGCCCTGGTCTGCTGCTTCTAAACATTTGTGCTATCAGTGAAAGAACTGCAGTGAAAAACCTTGGACATAAAGACTGGTGAGGCTTTGCTTTCTTAGGAATGCAGATTTAAAGAGTTCCAAGCAAAAGAAGTCTTTAAAATTCAGCCTGATTTTGCAGCTGACATTACATTCTAGCTCTGCTGGCTGCTTCTGACAGGTCACTGCTCAGCTTCTGTGATTTTTTAAAAGAAGTGGTACATATCCCTCACAAAAGCTGAGATTTAACACTGGGCAATTCACTTTTGCTGAGATTGCACTTATTGTTCCTACTACTATTGTTGAAAAAAGTTACTAACACAGCCCTCAGAATCATGAAACTGGTACCAAAGTAATAAAATTTTAATTTAAGATGATGTTCCTCGGCTGCTGCTTCAGCTTTTAACTTCCTTTCCATATCTTTCACGTGGTTATGTGGCTCTGGATGTTGGCTGCGCTGTGAAATTTAATGATTAACTAAATTGCTATATGTGTAACATATATATGCATATAAGTATAGCATTTGTAAATAATGCTTTGGAAGTACTCATAAGAAAGCTGTATGAAAATTGAGAAGACCAAGTGCCAACTTCCAACAAATTACTAACACACAAATGTCCAAGGAATATTATTTCTAAAGGGAAATGAAATACAGATGCTTCATTTAAAAATAGTGGGTTTTTTCTATATTAAGTAGTCCATTTCCCTCCTTTTTGACATCTAGAGTTGTTTTTTTTCCCTTTTTTACTGCAGTAGGTGCTTCATTAATGTCCTATAGTTTGTATTTAGAAGTAGCTGTGATTGCTGCATCATCGTATTGTGTGTGAGTAAACAGATTTCAGTTTTCTTACTGCCCTACACTATAAAAGGTATCACCTAACAAGTAAACTCCCCATTTATGTAATTAATTCATGTCTGATGAGACTTTGACACACATTTTATGGTGTGCCATGGTAGCTTCTCAGTCTTCGTGTATTTTAAGTGAGATACCACTGTCCTAAGTAAAAATTTAGTTGTTCGTACACGTAATTTCAGGCACAGCTCGGTCTCGGTTCAGATCATCCATTCTTGCAGCTGGAAGCAGCAACCACAAATAGTTTACTCCTGTGCATTGTTGCTGTTGGCATATTTGTACCTGTATTTTCAAGACTCTGCTGTAAAGCCAGCGATCATTTAGTCTTTGTCTTCTCTACCAGCACTTCAGCATCTGTGAGGAGGAGCACTTTCCAGAAATCATTTAGACTGGAAAAGATCTTTACAATCACTGAGTCCAGTGCTCTCAAGTCCACCACTAAACCATGTCCCCCAATGTCATGTCTACACATCTTTTAAGCACCCCCAGGGACGGTGACTCCACCACTTCCCTCGGCAGCCTGGTCAAATGCTTGACAACTGCTTCCAGTGAAGAAAACGTTCCTAATATCCAATCTAAACCTCCCCTGGCACAACTTGAGGCCATTTCCTCTGGTTCTGTCACTTGTTACCTGGGAGAAGAAACAGACTCCCACCTGTCTACAGCCTCTATTGAAACAGCTGTAGAGAGCGATAAGGTCTTGCTATTACTCCACCGGACACCGTGTGTTTGTTTGAGAGGGGGTTTCCTTACTCTTCCTTTGCGTGTTGAATCACGTGGTTTGGGAAAGAAATGATAACCTCGCCTTTTCCAGCTCTCTGGGTTATTTACACCACCTCGCTCCCCACCCGCGAGGCGGGGCCAGACGAGAGGAAGCGCCGCTGGGCCGCGCGTACCCACACACCTCCTCCTTTTTCCCCCCCCGGCCTGTGGCGTGGTGCGGCCCCGCGCCGCCGGAGCGGGAGCGGGAGGCAGAGCGAACTATCGCGGAGCGGGGGGGGGAGGCCGGCCGCGGAGGTACCACTGAGGCGCTGGGGCGGAGGGAAGGGGCGGCCGCTGGGGAAGCCGCCCGCAGCGGGGCGGGGCGGCAATGGCGTCTGAGGGCCGTGTGTTTGGGCCGGAGTTTGACTGCTGATGTAGACATTAAAGTAGTCCCTGCCCTTTAAACAGCCGGGGCCGTCCGGTAGTGCTTGTTTCCGGGGGGAGGTTGTCCCGCGCCTGGTTTTCCCGCAGAGCAGGTATCGGGCATTGCTTGAGTTAAACAGGACGACTTGGCACCTGGCACCGGGTGACGGCGGGGGGATGTGGGACGCGCTGCTTTACAGAGCTCTGCAGTCATAGGTGTATGCACACACACCTATACGTTATTATACATTTATATGTATAATTATAAAACGTTATACATCACGTTGTATATGCTCTACTATACTATATATAACATATTTAGGATATATGGATATACATGTTATACATTATGTAATATATGTACATATAATACTGCAGAGCTCTATTATATATATTATATATAGTACATATTTATATGTACTATATGTTGTATATGTTACGTATATAATGTATTATATACTATATATAGTAATATATATAGTATGTATATATTATATACCTATATTTATATAGTATAAATAGGTATATAATATATACATACTATATATATAGTATGTAGTATATAATATATATACTTTATAAAGTATAAATAAATGCCAGGCTAACTGGCTTAGCTAAAATGGCAGATTTGGGTCAGGATTTAAACCAGCCATCCTTAAAAAAAGAATTTTGTTTCATTATAGATATAATTATTTTTAAAAAAATAGTTACATAAAATATTTATAAAATTTAATCTATAATTATTTATTAATTTTATTCCCCATCCCTGGAAGTGTACAAGGCAAGGCTGCATGAGGCTTTGAGCAACGTGTTCTAGTGAGAGGTGTCCCTGCAACAGGGTTGGAACTAGATGATCTTTAAGTCCTTTCCAACCCAGGCCATTCTATGATTCTATGATATTCTTTATTATTGCTGCTGCGTACTTGTGCTGCCACAGCTCGGGGTGTTTTAGCAGGAGTGCGTTAGCCCAGCAGCCCCGTGTGGTCCCGATACAGCTCCCTGTATTTTACCAAATTGCTGGGGATGCCAAGTTGCCCTTTTTATGAGTCAAAAAGCAGGTGACCAGTTGCAGCCTGTATTGTAGGTGTTGACAGAGCTGTACTGCAGCCGCTGCCCTGTTCCAGCATGCCAGATGTGTGCAATTGGACCAGCTCTGGACCTGGCAGTTGCCAAGGCAAGGGAGAGAGACTGCGGTGCAGTATGGCAGCATCACTGCTAGGCATGGTCCTCTTGTCCCACCTGAAGTATTCATGCTCAGCAGTGGCCTTCTGCCATCGCTTGACATCCCTCTTGATACGTGGGGTCTGCTGATGGGAGGTGGTGGTGTAGCACATCTTGCTCAAACCACTTCAGGTACTGTCCCCCGACAGTGTAAATACCCAAGGCTGATAAGGGATAGATGGAGGTAGAAAGATGAGGACTCTTGTCCAAGCTATGTAATTACATTGGTGGCAGAACCAGGAAGAATTTATTGACTTCTATTCTGAGTTTTTGAGACCGTTCTACCTGACATGAAGGTTGAGATAACAACATCTTTAACTTGGTAATGCTAGGACATACACTTTCAGGTGAACACACACTTTGGCCCTTAGAAGAATGAAGCTGTTAATGTTCATTGTCCATACTTCCAGCCATCTGGTGGTTAAAGCCCAGCAAAACCAGAGAGTGTGTTGCAGGCCACAGTAGTGCAAACTCATATTCAGTAGCAGCTTAAGGTAGATGAGGCCACTAGAGGAATTCCCAAAGTGACTGTGTTTCTGTGCCTTGTCTACGATAACTCATACTATTCCTGATTACAGACATAGAAACTACATCTCTTTCTACAGGTTTGAAAATAGACTTTCTTGTAAAAAGCAAGTTATTAATTTAATGTACTTGGAATGTTTTTCACACTGGCTGTTTTATTGTTGTGTTTGTGTCTTCCCCCTCCAATTACAGGAATGTGCTTGAAGTGATTATTGCCACCATGTTCTCACAGCACTCACAGGATCTGTTAAAGGTTGCAAATCTTCATCTCCGGAGTCTGAATTTAAATCTACATTTACAAAACCACAGAAGAGCTTTCAGCAAGTCTCTGCCTGCATGTCGAAGGAAAGTAGTGGTTACAGGTATTGGCTTAGTGTCCCCTCTTGGTGTGGGGACTCAGTTTGTGTGGAAGCACCTTCTTGAAGGAGGCAGTGGGATTACATCGCTAGATGGGGAAGAATATGCAGGCATCCCATGTAGAGTGGCTGCTTGTGTGCCAAGGGGAAAAAAGGAGGGTCAGTTCAGTGAAGAAAGCTTTGTGTCAAAGTCAGAGATCAAATCCATGAGTTCTGCCACTGTGATGGCCATCGGTGCAGCAGAACTTGCAATGAAGGACTCCGGCTGGTCTCCCCGGTCTGAACAGGATCGCTTAAGTGCCGGTGTGGCAATTGGGATGGGAATGGTTCCACTGGAAGAAATTTCTGACACAGCTGCCTTATTTAAAACAAAGGGTTACAATAAGGTCAGCCCGTTTTTTGTGCCAAAGATTTTAGTCAATATGGCAGCAGGCCATATCAGCATCAAGTACCAACTGAAAGGGCCAAATCACGCTGTGTCAACCGCTTGTACCACAGGCGCACATGCAGTTGGAGACTCCTTTAGGTTTATTGCTGCTGGTGATGCTGATGTCATGTTGGCTGGAGGGACTGAGGCTTGCATTAGTCCTTTGTCTTTGGCTGGATTCGCAAGAGCTCGGGCCCTCAGCACGAGTTTTAACTTGAGCCCTAAAACGGCCTGTCGACCGTTTGATTCGAAGAGAGAAGGGTTTGTAATGGGAGAGGGTGCTGCTGTGCTGGTCTTGGAAGAGTATGGACACGCCGTACAAAGAGGTGCTAGGATCTATGCCGAAGTTTTAGGTTATGGACTGTCTGGTGATGCTTGCCACATAACAGCACCTAATCCAGAGGGAGATGGTGCATTCAGGTAAGAACTCTATGTTGACTGTAATAGCTTCTTCATGTGTTAATTATAGTCGGTACATTTGTTTCTGTTACTGTGTGCTTTTCATAGAGAAAGGCTGTCCAGTCTTGAATTAATATTACAAAAGCTTGAAAATCTGAAAAATGAAAGAGCTTCTGGTACTGTTGTTCCCCAATACTTTTTTTAGTAGCACGGTGAAGGTCAGTTCTTGCTAGAATCAGCATTTTTTCATAGAGTTACAACAACTTTCTTGTGTGAAGACATTTTGTTTTTGGTGGATGCAGCTGTTCACATAAATCAGTCTCAATGGAAACCTCTTTTTTAAGATTTTTGTGGTGCAGTAGAACCTTTTTAGGTTCTCCTTCATCCTTTGTCCACGGAGAAGAGAGGCCGTCCCCTGCAAAAGCATGTTGTTTGTTGCAAGAAATCTCAGGTGGTGAAAGCTGTAGAGCACTTGGAGGATCTGGTTTGTTAGAGTATTCAGTAGTTCAGATGAAGAGCATTGGTGGAGGGGCATAACAGAAATACACTTTAGTACTGCTTAGGGAAATGGTAAAGTTTCATCAATGTTTTTCTCATCAAAAACAGTTCACAAGTAGATGATACTTATCATTATCATTGACCTAATTAAATTGTTAGCTAAATTATGTATACCAGTTGGTGAGTTTTATGTAGGCTGAGTACTATTGCTGAGTTGACACTGGAATCTTTAGCAAAGGTTTAGTTTGCCTTATTCCAAATGTATGTGAATATTTAATATCAAAATTCAATATATCACTGCAAAAATAGATCAAACTTCTTCATGGTATTGTAAAGCTGTGTTTGCATCTTTATTGGGTTAGCAGATTTTTCTAGAAATATAAATATACCATGTTGATTTATTTGATTCATATTTAATTCATATTTATTTGATTCATATTTAATTGTTCTGCAGACTTAGGTGTGAGATGAGTAATCAGAAGTATCTTATCTCAAATTTTCAGACTTGCTTACCCTTGAGATGATATGGCAATATATTGTAACCGAATTTTTGTATATTTTATGATTGCAGTAGCATATAAATTAAATTCACAGTAGGAAGTAGTTGAAAGTTAATCTTGGTATCTCCAAAATGTTGCGCTTTTCCACCCTTGAGATGAGATAATACATTTTAATACCGTCTTCAAGCAAATATTTTGTTACTGCAGTGGTATATGGATTAAATCTGGAATGTATATGCTTCTCTTACTTTTCTGTAGGAATTTTATTTACCACATCAAAAAAAATCAGCAAAATATATTTTTATCATCTTCTAATAACTACTTCAGTAGGAGGCTAATACATGTGTTGGAATAAACCAGCAGGAAAGGAGAGGCAAAGCCAGACTAAGGAGAGTGGATACAAAGATTGTCCTACACAAGTAATCTGGTATCTTCTTAAGTAAATATATTTGTTGCGGATGACCTATTTAACTAAATTAATGTATCTCATGGTTGATCAGTAATCTTTTTTGCCTGAAAGTCAGCTCACTGTCTAGTCACAGTGAGTGTCAGTGGCCTCCAATGTAAGCTAAACTGAATGCTTCTAAGGATAGAAGGCTGTACTAGAGACATTTAAATTTGTCTAGACGCCCGTGTTATCTTTTTTTTTTTTTTTGAGCTTCCTTTTATTTACTTATTTTTCATAAATTTCAAAAGAGTCGGTCTTTTGCTCAGAGGCTCTTGGTTAAGTTGTATGTGCAAGGAAATGTCTGACTAATTCCCTTCTTTCTGCGGGAAATCTGTGAGAAAATCACAGTATGGAGCTGTGGTGATCCTTATGTGTTTTTCATAAAAAACTGTGTTTTATAGAGGCAGTCACAGTCCACAAGTCATCAGGAGTCAAACAAAGCATACCATATTAGGGTAGAAGAGTGTGACTTTCAGTAAATTTCCTTATAAAATGAAATATAGGAATTTGTGCTATCTCCTAGACATTTTTGTAGTCTCTGGAAAGCATGCAAAAGAAGCTCATGAGAAGGGTGACTGCAGATTTTTGCTTTAATTTCCCAATATTTTTGTTGGGTAGAGCATACCTAAATTTTTGTAATAATATCAGGTAGTTATTTCTCTCTCAAATATTTTCAAATTTTACACTGAAAAGGGTCTTTGACATAATAATGTAGTCTATAGAGATTGATTGTTTTAGCTTCTTTCCTTCTCTTTGTATTTTTCCCAACAGTGGAATTTTTAACAGCAAGTCTGATTTTATATTGGGCCTCACATCTACTACTTTTCTTTGGTAGCTAAACGTAGATGCTAATGTATTTAGTTAGATGAATTTATCTGTTGTCATTTACGTCTTTGCTAAAGCAGATTTTTACATTTGATAAACATTTTTCTTTTGGTTTGTCCATTTGACGAAAATATATTGGGAAAGTCAGCATTCTGTTTTCTTTTTTTCCCTTAGGTGTATGTCTGCAGCAATAAAAGATTCTGGGATCAAACCTGAAGATGTAACATATGTCAATGCACATGCAACCTCTACACCTCTAGGAGATGCTGCTGAGAATCAAGCAATCAAGAGACTTTTTAAAGATCACTCACGTAATATTGCGGTTTCCTCAACAAAAGGAGCAACGGGACATCTCCTGGGGGCTGCAGGAGCTATTGAAGCAGCTTTTACTGCACTGTCCTGTTACCATGGAATTTTGCCACCTACTCTAAACTTACAGAAAACAGAGGCAGAGTTTGATCTCAATTACGTTCCATTAACTGCTCAGGAGTGGAAAACTGAAAAACGGCGTATAGCACTCACAAATTCATTTGGCTTTGGTGGTACTAATGCGACTTTGTGCTTTGCAAGTGTTTAACTTATGCTGAGAATGTTGAGCAAAAATGGCACCAGCGATGATTTTCTGTACTCCTACCCTTGGTGTGCACTGTAATCTTTTCTCATCTTTGAGAGTTGCTCATTTGATACATAAGAACTTTATTCACCCTAAAATTTACATCAGTAATTCTTTTAGAAAGAGGGAACTTCTTTTACTCATTTTAATAAAAATAAATAAAAGATCTGTTGTTTGTGTGGTGAAGAAGTTTTTGTTCTTGACTAGAACAGGAGACATTGTGATTTAACTTCATTAGGATAGATTTTTGTATTTGTGTGACACAGAAATTGCTCAGAAACATTTATGCAAAAGAGATGCTGGCTAACAAGCTAGAACTCCACACTTGGTGGCTTAACTGCATGATGATACAAGGTTTATGACTGTATGCTTTGTTACCCCCTCCATATATAATTCTGCCTTTTTCTTCATTGTACGTTGTCTCAAATATCATAGATTTTATGTGCATTCTTCCACACAAGTGGAAACTTGGAGAAACAAGGTGTCTTCTATGAAAACAAACAAAAAAAAAGTATATGCAAGAAACAAATCTGGGTCTTGTGTTGAGGAGGAGAAAGGGGAAGAAAGAGAACAGGAAAATTAAACTATACCTAAAGCTAACATAGTAATGGTGGTTTAGATTTTTCCTGCAAAGAGCAAGTAAAGGACTTCAGCTATTCCTTCTGGCACCAGCCAGCATCTCAGCCAAGTACTGGCTTGATTCATAGTGCAGATGTGAGTGAAGCTGGATATCCCTGTTGATGGGTTAGTTCATTAAGAGACTTTTTACCAGTGTTCTTTTTGAAATTGTCAGTCTTAGCCTTTGACCCATGTAAGTGGAAACAAAGTAACTCACTGGATTTAAAATAAACGACATAAAAAGTAGCTCCACTGTAAGTAAATTTTATTCTGGAAAGAGCTTACTAATGGGCTATCATGAGGCTTAGCTGTACCATAAAACCTCATTATTTATACAAATGGTCTGAATGCTGAAATCGAACTGCATAATTTTTGCATTTGTTCTCTTTACTGAATAGAAAGTTAAAGAGGCTGGTGTGAAAAACGCAGTCAGAGAATGATTAAGACTGTTTCAGAAGCGAAGCTCATACAGAACAACGCAGTCCAAAGTAGATTAATGAATAGCAAACTGGAAAGTAAAATAATATATTACCAAGGGGAAAATGTGAAAGCATGTAAGTGAGAGAGAGTATGGGAGTTTGCTGTCGGGGAAAATACTAACAAACCTCTTAGCTTATGATAATTAACAGTGGCAATACAATGAATGAGGATGTGGATTGCATCCAATATAAAAGGCAGAATGTAAAATTCAATGATGCTCTCTGCAAATTATATGCAAAAAGAAATTGATTCAAAGAATTCAGACTCCAGGAGAGAGCTAGCAGCAGGGTTATGAATTTGGAGGAAATCGTCCAGCAAGCTTCTTCTGGAGACAGTATTTTTTCAGTTAGTTGTGATCCAGGGTGGAATATGGAAAGACTAGATCGTTCTGTACTATTGTGGACCTGAAGTATGGTCTAACTAAACTTGCACAGGCTTGTTACATAGCTGCAGACCTTTAATTAATACTGTGACAGAGATGCCTCCCTTTCCCTCTGACAGCAGAGATCATAGCCCCAGGAGTGTTGGATGCAGACTGTAGTGTACCAACCGTGAAAAGAGAGATGATACTGTCACACAGAAAAATAAAACAGAAACTGAAATGATTAAAAGATCTTTCTCCTCCCTTCAGCCTACTGCAATTTAATCATCTGCTGCAGGTAACCTTTAAACCATGAAAGCTTTGTGACAATAGTCATTTTAGGTGTTTTGATTATGGATAATTTTAACAGGCCTAGATGCAGTAGTAGTGTGCCTTGTAGGAAATTCAGATATTTTAAAAATGAATACAGCCCAAATTTAACTCCTGTCCATTTGAATTTTGTTTATATAGGTTTCACTTTCATGTACTTGTTTGGAATCACCTCTTTTTATCACATACCCCGCTGAGCTGATCAGAGACTACCTACTGCTAATTACTGCTTTATTAGGGTAGCTGCAAACATAAAAGAAAAGCATATCTCTCTGTGTTGCTAAACTATTAAATGGGCAAATGGACCAGTGTTTAAAATAGAATTCTTTCATTTAAAATGTTCCTTTCATCTTTAATAATCAAGAGATTTAAGGGTCCAGAGTCTGGATTAAAAAAGCTTCATATTTAGACTCCTGAGTCTGGAGTTGCTTCTGTTCTGATAAGCAAAACTTGGAAATGGTTGTAAAGTGTTTATTTGGAAGCCTGATTCTGCAGTGGTGCAACACACTAGTGAGAGCCAAACGCTCCAGTCAGTATCACAGAGCGACTGAGGCTGGAAAGCACCTCTGGAGAGGTGCACCTCTAGTCCAGCCCCCCTGCTCAAAGCAGGGCCAAATAAAGCAGGTTGCTCAGGGACCTGTCCTGCTGAGTTTTGAGTATCTCCCAGGATGGAGATTCTACATCCTCTCTGGACAGTCTGTGCCAGTGCTTGTTTCACTCTCACTGTAAGAAGTTTCCTTCATTTAAATGAAATTTCCTGTATTTAAATTTGTTCCCATTGCCTCTTATCCTTTCACTGGATACTACTGAGAAGAGTCTGGCTCCCTCTTCTTCATTCCCCCATCAGGTATTTGCACACACTGATGAGACCTCCTGGAGCCTTGTCTTCTGCAGGCTGAACAGTCCCAACTCTCTCATCCTCTCCTTGTATGTCAGATGCTCCAGTTCCTTCATCATCTTTGTGGCCTTTCACTGGGCTTACTCCAGTGTGTCTGTGTTTCTCACGTACTGGGGAGCCCAGAACTGAACACAGCTCTGCAGACATGTCTCGCCAGTGCTGAGAAGGGGGGAAGGATCATCTCCCATGAATGCTGCTGCTGTTCTTCCTAATGCAGCCCACAACGCTCTTGGACTTACTGTGAAGACAGCTGGTCCGTCGGGACCAGGTCTTTTTCTGCCAAGCTACTTTCCAGCTGTTTAAAATATTTTTATATTTGAATTAGAGATTTTAACTTAAGTGAAGATTTTTAGAAATAAATGCATTTGAAACAAAAATTGGAATTGTGAGAACTTGCGTGATCTCATTTACTCAAGAGAGCCTAATAAAAAAATATGTTATAAAATATGCAAGCAGCATATGTTTGCTGAAATCTTAGAAAGGTCAAGCCATTGCTCAGAGTTAATTACTGCCTGTCTCTGGAAACAATTTATTAAAATTATAAACCTCATTTCTTTTTGGACTTCTTTACCCTGTTCTGCAAATGCAAAGAAAATATTCCTCATGTTAGTTTACTTAAGTCAGTTTAGTTCAGTATGCAGAAGTTTTTTTCTTAGGTATACAGCACATTTTTTACTAATGAAAGAATTTATAAAATAATGTCTTACCAGTTTCTAAATGATTTCAAATTAAATCCAGTTCAAGCTTGAAAGAAGTCCTGAGCAAAAGGTTTTATTTTCAGTAAAAATAGAATTCGTGGTTTTCTGATATGATAATAAAAATCAAGAATAGGTGTATACTAAACTATAATTATTTCAAGGCATCTGTGGCATCCTTTTGAACAAAAAGCTAACTAACAAAGACTACCTTTAGGTGTAAGTCAGCATGTTTTCCTGCTTATCAGCTGATGATAGCTTGCCTTTCTCTAGCATGGAAACTCTTGAGGGTACTTTGGATCATATTTCATGATTTCTCAAGCCATGAGTGAGCCTGTAGTGAGGAGAAGTGTGTATTGCAAAACCGCGGGTGGCTGATAAACCTTGTCCCCCTTCCCACCGTGCCTGACAGCCAGGGCCATGCATGGGACAACCATGCTGTGGGACCTGCCAAGTCCCTTGGCTCTGTCAAGGTGTTTGGGGTGGAAGCTTTGTGGGACCAGCCTTTTGAGTTTTGGGACCAGATGTGGCACAGGAAAACAGTTGGTGCAAAAATGTTCAGGTGTTTGCTCCCAATTTTCTGTGACGTAATTGGTCTTTCCATTTGTGTCTGCAAGGTTGTTTTAATGAATTCAAAAGCGAACTGTAAGGGTAGTTGAATGGTGGAGTATGTTTGTTGAAATAAAGAGAAAAGTCTCTGTGATAAGAGAGATGAGAAGCTCTGTTGATTTTAAAACATGGTTGGAAGTGTTGTAGGAAATGTATTTTTGGAAAGCAAAGCAAGGCAGTATTTCAGAGGTGAATGGCTTATCAAGCAGTGTGAAAAACAACTGGTTTAAGTTTGCAAAAAGGTTCATTTTGCTATCTGTTATTTAACATAGACTTTTTTACTTAGTAAAGCTTCATGATGATTGTTGATGTTAAAAAAAAATTAAATGTATTTATATTTTCAGCTATATGCTAGTCTTCTATTATAAACAACGCCGGGCCAAATCTGAATATAACTGGGAGAGAAGGCATTTTACTAGTTTTTGAGGACTATATGGAGCATTTCTACCTTGGACAATTTCTAAGAAAAGGTTTCTAAACACCTTTTTTTTTCTCACACTCTAGGGTTTGGTCTGACATATGCTGCTCTTATTCTGAACTGAAAAATAGATGTTGCTGTATCAAAGAATGAAAAGAATGTATAATGATTTGATAACTTTTACTGTTATCAATTTTCCCCTTTTTTTCTGTCTTTACTATCTTACCTCCTTTCCTAATTTATGTAAATAATACATAGCCACTAGATTTTACTATCTGAAAAAGGAAAAATCCAACTTTGGCTGTATTTTTTTCAGTTTGAGTCATGAAGGTATGCATCATTTAAAGCAATAAACACCCCAAATTTTGAAATGTATAAACCTTACTTTATAAAAGTGCATATTTTGAGGAGAAGCTCAGTGTTTCAACTTCAGTTGAAATACTGGAGTATACTGCAGAATGGAAATTACTAGTGCTTTTAAGGGCATATAAAACTCCTCATCTCTCTGATTTACCCTGAGTGTCTTTGATCAATGGCTTGTGAAAATACACCACTTCAGCTTCTTCAGTAGAGGTGAAGATGGACTAACATGGTTGAAATACCTAGACTACATCCTCTTTCTGTCAGAGGCTCTCTATGCAACTTAATTTAGAAATATTCCTATCTTCCTTCACTTTCAATATATAAACCACATTTCACCTGGAACAAAAAGACATTTGATCCTTAAGTACCACTGTGAGTTTGGGCAAGTCTTTTGGGCTTCATCTCATCATCTGGATACAGTCAAACCTCCCTATATCTTACGATGTGCGGAGAGTAACTATCCTCAAGATTTAGATTCTGTAGTAATGTTGGCCCATACTCATTAGATAGCTTTCACAAAACAGGAAACTGAAGCTGGAATTAGTATTTATCACAGACCATAGTGAAAATATTCCTTCCTTCTGGATATTCTTATTAAGATCATATAGGCTCTTTAGTTTAATCACCATAGATTGGTAAATCTGAGACTAGAAGTAATTCTGTATATTACAGAATTACATTTTAGGAATATACCTTTAGTTCCCCTTTTTTGTTTTTTTTTTTTCCTTCTGAGAAGACAGGCTCATTTTTGATTTCTAAAGCTAGCTACAGTGACAGTAAAAACTAAGATGAAGGCAGTTTTATAACCTGAGCAAAATGTGTAATGGTTTCTTCTTGGGCAGTAGACACCACTCAAAATTTTGTAACAATGATGATTGATTTTAACTTGGTAGAGAAGCAGTTTTCTACCTGGAGTTATTGAACTGTAAAGAAATATGCCAATATCAATTGCTTATAGTCAGTACTGCTGTGTAGGAGGTGCAATAATTTTAGTATGACAGCTAATATACAGGAATATCAAACTGGTAGCATATAAGGCTATTGTAGCCCAAGGTCTCTGGCAAAATATAATAGGAATGGAGTGAAATAAAATAGTAATAGGAAGGATTTAAAAAAGACCTATATTCATAAAGAGCACAAGAAATGCAAATGAGGAACTATAATTGAAAAAGAGATGAATATTTTTTTAATGTGGGTCTTGTAGTTCTCCTGGAGTGCTATAAAGCAGATCAGATGTTAAATAGCTGGACATCCATGTGTTAGTTAATATAATTTTGTGGTTTTTGTTTTTTGTCATTGTCAGAATTTTGGTGTTAAATGTTATTGCTCTAAGCAGTGATCAGTTGTTTCATGCCTAATAGACTGTTTCCTGGAGTTCAGAGTGCCATCAAGTGTTCTCTGTGTTGAAACAATACATAAAATGTATTCTAGGAGTCCATTTAAGAGTCAATTCTCATATTGTCATGTGTTTGATGGAAGAGGAAGGAAGGAAGGAAAGGAATTAAAAAAAGGAAGGAAGATAAGAAAGAAGAAAAAAAGAAAGAAAAAAAGAAAGAAAGAAGGAAAGAAAGAAAGAAAAGGGCTTGATATGGAATATTTGTATACAATAAGTTCTGAGGGAGTGCCAGAATATAATAGTTCTATCTGCTATTTAATTATTTTTAAAAGGAGCATTATAATTTCTGATTTTTTTTTCCTCAGGACTTTTTTTCCAAAAATGGTATCTGGCCTAGGGAGGCTTACATGCAACTTGGTATCATCTATCTGTATTTAATGTGAAATTTTTTTGAATGCTGTCTCGAATCACCTAGTAATGCTTAGGGATTTTTTTAAATCAGTGGTGGGAATACTCTTGGCTCTTGAGAAAATTGGATGTCATTTGGATAGCAGAACCAGCAGGTTCAACCACCTTGCTGGCTGTTTCTACTGGAACCAGCCAAATTCTCTAAACTTGGTGACTGCCCTAAAGTCCTTGGATGTGTGCAGGAAGCCAAAGCAGTACAGCTGAGGTTGCACTTTGTGAGAGCAAGTTTGGGCAGATGGGATTATTGCATCACATGAGAGAGAAGGGGAATGGAGGGACACATTAATTCCTCTCACAGGCAGAATGATAGGGGGGAGGCTAGGAAGAGACTCATGGAATCAGATACAGGGATAGATAATGGAGCCTAGAGGACCTATAGCAGAGAAGGAACTCCAGAAACCAAAGGAGATGAACAAGTGTGATCAAAAATTTTGTGCTTGGCTTATTGTCTAGATAGAAAGTACATTGAAAGTTACGAAGCGCATGTTTTTCTGAGCAAGATGATGTCTTTTAACAGGAAGTTTGCCAGCTATAGGAGGATTTCTATGCTTTTCTGGTGTGTTCCAGTACATAATGAAGACTTAAAATCATATTGCTTTCTCCTCACCATCCTATCTTAACATTATATTGTATAGAGATCAGATTTGGGAATCAGTAAAAGACTGAAAGATGTGGTGGAGCTGGAAATATAATTCTGGCAGTGTTGCTTTCTAGCTCATGTCCAGTCCATTAGATCTCACTGTCTGTCACATTGGCTTTTCTGTGCAGAAGCTCATTACCTTTTAGTTGAAACTGGTTTATAAGGATATGCAATAAGTTTCTTAATTTGGGTAAAACTGAGTCTGACCTATATCTTGTAAGTCAGCCTTTGATTTCTTTTTAAAGAATTATTTTAAGTATACCTTTAATTTAAGTGCTAGGTGGGGGATGTTACTGATTTTCACTCTTTGTATGAGAACATGAGAGAGTTGTCTCTGTTCCCCTGTTTGGAAAAGAAAGAGAATAATAACCTTTGTCGTGTATCCAAATCAGTTTTTGTCAGTGCCTTTTTTTCAGATTAATGTAGGCAAATTACTCATAGCACATGCCCTTCTTAGCAGACTACATGGGGGTGGAGTTTATAGAAATAGCTCTCAGTGAATTTCTTTCAATAACAGAGAGAGAAGGATTTAGATGAATTTAGAAACAAAAAAAAAATAAAAAAAAAAGAAAGCCAGAAGCTTCAAGAAAAGCAGATCCCTGAGACCGTTAACAAATTGTACAGGTAATCTAAGGGAGCAATAAAGTCAAGGAGTAGTAGTTTCCCTATTCGCATCTATTTCAGCACATTCTCTTTGTAATTCAGCAATATAAGGTGGAATGAGAGTAGAGGACACCTTTGTTCTGTGTTAGATAGCTCAAATGTGTGTGAAGGAGAGTGTTCAGAATGACAATTGCTGAAGCCCTTGAAAATAATGGCACATGCTGCCCCAGAGACAACTGTAACACCCAACGCTGCAATGCTGGATGCATTTGGGATTCTCACCAATGTCACACTTATAATGGGAGTGAATAATTTGGCCTTTATTCAATTAATTAGTCTTTGTTCCTCCTCTGCCTGACAATGATGGTGCTGGCTGTGATGGTTATGTTTTGAATGTGAGTGCCTTTCTGTCAGGAAATGGACTGACACAAAAGATCTCACTCCCATGGGTCACTTTGCCTGAAATAATCATACTTACTGAAAACTTTAGCTGTATTTACTATTTAGATCCACTGATTTTACAGGGCTCCTACAAAGAACTTACACCTGGTCATCAATTCACTGGGATATTGTCATTTCTGTTCTGTATAATTTGTTCCTGGTCTGCTGGCACTGTGTGAAACAACACTGTTCTCTTCTGAAATAGCTTAAAAAGAAAGTATTGTGGCTCACATTCTGTGAGCCCAGGGTTTGCTGGCTGATAGCCAGGTTCATTTGCCAGCACACTGATCTATACTGGGATGTTACAGATTCCTGTACTGGGCCAAATTGGTCTCTATCTCATGATGGATGCTATAGGATAGCTTTAGGAAAAGGGGCACTTTAGGATTTCTGGAAAGAATTGTAATATCTCTCCCACTTGGCTGCAGTAGTTCTCCAGAGGAAACCTTAAAAATACCCTGCTTAAAGAGTGCGTGCTTGGTTCTCTTGCCACATGCAGTATAAGAAACTCCAGGGGCATTTCTACCACTAGTACATGCTTTTGAGGAGATGGACTTAGCAGTCTGTTTGTGTCTATGACACTTAGAGACTGAAAGATTGTGGCAGAACAGTTTGAGCATTAAACATTTTAAACCATCATCAACTGTCAATCCTGTGGGAGGAAATTGAATAGACTGGCTCGAAGCTGCTGCTTTGCAAAGAAGTTATTTCTGTTCTGAGCACTACTGTTTGTTCATCTGTAATGGGTAACTGGAGGTCCAGCACACAGAGCCTTCAGAAACCACAGAAGAGCATCTTCTGAAACTGAGTAAAACTGGTCAGCCTCCACCTACAGAGAGCAGCCACTCCTGCTCTCCAAATGTGCATCAAACTCAGTTGGGCTGGGCTGGTTAGCATTAGGGTGAAGATCAGGGTTTGGCGGAGGGCACGGTTACGTGACGAGCAGTTTTGCAGGAAGACTTCTTTTCTCCGTCTCAGAAGCAGGACGCTTTTTTCCACCGCTCCCGCGGTGGGGCCTCCCGAGCAGAGAAAATCGTGGGCGAAACCGGGGTAACCACACGGTGGCAGCAAAATCTCGGTTATCTGAGGACCTCGGGCACCCGCCCGCAGCTCAGGGGTTCCCTTTGGCGTGGAATCATGGAATTAATAGTTTGGGCTGGAAGGGACATTTAAAGGTCATCTCTTCCAACCCCCGGCAATAAGCAGCGACACTTCACACCAGACCACGTTGTTCAGTCATTGCTTTTCTTTTCAAACCACCACACAGCCATTGTTTACAAAGGAACACAGCAGGGCAAGGAAGAGAGGCTAAACATATTTCATTCAGCCTTTGTTTGTTCCTTCATAGAGTTCATGTGAGTTTCCCTGTGTGAATAAAACCCGAGTTTGCTCTGACTTGCTGAAAGGCACAGACTTTGAAGGGGTCAGCAGCTCTTTAAGGCAGAGCAGTGAGGAAGGGAAATTATTCTATATTTTTTAAGCAGCATATCAATACAGTTGCTGAAAGGAAGGAACTGTGAGATTAAAGTAAAAAAAATTGTTTAGATATGTCCTAAGTGTCTTAGGACTACTTATTTCCCATAGTAAATTGCAAGTTTATTGAGGCAGTTTAAGAATTCTTCTACTTAATTAGATATTGAGTGTGAATCAGACATTGTTCCTGCTCCTGTTTCTTTCCTCCTCTGGCTCCATCTCTTGACACCCATTCTGTTTTGAGTGGCTTACTAGGCTAAAGGAAAGAAAGAATCTCCTGGGAACTGTTTCAAAACAAATTCCTAAATTGCCTTCATAGGCCAATGATAACATTTATTGCACAGTACTTGTTTAGAGGAAATAAGAAAGAGAAGGAAAGATTTGAAAAAACAAGCTAACACAAAGGCAGTCATTGTTCCTGCCTCATGCTTCTTTTTAATAGACCTGGTAAAATATACCTCAAAAAAAAATCAGGAATTTGTCCCCAAAGGTACTTTCAGTGTTTGAGATTGAATTCCATAACTGCTCTGATGGTAGAGAGATATTTTTTCTTCCATGGTTTCTTTAACGCAAATGCCAGGCCCCAAAAGCAGCCACCGCCTCACGGTGAGGCTTGGGGCTCAGGGCTGGCTCAGAGCTGATGTAATGGGGTTGCCCAGTCCTGCTGAGGGGAGAGGCTTCAGGACTGACCCCTGTCTGCAGGAGCTGCTTTTGGCTGAGGACATACTATAAGACGAAGTGCAGGGTCCTGCACCTGGTTGCAACGACTCCGTGCAATGCTGCAGGCTTGGGGAAGAGTGGCTGGAAAACTGCCCTGTGGAAAAGGACCTGGGGATGCTGGTTGACAGTCAACTGAACGTGAGCCAGCGGTGTGCCCACGTGGCCAAGAAGGCCAATGGCAACCTGGCTTGTACCAGAAATCGTGTGACCAGCAGGACTTGGGCAGTGATCCTCCCTCTGTACTCAGCACTGGTGAGGCTGCACCTTGAATCCTGTGTTGTTGTGGGCCCCTCACTATAAAAAAGATGTTGAGGAGCTGGAGCGTGTCCATAGAAGAGTAACAGAGCTGGTGAAGGTTCTGGAGCACAAGTCTGATGAGCAGCAACAGAGGGACCTGGGGGTGTTAAGCCTGGAGAAAAGGAGGCTCAGGGAAAATGTGCCTCTTGGGGACATGGTTTTGTGGTGGATTTGATGATCTTGGAGGTCTTTTCCAACCTAAATCATTCTATGATTCTAGGAATATCCCCAGGCTGACTCACAGTTAACTAAGACTGTACTGTTTGAACAACCAGTGCACTCAGGAATGCTAGGGAGATCAACTTCAGAAGCCTTTCAGATCCTTTTCTGACTTGTTTGCTCAAACCCTGCCTTTCCTAAATTGCGAAACTGCCATTGTCTTGGTGGGAATAAGGTTGTCAGTCTGCTCAAGAGCTTCAGTGGTCTAAGAAAGCTGCTTGTTGCTGCAGGTGTGTTTGCACAGTGACTTGCCTTTCTCAGAGAAAAAAAAAATCAGTCAGATGAGAAAGCAAAGTGGGGTTTTTCTCCCTGATTTATGAAGCACATAACCCAAACCAATTCCCTCTGAGCAAGAAGCGATATAACCAACCCTTTGCACATGTGTGTATATGCTTGTGTATGTGCCAGGACTCTGTGGGCACCTGTAGGCTGTGATTGCCCTGAGGGCCCCCAGCTGAAATGTCCCCCCCCCCCCATACTCTCTGCCCCCTGCCTAGAAGCCTATTTACGCCAGATCCAGCACCTGGGCTCACCTTGGGTGATGCAAGTTGTATATATGTGTGTATCTCCATTCCCTGACATGCTGTCTGTACATACTATATTGGTGGCAGACCCCAGGTTACTTCCTAGCTTTTGGGTGAAGATCACCAGATGGTTGATGGGCCCTGTTGCTCACCATAAAAAGTAGCAGATCCAATCAGGGAAACAAGCAAACTCTTGCTAAGTGATGGTGGACTTCTCTGTACAGGGAAATAAGGTCAATTACAGTAATGAAATAGCTTGATGTTATTTGCAATTTTGAAACATCCTGGTAAACTATGAGAAAAACTGGTCTTAGCCTTAACTTGTATTCAGTTATTCTCTTCAGGAAGACCACATAAAAGGAATGTTGTGTCAGTTTCTGTATTTCATTAAAAATGTAATTTATTTTAGGATAGTGTTAAAGGACCCAGAAGGAGGTCAGGACCACTGTGCTAGGTGCTGAACACGTATTTCTTTTCCCAAAATCTAAACAGCTGGACTGATAAAGGAACCATTCAGAAGATGAGATGGCATTTAACCGAACTGTGCTATTGATTTTTTTCAAAGTAATTAACTCTCCAGTCCTAGAAAGAAAATGTCAGGACTCTCAAATTTTCTGTTTTCTACCCTCAATGGTTAGAAAGAAATTTAAAATACTGGATACTCCTCACCAAGGGCACTTTAGGATATTTGATCCTTTGTTTTTTGCTGGTGTTTTGGCTCTAAAGTTGTAGACAGCTTGGAGCTATATGTTCTGTTGAGTCTCTGGGATTAGTTACTCATCTGTAGGCTTTTCCATCAGTATGAAATATGCAGGGTTTGGGTTAGCAAGTAAACAGAAAAATAAATTGTTCATTCCCAGCATTTGTTTAAACAGAAACACACAGATGGAGGGTTCCAAGACTATTTTAGTGATAGATTCTCTTCTCTATGCTTATTAGTTAACAGTTAAATAATTTTTTTGCCAGATATACAAGTCAGGAACACTTATCTGTTGAAGTAAACCGTGTTAACTTGTCTGCTCTGACTCAGAAGGCCAGAAAAATAAAGAAAGTGAAGGAGATTGAGATCAAGATGCAGGGACCTGAATAAAGTAATGATTAAATAGGCATTCTAATAGCAGTATATGAGAAATTTTAAATTCCTTTAAACTGCTTTTTGTTTGTGATGGATTTTCATATTTGATTCATTTTTTTCTTAAAATAATTCTGTGCTTTTTGACAGTTAGACTGTTGCTGAGAGAAAGTGTAACAGCAGATACTGAACAAAGACATGTCACTTCCACTATTTTGCTGCATGTTTGTTGTTTTTATAAACACTTGTTCCATGAGATTCAGAAGAGTTTTCATTGTGGAAAGGTATGTTTTAACAAGGGACTGCTTGAAAGAGAATTTTTCTTGACTGACCCATGAAAAAGGTGGGTCAGACACATGGAAGAACACCAAAAGGCAAGTCCAGGATCTTGGCAAAGCAAAGGATGTTAGTGAAGAATAGTATTAGCAGAGAATAACTAGAATGCTGAGTTGTTCCTGGTCTTGAGAAAAAGAACTGGAAAAGGCACAGAGTGGATTTTGTGTCTGTTCAGGAGGCTTCTGGAATCCTTCCTTTTATGAAAAACATAGGCAATATATTAATTACTTCTACAGCCTTCCTGGAGGTGTTTTGTTAGGCTTAAGCCACTTCATGTTGGTGCCTTGGTGGATTTTCTACACGTAGACTTCAGCTGTGTACTCTCTTTCAGGGCTTATCTACATGTGACAAAGCTACCATTTCACCGGGTTTCCTAACGTAGCTATTTTTAAGGTTGGTCCTAGTTGCATTTGGCAGCTGATTATTTAAGCATGGGGCTGATACACTTAGGTTTGCCTGTTTCCCCTGCAAAGCTGTGTCCCAAAAAATTAACAGATGTTGATTCGCTGGATCCAACTCTGTCCGTGGCTAGACTATGTTACTGTGTGCTTGCAGAAATTGCCTTTGGTCAGAACTTCTTGTCTGGTAGTATGGGTACAGTAATCATGGCAAGGATATAATGGTATGCTAGACATAAAGCCTGGAAACATTTGTAAAATGCTGAATAAAACATCATAATTGCAGGTGAATCCTCTCTCAGTGCTTAGTTCTTGCTTGGAACTATTCACAGTGTTTCAAATTGTCTCTTATTCTTCCTCCTCTGTGGTTATTTTTTATCTTAGTCCAATCACCACTTATGTTACCATGAACTTAATTCTTTCAGATTTTCTTCAACCTTATCCATGGTTTGAAGTAATTGGCAATAACACCAAATAATAACCATCACCAGATTTTTTCAAGTGCTTTTTCATGTTTTTTAAAATATTCGTATTTAAGCTCTAATTTTTTTTCTGCTATTAAAATACTAAATTTATTTGTTTGAAAGTTTTAATTTTCTGGTTTTGGGGGTTTTTTTTGTTTGTTGGTTTGGTTTTTTTAAAGTCAACTTGAGCATTTTATTTGGTGTTCCTGTGTTATGTTTAGTCCAGGCAAGCTCAGGTAGTGCCAAAAAGTCAGGTAATAGAGCACTAATCCCAAACTGATATGATCTCAAGATCAGAGGGCTTAATATCCTTGCATCAGCATCACACGGCACTGAAATGTGGGGAATGGTTCAGAACATCGAAAAAACTATCTCATATCTCCTATCTTCTCCAACCATGTCACACTTGTGATACCAATACATTATTTGACATAGTCACTAGGGACTCTTTTGAATTAGTGCAGACTAGGGATATCTTCCAGTGTGTTGTTTCTGTAGAGCTGAGATACCTCATAAAAAATAAGAATAAATAGCCTGTGCGTAGAACCTGTGGATATGCTGGCCTGACAGAGCAAAAGAAGATGTGATTGTCTGAAACTGAAAATCAGGAGTCTAAGTTTTTAAGTATGCCTTTTGTGGGAAATGATTTGTGTGTAGCATAATATTTGGATGGGTGTCTGGAATATTTTTGCGTGAATTAAAAACATGTCCTGGACGCTAATATGAAAGGCATTTTGATGGCTCAAGTTCAAGGTGAAATGAGAACATGAACAATGACTTGAGAATCGGGCTAAAGGTTGGCAACTATCTCATCTTCAGGGAATTACTCCAGAAAAGGTTTGGTGATAATGATTAGGTGAAAAACACCCCCAAAAACCTCAAACCAACAAAAGCCCAGATATTGGCAATGGTTCTTTAGCCATTCTCCTTTCTAATCCGTCAATATTTCTAGAAGTTTTCACTTTAGAATGAGCCCTAGAGATGAAGACCAAAGAGATGGAACTTCACCAAACCTTCTTATTTTGTTTGTGTTCTTTGTAATGATTGATAATAAAAATTATCTAGATCATTCATGTAGGATTAAGCTGCTATTTTAAGTTTCTACAAACATGTAGATAATATATGCAATGTCTGTATGTGCTGTATTTTCTTGCATTCAAGCTCGGACCAGAAGTAAAAATGTGAATTACAAGAAAGGTTTTTCAGTCCTTGAGATCAAGTAGGAAAGGAGATCTATTTCTTATAGGTATTGGAACGTGTGTGTGTGTAAGATGGAATATAGAAGGGCATTGCAGAGATAAGTCTTCCAGTTAGTAATTTTGGAGGAAAAAGCAGGCTTCAGAGTTCCTCAGAGGCACTTTAGAGCAGTGTGCCCCCAGAGCTAAGACTGAAGTGACAGCTTAATAAAACCAAGAAGCAAGTCTGCCTTGTCTTGTTTGCCTATTTTTAATGTCAGTGGTACTTTGTACCACTGTGGTATGCGAATGAAACATATGTTCATTGAAGTGATTGCAAGAAGGGATAGTTATACTAAAGGGAGTCAGCAGTGCTTGTCATTCCAGGTGGTAAAGCCCTAAATGTATTTAACCCCTCCTTTTTAAGCTGTGTGTGTATTAGCTTCCCTTGAACTTTAGATATTCTTAGCTGCATTACATGCATGACAATGAATCTGCATATTATGCAACAGGTTTAAATTTAGCACGGCATGTTGGGAGGCATAAATCTCCCACAGACCCATGCAGCTTTGTATCTGCCAAACTGACACAAATAGCTGCCAATTATTGCATAGAGAAATGCTGCTTTTTCAAAAGGAAAAATATTTGTAACATTTTTAGTAAGATCCTAGACCCACTGATATGAGTGGGAGTTTTGCTATTGAGCCTTTCGAAAGCTGATGCTACTCTTTTATCAATTTTGAACAGATAATTAAATAGAGACGATATTTATCTACCAAGATTTAATGTCAAATGGTTAATGTTACGCTTTTTCTGTGTGCAGCAGATGAAGTATTTTCTACTTTTAACAGGCTTACCTGAAAAAATAAAGCAAAATCTGTTTTATATTAAATGTGTTCACTTTCCATAACTTAAAAAGAAAAAAGAGAGAAAGAACAGAGAAAATCAATATAAGGCCACAGGAGCTCAAAAGCTGAGATTATAAAAATGACACAGAATCAGATGAATCGTTATCCCTCTCTCCAACAGTGCCTTTTCCCTTCTTATTTTTTAAATGGGTTTTATTTGATTTTTCAAACTGTGCATAAAATCCTGGTAAAATTCTCACTGCATTTAAATGTGTCAGCATTTCCACACTCTGATTTGTGATACTGCACTTGCTATATTATGCACTAACTGGAACCACTGGGTTAATTAAACCCATATACTAATATTGGGGGAAGATTGTCAATCTGAGTGCCTGGAATTTGGTCGCTACAAAACTGAAATAATCAATTGTAAAATGTTGCTAGGCTGAAACATTGATTTTTCACTGAGGAAATATTTTTAATCCATTTTTTAGCCTGTCTGCCTGAAATGCTGTGGCACAATATGAAAAGGCACATCCACCCTCTTCAAAGTCTTCTGGCCTCTGTGCAAAACTAGGCAGTGCTTTGCCCTCTGTTCAGGTGCTGTAGGTATCACTGGAGTGTTGTCACCACAGCAGTCACAGGAAACACAGTCTGGTTGGAAAGTCCAGACTGTGAAGGATACCAGCTTCATCTCCCTGGAGACTATATAAAATAGAAGCATTTTAATCTTGAGCTCCAACAACATGTTTTGACACCTTGAGATTTGTAGGGAGAGAGGGGACAACTTCGCATTTAATCAAAGTTGCAAGTATTGCTACCTCTTATTCTGTCTTGATATGGAATCAAATGCTCATGGATCAGAATTTCCTAATGGAAGAGAAATTCCTACTTCTGATCAAATCAGTATTTTATAATATTCTTAAGAAAAATAATTTTATTTTTGATTAAAAGTAAGACAAAATGTCTGATGCTACAGCATACTCCATACTAATAAATCAATATTTGTTTATTTCTGGCTAGGTTTTATATAATCCAGTGAATGTAACATTGGGTTGCTACTTTGATATCTTTTGGATCTAAGCGTTGGTCAGGGTTACTATTGTGGTATCTTTCAGGTTTAAGCATTGGTCAAAGAATTGCAGAAAATGTCTGCTTGTCCTTTTGCATTCTTTCCTTATAAACAGATTATATCTGCAACTGACTTTAGGTCTCTCTGGCTCAATAAATGCTGCTATGACTTTGTTGCATGACTTCCATCCCACTCTGTCTTCTCTTGCCTATCAATGTTTTACTAAACTATGCTCAAAACTTACTAGCCATCTCTCTGTGTTTTTGAGGTATTCCTTCTGGTTCACAAATAAACAATAAAAAATATAGTTTATCAAAGATTCCTCGTGGTCCCATGCTGACTGGATGCTTGCAGATCCTATTACATGTCTAGACTTGCCAGCATTTCCAAAATTTTGAGCTGTGAGTCTTACAGTCACTTTGTCCATTGTTTATTCTCTCTGTTAGGTTGACATGAGCAGCCTTCCCGAACATCACTAAAGAAAATGAATATATTCTAGTTCAGTTTCTCCACTGGCACACTCATACTTTTTTTGGTCAACTAGATTAACTTACTTGATTTGTGCTGGTATATATTATAGGCTTTTTTTATAGAGCTGTTTGGAGGCTTTTAAGGATCTGGATGAAGAATATGCTTTTTTATAGAACCTGGAGATTTTAGTGAAGTTCTAACAACTTTGGCAACATATTGTTGGGTGGAGGAACAAATGTAATTTATTTTTCATTTTTCTAGAAGCTATGGTGTGTGTGGCACTGCTCTCAGATTTGGAGATGCAGTTCGTCTCCCAGCTCTAAATTGGAATTAATCTTTTGCTTCTCCACAAGTCTGCTTTGAATGAGATAGTGCAGAAACCTGACCAGATCTTCCAAACCTTGGACTATAAACCTGACCAGCAGTGTGCTTAACAAAAGCTCCTCATCCTAACCCAGACAAGTCTGCTATGACTTTTGAGATTCAGTCTGAAAGCATATTTATGCAGCTCCTATAAAAAATTATTCTAGAGTTTTGATTTTGACTTGAGCAGAAGTCTCTAAATTTTGAAAGAGGGAATTTTTGCAAGAGGGAACTGGCTGCTTCCTGTTATGCAAAATATGAAGATGAGCTACTAGTCTTGAACAGCATTATTACACACAACAAAGTTCAGCAGACAAGTCTGAAGTGTCTTTGACAGTGGTCTTATTAACGTGGAATTAAATCCAATGTTTTCTATCTGATGGGTGAATTTTACTCTGTGTGTGCATTAGTTTTGTTTCCAGGGAAAGGTTAGTTAATCTCTGGAGTGTATCCTAGAAATACAGTGCATGTCTGCTTGAAACTTAAATAACAAGTGATTCAAATTTTTTGATTCATGAGCAGTGATTGGAAAATGTACTGCCTCTGCCACTTTGTTTCTATTTTTGGAAAGCTGTGAAATATCGGACTTGTAGATCACATCATCTTTATCAACTTCACGCTGTGTTATTTGGTTTTATTTCTGATAGGAGTTGGAGATTAAGGGTCTGGTTTTCAGACAATGGGGGTCTGACTGCATTTAATGCTCATTTCAGTTGAGGTAGATGCTGTTTGCACAAGTTTGGCAATTTCCAGTTAGAGGAGCTCCAAACAAAAAAATTTGCAGATTATGTAGGAACTAAAGCAGCTCAGAGTGCCATAATGCCAGGCTTTTAAGCATCTGCTTGTTCTTTGGATAACTGGTGACTAAATGTCACAATCCATTGCTTTTCAATATCAGAGAAGCCCTCAAGCAGCGTCTTCAGAGAAAAGAATTAATTGAGATTGGATAAAGAAATCTTATTCTCCTTTATTTTTTGTATGCTTTGAGATAATTAACCTTATTTCTTTTTGTCTGTGGCATTCGTATCTCCTCCTGTCTAAGGTCAGCTTTCTCTGGGTGTTAAACCTGGATCAGAGCCTGGGTTTGAGCTCTTTTCCAGATCGTAAAACTCTGTGTCCAGGCCCGATTACGCTTTGTTTAGCCTCCTAGGTCTTCTTTCAAGGGCTGGGCAAGTGGGACGACACTAAATGAGACTGGTAGGAAGGGAGATAGGTATTTGTCTAGGAGCCCTACCTCAGATACATGGGCAGGATGAGCACCTCTTTGGAAAAGATGGTTTTTCCTAAAAGCAACCTCAAGCAGCATCTACTTGATGCTTCCTCCCAGGAATGGGAAACCCCACTTGGCTTTGTGTTGCTTCTGCTTTCCATCCCTTAGAAAGACGAGAAAGCCAATAAGTTTGGGAAGCTTTTTTTTGCCAAAGGAAAACATAGGGATCTGCTGAGAAGGAGGATCTCAGCAACTTCCTTCCCCTCTCAAAAGGAAAGCTTTGTTATCTGCTTAATGTTGGCAGCTGAATAAATCAGACTTTTGGCTGTTTGAGGAGGTTTCTTCTGAGGAAATGGAGGGCAGTAAGACAACTTTGCAGTCACATTCCAAGCTGGAGAAGGGTAATGCAGGTTAACCACTTGTCATGGTTTGAGAGCTCCCAAAAATCCAATTCCCTAGTCCAAGCCCCCTCCCACATCTCAACTCAATGTGAGATGGGTTTTCCAGACACCACACGAGACTCAAAATGGGGAAAGGGGAAAAGGAACAAAACCAAAATTATATATATATATATATATATATATCCCTATTACTAGCCCAATATCTAGCAACTAAAAAAAGTTAGCAAAGAAATATCTCACTACTCTCCTTGGGACAACCGAAAGTCACTCTGGAATGATCGCCGGCAACCTCCGCCTCCCAAGGTCGGCAAGACCTAACCAGGCCTCACTCCCCAACATGGCAGACTCAGCAGCAGGGAACCTGCACCTCCAAGCCGCTGGAAGGAAAAAGAGCAAAGGCCTCTCCTCCTTTCTTCTTATAGCCCGGCTTACGTAAAAATCGTAGGGAATACTGGGTAAATCTGGACCCTTTCTTGGTTACAAATTGGTCACCAAGGAAGGCCCAGACCAAACTACCACACCACTTCTTCCAGCTGCTCCTGGCACTGATGGGTAAACCTAAGAGGAGCATCTCGGGTTGGTTTTTCAGACAAGCTCCTTTTCTCCTGGAGTATCTCTGCCTCTGAGTGGGTAGGCTACCTCATAAAGCAGAAGTTGCGCGTGGAATGCCGGCAGCTGTGTGTGAGTCTGCTCCCTGGAGCAGTACCTGTTTTGCCAGATCAGCGTGATTCAGGTGCTCCTGAAAATGATTGATTTGCCTGGATTACAAAGCAGTCATATTTTCTCAGAAAGGTGATAGAGATGTCGCCTTTTCTAGAGGTTTGCCTCAATTATTTCTTTGTAGTTAGGAGCAGACATTGTATAACATAACCCTACCTGGAGTATAATTTTTCTTGGCCAAACTGCTGACTCAAAATCTACTTTTATTTTGATACAATATTGAATGACTTTTTTTAGTTTTCTTTGGCAAACTGAAACGTCTGAGGTGAGGGTGGATGAATCATCTTACTTGCCCGAGAAACATGTTTTATTGTAGTGCACTGACATCTTCTTTCTTAAGGAAAACATGGACATGTGGAAAGCTAAGGAGTAATTCTGCTTTTCTTGTTCTCCCAGTGATTAGAAATGGCCATTCAGAGCAGAGCCTTTAATGAACTTGAATCTCCTCCTGTTTTATAAGTCAATTCTAAAGTATTGTGAGGAAATATTCTCATCGCAGCTTACAATGTCTGTTTTAGTTTGTACTAATCAAATGAACATTCTTTGGGCAAAAGCAAGAATGACTACTGTGGAGGTCAATAAAGCTAAGACGATCCCAGCTTGGCGGCAAGAAACTGGAATGGTTTATTGGACTTACAAGTTCATATTTAAAGGGTTTAGGGTCTACATATTCAACAGGGGGTTGTAACTATACAATTCTTACAATTAGGTGATTTCAGGGGAAAACCCAGGTTAACAAATTTGAGGTCTTAACACATACATCATAGGGGAAAACTCATTTTATCTTGGGGGAATTACAGGGGAAAAAAGGTATTGGGATGTATAGAATGCAAGGATTCAGGGAACACAAAGGGAGAGATAAAGCACAATAGGTCTTCTGCACAGGTTTGATGGGATCAGGGTGAGGACTCTCTGGCTTGGGCAGGGCACTCCACACTGATAATATCTCATTTACTTCTTAAACTGAGGTTCTTTCCCCAGCTTTCGTAGCCCACGGCTTTTTGCAAAGACCACTCAAATTTCTCTATGCAGATATTATATTTTGGGATCCAACAGACTACTGCTTCCATATAATAGAGCCTATGGGGAGGATCTATCAGGTACTGGGTTTTCCTTCTGGGAATCTGCAATATTTACCATGATAGAATTTGGTGACAAGAAAATGAAATTCTCTTAGTGTAGCAGGGAAGAAGTTGGAAGGAAAATGAAATATGCATATAGTAAGATTCTCTTCTAGCATATGGAATGTGTGAAGAAATCAGAGTTGGTGAAACACATAAAAAGTATGAAAATAGATCTGAAAGTATTTCTGGAGCCTTTCTTCTAATTTCCTTTTTATTAGAGAACTTTTTTGCAAACAAACAAATGACGCAAATAATTTTTGGTACTGTTTAAATTTTCACATCTTCCATAATTAATTCAGATTGAACTGAAACCCTTATAGGCTTTTAGAAGATAATTCACAGAATCTTACCTTGATTGGAGGATTCATGTGGTCTTAAACACTGGGTTGTTTTTATATTTCCAATTAAATTGCATGCAAATGCACTTGCATATGGTATAAGAAGACCCACAGTAGGATCTGCAAAATTGGTCTTTAAAAATTGGAAAATGTTCAGAATTAAACTATGCATTAGAAGTACCTTTTGCAGACACATCACAAAATAACAAGGTTATATACTGTGGTTTTTTTTGTTTGATTTAGAGTTTTTTTAATCCTTTAAGACACAGGAGAGATGGTGCTTATTAAGGACAGATTAATTTCACCTCAGTTTAGCTGCCTACCAATTAAACACGTGGCTTAAGCCAGATGTCTAATTATCTTCTTGAGTTAAAGGAGAAATAGGAGGAGATGGTTATTCTTCCTGCTCATCTCAGAATTCTATTTTGGGATCATATGAATTGCCCCTGGAGATGTCCACATCTTTTCAGTGAGAAAAGTCTACATGACTACATTAGAGTGGGCTTTTTACACAGTTAAATTTAGGTGAGAGATATCCTATCTTTAATGGGCAGCTATTTGATTTTGTTTTGCTGCCTCAGTGTTCAGTATGCAGTGCTGGTCTTTAATACCGTGTTAGGTAACGTCCTATTCAAACCCAGCTCTGAAGACAGAAATATTCATTTCCTCTGACCTTTTCTACAGCATTTGTCACTATTTTATCTGGTAATAATGCAGAGTCGTATCTTGCTTTCCCACTCCCTTTCAGAGGATTTGTGTTTGGCACAAAAGACATTTTCAAAACTGCCACTTACTGATAGTAGTTCTGAAAGAGATGCTTGCAGTTTAGTGGAAGAAATCTCCTAATTCATGCAGCCCAGGTTCGTAGTGCCTCTGAAAATCTGAGCAATAGTACCTCTGTTTCTCAATTTTATCTGGTTTTTCTGTCATTAATCAACAAAATTCAGGGTAAAAGGTATTATTTTAGTAAGCAAAAAAGTGAAGAACTGATAACAAATTTAGGAGCATACATCTGACGCTGAATTTTCCTAGCTTCCCATGGAGAAGTCCTGAAGCTCAGAAGTGAAGGGAATGACTTAGCTGCCAATCTCCAATTGCTTTGCTAATTAAGGGGATTTACTATGTTGTGACTTTGGTCAGCCAGTGAGGGTCAAATTAAGTTACATGTGAATGATTTCCAGTGCTCCAAAAGAACAAAATTGCAGCCGTAATTGGACCTTCTCCCCTATCTGTAGGAACTTGCAAATTCTGTATTCTCAAAAGTTGCCTACTTTACTGAGACTTAATGTTTTGTCTTTTCCAGACCCTTCACAGAAATCTTCCTGAAGCAGTCCCTGAAAGGGGAGCATAACACTTAGAAAGTAGTTCTTTCGGCATTGAGGTGTTGTCAGCTTTAGGGATCGTTCTGGCTAACTAAAGAAGGCTAAAACCACTTAATGATCACTTATGTTAATGGATACAGGTAACAATGGGTTTAAACAGTATTCCTTTTCACCATGGGCAGTCTTTTCCGACATGGGTGGAGATCAGACTCACTTTGAGCTTCAAGCAGTGGAAAAGAGTTCCACTTTTTTTTGTTTCAACTGAAAACCAGTAGTATCTTCTTCTAAGTTTTAGGTCTGGTCTAAAACTTCTTGAAAACACTCATGTTGAGGAAGATGCGGTAGAGAACTTTATGCTGAGTGGTGAAAGCCATCAGCAACTGAAAACAGGGGTTTATAATAGGAAATACTGAGCAAAAGTTTTGCCAGTGCCTGCAGTAGCACTGTTCGTTTGCTAAGGAATCTTTTTAATGTAAAAAGGGGATTTTCCAGTGCACAAAGCAAGCGGAAATTGTGCTCATGATACCATTTCTTCAGAACTCTTACTCAGTATAAAAATAAATGCTGAACTCGTGAGCCTATTAAATAGAAATTTTAACACTAACTGCATGTTTTTTCCCAAAGTGAAATTATTGATGCACTGGGCTACAGTGAAAAGCTCCTGTGAGAATTCTCATTGGGGTAGGGGTTTATCTTTGGGACTGATAGTAGAGCGTATACAGAAAAATTACATTTGAGATGCTATTCTACTTGTCATTCTAAGCAAAAGAGAAAGTTCTCTTAGAGGCCTCCCTGTTATGGCAAGAAATGTTTAGTTCATTCGATACATACAGCTGTTAGTGTGACTTTATGAGAAATAAAAATATGGGGGTTTTATATAAATAGGCATATCGTGAAGTTGTAAGATATCCGAGTTCCAAGACCTGAATTTGTGTATCAGGGTCTCTTTCGGTGGTATTAGGGAAATGAGAAAATTCTTAAAATTAAATATTTTAAGGCCGTTTTGTACACGAGGTTCTTCTTCTCTGTGGGCTAAGAACAAAGGAAGATCCATCGCTTTTGACAGGGGATGGCTTGCGGCCAATTGGGATAAAGGGAAAGCCCCTTTCCAGAGAAAAGAAATCTTTTTAGGTAAAAATGAATACATTAAAACTTACCCGAAAAGGATGGGATTTTGTGAAACTATAAAATGTATGGAATTTAAACCAAAGGTGTCTCTTTCCCTGGAAACTTGGTGTGAGAAAGACCCAACGCACTGAATAAATTCTTCCTTGTTTCTCTGTTCCCTAAATTTATACCATCTTTCTAAATTTAGAGAGAGGGATGTTACCCACAACTTGACTTATGTATTTTGCAATTCAGAAATGAAGAAAGTATTTTCTTCCTTCCAAGATATGAGTGTGGAATATCTCAGGCTGTTTGAAGGAACAAGAGGTTACTGAAACAACCAAGACAACTTTTCTTGCATTCATTAATCTCTCATTTGAATTTTCCATGTGTGATTTTAAATTCTCCTTCAAATATTTGTAACTGTGGCTTACAGATTTCACTGGTCTTGATGAAAATATCTTGTTTGATGTTTCCACACCTTCTGATACTTAGAAGTTTCTCTTAATTTTAAGTGTTCTTTACTATTATGAAGTATCATTATTTGAGTTCTCATGAATTGCAAAGAGGTGTGAGGAACTGCATGATAAAGTGAGCCTGCATTTCAATTCAGATATCACTACTATCTTTAATCTTACTTGATGAGATGGCAGAGATTCTTTCTAAAATAAAAAAGCTTGATTTATTAACCTTTTACAACCTTTGACTGTCAGGAAATGGATGAAGTCTTATTAATGATATATAAGAACTCATTTTAAGTCTTTGAAGTCAGATATTTTCTTTAGAAATACCCCCTGGAAATTAATCTGCTGTGAGCATCGTAATTCTTTAAAAGTGTTGTTACATGTGCCTGCACATGTGAAAACATTTATCTTTACATCACTCCTAGAAAGCCTGTATTTCTGACGGCCAAGCAGTCTTGTAATTGAGACAGATTGATCTTTTCTGCTGTACCTTTTTCATAATGAAAGGAATTCTTAGCAAGGGCTACAAAACACTGTGTTGTAAGGATGTGTACACCTGGCTGTGGGTTCCATCACTGAGGGCATCAAAAGGAATCAGTTTTGCACCTTTCTTTTCTCAGAATTTAAACTTTTGACAGGGATTGGTGAAGCTGCTTGCTTACTTCTACATTCCTCTTTTCCTGCAATAATGCACATAACTCCTCCTTTGGGGACAGAAGAGCCTTTGACTGAGACCAGATTTATATAATACTCCTACCTCCACCAGTATACAGTGTAACATGTCCCTGCCTCTGGAAAATGTAGGAGATTTACAGTTGTAAAACAGGGTAGTAAATTTAGTCAGAACATAGTTACAATGGGCCACAAAGTGAAGGGCAAGACTAGTAATCTTTCAAAAAGATATTTAAAGATGAGAGGTCAAGACCTTCATTTTACTCTCTCACGGGTCTGGGTAGAGTTTGTCTGTCACAAGTGTCTATCACTTTTGGAGAAAAAACTGATCATTCTCACTACCCAAATTCACTCCAGATAGTCACACTTCTAACTGGTGTAATCACAGCTGATTTGTGTTGCCACAGCTGATTTATGTTGTTTCTTGTTTGCATGCCTGGAAGATGTAGGTAATTATCACAGGAAATCAACTGAAAAAAATAAGCATTGCTGTCCTCTTATATAAAAAGACAAATATCTTTTAAATATGGAATAATTTCACTTTTTCTTGACTACTACATACCCATTTAATGTGAACAGATAATCATACATTAGATACGTAGTAATTCTGCTGGTTTACTTTCATATAATTTTATCTACATTTGAATGCATAGTGTTTGAAAATGTCTTCTGCCAAACTACAACACAGTTTGATCTTGGGGTTTTTTTTGAATAAGAAACATAGTCATTATGTTGGACTACGGCTGTTAAATAGAATACAAAAAATAGGGTAAAGAACTGCTGTTCAAGATCATATTTGTAGTCTCAAGTGGCTGGTATTAGGAGTTTGAAGTAGTTAAGGTACCAAGCGTGGAGAATTAATCAGTATCTTGCTTAAGGTTCTTGAAGGATGCTGTCTTCTGCTTTAAGACTTTTGCTGTCTTCTTTGGGAAAACACTTTCCCTCCTTCATTATCAGTTTAGTTATTTTACTAAAGGACCATAAGTGGATATGTAGTAAATTTGGTGATGCAGATGACAGAAAATGAACATGTCACATTCCGTTCTTGAGGACAATGATTGGATTTTGGTTTATTTCAAACTCTTAAAGGACATGTCTAAATGTGTAACTGGAAAAAGTGATATGAGAAAGCAGTGCCTTTTCCCTTACCCTTGTAAATTCTGTTCCTCTGTCACAAAACTGCTTAAACCCATAGGATGGGTGAAACAAAGATATTTTAATTTGCTTCAGTGTTTAATGTGTAACAACTTAGTGTTAGGATTATCAAAATATTATTCCAACTGCCAGATTTTGGACAAACAGAATTCCACCAATGTCTAAGATAGCACCTATGATATGAACAAAGTCTAGAGCCTGAACATCAGGATTGCAGGTTTCCTGTGCCTATAATATTATTTAATATGGAGAAAAATCCAATGAAAGCCTATTGTTGAACTGAGTTCCAAAGTATTTGGCAGGACAGGTTAGTCTGATGAAGTAAAAATATTTTTGTTAGTTGGAATCATTCATCTTTGCAATACAGGAATATCTATTTGTGGTACACTCACTGAGGGATTTATTAGAATGAAGTTCAATGGGAATTTATGTCTCTGAAGACCAGTCAGAAATGACTTCTTAATATATTTTTGATATTTTATTTGTTCTTCATATTGGTTCATTTATAGCACTAGACAACTAGTGTCTAGAGAGATTTGACAGCGTGGAGGTTTTTGAGACGAACACGTTTAACATCATGACACAACAGCTACAATTCCCAATTCTGTGCAAAGAATACTGTTATTGTTTAAAATGTGAGGAATTTAAACATCCTCCACACTGCTAAGGAGAACACTGGCAAGGATCTCCTGGTCAGAAATGAGACTAATGCTTTTTTAAAAGGAATTTTACTTGACAAAAGCTGAGTCTCTTGTTATAAAAAAGTAAATGTGGAATTATACACATTGGTGATCACCAGGTGCAAACTTGGAAATTTCTTAAGAGAGTAGTTATTGAAGAAATGGTGGTGGGTTATCATATTAGAAGATAAATGGCTATGCTAGAGGCATTATTGAAGGACAAAAGAACATTGTGAGAAATACATAACTCCAAGGAATTTTGGAAACATCAAGACTTTTTGGAGTTATTTTAGAAATAACCTTGAGAAAACAGAAGGAAGGGCAGTATGCAATTTTAAAAGAAGACAACATATAGTTTCCTGTAGCAGATCAATGGGAGGTCTGGTATTTAAAGTTGACAATAAGGAAAGAAGACTTGGGAGAAACTTGATATGTTGTCAAGAATAGCTAGACATGAATAAGTAGGGGTTTTTTACTTACATTTGCTCCTGGTTTTAAAACAGTTATGTTGTTCTGTAGAAAGAAACTAATTCAAATGATCATTATTTCAAGTCCCAGACAGATAAAGCTTTAGCTTTGACTCAAGGTTGCTGTATTACATATCCCTCCAAGACATGCCTTAGGAAATAAAAACACGTGATGTAGTCTGTCAACTTCTCCTTTATGCTCTATTCGTATGTTAGCATTTGCCTTTTGCAATTCAGTATCTCCACCACTAAGGATGGGCATTATTATTCATCTATGCCTATCACTGAGATATTTGCCTTTTTAACAAATAGGTAGTGTTCAACTGCCAGTCTGAAATGTGCACAGATGCAGTGTGATATGTGTGGTGATATTCATGGGCCATAGGAAAATATTTTATATTCTCAGAGTGGGTAGACATATATATCCTGAAGGGAGGTTATTGTTGTTGAAATGTGTATACTGGTGGGTGGAATACCGAAGAATATATTTCTGCAGTACTCCATTCTGCAGAGTAGTGAGCTTTCTCTAGAAAATGCAAGCACACAATTATGTATATGTATTTTATTTCTTTTTAAGAACTTTGCATAAAAATGAGTGCTTACTCATTACTAGGCTGCAGTAGTAGCATGTTTCCTTGAAGAGTTCCCTTGGTACTGGTGTCCTTGGCATGGTATCCTTTCTTCTTCAAGTTCCCTATAGGCATTCTCTGCCCTGCCACCATTGTAGGCAAAATTAGCTGTTTCTCTAATTTGTTTTTTCCTCCCTCACAGTTCTTTCCTCTAAGATTCCTTTCCTCTCTCTACCTTTCTGCTTTGTAAGTCGCTTTTGCCAGTGTTATATCGGTCTCTCCTTTTTAATAATGATTTTTAAACAGTAATAATCAATTAATATAGTACCTTAGATGCTTAAATATTTTAGACTTCAGAGCACAATCTAGTGTGCTCTTGTGACATCGCTTAAGAAGTTACTGCCTCTCAACTTGTACCCGATACTGTCCCCTGCCAAGCTCTGGCACTGTGATAGACAGTCAGAGCTTTTCATTCAGAGACAGCACTGAACTGACCAGTCTGTAAGTTCTCTGTACAAATACCATAATACGCAGCCTAGTGATGATGCATCTTTCTCACATACTGGTTGATTGTAACAACGTAAACATATTCCTGAATATTGCAATTGGGGTTTAAACCCAAAGACCATTAAATATTGTCATTTAATCTTGTATGGATTCTCAAATGAATTTCTGAATGAAGAAATATCCGAAAATATTTTGAAAAACTTCATTGCGTCAGTCACTTATTTTTGCTTTTCAGCTTTCCTTGTAATGTTATTTGGAACTGTTAGCTGGATTTCTGTCTTTATGCAAATGACCACCATATTTACAGTTGAGTAAAGGGTATATCTTTGACTTCTGTTTTTCAAAATTCCTTCAAAGCCATGGAGTACAGGATACTAATATTTTGCATTTTAATGACTTCAAAATTTCATTTGCTATATAACTTCTGTAAAAAAAATCAGCATTAACTTGCTCGAATGCAGTCACTTTTTCTTCATACAGATTAATTCAGACAATCTTTTGTATTTCAGTAGGCAGATTGCATAAATGCCTATCACCTAAACGGACAGGCAGTAATATCAAAGCAATGTTGCAAAACTATGGCATTCTCTCTACTAAAGTTAGAGAAGTTTTATTACAACAGCATACTCTCTTTTAGTAACAGACTGCTCAATTATGTCTGTCAACGTTCTTCCACTTGTTGCTCACACACATAATCAGGAACTGTACCACTATTTTATTGCAGGTTTTGTTTATGTACATTCTTTTTAGATCTCAAATCACCATGATAGTTCCAAAATTAACTAGTCAAACAAGTGCTCTTTAGTATGGGGCACCATGCTAACAAGTAATGATTCATATCATTTGGCCACAACAACCCCGTGCAGTGCTACAAGGTGGGCACAGAGTGGCTGGAGAGCAGCCAGGCAGAAAGGGACCTGGGAGTTTGGATTGACAGGAAGCTGAACATGAGCCAGCAGTGTGCCCAGGTGGCCAAGAAGGCCAATGGTATCCTGGCCTGGATCAGGAACATTGTGGCCAGCAGGACCAGAGAAGTGATTCTTCCCCTGTACTCAGCACTGGTGAAGCCACACCTGGAGTACTGTGTCCAGTTCTGGACCCCTCAGTTCAGGAAGGATATTGAGGTGCTGGAGCAGGTCCAGAGAAGAGCAACAAGGCTGGCGAAGGGACTGGAGCACAAGTCCTGTGAGGAGAGGCTGAGGGAGCTGGGGTTGTTCAGCCTGGAGAAGAGGAGGCTCAGGGGAGACCTCATCACTCTCTACAACTCCCTGAAAGGAGGTTGTAGCCAAGTGGAGGTTGGTCTCATCTCCCAGGCAACTATCAGTAAGACAGGAGGGCATGGTCTTAGGCTGTGTCGGGGAGTTTTAGGTTAGATATTAGGAAGAAATTCTTTACAGAGAGGGTAATCAGGCACTGGAATGGGCTGCCCAGGGAAGTGGTGGATTCACCATCCAAGGAGGTTTTTAAGATGAGACTGGATGTGGCACTTAGCGCCGTGGTCTAGTAACCACAGTGGTAGTGCATCAAGAGTTGGACTTGATGATCTCAGAGGTCCCTTCCAACCCGTCTGATTCTATGATATCCTGCTCCAGGACTGAGGACAAAATCTTCAATAATTTTGGATACTTCTGCTTTTTTTATGCCCATCTTCAGCTTGATTTGTTTGTTTGTGCTCAGACTGTGTGCCAAGGAGCTACATGGCTTCCTGACTGGATGTATCTATTGTCACCTTGAGTATTGGCAGAGAAAGTGAATGTCTGCTGTCTACAGATGTACCCTTGGAAGTGAGTGGGGCAACAACCACTGTATCCATCAGAAATATTCAGTGGATTTTTAGAAGGCTACTCCAAAGTAGTTCTTTCAGGTACATCTTGTACTTTTTCCTTCCCTTCCTTCCTCCCTCCTTCCTTGTCTTTGCTCAGAGACATGTAATTCGGGAGCTGGAGCGTGGCACCAATGGAGACAGGACTGGATTTCCAAAGCTAAATGGATTGCTGCCATTATATTAAAGCATTGCATAGTAACTTTCTTAAATCAGGTGGGGTATCGATTGCTTTTTTGAAGGGGCTAATTGAATCTGATAACTCAACAGAGCGAGCAATTTTTTAAAACTCTGCCTTAAGAACAATATTATCTAATGGATACACTAGATGGATGCAGCAAACAACATTTTTGTCAATAGCTCCAAGAATGGAGAATGTCCTTAAAAGCTGTTAAAATACAAACACCTTATATTTCTGTGCAAAAAAGGGTATGTTAGGTAAAAGTAAAAACAAATGTTTTCTTCTTTTTCCTTAACTGTAACTTCCTTTACATATATTTCAAAAATAGCTTATGCCTTACTAACATTTGCAGAAGGTTCATGTGGAAATTCATGTAAAGTCAGGACTCCTGATTTAGCAATTGCACTTTACAACTGTGCTTAAAGCTAAGAATATTTCTGAATGCTCTACTGGATATGACCAGAAAAAATTGATGTAGGGCAGATATATCTGATTTGAAAATATACCAAGTGTCCAAACCCCTTGAAGGAAGTTTGGGCTCCAGTGCATTAATAAAGTAAAACATCCTTTTTTATGAATGTATAGTTGAGCACTGAATCCTCTGAATAGGTTCCTGGGCTCTTTAGTAATTGTATCAGGGAGGGTTCGGAACATACTGAATCTGAAAACCATGACACCATTGTAAGCTCAACAAAACTCATGTTTATTACTGAGAGGTGGCCAATAAAAAATGAACAAACCCAAAAGAGAGGAAGGAGGAGAGAAATAAGCCCTCAGTATGAGTTCCCCAGTCACCCAGCTGTTGCTTATAAAGTTATCTTACATAAAGTTAACTTACCGACCCAGAATGCCTAGAATTACCCACAGCCGAAGCTGCATTCCCAGAGAGTTAGTAGGCTCACAAATTGGCAGGCGTCCCCTCCAAAAGGCAACATTGTCCTTGATGTGAAGCTTGCTACCCTCCAAGAAAGAGCTATCTGCTTTTATACAATTAACTGAGTGATCTCAACCTAGGCAGTTGTGGCCATCACTGTCCAGCCAGAGGCCCTCAGTCCCACCCCCTATTACACAAGTAATATCTCTTCTATGCATGCGTGGCTTTCCCCGTGCCTGCACACTGCACCCAGGGGAATCTTTTCCAAATGAGTCCAGGGGTTTACTTCATACCCCTAGTCTTCAATTTCTCCTTTAAGCGAACTTGGAGGACAATCAGCCAATCATAAAAGAGCAATTAAATATAGTTTATACAAGAACTCTCTTCAAGGACAAAGTTCCCATTTTATCAGTGTTTGTTTTCTCATAACTTGGCAGGGAAAGAACAAAACTTTTACAGGTGGCTGAGCCAAACACAGATCAAAAATATCAGCATAATTAACCCCTGATGCAGTAAACTAAGTGGGGATTTATGAGATCACCGGGACATGTGGAAAACTTGAAACTACAACAACTCTTAGTTTGAAACACCAAGAAGGGATATCAACCCCTGGGAGTAGATTTTGTTGACCTGACAGAAAACTTTGGCATCGAGAGCCATTCTCACATTGTTAGAGCTATTGAACAGAAGGACATGGTCAATCACATCATTGCCCCCAATTTTGAAGTTATGTGATAACATCAGTACTTATATTGACGTGAAGAATGAACAGTCAGATGTATTGGAATTCAGACTGGGTCATGAGTGATAAAATGTTTTCAATTTTTATCTGTGGATCCCCTACTGAGTAAGTTGGAGGAGGAAGGATGTTGGTTCCAACATTGAAAGCTTGAAAAATACAATAATTATGGTCTTTGCAGACAACTTGTTTAGTTTGAGTGGACCATGGGAAGGAATGCAGAAAAAATACTGAAATTGTCTTCTGTGAACTAACAGACCTCAAGACACAAGAAGACAAGTTCCATGGCTTTGACATCAAGCCAACCAAAGAATCATATGATCAATTACTGTCCTACATGGGCAGTTAACAGCACCCCCCTCAATAAGATTGAACCTGGTAGTCCTGAAAAGTAGCTGGGACTATACGTTGACCCCATGGACTGGAATATCAAAACCAGAACTACTGGAAAATTAAAGGGATGGTTAGAACAGTTTGTAAAGACTCCATTTTAAAGATTTCATAAAGTTGACACCTTGAAAGGATATACTATTCTGCAATTGCTTTATCTGGCAGACCAAGCGGATGTAAAAACTATGTACCTGGAAACCCCTGACTTGGCAATTTTAGCTGTGGTCAAGAAAGGTTTACCTCTGTTGGCAAGTACCTGTCGTGTCATAGTCCAGCATGAGAGATGGATGTTTAGGTATTACTAGACTCTCTAGTCTAGTATACAGAGTTGAAGACTGCACTGAATTTCAGTCTTTAGATGAGACAAAAAGAGCAGTTATTGAGCAGGATGGCATTGAGAAGGAGTTTTGAAAGATTGTGAACTGCAGCAGAGGGTGATAAAAATAAAATTCCATCTATATGAGACCCAAAAGCAGTCATGGTATATCAGAGAAATTATGAGGTGAGGAACTAGACTCAGAATGGGAGATATCCACTCCAAAGGTAATTTTTCTGAGACCCTGTAACTGGTGAAAACAAGAATTCATAATTTGAACCTAGCTGGTATCCTAGGGCTGTGGAATTTTCAGTTTTGAGAAGGGTAATATCAGTAACAGCTGGATTGAACATTACAGAGGCATTCCCCATAGAACATTCATTACAGTGGAACAGCTGAGAGTTCATGTCTACCCAACTAAAGAATTCTGACTAAAGGCAGTCAAGAGACTCAAACTAAATCATGTGGATACTGCTAGGTGGAGAAGGAGACCTGTGCACATATTATTGCATATTACCCTGTGGTACAAGATGCTGGGATTAAGATACATAACCAGCTATGTGACATTTTGATGGATGAAGCTAAAAAAAAAAAAGTAGTATTCCAGGAAGCAGTGTTAAAAGATTAATAAAATGAAGTATATAAACAACATCTAGTATTTGTTAAGGGAAATCATACTTTTGTAGTAGTCATCACAGTTAAATACGAGAGTAAATATTCAGCCTGGAGAAGAGACAAATAAGGGGAGACCTCATTGTGATCTTCAGTATCCTCACAAGGGGAAGTGGAGGGGCAGGTATGGATCTCTTCACTCTCCTACCCAGTGATAGGACTTGAGAAAACAGCATGAAGCTGAGTCAGGGGAGGTTTAGGTTAGATATCAGGAAAAGGTTTTTCACCCAGAGGGTGGTTGAGTGCTGGAACAGGTTCCCCAGGGAAGTGATCACAGCACCCAGCCTGTCTGAGTTCAAAAAGTGTTTGGACTATGCTTTCAGGAGCATGGTGTGATTCTTGGAGCGTCCTGCCCAGGGACAGCAGTTGGACTTGAGGATCCTGATGGGTCCCTTTCAACTCAGCATATTCTGTGATTTTGTGATATTTGGAAAATGTAGTGACAGATAAAGTAAAGAAATATCAACATCTTAAAGATAAAGTGCAAAAATTGACAGAGGCCACTAATATTAATTTTATAGTATTTCCTTTAGGAGCACATGGGAAGTGGTGTCAAGGAAACTGTACATTATTAGATGGACTCTGCAGTTCCTCACAGGAAAAGGTCACTTGTTGTCTATCAAATCATGCACTTTTCACTTCAGTGGACACTGTACACCCTTACTAGTCAGACTTGAACTGGTTTAAGATATTAATGAATGAATTGTAAGTGTATGAACTAATAAATTGTACATAAACTTATCCTTTTTATCTATTGAATGAAGAGTGATGTCACTGTGGATGTTTGGCTGCTACAAGTCAATTATCTAAAAAGTTAGACCTAGGAGGGTGTTGATTGTATGTAGGGACAACAGCGGACTCAGAATCATGATGTGTCATCCATCCTGCCAAAAGACAACAATTACTGGTCTTTACTTAGAAGGATAAGCTGTCTTTACTTAACCCAGAAAAGCAACATTTATAACTTTATATATAATTTGATAAATAACCTGTAAGTAGGGCTTGTATCTGTCTTGCAAAATGACAGTGGTACCACTTTCACTCCCTTGCACTCTTCATTCTGGCCATGCTCAGAGAACCCCTTTTGGCAATGAGCCTGTTGGGGCCATCACTGTACAATCTATCACTGCCACAGGAGCAGTGTGATCCCCTCAGTTCAAGGAATGCTCCCAAAGCATGCTTCAGGTTCAGCCTCTCTGCCTGGGTTATGCGCTAACTGGGGACAGAGGTTTCCTCCTAGTACTGGAAGGACGATTTGGTATGTCTGTCTTTGTTGCCTTTGTCAGCCCATTATGTTAAACAATAGCGTTTCTGCTCTGGGTTCAGTTACTTTGAAGACTTGGTGGCTAATTCTTGTTCCTGCAGGCTACTGTAAACCAATGTAATAGGTGTATTTGCAAAGGGATTCACAGGGCTTTAGCTATGCAGTGACTACTAATTTCAGCAGAACAGTCAAGATTTTACTTTTCTTACTGTACTATGTCTTGTTCAAGGTACTTTTAGCAATGCTGACTTGTTTTAGACTTCTGCATACTATGTTTACTTTCTATGACATCTTGTTGCCTTTTCTCTGAATGCATCACAAGGATGAAGTTGGAACATGAGTTTGCTTAATAAGGTACTTCTTGAGTAAACATTCATAAACTGTCTTGAAGCACTTAAGATTACCTTCCTTTCAGATTGGTGTAATTTCTGTTTCAGAGGGAATTTCTCCACGTCTGAGGTATAGCCCTTTCTCATGGACATGGAGCTTTAAACAAGACTAATTTGAGCTTCTTCACCAACAGTGCACGGGGAAGATTTTCAAGTACTTGACTGTGGTCTCATTTGCATGTTTAAGCTACTTTTGCAGAGCAAGAAAAATAATAAAGAAATTACCCAGTGCTACAGAACATAGCCTCTGTCTGATTTAGTGCTTCTATTACCATTGTGATTCATGGCTAATTCATACAAATGAAATTAGGTTATATATTACTATTAGGAGATTAACATTTCATGAATTTAATAAATGCTCTCATGGTTACTTTGAAATCTAATTCCCTGGCCTAAAATGTCACCGATGTCTGCTTGTTTTAGGTAAACCAATTTAATTCAGTTTAGTAGTGCTGGGACAATGTTAGCTGAGATTCATTTTGAGTGGAGTCACTGCCCTTTTCTTTCACTCTTTGTCCTCTCCTTTCCATAAATCTAAAATGTTATAATGCTAGAATGATGCAGGAAAAACACTCTGACCACATGCAGGAGAGAATGACATACTAGTTTACATCATCAGGAATGGAAATGTCAGGTAGTTAAGAATAAGCCTATTGGATATATATACATATATAAAAAAGTTAATTTATGTTGTTATGCATAGCTAATGTTTGTATTTTATTAGCTTGAGGATATGATCATTGTTCTGCTCTCCATGGTTTAATATGATTTTTCTTAAAGGCCCTCAGCAGTGTTCACTGAGGCCTTGGAATGGGTAATATTAAAGGCTTTATTTAATTGTGGTAAATATAAACATACAATGTTATCTTTTCTCCAGCTCAGATTCAAATTTACTCATTTTATGGCTGAAACAATGATGTCTTGCTGCACTGGTTTATAAATCTCATTCTTTTTTCTTCCTGCTCCAGCTTCAAAAGGATTCTGCAACATTCGCTCAATCTGAACTAAGATTCACCCTACATCCTCACCCCACAGCCTCCCCTTAAAAAATTTATACAGTGAAATTTTATGGACTTCTTCATGCCAGAGTTGTTCTGCTGCCTGACAGTAGTTTGGTTGTGGTACCTTGAAGCAACTGAAGACACAGCCAAAGACCAGAAATGCAGGATGCCTGTTCTCAGGATGCCTGATGCATCATTCACAGACACAGCAGCTCCTGCTTCCTCTGAACAGCAGTCATGGTAAAAGCAACTCCATGGATCATTTTTGTCCTCTGTCACTTGCACAGTTAAACTTGGTTGTGGGTTAGTTATGGGTTTTTTTCTTGGTCTAGGTTTTTTTTCTTGGTTTAGTTTTTTTTTCTCCTTCTCCCTCCTGCAGTAGGGAGCAGTGGGAACTAGGAGAAGGGAGAGAATCTCTTCTCAGGGCCTATGCTTTGGTGCCTGGAGTGCTTGTAAAGGGTCTGGAAGAGTGTGATAAATCCTGGTAAGGTCAAAAAGAAAGATGAGGCTGGGCTGGAGCTGAATGTAGATCAGAAGTCTTCTAAGTGATGAACTGTTACTCAAAAGAATGTTAGATCAATTATGGGATTTTGATTCAAAAAGTAGCTAAAGTCTTATTTGTTACTTGAATTTAACAGCTTGAATACCAAACATAAGGAAATAGCCAGCTGGGCTCTGAAGGGAATCCAAAGCCCTGAAGAAAACCGGTCATGTTTAAACCCCACCCGTCTTGGTCAAGCTTAAAGGACTGGCCAAGCCCCAATGTGCTTTAAAACTATTAGTTATGGGTGATGACACCAAGTCGCAGTCCAGCTCTTTTGGTTTGCTGTGACTGAGGGCAGCCCTACACCGCTGGGCCTTGGAGCTTTTCACTGCTCACCAGCTCCAGCACTACACGTTGTCACTCCGTGCCTCACTCCCCCTGTTCTGCTTCCCTTCTTGGGAGGAGAAGCAGGATCAGGCCCTAAAACAATCTGACCCTGACTGGGGGATCATTAAACTGCGTACATTTCTTTCTGGACTGCGTTTACAAATATGATCTCCTTGAGTCATTAAAAAAGAGAGAGCACTGTCTTCATATGAAAAGAAGAGATTTCTGTGACAATTCCTTTCTCAAAGACTCTTTATCCTTTTCCCTTACCTGCAGTTTTTCATGTTTCCATGGTAGTTGTATTAAATTTCAGAAATATCCTTCACAAGTGGATATCCATCTCAAAATGATCTTTGAGCTACTAGCTTATTCACTCTCAATATCCCTTCCCTGAATCATCTTTATTACAGTGCTTAAAAGACATATATGATGCATTGTTAATTGGCAGTTGGGGATCACTTATCATTATTGATTTACTTTTAAATTACTCTGGGATGAGGAACAATAAACCTGAGCTTGTAACTCACTTTCGTAATGGTATATTGTTGCTGTTATCCTCTTGTCCATAAATTCGTATCTGCAGTAACCATCTGAAGCAAAGGCAGGGCTTTCCTCTGTCTTTCAAGAGCAAATGTAATTGTCCCCTAATGCTCCTTAGGGAAATGGAAAGATTCAAAGGAAAAGATTTCATATTCTTACTGAGGTTTAGTTTACATTATTTTGAGCTGAACTGCCAAAATGAAACTTCAGATTGTAAGCTGGTGGTTTTTTTGACCTACAGTTCTGTTTGAGATGAAAACTTGTGTTCTAAAATGGAATGCTCCTGCTAAACTGCCACAAGTTTTCATGTTTACTTGTAGTGTTTTTCATGAGCTAGAGATTTTTTGAGTGATTATTTATTGTTAAGGGTGTCTTTAAAAAAATTATGCTTTCCATATATTGGGAGAAAGTAACTTGAAAATATTTACTCATGCAATTATGCTAATCCTGAATTATATCCAAAGATAATTTAGAAAATTTTAAGAGCTGTAAGCTTTCGGTCCTTGTTAACATCATGTGAATTTTTAAAAATGCTCAGATGAATTTCTTTCTGATTGAGCTGATGGCATAATCTGAAGAGGATTTGACCATGGTGCGTGCCAGTGTACTGACCTGTGTGCCTAAAGACCTAATGGGAGGCTTTTTGAGAGGCTCAACAAACAAAATTCAAGAAGCAAGGGAAGCTGGTAGGGCAAAACCCCTCACTCTTGCAAAAATCCTCATCTGGGGCAATCTTGGAGAGGAGAAGCAAAAATACTAACAGGCAACTGCAACTTATGACTAATCTTGAGGCCTCACAGCTCTGTGCCACCACTGTGGGTGCTTTGCTCCATGACGCTGCCCCAGCACTTGCTGCATGAGAGACCAGAAAACTCTAGAAGCCCATGCATTTATGAACCTATGATAAACTTAAGCATAATTTTTTAGCTAAATATCATGCTTATCACTTTTATTTCATTAGGATGGGAGATATCCCACCTTTAGCTTTAGGGTGTCAGTGCATTTGAAAGCATATGCGTCTTCGTGAGCTCTTGTAAAACACATATTGGTAAAAGAATAAAAAAGAAGTCTTGCAAGTGGAAATAGTTCTGAAAGCGTAGACTCAGAAACCTCAACATGTGGGCTCTGTATTGGAACTTCTAGGAGCCTTAGAACTTGCACTTACCAAAAGGTAGCCTTCCCAGAAGGAAGCTTAAGTGGCTTCAGATTGCAGATCAGATAATTCTGCTTCACTGCTGTGTGAATGCACTTTAAATCACCCTGGCTTCAGCTGGAGGTTCAGTTAATTAATTGTTACTTTCTAGAATTTATAGACAGATTATTTCTTGAAGAAATTTTGTTGATTTAACACTTTCTACAATTGACTCTTGATTATTTGCTAAGGGTAGACCTTGATTTGATTTTAAATTTGGCAGCAACCTTTTTTTCTTAATTTAAGTTAGAAATAATTGAATGATGGTAGCATTTTCTTATCTTTATTGATTTTTTTTTGATTGTAAATTGGTTTCAATTTTAATAACATTTATGCAAAGAAGTAAAATCAGAGTTCTTTAAGTAATGTGGATCTTAAATCCTCTAAGACTACATCTACTTTGTTAGTTCTTGATTCATAAGCCTCAGGATAATATGATTGCTAGGTTTATATTGATTTTAAGTTAGATATTTTAGCTGTACATGTAAAGATTCTGGCATACTGTTTCAGCTGAGCTAGAGCATATGGAAGGGAATATAAATACTACCTGGTGATATGGTCACACAGCAGATTCTTACAGGCCACATTTGACAGCAGGTGAAATCATTCCTTCTGCTTCAGTTCCTTCTGCCTTTATTTGAATCTAGTTTTGATCTTATTAACTGATTTCCATCCATCCTTTTTATGTACCATTAAATAAAGGTATCAGAGTAGCAGCTGCATCCCAATGGTTGGATTGCTTTGATATTCATGTATGTTCACATTTGAAAAAAAACAACTCTTGTGATATTACTTTGCTTTCGGTGAGACAAGTGGGGTTTAATAACTGGCTTCTGTTTCAAAAGCAGTATGGAGTGGTAGAAAGGTGCTGCTGAGCAGGCTGATGGAGAGAAACTCCTTTTTATTGTAATATGCAATAGATGAAGTAAATAAATATTCTTCAATTTTGTTCCAACTTTTGGTAAGATAAACAAGACCCGAGGGAACCTCTGTGGAGAAGGGCTAAATTTCTGCTGTGCTTGGAGCAGAGCCTTTGCGCTCATTCATGGAAGTGCTGAACAGTGTGAGGAGAAGCCTCAGCTCTCTGCCAGTAGTAGTGCTGGGCTTGGGAGTAGCTTAGATTTTGTACCTCATCGTTAACTTTCTCAGCTGCTGTATCCCTACTGGCTTCAGACAGGCTTGCTTTGCACAAATCAAATTGCAGCTATGGACAGACTAATGATTTGAAAAGGGCTTGCTTCATTTTGTGCTCGCCTTTTGGAAAGGCTTTTCCTCAGGAGATGGTAGATATGACACAATGACCTAGCTTTCCCTACACATCTCGGTTTTTAATAAGAAAGCTCCCATGTCCCTTTTTTATGTCTTGTGTGTTTCAGGGGAATATCAATATCGTAAAAACCAACACCATGAAGCAGTTCAAGCTGCTTAGTTGTGTAGTTTAATAGAGAAGATGTGGACCATGACTGTGATCTTGCAGTGTTTATTCTTTGTTTCTATGTAAGTACATTTTTGATTTCAGCTACGGTATTGAAGAAATAATTTTCTTCAATATTTTTGATACTGCTTTAGTTCTCCCTTCATCACTAGTAGTCATTTGTTTTCATGACTCTTTTGGTCTGTTGCTCCGCTACATTGCAGGATGTTAAGACTCTTACTCAGAAGTGAGAAACAAATTGCATATTCCACTGATTTTAATAAAAACATGTTTAATCTAATCAAGGAGAGGTGATGCCTGGTTTCTTCTAGAAGGTACTTGCTTTCCCTTTGTAATCGATTTGAATGAAGTTAGAGATTGCCATCTGCTTTTTGGAAAGAATATCTGCTTTTCAAAAGTAAGCTTAATATTATTAAATATTTGAAGATATATTTAATCTTTCAGCTGGCAAGGGATTTTGTCCTTTTGATTAGAAATATAGAAATCTTCAGAAAGTCTGCTACAAAAACTGAGGAGAAAACAAAATAATCTTTAAAAGACTGTGTAATTATTTTTCTGGAGCGTATTTAAGCCTACAGCTTATTCTCTCTTAGGGATTTAACAGTTTAGGAAGCCTTTTCATTAAGTAACCCCAGGAGACTCTAATTTTTTCCTAAAACTACAGAACCATGGAAGAAAGATTTGTTTGTATCTGTGATTGATCTGCAGTGCTGTTCAGTTGTTATATGCCTCTGCTAAATGTGCACGGTTCAAGGCAGGGTTACTCCCTAATAAGAAAGAAATTCAGGCACTGTGGCTGTGTGAATATTTATGTCTGCAGTTTTGTGATGCTTAAGATTGACTGTGGTTCAAAAAAAAAAAAACCACGGCAACTGCAATACTTCGTTTCTGCAATAGGGTATGTTTATAAATGTGCTAATTTCTAACTCCTCAAAACATTCTAGTCTTTGCCACTCTCCTTTGGCAGCCTCTTACTCTTCTTTTCTTCAAAAATCAGCTGTATGAATGTTTTATTGTATGTTTCCTTATTATTTTCTGTATTGAAAGTAATACTTGCAGCATTACTTAATCTGTCTTCTATCAGTTGTCATTCAATCCGTTGTTTACAAGTGACTGCAAATCAGTCACCTCTCAGGTTTTTTTCCTTACGGCCATGTTAGCATCTCAGTTTTCATCTGGTTTGAATGGGATCAGATGATGGTTGTTAATATTGAGAAATCGTGGACTTCTGGAAGATAGTTTTTGACTGTTGTTTTGCCACGTCATACTTATTTTTTGTTTTCCATGTACAATGCATTGGCTGCTGATAGCATCTTTCTCCAACAACTAAAAGTTCAGAATATGTACTGGAGATAGTGTTGGAGGATTTTCTACACGGTTGTTACATTCACAGGCTGTTTACTATGCCTGGCAGTGTCTGTGCACTGCCTGGGCACTGTGTTTCACAGGATGCTTCTGGTTGCCCTGGATCTGCAGGCTTCCATGGACCTCACCTTGCTGAGGCATCTCCTTCATGCAGCAATTACCACCTGCCTATATCCAGTCTATTTTCCTCGGTTCTGAATTCAGCCCCACTGTGCCTCGCTTGATTTCAGGGGCTCAGGGGGGCATTTCTAACCCGGGTAATGTGTTAAGTCAGAGATACGAGGCTGTGTGCCCGGGACATCGCAGACTACCTGGAGCTTCACGTGGCAGAGCCCAGACATACTGAATCTAGCACTGCAGCTCTTCTTTATAAGCCTTGTATCAGGCCTTTGGACACTTCCTCCTCAGCCTCCTCTCAGCAGTTATCTTCTCTGATGCGTCCATCATGATGTATTAAATTGGTTAATTAACTTATCCACTGAGCATGAACTCAAACTGCAGCTGGCAGCACTAGGCATTCTTTAGATGCAATTCAACATTAAGTGCTGCCTTCAATTATTTTTCTCTTACAGTAGCAGTAAGTGTAGTCCCTGTTAGACCTTTGATGAACAATGTGTGTCATTTAGTCTACTATCTAGCTGCTTATCAGTCATATTTTCAAGATCCCTGCTGCTTCTGTGGCATAGTGAGTATAATTAGGTGTAATATTTTTTCAGGTCTGCAGAATGTTACGTTTACATGGCTAAGCAAACATGGCTTAAAAATCTCAAAGTAAGAGATATTTTTTACAGAATTCTTCTTACAAGGGACCCTACTTAGTCATCCTTTCAGTTAATTAATTTTCAACAAATATAAGATATTACTACCTTTTATATTTTAGGGAACTGAGAACATTTTATAGCTGTGGAATAACCCAAAAGAAATCTACACTCTTGCCTTTTCTGCTATTGTGAGATGAAGGGCTTGGGAGAAAAGTAGTTTTGTTGCTGTGATACCCCCCCACCTGAAAGAAAAAGATAAACAGAAACATGAAGTTCTTTTTAAATACATGTATCTGTATATACATGCTGGGGTCTGTGCATGATATATATAAATGTCATATATGTATATATGTCATATTTATCTTGAAATACTCCATGCTGATAAAACCTATTTTATTCTATGAAGTGAATACAGGCAACAATGTGTATCTGAGGTATTTTTCGGAGAGGCATGTGTGGTCCTGTGGCATAAACTGCCCTGGCCTCAGTGCAGGTTAGTTCCTCTTGTGGGTGAGATTCCCTTGGCTGCACACTGTCAGCAGTGAGCAATTGGTAAGAAGGGCAGACAGCTTCTGGGCTGGGTGCTTGAGGTCTCAACATATTTCTTTGTTGCTGACCTGAGAAGATTGTGCGTTTTAAACTTTCATAGTATACAGATGAGTCATTCCCCCTTTCCGCACCTTAAGTTGTTTTATTCATTCACATTACTTTGATATAGTTTGCTGGATTTTCTATACTTTATTCTTTTTTGTATTCTGAACTTTTCTTTCTTCATACTTAAGCTTTTCAAAAATGAATAGTGTGCAGTGGTGCAACAAATTTCTTATTTCTGAGGTTTCTTTTTTTCTAGTTTAGAGGATTCTAGCTTGACTACTTTTTGTCTAGCTTTAAAAATACAGTCAGGAGTGGACTTTTTTTTTTCTGAAGAAAGAGCTGAGTTATAAGCTAAAATAACATCCATGTTCTGTGACAGCCAGGAACTACAATAATACAGCAAACACAAGGAACTTTAGAAATGTATGGATTTTTGAGTACTCAGGTATTTCATAGTTTCACTCTAGTCAAAAGTAAATGTGCAAGCTGTAAAAAAATTACAGAAAGAATATCTGTGTTAACATAAATCAGAAAAGCAGTGTGTAATTAAGAATCACCTGGATACTGCAATTCTAAAAGAGATGTGAATATGTAACACCTCTAACTCATTAGTGAACAGCTGAACCTAAGCTATTTTGAAATGATTTTGTATCTTGCGGTAATGAAACCATTGGACCTAAGACCTCCTTTGCAAATGAACCCACTCACTGCATTGCATTGGCTGTGCACAATCCTGTTGCTAGGACACAACGCTACCGGAACTTCAACTTATTTCCCTCAGAACTGATATTTTAACCTATAAGATTATGTTAAAAGCCCTATTATTATATAAGCCCTATTACAAAGATGGGCTCACCTGGCTCCTGTGCCTGTGCAGAGCACAACGCTTCCTACTGGATCTGTAAGTTAATGCTTGCTTGCATATACCAGAGAGCAGAAGGAACCTCTGTTTCTCCCTCCCTTATGATGAAATGTCATAAGATCATAAAATGGTTTGGGTTGGAACAGACCTTAAAGATCATCTAGTCCAAACTCCTCTACCATGGGCAGAGACACCTACCCCTAGTCCAGGTTGCTCAAAGCTCCATCCAACCTGGAGCTTTCCAGTGATATTTCCACAAAGTATATGTGGAATACTTCCAGGGATATGGCTTCTACAGATTCCCTGGTCAACCCATTCCAGTGCTCACTATCCTCATAGTAAGGAATTTCTTCCTAATATATATTCCAAATCTACCACTTTTCCATTTAAAAGCATCACCTCTATTATTACATGCTCTTGTAAGTAGTCCCTCTTCAGCTTTCTTGTAGGTTTCCTTTATAAGGTCTCCATGGAGCTTTCTCTTCTCTGGGCTGAACAACCCCAACTGTCTCAGCCTATCTTCATAGGAGGGGTGCTCCAGCACTCTGATTTTTTTTTTCAGCTCTCCTCTGGGCTTGCTGTAGCAGTCCATGCCCTTCTTATGTTGGGAGCCCTAGATAAGATGCTACTACTGTTTCAAGTTGTGTTTTTCCTTGTAGCTGCGTACAAGGATACAAATGGATAGAACTTTTATTGAAAAACTATGAATAAAATATTAGTAAACATTTGCCCAAATATGTTTGGCCTTTCCAAAGCAGTAATACTGGTAGGTGTTCTTTGGAAGTGAAATCACAAGAAAGTAAGGAAAAGTTAGGACACAGGTGTTTGGATACTTTGTTCTATGGGTGAGAATGTAATCCTAGAACATGAGAAAAACAATTTCCTGAGGGGAAAATTAAAGAGATAAAAAAAAAACTCTAAGGAGAAAAAACTCTCTCTTACATGAAAACTTGGATGAAAAGACTTTTTTTTAGGAGCTTTATCCTAATGCACTGCTGGAAGCTATTCAGAACTTTTTACTTGGCCTGATGTGGCTGTTCAGTGTACTTACAACTAAAACCTTTCTAAGTGTCTAGCTCCCTGGATGATAGGTTCCCACATGCAATCTCTTTCATCATCATGAAAAGTAATCTTAATTTTTTTTCTGTCGAATGCCTGAATAGCAAGTCTTTTTAAGAGTGGTGTTGGGAGGAATGAACTTACAGCTACAAAAACTTATGAGCAGGCTTTACTTCAGACACAGCTTAACTGACCCCTCACAGCTCCCTGATGTTCAAATATGGAGAGGCAGAGTAAGTTCAGAATATGATATGTGTATTTCAGGCTGCTGGAGAGAGGTGTCAGTGATTGATGTTATGTTTTTGCATAATGGGTATGGGTAACTTAGAAGCCACTCTTAAAGAACAAACCTGAAAGGAAACTTTATTCCTATTGGGTTGGCAAATGAGTTCAGCTGCCTTGTAGAGATGATCCCACTGCTTGAGCTGCCTTCTAGAGGCAAACTTGGATGCCAGCTCTACACATCAGGGATACTGCAGTTAAGGGCAGTCAGTAGAGCAGACTCATGCTTACGCACAATGTGCATTTAAATAGAAGTGGTTTAGGCAGAGTCCGCTGCATGGCCTGACTTTCCCAGCATGGGGTTCATTCTTCAGTGGAGTGACACCACCTTTGCTGAGACAAATAACATCCATTAGAGTTAAGTGCTGCTGCTGGGCTGGACTTGTGACCTTTAGCTGCAGCATTCATCTGTAGAGTGTGGGGTTTTTTGTTTGCTTGGTTTTTAAAATGCAATAGGATTTTCTTTTTTTTGCTGATGGAGGGCATGGCTTCATGCTGTAGTTTCTGGTTTTTATTATAAAATTTTTGTGGGTTTTTTGTTTTTGTTTGTTTGTTTATTTTTAATCTGCAAGACAAAAATTACTTTCCCTTTGCAAAAAATGCTTCATAAGTCAGCTTTGTAAAATGTTATATTATAATATTTATAAGGGAGGAACAAAAAATTATATGATGCCGTTCTAATAAATAATGTAATGTGTATTAGACTCTTCATTATGTGCCCCAGACATTTTCTGAGAGCCTATGGAAAGAATCTGGCTCTGTGTTTGTTACCAGCTAGTGTATATTATAGGAATATTTCTACCGATTTTAAATCCAGGGGTGTAAGATACCATTCTGAATTTTCCATACACAAAGTAGTTATACATAAAGTGAAACTGTCTCCCTCCTGGGCAGAGAAACCATGCAGTAATCATGCATCTGCGAGTCATAGAAATAGAATGAACTTGAAGAACCTTTAATGCACATTTCATCTCATCTGTTTCAGAGTCCAGGCTTCTGGTTTTGCAATAGCAGAGGCTGGAAGTATTGTTGTGTTGGGCACAAGATGAATTCTAAAAATCATCCTCATCCTGGAGTACTTTTTCACAAAAACATTAATTGCAATAAGTGCTCTCACTAGTTTAAAGTAATTGTACTGACTCTATGGACTATTGCACTAGTAAAATCTCTGAGACCACACTTCACTGGCCATGTCTCTTGGCACTTGGAACATGCTCACTTCTGCTTTTTGAATGTTTTTGAAAGCTTTTATATTGTGTGCCCACAAATTCTGCTATCCTGAGTCAAGTATTTTGCACTAGCTGTTAATTTAAACCTGTATATTGAACTCTGGGGAATTGTTTGAGTACATTTTTTTGAAGCAGATTTTGTATTACCTTAAAATGGGCTAATTAAACTGTGAAATCACAGGCTATTCTGAAAGCCAGAAGACTTGGAATTTATTTTGTTTCCTCTCAGTGGGTTGCGTTTTTTTTTTGTTTTGTTTGGCTGGTTTGGTTTGGTTTTTGGTTTGGTTTGGTTTTTTGTTTTGTTTTAAATATGTGCATCCTAGGCCCTGGGTTTATGTACAAAAATTTTAAAAGGATTAGGACTGCAGCTTAGATACCATAGTGATAATTGTGGTATGACTGTGTGCAGGGACAAATCCACCCAATTACATTACAACTTGTTCATTTTCCATTAGACCTCAGTCCGTTTGCAGAGAAGGCTTGGGAAAAACTTTGCAAGACTGGAAAGCCACTGCACAAGGTTTCTCCTGAGGCATTAAGGTTGCAGAGAGGAGAAGGATTTGCTGAAAGCCGCTGGAGCTCAAGTGCTCTGCTGGGTCATCAGCTGTGCATTGCTGCCAGAAGCAGCCTACCCAGTGCCTGGAGCTGGACTGAGTAACCCAGTCTGCTGAGTGACTGCAGTTGTTGGTCACTCCTGAGGCTGCATACACCTCTGCTCTCAGCAGCTCTGTGATGCTAAGATGACACCTTCTGGGCTAACTGCAGAAGTCTATGCAAGTGACAGACTTTGAGGGCAATAATGTCCCCTACTCCGGTCCTTCTCTTGCCTTCCTTACTGAAAATCAGTTACAGCAGCAATTTAATGTAGAATTTAGGCTGCATGGGGAAAGTTTTGGCTGTGGGCAGTTGAGCGAAATTGTCCCATGAGCCAGCAGCTGGACTTCTGGGAGTCTGATTTTGCAGCACAGGGAAATGATTTTATTTCAAATTTAAGGCTGTTTTATCCTCCATATCATTGCAGACTGTGTTATTGAAAAAGATGTGAAAACAGCACCAAAACCTGCTAAGCTGAAATGAATACAAACTGAAGTATAGGCCAGGCTGCAACATAAATCCATGATTTTGCCAGACTAGATAATGTAATTTGCCATGCATATATTCCATATTAAACCCTAATGGATGAGAGCCTGGCCATTTGCCTGAAAACCCACATATTGTGCAGCATTTGGGCTTTGCGAGGAAGAGAGAAGGAAGGAACCTTCAGCCCAAAGACTTTTTCTTCCTTACTGTTTAATTTGGACTCTCATTTGAAAAACAGAAAAAAAACCTCAATGTGTTTCCTAATAGTGAAGGTTTAAGTGAATGGATATTCCTGAGATCTGGCTGAGAGATTCAAATAGAGAAAGATGACTTAGTTTTTGGAAGCCTTGGCAAAAAAAAAATATCTGGAAGCCTCCTTTCAAAATCTTTATCTTTCAATTGACCTTTGCAGAGCTATCAAAGTAGTGGATCAGCTTGTAGAACCCTAAAAAACCAACTAAGGATTTGTATTTACATGGCAGTAACACAAAATTTGGGCCTTCTTTCCAGTTTGTACTGTTCTTAAAAAGAAATAATAAGATGGATAAAGAGAGGTGTTTTGAAGCTGAAGATGTCTATTTACAGAGTCCCAGGCTCTTGAGGGAACACATTTAGGCTAGGAATCACAGGAAGGAAGGCTGTCAAGAGCTTTCCCATCGGTTTCCACAGGGTGCCTCACTGCATTTTGATTCCCCAAAGAGGCAGAAACATTTTGTCAAATACTTTTGAATCTCCAAGGTCTAGTTTGGGTTGTCAAGGGACATTCTTACTGAAACCACACAGGTGCATTCCCACCTTGAAAAATGCATCCTGCTTCTGCCAAATTTCAATTGAGGCACAGGAGTGGTCATCCGTCAGGTGAAGGTTATAGCAATTTTACTAGGCTTTTATCCCAAGCAGCAAGAGTAGCACAGCTGGGCTGAAACAAAATTCAGGTACCTGCAGTTGCTTCCCAGGTTTGCTAGATTCCCAGGAAGATATGCTGTCATCCATTCAACCAGAACATAAACAGGCTTAATTAGCAGAGGATTGACAGGAGACTATATTTCTTTTCAGCATGAGCTCTGCTTGTGAACAGTCACTTGTGGACTTTTGAAAAGCCATTTATCCATAAGAAACCTTGGAGAAAATACAAGGGAGCTTTTCAGAAGCCCTCCTTTTGCTATTAGGTTATTAATAACAATTGCTTCCTGGGTTACTACTTCTCTTGCATGATAAGTGGGTGCCTTCACCCACCCTGCACACTGCAGCTGCAAGAAATACTGGGTCCAAATTGCTCTGTTTGCTGAGCTTTAGCTTTCCTGCCTCTCTGGAAAGATGGCAGAGTTCAGCTCTTGCCTTCCCTCCCACTGCAGCTTTTGCTGCTCCTGCTTTGAGGTGAAGGAATAAGCATTGGGTGGCAAAACTCCACCTTATTAGAAACTTATTAGACAGTTTAATGGGCTCTAAATCATGTCTGTCACCCTAGAAGGAACACAGACATCTATAGAGAGAGCTCAGGGTGCCAGGACAATGAATAAAATGCTAGGAATTCCATTATATAAGACATTCGGCAGTAAATATGCAGTCCTATGCTCTTAAAGGAATCAGTGGAGAGATCAGATCCAGATGAGATCTAGATGGCACTGGCCTCATTATCTCCACAGGATGTTTAAGAAGTGGAATGTGTTCAGGAAAAGATACAGAGTTTGGAACAAACAGGTTGAATTTTAAAGGTTCTTTTAATTTCTGTTCAGCTCAATGATCCTTTATAGTTCTGGCATCCCTGTGTCTGGTTGTGAGTTTAAAATTGTTTCCTTTCTAAGCAAAAGAAAGGATAGCCAGGATAACAGGCAGAAAAGAAGATGACTGGGCACATCTGTTCTCCCTTTACTCTATCAGGAGACCTAAGGGACAACCATTTAGAGAGAGGAGTTTAAAAAACAATTCAAAAGCAATTTTTTTGTATTTTATTCCATTCAAATTAAAATGAAACCTCAAGGGAAGGGGGTGGGTAACGGACCAAATACAAGCAGTAAAATAAAAACAAAAACAATAGGGATGACTTTTTCCTTTAATAATTAAGAAGTAATCCATCCATATCAATACAGCATAACAAATAGCTCTATTCTGAAAGATTCATCCTGCACAGCCAGTTGCTTTCATTGCAGTCATAGATAATCTGAAGACAGCTTTGCCTAGGCTACCAATCTTGTGCAACTGCAATAGGTTGTTACACAAGTCTCTACATTTTCAATTTATGTCCCAGAACTGGTTCTACCCTGCTCTCAAAAGTGCATTTACTTAATGACCAGTAGCTGACCTTTTGGGATTTGTGTTTGCGCCCTTGCGGTCTCCTATAGTTTTGGCATCTGTCAGCTTCTACTCTCAGGGATCTCTGTTGCCCTTCTCTGGTCTTCCTCAGCAGCCTTCAACATGTCACTTCTGAATAACACAACTATTGTTTTGTTAGTGCTGCCTACTCCCTCTACAAAAGTAATGGTCCATTAGGAGATACAGATATATGGCAGTATCATTGCTGCGCTAAAAAAATTGTTTTACAGCAGACACATTAGTCTGTCACAGGATACTGCTACTGCCAAGAATAATCAAAGTTAAGACATCAGACCTCTGTGTAAAGATCAAGACTATCTAGAGATTTCAGTAATAACAACTATAACTTTGGAAAGACTGTCAAGCAGTACAGGAGAATAATTAACTACAGTGGTTAAGATAAAATCTCCTAGAGGCTGGGAAAAGACCTAATGTTAGACTGGGTACATTACCCCATGCTCTTTGAAGCACGTAACAGCAGCTCTGAAAGGTGCCCAGTACCACTTTCTGACTGTAACTCAGGTCTGGCTCCTTGGGGCAGTTGCTGCTGTGCTCTGATGGTGTCTGACGGAGCAGATCAGCTGGGGCCCCCTGCCAGGTCTTCTGTTGCTTTGAGGTAGGTGAGGGAATAGGAGCCAGCCTGTGGAGGACACTTGGGTTTAAGCCAGAAAGAGAGCTACAAAGAGGCTTAACCAGTCTGTAAGCAGCTATATGGGAAATGGAGGCTTTGTAATACTCCCTAGTATAGCAAGCCGAGGTATAAAAAGCATCCATCAGTAGGGAGGTGATGCCAGACACAGTAAGATCGAAATAGGCAAAACACCCTGAAAATGATAGCAGCCAGTCACTGGAGCAGCTTGTAAAATGGTGGATTCTCCATCATTGCATAGAGATTGCAAGTTTTCTACTTAAAAAATATTTTTATTCACTCGGCCACTAGCTGAGGACTTTGTGTTATGTAGTTGAGACCAGCCAATCCCAGTGATCCCTTCCAGGTCTGGTATCCCTACCTGCTGCTTTGACTCTCTGACTTCTCAGTAAAACTGAGAGCATAAAATCTGACTTTGCTGAGTTTCATTTCAGTTCTCCTCTCTAGGAAGCATGTTTTGCTGAGCACTGGGGTGCTGGCCAGACACAGAAGACTTATACTTGGGAAGAGAAGGGTCTTTGAGCTTCATCCCTTGCAGAGTCAGGCTCTCTGCACTTGCTATTTGCACTTACTCCGCACTTGCTCATCTATGCAGTCAGAACAGATATGTAAAGCTTTAAGCTTGTGGCTAATTCTGCCCTCCTCCACCACAAGGAAACAAAGGTGTAGCTCCACGTGTTTGTTGTAGAAACTGCTTCATACACCAAGTCCAGTGGAAATCCTGCTGGCGTGGCAGGGAACAAGGCTTGGCTTGGGTAAAGGATTTGTTCTGCTTCTGCTGTCTGTTGACATAAAAGGGAATTTGCACTGCCTGTGTGATGTTGAAGTGAAAGTTTTATTAGGGATGTGTATTTGCTGCTGACTTGTGCTGCTTCATGTGTCTGTGTTCATGCTGGGCTGCAGGAGGGAAAAGGCAGACAGTGGCACCTGGGAAAAAAAAAGGTACGAAGAGAGAAGTGGTGTCATCAAGGAACCCTTTATTTTGGTGGAAGGGATCTGTGAAAAAAACCAAACTGCATGTAGAACAGAAACAGCATGTGGGGACCGGAATATACAGTGCCCAGCCTAGAAGTGTTTTGTCTCCCTATTTGCAGGGCTGGCAGACAGTGCTGTCACACCACGGGGTGGCAATATTTAGACTCGGTGTGCAGAAGTTAGCCATTTGAGGGAGTCATGGTGTGCTCAGTATGCAGTGGAGATAGAAAACAAAATGATTTCAGTTACTGTTCCAGTTAATACATCGTGTTCTTTATGGTATTTCGCATAAGGCTATCACCCCTCTCTGATGAAAACAGCAATATGTCCAAGGATGCAAGTTGTATCCTTTCTGGCCTTCTTTGTCCTAAGTAAAGTCTATGTTTATGTATCATATACTGTGTCTTTCCTGTGAGGAAAAACAGCCACTTTCGGGTGGAAATATTTTATATGCTGGTTCCTATGAAATAATGATGTTCAATAGCAGAGTCAAAACTTCATGACAGAGTTAAAGTCTTTGATTTTGTGAAATAAAATGTAATTTTTTTTACTTTTTCTTCCCCCCAACCCCCCATTTGATGCCAGAACTATAAGTAGAAACTAGTAGACCAGTGGTAAAAAACTTGTATGGCTTTTTCTGATGAAGTCAAATGAATACTCTTTCGCTAGTAAATAGGAGTGGGACAAGAAATAGAGTGCTGTCTTTCCTTGAATTAAGAGCAGAAATCAAAATTTAAACCACCCCTTTTGTGTTTACTTTTGATTTTGGCAAACTAATGTCTGTTGCTTAACTTTGTTGATGCAGAAAAAATAAGGGTGCAAGTAGGTTTAAGCCCTATTTAATTTTGCTATCTGTCCTACATACAGGTTGCTATAACCTGGATGGAGAGAGGGTGTTGATAGCTATAAGCACCCTGACAGCTTTATTTCCATCCTGAAACACATGAATGTTTGCCTGTGCTTACATACCTCAGGGAAGAACTTAGTGTTGCTTAATAAAGGCCAGAAGTTTTACTAGCTATTCAGTCTTCAAATAGTCTTTCATGCAGTGGAGAATAAAATAAATATTCTACTAAGCTAAACAGTAGAGAAGTTACTGTGGATGGTGAAAGAGTTGAATTGCGCTGTAAAAAAAGCAATATATAAACAGAAGCTAATATATTTTTTTTATGTGCTTGGTCTTTGTTCCCTTAGTGAGAACCCCACCACAGATCAAGGGTTTCACCTGAGGATGAAAGGGCATCACTCAGCTGGCTGGCTACCTCAGGCATCCCTGAATATTCAGCATCTTGTGAGAACTTAGCACAGTTATTGAACTGGAAAAATAACCCATTTCTTAAAGCTGTAGGTTTGCATCCGAGAGCTGGTGAGCTAGCTGAGTTTCACTGGAAATCTGCTGTTTAATCGTGGCTGTCATTGTGAGGTAGTTAATTGGTTTTTTGTCTCTTGTGAGTTTATACAAAATGCCTGCTGCTTTAAAGACACATTGTATGTAATGGAATAGTAAAATGTTTTGATATTTACATAGAATAAGCTACTTCATTGAAGAGCTCAATTTTAAAAATGGAATAGTTGGAGCAGTGGGACATAAATGCAGCTTGACATAATAGAGAAGAAGTACAGGTTGGTGAGGGATTGAAATCTCTTTTCTATTTAAAATGACCAGCACAGCATTTCTTCAGCAGCCGTTATTCTGACAAGGACTAATATGCTGGGTTTCCACTAGAATTTATTATGTGAATTTACAGAAGAACAGTTCTTGCCCTCTCTGTGCAATTTGACCTAGAACTTTACACTACCTTGGTTTCTCTGACTTGCTATTGAACTAGCAAAGCAAGAATTTAATAAAAGAGGCTTTCAGGCTGAACTCTAAAAGCACAGTGAAAACTGAATTAAGCCTTGCAATGAGGACACTCATTAGCTAGGGTGTAAGGGCATTCAGCAGGCAATATTAACTTAATTTGATATAATATGAAACTCTCTCAAAGTCCCTGTTATGTAGACATGCATGGAAGACCTTATATCAGTATCTCCGGTGTGGCATGCTGCTCTGGAGGTGTGTTCTGGTCACCCAAATGGAGGCACCAGTGCTGGAAGGGTGACTCCTGCTCAAGGGGAACCCTCCAGTGGCTGAGGGGAAACATAAATTCCACTGTGTGAGAGCTCTTCTCTTGGCACAGGAAACATCTTCATTCATCACCGTTACAAACACAAAATGTAGTTCAAACACAAAATGGATGCCTTTGACCAGTGGTTAGGGAACTGCTGCTCAAGTCATCCAGAACAGGGAGATCAAGTGGCTCCGTCCGGAGAGGGATGCAAAACCAATCACGCTAGCATGACAGGTCCAGCTGTGCTTGCCACCTGCAAACTCTTTGGTCTGGGAGCCTCTGGCAGCAACTGATTAAAGAGAGTCAGAAATTCCTTATTCAGAAGTAAGCAATCGTTACTCACTGAGCGGTACCTGGTGTGCAGAGATGTAAATGCTAAAGAGGGGCCAAAGTATCTGTACCCCTTTTGTAGGTTGGGTCTAAAGAAGCATCTCCACAGAGCCTTTTGTTTAATGCCAGTCTTTCATCGTATGCCTCAATAATATCCTCTCAGCTAAGTTATTGCCATCTCTGGTTGGGAGAGGTAGCTGTTTGCTGCTGTTTTACCCTTGCTGCATCTTGGCCAGCCTCTTCCAGCTGAAAGACTACTTGCTTTCCTATTTCCTGTATGATTTTTATTCTTTTGTGCTGTTTCTGATTGCTATGGCTTTGACAGTCCGGTTCCTTGCAGTGCATTGTTGCGTGGCTCCCAGAACATAGAAGTTCCCTATTACACAGCCCAGCCTTTTTAATGTGTGTCTCCAGAAGCTGTTTATCTCAGGTATCTTATTTCTATTATTGTTTTGTTTTCTGTTTCCAAGTAAATAAAACTTCAGTGCCCAGTTTTCATAAGAGCAGTTGGAACAGCCAGTTCCATTTGCTCCCTGGGCTGCTACTATCTTCCTCCACATCAATTGCTAGCTGCTGTTCTTGTCCTGTGAGGCAGTGCCTGAACAGGACAGTCAGCTCTAACTTAAGTAGACAGGCTTGCCCACACTGTCTCCAGTATGGGAAGAATAAAAAAGCCAGCTTCCAGACAGTACTGTATTTCCTTTGTAATTGGCCCCAGGTCCTGCTGGATCTGGCTGCCAGTGGATTAAAAAGTTCCCTTTGCAATGTTGGAATAACAAGTAAGTCTGTGTTTCTTTGCTGCTGGATTCCCCCTTGCATCCTACTTAGTAGGGTTATTCAGTTTCCATTTCAAACTTTCATATTATTTTGGCTCATCTTCTTTAAGGAATCCAAAGTAATTAGTGTTTAAATAGCACCCTGGTTTTATTTACATACGAAACTGCTAAAGTGAAAAATGCATTAGACAGAGCTGAACAAACCTGGGCCTCTGGGCAATTTATCTTCATCTGCAATTTTAGTCTCCTTTTCCATCATCTGCAAAAAACCTGTGTAGTTACAGCAGAAAATCCAGCAGCAGCACTAAGATTCAGACAAGTCCACAAGGACATAAGGCAGAACTGCCAGTTTCTTGGTTTCCCCAGATGTGCTGAGCTTCTCAAAGGCTTTTTTTTTCTTGCTGAAGGAGGTAATTAGCTCTGGAGAAACCAGTACCTCTGTATTTTAAGTTTACAAAGAGAGAAAGGAGTAAAATATAAATTCAACAGATGATTCCTAGAGAACTTTTTTTTCACCTTGTAGCTTTCCTGGATTCTCAGTCATAGTGATAGTGACATCTTACAGGATAGTTCCATGGAGTTTCCATACATCAGAGTAAAGATGTTAAAATCTGCTGGGACTGTGAGCTCTTTGAGAAAGAGTTCTCTCCATGGCCAGGATCCTGCATAAGTGATCTGACGACCACAAATAACAAAAGTCTCTGAGCAAAGAACCACCTTGTTGGTTATATAAAACCAAGATCAAAGTAGTGACTGGCAGTTAAAGCAATCCTGTATTTAGCTGAATCTCTATTGACAAGGAAAAGGACTTGTGAGCAAGTTTCCCTGCTCTGCTGAGCACTACCAAATGCCACACTGCTGAGCAGATCCACCAGTGCTTTGCAAATATGCATGCACTTTTTGCAACCTGAGTATTCCTTGGTGCAGAGATTGGTCTCCTGATAAAGAAATGTTTCATTTCATCTGATATCCCACCAGTTAGGCAGCCCAGATCTCTCAGTGCCAAATCCTCAGCGATGATTTAAATTCTCATTTATCCCTTTCATAGAAGGCAGCAACCAAGACTGGTTTCTCTGGTATTCCTTTCCCACTGACATGGATGTTGCATTTTGCCTACCACAATTAAATACATTTACTTCACAAGTTTTCTGTTTTATTCTGCAACCCAAAGAAGAAGACCAAACCCATGTAAAAGATGAGGTGCAAACTCATGTTTTGTCATTTCAGTAATGCATTATCAGTATAGGATGGAAACCAAATTAAACTCTTGCCTCAGGTTATCAGAGAGATCACTGTTGGAATTTAAGTGTTTTAGACATTGGAATGTGGGAAGGGAGGGTGTCATTGATACCGAAAAATGTGTTGAATTTAACGTGCATTCTGGAATAGTGTAGTGTTTGCACAGTTTACAGCAAATATGAAAGTATCTGTTTGATTCTGAACTGAGATGCCTAAGAATTTTCCTTCCTGTTACACAGAAATTTACACTTGGATTCTATCATGACTCATTAAGGTATCTTGAAACAAAAACTTTTGGAAAACTAACCTAACCTTGTATGTGAAATAGCAGAAATTCTCTCAGTTCTGAAGTGGTTGGACTTGTATCAGCCAGGGACTTCCAGGAGCTTGTATTTTCTTTCGTGGAGTCCCTAGGGGAATGCTTAGAGATTATTGAAAGTGAAATGGGTTTACAGGAATGTATGCTGAGAAAAGCATCATAAAAGGCAAAATCAAGAAACCATCCTTGAAAGGCTGTATAAATTGGATATGAAATATGCTTTTCAGGTACTTAGTGCTTCTTATATTCTCAGATGTAAAATAAGAGATGTAACTTTTATTCATGGTTACTTATTTTGTGTTGTCCTCTGTAGCTCTGAGCATTGTTAGATATGATATATAACATGCTGTATTTTAATATTATGTTCAAAGTTGCAAATCTACTGAGAAAATAACATAAACCTAGCAATAATACTCCCACCTACTGAAGTAAATAGTAGAAGAGAATAAGGTGCGTTCACAAATCAATTTAGAATACAGTTTCTATACCATCAGAAAGATGCTGTTCTCTTCCCTAATGGAAAGATATGATAATTTGGCTCATATGTTACATTCCACAAAGCATTCCTTAAGCTTTTTAGCTTAAAGGAAGAGCTGACCTACATTGTTGTGGGGTTTTTTGTTTTCTGGTGCTTTTTGTTTAATTTAGTTTTGTTGGTTTTTTTTTCGTTCTGAATTCTCAAAGACTTTCTTTTTGACAGGGAAGAAGTGCAGTAATGGCTAAGTCAACTATTGTTTTAAAATTTCATTAGTATACTTCAGTTGCTTTGTCTGTTGGCTGAACTCAGGAATGTTGCTGTCTATAAAAGAGAACAAATTACTCTTCTGAATAATAGCCAAATCATACAGGAATTCTCAAGTCTTCCTTTCAGTGCAATACTGGTGCCAGAAATACTGTGTTACAAAACAACACATAAACAATTTTGTGATTATGCAATGCCTCTGGTATATACTCTTTTAATAATTTGCTATACAGATTTTCTTAAAATTACCACAGGAATGGATTGATTCTAGAAATACTAACTAATGAGCTGCCCTTATTAACTACTTCCTAAATCAAAGTAGAAAATTATAAAGTTAAATAAATTAATTACTTTTTCTTAAAACTGTGGGGAAAATTCTCTTTCTAGCTAGAATGATCACGCCTGTAATTGTGAGATCTGTCTGTAGTTACTCATTTTTTCATAGAAGAAGTGAGTTTTGGGACTTTGGTGCTTTCTTTGTGCTGTGTTCACTTCATACCATACCCTACAAAGTGTCATCCTTCTGGAACAGAGGATCTACGATCATTAGCACCAGCTCTGGCCTCTGAGATGCAGCAGGATACATTTGACTCAATTGTGGGCACATCAATGCATTTCTTTTAACTCAGGTAGAATATATGATAGTGTTGACTTTGGGGATTTTATATCTGCCTCATACCAGCTTCTGGAGACCCTCTCAGCCATAAAGCATCCTATAAAAATCTTAACCTATGACATTCTTTGAATGCATTTGAACTTGGAGGACGTCCTTAGTGTATTTGTGCTTTGCCTCATGTAGTGGATGCCATTCTCATCTTGCATGAGCAGCTTTAAAACCCAATTTACTGTTTGCGGAATCATGACATATCTTTGCAAGTAGACCTGTTAGTTAGTTGGGCAATGTCCATTCTCAGGTAGTCTTTAGCATCTCTCAGTCATTGAAATATATATCTCGGTCTTTGAAGTTTATCTGGCCCACAGATCACTCATATAAAATTACCCTGCGAAAATGTTTATTATTAGCATTATTCATTTTATTAGGAAAGTACTAGAAATTCTTCTCTTCTTGCTACCTCCTGCAAAACTTCTGTATTTTTAGAATGAAGGATGGGCTGTGAGGGATTGAGATAAATCCCAGCAGCTTTATGGTCTACTGTCAGCCTTTGAGTGAGCTGGCTGCTCACTACAGGGTAGCATCTTTGTAATTTGAAGCAAATATGTGGTATTAAAATACTTAGAGTGACTGGATATTTTCTATCTTTATAAGAAATAAAAGTTATTGTTAACTTTTCTCTTGTTTTAAAGCTGCCTCTTTATGTGTGTACAACTCTGTAAGTCAGATTCACATTTGGTTTATCTGTCAAAACTATTCACAGACACTATCCAGAAGAGATGGTCTTAGACTGGAACCTCATTGTGCTCTACAGAAAAGAGCAAGATGTTGCCTTCCTCACACCAGAAGCTCATATGGGAACTGTTGGAAGCCACCAGTCCCATATAGGGAAGATGTATGAAGAGATAAGAGATTCTGGAACAACTTGTAATCTCTTTTGTTTTGTGAAATTTTTGAAAATATGCAGCACTAATAATAACACCTCACACATGCCTGGGATTGATAGATTCCAAAGGTCAAAAGGTAGATTGAAATATAATATATAATCATGAACGTATAAATACAGAATCTGGGGTGGAGGGCTAGCCAAAACTTAAAGCCTGCCCCAAAATATATAAAATCCAAGTACAGGCTAAGAGACAACAGATACTCACAAGAAATAAGGGTAGAGCTGTAAGAGATATCTTTGACTGTTTAATACACAGTGATCATAGCCATATGAAATCATTCTCCAAAATCCAGGCAGGAGGATTATCTTTACCATGGCTGCACAGATGTGTGTGCAAGAGGACTATGCAAAATTTTTCATTCTCACTTTAAATGCAGATTAAGGAAAAAAAAAGCTCTTTGAATGGTTGTTGTTGGGTTTCAGTTTTTGATGAAACACTAATTACCATTCACTGTAAGTATTTAATATTTAATATTTGAAATTAAAACTATGTAAAGTATAGGGTATAAACTTCTGCAGCATTGTATCTGAACAATAACTGAACATTTACATAAATAGTGTTTTTATCTCCTACTTAGGTGAGAATATATCTTTTTTATTTTAAGAATGCAAAGACAGAAACTTCATCATTTTTCTGTGTGTTACCACGGTAGCAGATCCAACTAATTCACATTACTAATTCAACTGAGGAAAAAATTTGAATAATACGTGAAAATAAGCCTTAACTGTTCTATATATAGGCTTACAATCTATTTAGCTTAATATGATCAAAACCAAGTCAATGATATATTCCCAGCAGCTGAATTTATTTGGCATAATTATTAGGATACTTGTCATTTAACAAGTTTGGTAACTGAATATATTAACCTGCTCTTAGTTTTGTTGCTGTACAGTGATTAACATAGGGAATTCTAGAAACAGTCTTGAGGACATGATGGTCATCACCTTCAGTTTTAACTATACCTTTAGAGAAGACAACTTGTTTATAACTGCTCTTTAACAGGTCTGCAACACGCTTGTTCTTGAGATGATTCTGTGATTCTGCTCTGATTTCCCATGATTTGATGTCTCCTGTGGCTGTGCTGCTGGGGTTGCTGTGTGCACTTATTCAGCTCTGCTGCAGTTGTTCTCTTAATGCAGCAAGTATGGAATCAGAGACCATTCAGTGTCATCATCATCATCATGGCCAGGCTTCGCGAATGAAGATTTGGGAAGGGCTCTACCCACACTTGCTACAAGCATGTTGGTGGTTAAAAAGGCCAATGCAAGATAGACAAGTCCAGTTGCAAAAGGCACAGCAGAAAGACTCCTTGGATTGCATTGGCAAGACACGATTCTTTCTGTGTTGTCTTTTCTCCTCGAGGGTGATCCTGTGTGCGTTCTCAAAAGAGGCAGCAGCGTTATAGATGGTGTGTCTCCAGACCTCCTGATTGGAGGCCAGAGTAGACCAGTTATGATGATCAATATGGCCAAGGCTGAGATGTTTTTCATGGAGTCCTTGTCTCTCCTCTTCGAGGCTCCTCTCTTGCGGCAGCCGGTGGCAAGTTCATCATAGAGTATGGTCTTAGGGAGGCAGAATCAGAGACCATTCAGTGTCACAGCCCACAAAACAATGTTTTTTCAGAGTGTCCCGAAAAAAGTGTATAGGCGTACAGTAGTAACTAATCTGCAAAGCCTCTCTTACTGCTTTCTTGTGCCAAAATGTTCACAGATTATTAATATAACAACATATGAGCAATGTTCTAATTTACTTTAATTCATATTTGTAAGATATTGGACACATTTCTGCATGGGTTTTCCTGGTTTTTATCAGCTAAGCTTATATTTTATATTTATAGCAATTTTTATTATATTTGAGATATTAGTAGAATGTAAAAAAAATACTGGGAACTGTGAAATAACCATTATATCAACCTGTATGGTTCTTTTAGCTGCTCTCACTCTCTCATTGACTGTCTGTAAAACTCCAGTAAAACACTATGTTTGTGTTCATGGGTATTGTATAGCAAATTGCTTTGTGAACTGACATACATTCAGATAGTACTTTTCTGATATTTTGCATGTAATTCCACAATTTATTTCCAGTCGGATGTACTCTTTAGTGTTCACACAAAAAAGGAAGGACTCTCTAATAACAGGTCCTTTGCAATGAATCTAGTTTTATGAAATTAAACATTTTTTTCTAACACTTTATTCAAAGAAAAGCACCGGAAAACTAAATGGAAAATAATATCTTCAGAAATATAAAGACTTGGCTAAACATGTAAGTGTTAAAACTTGGTTGCTTGACTTAACAATTAGCTACTAAAACTCTTCATGATCATCAGTAAATAAGTATAAATCTCTGGGTCCTTAAAGCATTCCGTGTTTTATTACCAAGAATGAACTGGAAACTTCTTTCTGGCATGTAGGTTTTAATAAAGTTACTCTGTTACTTGAATGCTGCAATTTTAAAAATTGCAATTTTAAAAATGCAATTCTAAAAGAATCTATATGATTTATAATACAACTAAAATATTTGATTTTTTTCTGTGAGTACCTTGCAAAAGCATATTCTAGTTTCTCATACCCTCATTCAAAAAAACTCCACAACATAAATGGCAAAAAAGTACTGCCCTTAACATCAACCTGTCCTTCTGAAATGAATGTATCATGTAACACAAATGCATTTTGGCTTAATTTCTGCTAGAACTGAGGTGTGCCACTTAACTGCTGAATGACTGAGTATATTATGAAGTGTGTGAGTGTTTGAGCTGTACTGAGACTCAGAATTGAAAAAGGGTCATGTAGATCAAGACCAGAAAAGGCTGGACAGAGGCCACAATTACATCCTTACTCTGGGATAATTGCCTGCTTCACTTGCTGACTGTCCTCAGCAGACAGAGAAATACAGGGGAGAAGGGGTAAAGGCTCTCACCCACCCTGTTTGAACCCAGTGTAGCTCTGTGGATATCATCAGCTGTACTCTGTGGATGGAACCCAGACTTTTCCAGCCATGGCAACCGACTCCCTCTCACTAGAAATGGGAAGGTCTTTTTTGTCTTTCATTGTTTCTTCTGCTTGCAGTTTCAGGAATTTTTCTAAATTTTGTTTCTCATGTTTGGTTTGTTTCAAGTGACAGCTGTCTCCTCCCATGTCCAGAGGAAGGTCACTCCATCCCTGAATACAGTCTACTGCCAGCTACTATTTCCTGCTCTGTGAGCTAACTCTTCCTACAACATCACTGGATCCCTGTTCTGCAGACGCCCAGCAAACTGTCCTCTGCACAGCTCCTCCACAGCTGACAATTCTGTATGCATTTGTCACCTTGAGGTAGTCCAAAATGAATTTACATGGGTGACATCTGTATATAATTTGTGTATAATTTGGTCCTTTATGTGCATATGGAAATACTCATATAAATATTTACATAGCTTGCATAAATACACAATTCTGAGGCAACTAAAGAAAACATTTTAAAACCAGAAATGTGGCATTAAGAGAAGAAAAGCCAACTCTGCAGGAGATGGCATAATCTACTTCAGTTACTATCAAATTACATTCCTGTCTCCCACAGAGTTGTTGAGCTGGAGAAAAGACCGTATGTCCAGTTGGTCCTAGTATTTGGAGTGCCTTTCTCTATTAGCACTGTCTGATAGCAGAGACTTGCCAACACCAGAAACCTCATTTTCTGTGTCTGGTTGTCCCCTCAGTGTGGGCATGTCTTACAGCAGCGCAGCACTCTGATAATGCAATTGGGAGATTGCATTGCCTGATGTTCCCAAAGGGCTGCTGAAGAGAAAATGATAGACAGGAGATCCCAGAAGACACAGAAGCACTTTTAAATGGGTGTGGCAGGTGTGATCAGTAGCTGGGGTGAGTGTGTGAAGCCTGGAAATATTGGGAAGAGTCCACTAAGAGCTGCAGTGCTGCCGCTTTCTGGTGAATCTCACCCACTTTCCTTCAGTTCAGCTGCTGCTCCACACCAGGATGGAAAAGGGCTTTTTTACCTCCAAGGAGAGTTGCACACCACCAAAGCAAACTGGGGCTCTGTTACTAACCCCTATGGCTTCAGACAAGTGGAGTTTCTTCTCAATGCTTCCCACTCTCTGTGTCTCTTCTCTCAATCTCATTTATTTGTTGTAAAGCTTTTGAGGTGGGATATGACCTCTGGTGTTTGGAAGCACTCGGCACAGCAGGCCTCAGATTGTGATCAGGTTTTCTAGGGCAGTGGTTTTTAATCTGTGGTCCACTGACCCTTGATAGTTCCAAAATTGCTTCTAAGGGAGTGATGGAAAGTACAGAAGGAAAACCAACCAATTTCAGAAAGGCTTAACTCAATTTTCTGGGGGCAGCAGGTCTACTGCAAGTTTTGCAGGAATCCACACAAACAAGGTTGAAGCTTCATTTTATTGAATTTGGCCAATGTAAATCGTTGACAGAAATAAAGAATTTGGCTTACTTTTCAATATATCCTTCCTGCCTTCCTTCCCGCCTCCCTCCCTCCCTTCCCTCTCTCCCTTCCTTCCCTTCCTTGCCTTTCTTCCTTCTTCCTCATATTTCTGTCAAACATTGAAGAGCAGCACCAGAGAATGTGCCTTTACCAAGCACTATGCCAGAGCTGCCACATCAGGCATCCACCATGGCTGCAGCAGCACTGGGGACGGGCTTTGCTGCTTTGTTACACTCACTGCTGCTTCCCCTCCATGTTCCCAACTGGAAATCCTTTTGGTAGACCTACCTTTGATTGCTTGCTGTAGACAGTTTTGAAAGCTGTTTTTTAAAAAATTTATTTATTTCTCTGAACTCCTTCTCCTGGCTGATAGTGGAAGATATGTGTATGCTGAGTCAGTTTTTCTGTACCCTCAGGGATTAGGTGGCTGATGTGGAGGATGCTTTACAGCTGGCTCAAAATAACTTTTGCACAGCAGAGTAGTGATGCTTGCAGGGGGAACGCAGCCGGCTCCAAACAAGGTTTACAGTCTTTTTTCTCATCCAATACACCAGTGAAAATAGAAAATACTCCTTAATTCATTGGACTGAACTCCCTCCCACCCTGCTTAACAGTTGTTTCCCTCATTCCAGAGGTGAAGTCAAGCACAGAGGGAGGTTTAGGCTGGATATTAGAAAAAGGTTTTTCACACAAGGGATGTTTGGGCACTGGAACAGGCTCACCAGGGAAGTTGTCACAGCACCAAACCTGACAGAGCTGAAGAAGCATTTGGACAAAGCTCTCAAGCACATGGTGTGACTCTTGAAGCTGTCCTGTGCAGGGCCAGGAGTTGGGCTAGTACATCCCTTCCCACCCAGGATATTCTATGACTGATTCAATGATTCAACAGTTCTATGATCTGGCAGAGAAAGCACCGTACACAAGTTAACCTCGTGTTTTTATGCCTCTTTCAGTGGGCATGATATCACTCAAACCCCTCTTAACAGCAGATAATGAATACCCAATGGCAACTTGGAGCACTGTAACCAGAGGCAGCTGAAGGCTGCCTGTCTAATCAGTTAGCAGATTACTGCATTGCACAGTGGTGATCAGCTGTACTGCAGACTGCTTCCTCTAGCTATCACCACAGATAGATAGTCCATTTTCTTCAGAAACCTCTTCCTTCTGTATAAACTAAGTTTTCTATATAGCTTAAGTGATCACAGTTTAAAATGTGCTCAAGTATTAACATATCCATTCCCAGAAACACCTTCAAGGGATACTTTATCTAAATCTCCTGTGCAGTAGTAAATGTGTTTGTGGCTCTCTAAAGCATATTAAGTGAATTTATTCTCCCATTCCACGGAGTTGGCTGCTCAACTTGAGTCCCTTTCAGGAGATAGGAGCTGAGGGAGGCAGATCAGGATTCTGATCTAGCAAATGGATTAAGAGGTCTGACCTGGTGTTTGGTCACATGTAAACATCTAAATCCCTGTCTCAATAAAATCCAGTTCACTTGTGTGGTGGTTTGAAAAAAAAAAAAGAAAGCCTTTCCCCTGAGGCTTGTAATAGTTTGCCCCAGGGGTGGTGTTTTCATACTAGACCAATTAACAGCTTGTATGCTCTTGTGGAAGTTACATACTTTCAAACCACCACAACTTGTCACTGGCACTCCACGGGATTTTATCCCTGTAGTATTTATCAGGTTTGCTGTACCCAAAAGTGTTCCTACAGTAGTATCCAAGTTCCTTTCCCTGTTTTGAAAAATCACAGTTTGATGTTGAGCCCTGTGTAACACCCAGCCAGTTTGCCAGAAGGGCTTTTCCTAGAAGTGTCTCTTGGAGGACATGACCTGGCAGAACACTGCTTGAGGAGAAGGTTTCCTCCCATGAGGCCCCTTGGCTGCTCGTGTGTTTCTCGTTGCAGGACAGAAAAATGTAAATTCATTGCTATGATCAAACTCAGTTCATTTATGCAGTCTCTCAGAAGACTTTCTATGCTCCATTAAAACCTGTGCTCTGTTCTTCATGGATAACATTTACCATTTCTCCCCACCCAGTCTATTTCAGAAAATACCTGTTTTACTGTTCATTGCTGCCAGGCAAGTGTCGCTAATTGCTGCAAGTCACAATGTTTACAAAAAATCAATACAAAAAGAAACAGCAACTGAAATAAAAATGGAGGAGTGTTGACAATGCAGTCCCTTAGCTAAAATCAACTGAAAAAATAATTGCTTCTTGCAAAGGAATGTTTTTTTTTTGTTTAGTCTTTTTGTTAATTTATTCTTTACTTATAGTAGGGAAAAAAGTACAATATTACTAAAGCAGGATGAAAAGTTTGCATTTCTGCCCTGCCTGCCTCTGGAATCCTTTAAGTGTGGCTGGACTGAGACAATGCAGGACATGATGATCCAAGAGGTAGAGTTCCCACCCCAAGAGAAGTGTGAGAGTCAGTGCCACTATTCATGAGCAGGAAATAGTGTCTGTTTGACTTAGAAAAATAAGAGAAAGAAGAGGAGGAAAGAAAGATATCATATTTTGCTAATATATAACTTCTCTTCCATCATGGTGGGATGGTTAGTGAATGATTACAGTTGTCTCCCCCTCAATCTGCATTTATTTCTGCAGGACCGTTCCTTACATGAGACATAGTGAGGGAACTTTGATTTACAAAGCCATAGCTTGAAGTTTATCCACCATAAGCTCAGAGAATAAAAGCATTTCGGATTTTTTTTTCTTTTTTGGACAAGAACTACTATTTACAGCAGATGTGATTTGGAACACACAACTGAACCAGAACATATACAGTCTTACATGCAATCAATTATCTACAGGTCAAATAGAGAATTAGAGAAAAATAGCCTTGTGTACCACAAAACATGATAAAACCCCCACCGCTCTAAACCATTTCAATCTTTGCATTTTGATTAGCATCAATAACAAAAGTTCAGGCAAAAAAAAATGTCTCCATATAGTGTGATTTATGATCCATTATCTAAACATTTGCATCTGAAATGTTTGGCTGAGGGTGTTCCTAGCACCAGCATAACAGATGTAACTAAACGTTAGACATGGGCCAGGTCTCAGTACAACTGTGTGGTACTGTAGGAGAGCAGCCCTTCCCAGCTGTCCTTATCTCATGCCTTCCCAGTGAAGGAGATGGATGCAATGAAGCAACTCATTTGTTTCTCCTCCCTGAGTGCTATCCCACTGAGAGATACTGAGAGACAAGCAACTGAGGTACTGAGAGACAAGCAAAGCAGGACAAACTTTGACTGCTCTGCCAAGTCCTAGTAGCTACTTTTGGCAGCAGCAGCCCCAGGAGGAGCCTAATGGAAGGACCACAGCAAAACAGATCATAAATGTGATGTGCATGAAGCTGCTGCATACTTCTTCAAGGAATGGGGAGGCTCCTCTCCACTTGCAGCACTGATGTTTGTCCACAGGAGACCTTTGCCTTATTGTTTCCCACTGGGTTCTTCACTTCAAGAGAGATGAAAATCTCTCAAAATAGCAAGTGCCAGAAACATCACTGTCGTGTTTGTGTCATTATCATATTGTTAAGGAAACTGCTGAAAGTCCTTCATTCCCCCATGATTTATTTTGAAGTTAGATCAACCTTTTGAGACCTATTTATATCCAATAAGAACTCTACAGAGAAAAAAATCCAGTAATTTATTTAAGACAAAACCAAGCTGAACAAACATATATCTGGTGAACCCAAACTATTTCTAAGTTGTCTGCAAACAGATTACAAACCTGATGCCTTCTCTGCCCAAAATTAATTTCCAAGTAATTTATATGAGTAATATTAGGTTTATACTGCATGTGTGTGTATAATATATAAGGCCAGCTTATTATGAATATATCATAGTCAAGAGCTCATACATTCTGTCTGGGTCTGTACATCAGACAGCATACTTTGGTTTCCTGGATGGATGAGAATGAGGCTTTTTGGGAGGATTTATGTGAATGATAAATAATAGACCCTTCAGAAGAAACCAGTGAACATTCCTGTCAGTATCTTAGCTTACTAGTGTATTTATGGAACATTTGATTACATAAGTATTATGGGCTTATTTTAAGTGAACATTAAATAAACCAAGTCTCCACTCAGTATGAATATTTTCCCAGTTTCTATAATAGAGACCTTGTATACTTTCCATTGGCATAGAGAACAAAGTGAAAATCACTTTGAAGTTTTACATTACTGCAAATCTTAAGCATCATGGGTTGTGTCCTCCTCAGTTGAATAAGTGGCTTAAATTAATACTTCATAAAATAAAAAACTTTGGAATACATTTTTGACCCACATTGATACCTGGATGGTATTTTTGTGTTTCTCTCTGGGTTCCTGAGGGCCAGAGTTCTCTGATGAGTGCTGACATTAGTAAGAAATGGACTTATTCCAGAGCACTGATTAAAATCACCACATAATCTCAGAGTGAAAATAAAATCACCAGAATTGACAACACCAGCATGGTTCGGATACTCACCTCCTAGGTCAATGACCACAGCACAAATAGGGCCTGATGTTCAGAGATCCTGAACACTTGTTGCTCCTCCTGATTTGTATATGGGCTGTGGGTATTTACCTAATGTTTCCCCTAAGCTAGAGGAGATGGAGGGAATGGAGCCATAGGGAAAGTGAAAAGAAGAAACTCTACCTCTACGTTAAATGTTGTTTGACTGGAAAGGAGGAAGAAGAGTAAGAAGTAGTATCAGCTGAAATGGTAATGATCAAGGAGAAATAGAAATAATAAAAATCACGCTGCTAAAGCCTTGGAAAAACTGTGGTTTTGCAAGCACAGAAAGAAAGGATGGAATATGACACAACATCCTGGCCACGTTCAGAGGATCAAGGCCACTCTGTGACTGTCTTCTGATGCTACGTGGAGCTGAGGAAAACCCAGATTTCACTTGCATCTGCTGCAGTGACCAAGGCAGAGGAAATGGCCAAAAAACCAAAAAAATGACAATCTGAACCCCCTGCCTCAAACCACTCATTGAAAAAGAAAAACAAGCTTGAGGCTTGTGTGAATGAAGGAACACGAATTTTAAAGTTCCCAAAATAGCAAAATGAGACAAAAATATCTTTCTCATCTTGTGCAAAGCCTATACAAGGTGGATACCTAAAGATAGAGTCAAATATTCCTTTGACAAATTGGCCATTGACAAATTGTGCATCCCAGATGAAAAGCTTTGTAAATAAAGAAGTTTTCGATGTGCTTTTAAAAGTCTCCAAGGATGCTGCAGAACTATCAGCTGCCAAAATAGCATCCCCCAGCTTGTGCACAGCATAAACAAATGTTCTTGCACCTACCAAATTCAATTGCACAGGAGGAAGAACCAGATGACCAGCATGAAAAGAGAGGAGGAAGCAGATCTGAGAAAAGGCGTAAGCATGTCTGCTAGATACAGATATGTATCATGAAGAGGTGAGGAATGTAGCTTAAAAAAAGGCAAAACCTGACCTTTTGCCATAGGAAAAATCCATTTGACTTCAGTGAATTTGGGTTCTCTGTTGCTATCTCCTGCCTTTGCAGGAATGCAGAGATTCAAATATTGAATTTTTCTTAAGCTTGTATTATTGGAATGGAATAAACAAAAATTGTCAATACTGTTGACGGACTAGTACAGTTAAGTTCAATCCCATATTTAAAACCAACCAAATACCAAGAGCTGCTCAAAGTTGTGATTTTCATTGTGGTTCTCACAGGCACCATTCTGTCAGAGAGCACTGTAGGATTTTTTCAAAGCCAGGAGCAAATGCACTTCCATTTACTGTGGAGATAAGCTGTGTCAGGGGAAGTATAGGCTGGATGTTAGGAAAAGGTTCTTCATTCAGAGGGTGGCTGGACACTGGAATAGGCTCCCCAGTGAAGTATTCACAGCACCAAAGCTGCCAGACTTCGAGAAGCATTTGGACAATGCTCTCAGGCACATGGTGTGATTCTTGGGGACAGTCCTGTGCAGGGCCAGGAGTGGGACTTCAGTGATCCTTGTGCATCCCTTCCAACTCAGGATATTCTATTCTATTCTATTCTATTCTATTCTATTCTATTCTATTCTATTCTATTCTATTCTATTCTATTCTATTCTATTCTATTCTATTCTATTCCATTCCATTCCATTCCATTCTATTCTATTCTATTCTATTCTATTCTATTCTATTCTATTCTATTCTATTCTATTCTATTCTATTCTACACTCTGAGTGAAGGGGGGGTGTGTGAACAGGTAGATGAGAATGCACAGTGTAAACAAATTAAAAACAAATCTAATTTTTTGCAATGATCTTAAGAGCTATAGAGCACCTGGGTTCCTTTTAGGTCAAATTGTTCTCTGGGTATCTGGTATCTCAAAACAAGCCATAAACTGATAGACAAATTCTGAAGCAGTGTTATTATCCAAACCTGCCTTCATCTGCAGTTGTGGTATTTCCCTTCATCTGCAATCTGCATGTTGCCAGGGAGATGAGGTAAAAGGATAACACAGTTTAGCTGGTCTAACAAGGATCTCGGCTAAGGATCAACACAAGAATAACTAATGCCAAGGACAAATTTCCTAGAGTTGTCACCGGCTTCAGTGTAAATACACAGATGTCATGCATTTGTGTCGGGCAACTGCAAAGCTCCGAGATCCTCACATAATTAATTTTTCTGTCTTCTCTTTTGCAAGAACCAGCTTGGGTGATTGATCTAAAAATGAGTGCTCTGATCCATCCTAGAGAAACCAGGTAAAAATGCTCTATTGGAGCAGGTGCAAGGCAAGAACTCTTAGCTTATGAGAGACTGTGCAAACCGTTACACCATGGAAAATAAAACTTGGTGTAGTTGGTAAGGGCATGTTAAAAGAGAGTATAAAAAAGATTAAATAAGAAAGGAATGCCATATACTGCACTTACACCTTGATAGAGCACAATGGTTCATACTTGATATAGCAGTGACCTAAAAAGCCCTATTTTATTCTTAAAAGCTTAATCTTGAACTGGCAGCTCTCTGAAAACACAATCTTGCACTCAGGTGCTAGTAATTCAGGGAGAAGAACAAGTTTTTACTACATAGATTGATATTACTGCAGAGCCTAGTGAGAGGAGGGCACATAAAATGTTTTGACCTTCTGACCACGGAAATGAGGAAAACAGGGATACAGAGAGATAAATGAAAAAAAACACAGTCTTTGGCAAAATCAGTGGTAAAACCCGTGGTTGCTGAGATCCAGCCTGGAGTACTTCGAGTACTTTCACTTGGACAGCACTCTGTGTCTAGAAGAGAATTAAGACCATTACTCAAATAGTGTTCATCCAAATAAATCTACTGCACAGAGACTGATTAGTGGATATGCGGTGGAAACACTACAATAAGAAAAGAAGTAAAAAAAAAATCTCACTGAGAAAATGTACTACTGAATCTACAATTGCCTTTTTTTTTTTTTTAATTTCTGTTGCTAATGCTGATTGGTGGCATAACAGAATATTTAAAATTATATGCTAAAGATTTTTAAAATTTTATTGAAGGATTTTCTTTTCAGGCTAATCTTGTTGGCTACTGAGCTACAAGTTTAGCTATTTCTCTTAAGGTATGTATTCATTAGGCATAGATATTTGCCATGTAATTCATCAAGTTTGTTTTAACAGTACTTCATTCATATGGCAGGTGATCCTTCCACAGCCCAGAACTGCTGAAATGTAGCTTAATCTGTGTATATCTGCCATCCTACAGAGATTGCATCAACTTTTTGCCTTATGGCTTTACTGGTACTAGGCAGTAGCAACCTTGAATTAAAACCTTTAAATATCCAAGCTACAAGTGTGAATGATAAAATAAAGGAGGGAGGGTGAAAGTTTTGTGTTACTTTCAGATCAACATTACTTGAATATAAGGGAGTTATTCTGGAACGTGTTTGCTGGATTTGAACACTTTGTATTTCATCCCAACTCTAAATACGAATGAATATAAATATGAATGAGGAGCTGCAGGCACCTAGTAGACTATTAGATTTGGGAATGTTTAAATAATTGAGCTTCTTAGGTAGAATGAAACCCATATGTAGCTTATAATGCTTGATCAATTCAAGTTAGCTGCCTTATGCAGAAAGAGAACATTTTGATCCATTCTTTTTGGGGTAGCAATGCTGATTGCATTGTGTTAATATAGCATTGGATGAAATACAGGGCCTTGAAGAATAACTTTCATTTTTTCATATGTAAAATAATACTGTAATTCTATGATTCTTAAAAGCCAATTACAAGATCTTTTGTCCAATGCTACTTCCAGAAGTTTTTGGAGCATAAAATTGTGGAGTATGTTATTGTCTTATAACAGGACATATGAAGGGCAGACACATTCCTGAACCTTCTCAAAGAATGGAGGAGATATTTAAACAAATACTTGCAGACCCTAATAATTTTTTAAAGTCCATCTCACCTATTGAATTTCATTGGCAGCTCATCATGTGGAAAGTATGCTATAAACACTAAAAGGTGTCTAAATAGACATGGAAAATTGTATAAAACATTTTTGAGGCGGAGAAGGTTGTATGGACCGCTTGAAAACACTCACCGAAGAGCACAGACTTAAACCTCTCCTGAAGGATGAGCATCTAACAGCAACTCTGCCCTCCCTTCCTCATCTGCTGAGCTTGATTTCAGGGCATCCTTAAGCGGCTTTGTCAGTAGGCTAGCACTGGCATCCCTGCAATGATATGTGTAGGCTTAAAATAGCTGTTCCTAAGGTGCTTCTGAAACGAAATTTCTGAAAGGAAAATGAAAAGCTAAATATATGCTGCAAGACTTGAGAGAAAAAGGTTTAAATAGGCTGCATGAATGTGAAGATTTCCCTCTGTCTCTTTATCATATCAAAATTCTTAAAAGTATTTATTTTAAGAGGCCAGCCCTGTGATGCTTATAATCTTTGTCTGAGTTTGAGAACTGAACAGTGCTTTCCTTTTCTTATTTTTTTAAAATCATACAAGTTGCTGATCAAATGGCTAATACAACAACATGATTTTTCATGCCCTAAATACCATCAACAAAAAAGTGAGCTACTAATCATTTAGATAAAGTGGATTCATAAACTTGGGTTATACATTGTATATCTTCATTCAGAAACCAAGTCTGCTACTAATCTTAATTATTTCTTCTGCAGTTTTATGTCACAGATGGCTCTTATTAAATTTATTTTCCTTTAGAGCTTATATGGTAAAGATACTGATACAAAATGAGATCTACCATGAATAAATATTGTAATTCTGTGATATATCCTGAGATACTTAGTCTCTGACACCATCTTGATGTTGAGTGGCGAAATGGAAAAGTGCTGTCAGCTGGTGGAAGCTTTCAAAGAGAACCTATGTTAGAATGTAAAAGCTTTCTAGTGGTTTCCAGCTCCTTCAAAAGTATACCTAAGGAGCCATTAAATAAGGCAGAATGTAATGCAATACATGTATGTGATTTTTTCAGGTGGGACTGTACTTCATTTGCATTTTTAGAAGTCTAAAATCATTAGATGAAAATCATTTGATGAAAATCATTATCTCCTGTAGCTGCAGTAACCTGCAACGCTGAGGGCTGCCAACAGAAAAGCTGATACTAAGGATCTAATCCTGTCTTGATATCATGACACGCACACAAGGCCAAGTCAAGAGGGGAGAAATCCTTATTCCAATAAAGTTGACGCTGATTTTTCCTTTAACTCTACTAAGATAAGAGTAGATCTCAGGAACGGGAATTATGGCTGCTGCTACATTGATAGCTTCTGTTTATTAGACTTTGAAGTTTTCTGTTCTTGTTTTTCTCCATACCTCAGCAGAGGTTTCAGGACTATCTTTAACACTCATTTGATCAGGCTCCTACATTCTAGCTGGTTTCAGGTCAAAATGTCAGAAAAAAAAAAAATCCTACTTCTGTTCATGCATGAAAATTGCTTGTAATTTCATGGACTGTCTTGAATCTTTAAACCCTGGATTAACTAAGTAGTATAGAGATTAGAAATGTCTAAGAATAGGGGAATCATATAAAAGTAGAAGTAGAAAAGACTTGCATTCCACCACTGCTCCTCAAAAGACTTCTTTTTCTAAAGTGTATGCTCTCACTGGATATGGATAGAAGCATTTTACTGAGCTACATCAACAGCCTACACTTAAAGGACAACGACCAGAAACTACACATCAAACTAGACACTACAATAAGAACAGTAAGAAAAAGAAGTGCATACAGATGGCAGTAGCTGGCAGCAAAACCCTCTGTCTGAGAAATGGTTGCTCTGGGGAGGTGTGACAGAGGTGGAGGTACCACAACAGGGCTGTGAAATCTCAAACGAGCTTTGGAAGAAAGACAAATATTCATATGGGTATAAGTCAGGCTATTCAAGGTCTGTTTTCTCAGTTCTGGTTCTTTGATGCAGTGGTGATATAGACTCTCTGGAAGGCCAACACAGGCTGCTGTTGGCCTTTAAAAAGTGATTTTACCATTGCCTGCTTGGGATCAGTCTGTGATAGCAAATCAAAAGATAAAAGATAAACACAGAAAACAAGATGCGGAGATGAAGAATGACCAGATGAAGGATAACCACACCTACTGGAGTGGCACATGATCCTGTTTTGGAGCAGGCTAATGTGCTGCTCAGTTGTCCTTATGGGGATGTTGTCCTCTGTGGGGAGGGGAAAAGAGAAGAGAGAGACACAGCCATTGCAGTTTGCCACACCACCCAACGTGTGCTAGCACTACAAAGAGTCCCTTTGAAAAACACCACTCCAAACCCTGTATTCCTTTCTTCTTTGCATGCTTTTCATTTGCAGTTGCTCACAGCTATATGCAGAGATAAAGTCTAGTAACTTCATGTAGGTCTTAGCCCTCCTCTTTTTAAGCCAACTGGCTGTTGGTTTGTGTGGTTGGGATCTACAACGGTCATTGTGCTGAATCTGGGTTTAACAAACTTTTTGTTTTACATCAGCTTTTAATGTGAATGTTACATATATTAATTATATCTAGATTTTATTATAAAAGCTATTTGTAATTTAGATTATGTTTTCTTATGTTAATAATGATAGGAGATAGACAAATTTTTTATATATTAGTACCTATAAAAGAACATTATGATTTTTATTCGTGAAATTTATTATTACGAGTTAAGGTGCTTATGAGATGCATTCTGCATATATATCATATAAGGCATACTAGTGTATTTATGAACTACATAAAATTTTGCAGTCAAGTGGCAATTTTTGCTTGCAGTTGGGAGCAAGAGAAGTGAGAAAATTGCTATGCTATAAAACCTACTCTTTGAGGGATTATAAAAAGCTTTTGTTTAACTCTTAGAAATGAATAATTTCTGTTTAAAACTGAATTTATTGGATAACTGCTTTGTCCTGCTTACAGACTATTCTAAACCACCAGGGATGACACAGAAATGCTTGCCTAACTGAAAGGATGATGCAGCTGCTCTGCTACATCTAGGCAGTCATTCATAGCTCTTAACTAATAATCAAGTCTTTTGGAGAGTAACTGACTTACAGTATTACTGACTAGCAGAAAAAATTCATCAGAAAATGTCCAATATAAAAATCATTTGTTTGCAATCCAGGTAATTGCCTTATGCATTATTGTCCACGTAATGAAGCTATACTAGTGTTCAGATCTCTGCTTATTGTGGCTAGTTCCTTTTTGAGTCCACGGCTAAATATATACAAATAGAACAGGAATCAAGTTCTCATAACTTGGCATTGATTAGTTTTGAGGAAATGCATATTGAGCTGATTTGGTTTAAGCAAAACTATATTTTGTATTTACTGTTGGTAAAATGCAATAGAGAGGATACTGGAAATAGTTTTATACCCACTTGGGGTTTCCATAAAACGTTTCTGTGTTTTAGATTCTCCATCTCTCAGCTTGCCCTTATAAATACTTTTCAAAGCACATTTTATATGAATTTCTCTCTCCTGTAAATATCTGAGAGACGTGTCAGTATCAGTTTAAGTTTTGGTGACTTTAAAAATTATTCCGTGGTTCCTGATAGCAGGCTGCTTTTATTTAATTACTTGTTTTCTTTTAAAAATATTTGAGTTGGTAAAAGCAATCATGATTAAAGGTGCAGATACCTTACAGTATTAGGGATATAAATCTAGGGTTGTGGTCTCTGAATTGACAGTGATCCCCAGGGACTTTCTCAGCTGAATCTGTACTGACAGCTCTCTGTCATATGTTAGGTGGAAACAATCCATCCAGAAAGTTAATGCCACTTCAGCCCTACATGAGAAGAGAACAGTGTTAACAAGACAGCAGGAGATGTGACAGCCAGTGACTTGATGATATGACATGGAGGAGGTTGTCAACAAGCATGGCTGGAGCTAGGCACAAAACTTTCTGGGAGATGTTGGCTAAGATCTGTTGCTCTATTGAAATAAGCCTTTCAAAGACACCTTTTGATTTGGATAAAGTTTCAAGGGAGACAAAGTTGGGTGGTGGCAAAACCTGACTACCTTTACGCCAGCTTGACTGTGTCTGGTTTTGTTTTTGGCCACCTCAGACTTCCCTGATCAAGGACTCTGGAAGAGGCTCCACGGAATGGCCTCAGAAATAGAAGAATGCGAACCCCCCACAATTTAGAACCCTGGTGCACCCAGACAGCTGGCCTGCTTTGGGTCTGGGGTGTCTTTGTAATTTTGAAATGCTTTCTTGCTGTGCAACTGCGACTGCAATACGGAACTAAACCAAACACTAAAATATTTTGTGATACTACTTCCTTCTTCTGTGCAGCCCTAATTCTAAACCTGTCACGGTACGCAGGCAACAGAGACAAGTATTCACTTGCAGTTGCCATTAACATGAGATGCCTAGGAGCTGTAGATGCCCTATCACCATTGGAAGTGTATAAGGTCAGGTTGGACAGGGCCCTGACCTAGGGAAAAATGTCCTTGCCCATGGCAGAAGGACTGTGACTAGATGATCCTTAAAGGCCCGTTTTAACCCAAACAAGTCTATAACTATGTCAAGGGATAGGAATAAAATTCAACCTCTCTGAGTGAGGCTGTGAGCCTAGACTCTCATTCCTGGTTGTGCAGGAAAACTCCTCAGCACTGCTACCTTGTTTCATACTGGTGTTCCACACTCATGAAAAAGTGCAATAGGACAGAGGTATGGGGAAAGCAGTGCAGTGATGTAGTTCTCTGTGCTATTTTATACACATCAGTGCCATGAGACATGGCAGCTGTAAGTGCACAGCACCTGCAGGAGCAGGACTGTGCCTCTGTTGTGTCTGGATACCTGCTCTTGTCAGGGCCCCAAAACAGCAGCTGCACAGAAAAGCTTATGCTCATTCCCACCTTGCAGATTTTTGCTGAGAAGAGACCATATGGAAAGTCACAGGGGGAAGATAAAGACAAAAACCAGTCATCTCATTGTCACTCAGAAAAGAGTCCTTTTAATAGCTGAAAAAACACTTATAAAATGCAGAAAAACCTGGAGGTTTATATCTCCCTAGTTCAGATAGTGCCTCAGAAAAAATGCTCTGCATGTGTAGGACAAGTTGCTTGCCTTCCTCTAGTGAAGGTCAAAAATCTCAAAACTATTGTATAAATGGTGTCTTGTGAAGGGAGCGACCCCTGAAAAATCTATGTTTTTCCATTTATCCTGTGTTTTTTTATATGAGCAGGCTATATTACTCCCTGGTGCATTTCTCCCAGCTTCAGCCAGGTTACAGTAGGTTTGAGGGTTACCTGGATCCCTGGAAGATCTTCTTAGCTTACATACCTTTTTGTCTCTGAGCCTTATGTAATTCGGCAATATTATTCCCAAAGCTCTTATTGGCCTTTCTTTACAAAGCCACTCCATCAAGGTACTTATTTGTCTACAGCCCTCTTCCAGGTGATGCCATCTTATGCTCAGAGAAAAAAACCTTGTAATGCCCACCCAAAGCAGTGGGAATTCCTTCCTACAACCACGACAGGGCAAAGGTTTCCAGGGAAGATGTTGTGTCTCCTGCCTGCCTTCCTATGGGATGGAAAGTTAGCAGCCTGCCCTCTTCTTAAAGAAGTGCATGTACTAAGTCCCACAAACCTCTGTGTGTTTGCTCAGTACAATTTCAGAGGCTCTTTGCTTTCTTCACCCAGAACATGGTTGTGAATAGATGATTCTTGCTTTGGAAGCTACAAACTAGATCTTCTCTCTTCAAAGTTGAAATATTTTCGGCACATGTGTCAACAGCGCACACAACCTATCATAATCAAAATTAACAAGGATGAATCGATAACTTAGTTTTCCTATCAGTCATGTCCACATGTGGTCTGGAGGCTTTTTCACATTATCTTGGTTACTTATAAATGAAAGTGGTAGTTGGGCACGCCTGCTGCCAATTCTATCTACTGCTCTATCAGGATTAGTTCTGAATTTTTCATTGTAGCTTTTATGGTAGCACACTTGGGAATGCGATCAGAAATGTTCATTTCAGGTTAGCCAGAGGTTACTTCATTACTGTGAAACTAAAACTGGAGCCCCAGGCTCCTGAATCTGATAGGATTTTTGTGATGGACTATTGCATCTGAGTACTTTTAGCGTCATGAGTTTGAGGGGATTTTATGACGTATGATTATTTTTTCCCTTCCACTGAATGTTGATCTGGTCCCATTTAATTTTTTTTTTTTTAATGCTGAGTCTAAAAATCAGTTCTTGGTGTTTTAAAACTCAACCTGAATGTCCCAGTAAAATAATGAACAGCTTCTTTGTGACTTTCTTAAAATTACTACCACTAGATCTAGCTCTTGGAGGTAACGAGTACTGACATTCCAGTGATACGGAGTTCAGATTGGTTTTGTTTCCCCCAGCAGATGGACCAAAGTCAGGGTGAAAGCTCTGATCACATCACAGGGCAGATATGCCCAGGACATATCTGCCTCTGATGTAGAAAGGATTTTGTTCTGGGCAATGTCACACCTGGTTCTCAGAAGCATAAAACTCACACTTGCACAGCTTTCTGGATCAATGTGATTATGTGTATGCCACAGTGATCACTTATCTCCATAGCCTACAGTGAACCTTATTTCTGGAAGGACAATGTAATGATGGCATTACATGACAATCCCAGTTGTCTCAGTCAGGGTCTTGTATTCTTTCCTCCACGTTTAAATAATGAGATAATACCTTCTTTTGCAAATCCGTGTTGCAGCCATGTGAGACCAGACTCTTTTTTCTTTTTGTCCTGCCTGGATGCTGGTCAGTGCTCCCTAGGGAAGGGATTACGGAAATTTACAGTGGTTTTGGGGCAGCATTTCTTTTGGTTTGGACAGATGACTTCACCAGCATGAGCTGCTCAGAGGGAAAGAAAGCAAATTCAAAATCCCTCCAAACTGATATTGTGTGCTGGAGGGGAGCCACAAGGACAGCCAGCGAAAGGCAAACAGGGTCTGTGAAACAATAACTTGGTTTCAGAGCTAAAATGAGAGACTGTAAAGGACAGGTGGCTGCAGCAAATCTATTCCTTCCTGAGGGGAGGATGCTGCAGAATCTGGTCTCATTGTGAGGAGGAGGGAGAACCACAAGCCTCTGTCAGAGGAATGGGTAAGAAAAATCAAGGAGGAAAAAAAATTACATGCAAAAAGTCAACAAAATGAGCAGGATCTTGGCCAGGCTTTTCAAGGCAGATGGCACTGCTGGTTGCAACAGCTGCAACTGAAAATCCAGGAGACAACAGTGGTAGCTGACAAATATTTAAAGATTACTACCAGCTGTTTAGTCCAAACCATCTCTCCCTCTCCTTCTCTGCTGGGTAGAGAAAGATTTGTACTGGAATTGCTTTACCTTCTCTTCATCATTGGATGGCAAAGATTATATTTAAACATCATTAGCTAGATCAAGCTCCTGAATGCCAGCAGTGTCTTATCCTGCAATAAGGTCCTTAAGCCTGACAGACTCGCAGCCTCTTGTCCTTGTAATAAAGCAGGTGGGACATTGTGCCTTCCTCCTTCATCTGGTTCTGCAGCCTGCTGGTCTCCTTATGGCTGCTTGGGCAGAGGGGTCATGGCTCCTGGATAGGATAGGGAGAGCAGGAGAAGTGTTCCTGTGCAACAGGCAGTGCTCTTTCACATTGAGTTCGGATTGACAGAAAGCTGAATGGGAGCCGGCAGTGTGCCCAGGTGGCCAAGAAGGTCAATGGCATCCTGGCCTGGATCAGGAACAGTGTGGCCACCAGAACCAGGGAAGAGATTCTTCCCCTGTATTCGGTGCTGGTGAGGCCACACCTTGAGTGCTGTGTCCCGTTCTGGGCCCCTCAGTTCAGGAAGGACATTGAGGTGCTGGAGTAGGTCCAGAGAAGAACAACAAGGCTGGTGAAGGGACCCGAGCACAAGTCCTATGAGGAAAGGCTGAGGGAGCTGGAGTTGCTTAGCCTGGAGGAGGCTCAGGGGAGACCTCATCACTCTCTACAACTCCCTAAAAGGAGGTTGTAACCAGGCAGGAGTCTTTCTCCCAGGCAACCAGCAGCAGGACAAGAGGGCATGGTCTTAAGCTCTGCCAGGGGAGGTTTAGGTTGAATATTAGGAAAAAATTTTTTACAGAGAGAGTGATCAGACATTGGAATGGGCTGCCCAGGGAGGTGGTGGATTCTCCATCCCAGGAGGTTTTTAAGATGAGACTGGATGTGGCACTTAGTGCCATGGTCTAGTAACCACAGCAGTGTTGGATCAAGGGTTGGACTTGATGATCTCAGAGATCTTTTCCGACCCAGTTGATTCTATGATTCTATGAGGTCTGCTTCCTGCCCCCTTACTTGCTCCATTTGCTTACCAAATGCAGCTAACACTGTAGTTCTGTCCTTTGGAAACTGTGCAGCCCTCACCTTTCATCTTTCCTGCATCTTCTCCCTCATGCTGCTTGCCCTAACAAACACAGCCAGAGCCATCTGACAAGGTCCTCTGCTCCTCGTAGGTGTTCAGCTTGCTAAGGGAGCTGGGCTCTTCTCAGAAGAGAAGTACAGTTCTGTACCTGCTCTCACTAGGCACTTTTCTGTGCTCATGAATTTGGCTTCGGTGCCTGGTACTTCTCCTCCCCTAGGAACACTTTGTTTTTATTCGCAACTGGAAATGTAAGTGTAACTGCCGGTGCTTGAGGTACCCATTCTAAATGTGAAAGATTCTTCACCCGAAGGAGTTCTCAGAAATGTATTGTTTTCTATCCACAGACTGTTGGCAAGAGTGAGACTTTGCCAAATTTCTTCTGAGTCCCTGCTTGTTCTTAAACATTAGAAAAATGGATCAGTATTGGGAGTCTATCTTCCCTTTTAGTCTTGTTGTGCTGCTGTTTCATCCAAGACTTAGTAAAAATACTTGAACTGAATTAGAGAGACAAACAATTGAATTTTTATGAATCTGCAAGTGACTGATGGGAAGGAGTGGATAACATTGAAAAAAACTTTTTTTTTTTAAAAAAAGGTTACAATCAGAACTGCTTACAGCTAAAGGTGATGACTAAATACATTGGGATCATTGAATTCATCCATCTGAATCCTAATAATAACATAAAAGCACAAAGGGATGTTGGAGGACATGGCTGGTCACTGGCAGGGGAAAAGAAGTTCCTGCGGTCTGCCAAGGTGAGCGATGTTAGGACAAGATTATCTTTCCTGTCATGTACTTACCAAGCTGCAGCTCTTACTTGGACTAGTGCTCTGGGTTTGGTGTAATTTTTTCTCCCCCCACATGCAATGAAATGAAACTTTAGGATGGAGAAATTGGGTAAGGAAATTATGTAAATAAACCAGATGATTGGTTACGCCTCTGAAATATTCTGGAGTCTGAGCTTGCCAAATTTCTCCTTGAGCAGCAGAAAAACAATTTTCCTGCCTGACCATCTTACTGTGCCAGAGTAGGAGCAGTGGGAAGCTGAACTGGGCGCTCTGCTGCTGGTCCAAGTGGTGGGTGGGAAGGCAGCTGCTCCAGGACTGTTTCTCTGGGTTTGGGGGCAGCATTACTGACACTGTGCCCTAGCAGGGCTGCAGGAAGCCATGCACAGGAAGGGAGAGAAACATCCACAGCTGAGAGGCAGGGGGGAGTCCAGCCCTGGATGAACACCACTGCCATTGCAGCTTGCAATTGCAATACATACATCTGTTCACAGGAGACTCCATCAAAAAGGCAGATCAAAATATATATTTTGCTTGGCAATTGTATTGATCTGTGAACTCCACTCACTTCAGTATGGATAATTATGCCTAAGACTCTTTAGTCTCTTTCTCTGTTAAAGAATCATTGCTAACAGGATTTCCCTTAAGCAGGGCCATACCTAAATTTGCTGCAATCATCTGATTAAGGCTGTCATGGCTTTTGTGCTTAATTATACTGCAGAGAAGCATGAATACAGCAGGGTGCCTAAACTGATCTTTTCCCAGATGTAGGCATTTAGTGCTCTGTAGCAGATACCAGCTCACGTACTTGGTGGTTTTCTCATACCTGTAGTTCCTGTAAAGGTTCCACCCTATAATTACTTGAAATTTTATTTACTATGTTCTTTCAGCTTCTCCTCTAGTTGGAAAATTTCAGCTGAAGCATTTTTTGTTGGGTTTTAAAAAAGAAAAATTATTCAAAACATATGGGTTCAGTGGCATGTAGAAAGGCAATTAAGATTTTTTTATTGAAGAGATTGACCTAGGTTGTACGAAACATTTCAGGGAATCTGATGACTAAAATCAAACCAATGGTTCAGAGAAGGATTATTTTTGGGGAAAATGGAACTGGGAGATTTTGTTGGTTAAGTGATGACTACTGGAGGTGCAGCCAACCTACAAACTTTGAGGGAGCACGAGGATGTAGAAATACTTCTTTACATGGTAAAATGAGAATTCTTGCAAGCAGTAGGAAATTTAAGCAATGGGAAGGGATATGAAATCTAAAAGCAGAAAACTGCAGCTGAACACATCCTTACCCTGAAAAAAAGATCATTCGAAAAGAGCACACAATTAGTGGTTTATCACCCACTGTTCTGAAGAAAATGCTGCTCATTCTCCTATTTACTGCAGTTACAGTGACAGCAGGTAAAGCACTCAGCAATATGCCAAGGTGTGAGCCTGCATCTCTGTGTGGCTGAAAGGCTCTCAGTGTCCACCCACAGCACCACAAACTACTCAAGTCTTGACAAGGCATTGCCAGGAACGCTTTTATTTCCATCTTTTCTTTGAGTTTTGGTGCTGGTTGTGTCTTTAATCACGCTCCCAGGTACCATGTGTTACCTGTAAGCTGCAGGCAGAGTAATCCTGGCAAGCAGTGTGTCTCAGTCTCACTGGTGGTGAAGTTGATGTGATGTAATGCATGTCAGCAGTTCCCCACTGCACTCTGGAAATATGGGCAGAGACCAGAAATAAATTCCTTATTGTACTGCGCTGGCTATTGACTGGGAGGAGAAAAGCCAGGACTCCTTCAATTCCTTGTCCCTTTTATCTTGAATTGCTTTCAAGTAGATCTAGTAGGTTTTATGGGGATCTGAGAAGAAATTTTCTTCTAAAAATTAAGTTTTTTGAGTACACTAAAGTATTTAGCATTCTTTACACATGCAAAGGAAATAAAAGCAAAGTACCAGGATGCCTTTTGAGTTTCTCTGACGTTGTTTGTCTTTTCCTTGGCAATGTCATCTTTCTGTATCACAGTCTTGAATTTATTTAGGTGATCACTTCAATGATTTGTATATTTATTGCTTATTTTTCTTTTCATCTTCTCCTTTTCTGGTCTCTACATGAACTTGCAGCAGCATTACCTGGAAAGTATAGTGACAGGGCCAATTCTGTTTTAAATGGAAGGCAAAATAATGCTGGCTAATGGAATTACACCAGGAGGGAGCTTGGCCTGCTGTCCTGATATTGCTAAAAACCACCTCCTGCTGACATCACTCTGTAACTGCTGATTTTCACATCTGGGAGGAGAGAATGATCTCAATGCAGAAACCTTCCTGAACTTTAGGGGAGAAGTGTGGTAACTGTCCTTCTTCTGAGGAAACATGGGGGTGTATATTTATCATCAGTGCAGGAGACCTGACCTGCCTGATGTAGTATGGTTCCAGCTGTGATTTTCCACAGCATTTAGAACACTCTCCCATGGCTTTGTAAAAAAGGTCACGTTATTTTTGTGGTATGATAATTCAGGGACCCAAACACGACAGCTATGTAAGAAATTTCACAGCTTTGCTGTACTCTACCACTTCCGTGGCTATCATCCTGAAATTCCAGTTAAGACACAAGGCTATCACTAAAAAAAAATTTTAGTTTAGAATGAAAGTTTTAAGTATGATTTTATGTTAAATTAACTTGCTTCTTGAATACAGTAATGAAATGCGAATAGTTTTTTTTTTGCTGAATAATTACCCTGGCATAAAATTTAAAATAGGATGTACCTAGATAAAGATTGAAAATATAACATGTGCACTGATTAACTTTAAATCTCTAAGGAACTCCATCTTATTCCATTAGTTCAGCACTCTTTTCATACATCTGGAATATGAAAGAAATATAATCAAGTCTGTTTTACAGAATTTCTACATTGGCAAGTTTAAGAGGGAGAATTCTGGTTACAGTTAAACTAAAACTGTACTTAGATATTTCATAACTTCAAGACTGACTTCATTTTACTAAACTCAAAATTTAGATTTTATTTCTAAAGAATTTGGTTAAAATATTGTATTCCAAATTAAATTTCAGTTGAAAATATCCCTAAACATTTACCATTATAACGGCAATTATAATTTTGAAAGTATTCAAATTTTGCTAAAAACCTAATGATATTTATAACTATGAAGTAGTGTATACTAAATGTGAAATACAAATGTTTTTAAAAATAAATTTTGGAAAAAGATTACTTTAGAAAAAGGGTTGTTCTTTTTAAACAAGGTTTCTTCATTTAAAATAAAATGACCTGAATATTTACCAACAGTATTTTTTAATAAAACTAAATGTTTTAGTTTAGTATATAATGTCATATCTTAAATGCAATTTAAAATGCTTTTAATACTTTTTCAATTTTTTTAACTTGAAATGACCCTTCACTTATGTTCAAATGCAATGCAGAGTGAAAAAACCAAGCCAAAACATTTTAGCCTTTCACAATGAAGGTAAAATTATTACAATTGATTATAATGAAAAGTTTTCTTCAACTGGATCAATTGGGTTTTTTGTCCAGCTCTTCAGTTTCTGCTTTCTGATCTAGCAAGGATGTTTATTCTCAAAGGAACAGCTGTCTTTGATTAGATCAAGCTGTGCTTCTGATGTTTTAAAATCTCCTAAAACTGCAGTTCACAGTTCCAAATAAACACTAACTCCATCTCTTCTCCCAAATGACCCCTAAGCAGAGAAGTAATACTTCTAAATTTCTCTGTGTAACATGATGCAGTTATTCTTAAGAACCACATTTTTTAACTTTTGGAAGGCTCTTTTTTTTTGTCACATGCTTCCAAACCTGCAAGATAGGAGTTTCCACTTGCAGGACAATGAATTATCAGGTAAAGGCCAATTTCTCATGGGGGTTTCATCCTCCAGAGCCATGCCAATGCCTGTACCTGTAAAGAACAGATTTATCTTTTTTTGAGCTCTGTTATCAGTACAGCTATTCACTGCCATAGGTTCAACTGGAACATCCAATCTTGGATATATAGGGTAATGTCACAGCTTAATTTGAAATCCTGTAAGCTTGACTCTGATAATGTTCAAAATCTTTATAAAACATGCATGTATGTATCAACAAATACAGGCTGCATTTAAATTTCTAGCATTTCATAATCCTATCTCTTTCTGGATGAAGTGAATTCTCTCCATGGCTTTAGTGAACATCAGTTAGCCTACCTTGCATTTGGCTATGGTGAAGTTCCAAATCTTTCCTGAAGAATTTAACTAGGTTGTGGCCACTGCTTGTAGTGGCAAAGGGACTAATGCTAAGCAGAAAAAGTCATTACAGCAAAATTTACTTGTGATAAAATAATACAGAGTCATTATATTTCCAGGTTTTTTTTTTATTTCCCTTTTTCTTCCCTTTAAGAATCAGTAATTTCAAGCTGTGTTTCAAGCCCTGCTGTCTCTAGGCCCAGGAACCATAGTCACTGGCAATGTTTGCATTCATACCAATCACCTTATTATGGAAGGAAAACTTTCCTTTCTTCTCTTTACACATTTTCTTTGTATTAATTTCCCACTCTTACCAGCAGAAAGACTTCAGAGACCCAGGAAAGTGGTTTCCTAAGTCAGTCTATGAAAATGCAGTCCTTGGGGGTAGGGTAGGTGTTAAGTAAAGTGTTAGGTTTGGGATTTATGTTTTGATTTCGTTTTGTTTTTTTGGTTTTTTTTGTTTGTTTGTTTCTCCCATGGCATGTAATAACTGTAAAATAACATGGCTTTATTTGATCAGTGTCAGAAGATGTTTTTTCTCTGGTTCTCAAAAGTACCTGTGGTACAGACAGAATGAAAGCAAAAAACCAGCCATTATATTTTTATTAGTTACAGTGTCAAGGAATAAGCCAGTTATTAATGGTATTTTTTTCCAGTCATTGAATTAAATCCTATTTTAATCTAAGGGTGGAAAAGGAAAATTAATACTGTTTGTTCTGAAATATGGCACTGTTCTCTACATAGCTGAGAACAGGCTGGAAATTTTGTCTTTCTGAAAAATAGTTTGCTTACTACATATTATCAATATGAATTCAATTTGCAGAGTAACTGTAGTCCCAGAACAGTACAATCTCAAAAATAATAGCTTTCTGCTTTCCCCTTGCCAATCTCCACCCGGGCTCGTGCTGGTGCATCACAATGTGTGGTGCAAAGCTGCCTCCTCACTGTACCAGCACGGAACACTTCACCTATAAATCATGAAGGAACAGTCTGTACTGTCTTATCTTCTCCCTGACCTGGGTACTGCTCTGACCACAAGAGACTATAATTTACTGTCACACAAGTGCAAAAGAGGTCATGTGATACCTCCAGGCTCAACAAATTCAAACGTGTTCAAGTGGGTCCATCTCATAGACTGACCTTCCACGTTACTTGCCAGTTCCTATGGGTGAGGGTGATTATGGGAGAGGGTCAGACACCAAGTGAGTTCCTGCAGCATGAGATCCCTTACCTTAAGTGATTATGGAAGAGGTCAGACACCAAGGGTGCTCCTGCAGCATCAGATCGCATGCCCTGAAGTCAGAGAATGACAGGCTTTCTGCCTCTTTGCTTTAATAACTCCCATGAGAGTAGAGTGAGATATGTGACCAGCATCCTGGAAACCTCCCAAACTTGCAAAGTATGGTACAGAACTCTGGATTCCTGGAATGGGTTAGAGAAGGGGCATCTCTTGACGCGTGGTTCTTCACCCACAGAGAAACCTTAATGCCACAAAGGTGAGGCAGGCTGTCATCCCACTCTGCTCATGGATCATTCATCCTTTCCTCTTCTTCTCCTGTAATTTCCTTCAAAGACCTGTTGTGATGAGCTCAGGCCAGCTAAACCTTTCCTTAAATGGCTGCTTTTTCTTCTAGTTCCCAGTTCCCCTCTGTGATTTCTGGGCCTTGTTTACCCTTCTGTCTTCCTTTGCATTGCACCCTGCACTTATCTGTCATTTGTACTGGTCTTTTTTTTTTTTAATTCTTTCCTCCAAAAACTGCAGCTTTTATACCTTCTTCACAAACTACTATTTTACACTCTTTTCCATCCAAGTTTTTTCTCTTCCAGATATATTTTATTCAGAAAGTCTTCTGTGGAGTACCTCAAATACATCTTTGCCCTTGTCTGTCTACTACTTTTGACATGTTGATTATGCTTACTTTAGTGTCCACATTCTGCTGTTATTTACACAGATGTAACATGGAAGGACTCCATTGTTTCTTATCCATATATATGCACCTGAAAGATCATTAGCTTTAAGCAGGAAAGTTCCTTATTCTGTAGTAAAACTAAAAGTGTATGTGCATCTGTATCTACCATGGGTTTTGTCAGGAGATCTGAGAGGTTGATTACAAGGTGAACAATTTTCTTCTACAATGTAACATTACTATTAGATGACACATGATGACTAAACATCAGTTTCCCAGTCTTGATGGTCTGCTCAAGCTTGACACGAACCCATAGGTTTAAAACCTAATTCAGTCATGTTAGGTGCTATAGGTTAAACCAATGACCATTGGACAATTAACAGAGTGGGCAAATTCAGCCCTGGTTTATGCCAAGACTGAATTGATTCCTGTATCAATAAAAATGCAGCTTCACAGGTGTCCTTTTAATGAAATACTGCACTAAATTTATTCCTTGTTTAGTTTCCTCAACAGTATAAAAAAAGTAATTCTTTTTTGAAGCTAAATCACTTGGCTAGCACACACATTGTCAGGCTGAATGTTAATTATTCAGCTTAATTAAGTCCAAGTAAAAAAAATAAAGGGTTGTAAACTATAAATTGAACCCCGATATAGACACTCTTAGTAAAGCTTTCACCTTGACTCCTTTGTGCTCCTGACTTTAACAAAAACTGAGATGACTTCAACACTGGACTATCATTGTTTTGGCCAGCAGGGTTTGGCACAGATAGCTGTCCCCTGTGGTGAGCAGTTAGATTCCTGCATGGAGCAGTCTGTAGCGAGCACTTCCACATACCCTATATGCCACAGGTGATTTCTCAGTCTCAGTGTGTTGTCCCAGCATACGCTTTTCCTTTTAAGAGCACTTTCAGAACTGCACTGCTGAGAGAGTCTAAAACCTTTTCTTAATTTGCAGCCCTAGTCAGTCAAGCTTGTTTTAAATCCTTTTGTTCTTGGGCCAGTATAGCCTTGTAGGTCCATTAGATGCATAATTGTTGAGGTTTATTCTCTTGTATCCCTGCCCAGCCTTCCTTTTGCTGGTATGTATGCCAAGTTCTTCTAGTGTCTTCTTCTAATGGTTTTCACTGCACCTCTTCCAGTTCAAGTTTACCTTTGCTGTGGGGTCTTTTACTGCTACAAGAGAGACAAAGTGAAAAGTAATACTACTACCAATTGCTATACGTGTGTGTAGCTTTATGCAAGTGGTGTCCAGTTCTATAGTCATTGTCCTTGTCTCCTTTGGAAAACTAAGAATGGTTTGTCAACAGGCTTTAGCCACCTGAGCTCTACTTCCACTGGTTATTTCTAGGTATTAGCTCTACAGTTGCTTAGATTCAGAACAAAGGTGCTGTGCAGAGGATCAGGATGTCTGCAGATGGGCTAAGCACTCATTCTTGCTCAGTTTATCCAGAACATTTGATCATGCTAGGTTTCTAGGTGTTGCTGGGATTCTCCCTCAAATATGGGCTAGAGCTTAACTCATAAGAATGTTTAAAGGGAAAAATACCTGCTAGATGAATCTGGATCTGAGCAGCACAAGTGCCGTAGTCGGGCACCCTCTGTTCAGCTGTTCTCCAAGGTCTCTCCTATGATTTCAGTCCCTGTGTAGCTGTACTGGAGGGCTTTTCCCTGCTCCCCTGCAGGTCCAAACAAGGGTGATGCTGCAGCCTTGTGCCTGGGACAGGAGAAGCTCAGTTGTTCCAGCGCTGATGCTGGGACCTAAGGATGGGCAATGAATGGGGCGGCAATCACAGGATAGGTTTTTAGAAGACTCCTATTGGAGAGTTTCAACAAACACCAAGGTCATAGATGAGAACCATGAAACGTTCAGCCTCCTGAGTCACGGAAGTCTTGTTGTCCATTTCTAATGGCTTTTAAAGCGTTAGGGTTGAAAAACAATCTGACACAGTGATGAGTTCCTACAGATGCTTCATATCTCTGAGGACTGCAGTCACAGTAAGGCAGAAGGAAACAAGCAAAAATATAATGGTGACTATTAGGAAGAATGTATTGGACTCTCTTTTCAGAAGTGCTGTAAAATCTATTACAGATAGCATAAGCATTAATTCACAGCGTTTGTTCATACTATACTGCTGTTACCTGATCTACTTTCCTTTGCTGATATATGTACTACAGCTACAGATTTATTTATACAGAGACATGTTTTTGTATTTTGGAATAGATCAACTCACCAGGACTGAGATCTCACTGATTTAAATGCTGTACAGGACCATGTATTCACTGTCTGGCAAAACACATGACATAAATTTGACTCTGGAGCCAAATAAATTGGGAAATTGTACTAAATTTTACTAAAGAGGGAAGATGGATCATGAAAGAAGGCACTGCAATGAATAATGCATACTCAGAATGTAAAAATGTAAAATAAATGAAATCCTTATGAAAACAGGACACTTGTTACTAACAGTAGAGCCTAAGTGAGGTCTGAAAATTACTACATGTATGATCTCATGGAGATACATACTTCTGCTCCCTTGGCAGAAATATTAGATGTACTTAATCATATGTAGTGATATTAATTTTAAAAGTGGTGATATGGAGAGAGCAAGAGCAAGAACATTTGTTTATTTTCTTGCAATAAATGGTAGAGTTCCCTGAACTTCAATGAGACGAGAACTGTACGAAGTATCATAACAATAGCTAATCCATAAAAGAATAAAAACTCCAGGTGATAATTTGATTTAGTTTTGTGTCACTCCAGGCTTCTCCCAGCAATATTACTTTATTTTTCCTGCTTTAAGATGAAGTAATGCATTGTCGAATAAAAAACAAACCAGAATGGGTCTGCATAGCTCATTATTACAGAGGAAATCCAAAAAACAACATAGGTAGATATTTTTCAAGACCTTTTATTCTTTAAAAATAGAGGGAGAATAATGCAAAAGTGCTTTTCTTTTTTTTAATTTAAAATAATTTTCTTCGGCATTTTTGGGCTCCTTAACAGGTTGGATGTTCAAAGATTTAGATCCCTTTCTGGGACTGTTGTTCAGACACATTTCACTGACACTAAATGTGACCTAACAGCTCATCTTCTTTGAATTAAGTGGCTCAGTCAGATGTGAGATTTAAGAAGGTACAAACTGGAAATAAAGAAACACTGTGAGCTGGCCCAAATGCAGCTTTTTCTTCTCTTGGCATGTTGACTGTAAAAGAAAGTTAATATTGAATCTAGTAAATCTGGTTTAAAAAGCCTGTCATTCAGTCTGCTTTTTGCTTCCTTGGTTTCCTCAGTGTTAATACAGCACCAGAAATATTTTACAGTTTCTCTTTTTGGTGCATTCTTATTGTGTGTATTGAGTAATGCCTTGCATCTGCTATAAGTAAACAAATGACCATAATCTTTAGTGCCTAGGCTAAAAGGCACTAAGGAAAACATAAAAACAGGCTTTTATTTCGTGAGCGTGAGAAACAGAGAGTAGGATCTCAATTGTTCCAGAGAGAGCATTTCCATCACAGAAGGGTAGATAGTCCCTTTAGACTGTGGATGTGCTGGGACAGACTTGCATTTTATAACCACAAATGACTACTGTTTCTCTGCAGGTGCACTGGTGCTCCCTTGTAGCTACTTGCAGCACTTGTCTCTCTGGGAACAGAAATCTAGAGAGTACCCAGAAAGAATGGTGAGTTGCTTGAAAAAGAGTGAGAAAGCTTAGGAAGGTGCTCTCTCAATGTCCCTCAGTACTGTCAAAGAGCAGGATTGCAGTAACATCATGGTATAGCCTGGTTACCAGTTCAGTGTCTCCAACCAAGTGTGGCTATAATGTGAGATGCCTGAACTCTTCAGGAATGGAGACTTGTGCACTGGTTGGCCTACCTGACCAAATAAAAACAGGTTGTGTCAAAGGACAGAGATTGTAAAGAGAGGAGCAGGAGTGTGAAGCCATGGAGCTGGATAAATATAGGGAGACAGACTCTGCTGCTTTGTCATACTGGCCTGTCTCTGTGCTCTGGGGCATCCCACCTCTTATCAGCTGATTTGATCTGCAGGGAGTTTCATCTACAGTGAAACTCTAGATACATTTTGAGGATGGTATTTGGATTTTTACGTTTAGTGCTGAGACAGATTGGCTGGGAAAGGAATGAAGCTGCTGAGCTTGTTAGATACCCACAGGGGAGAAAGTGCTCTATGAGATAGCTTCAGACTTGTAGGTTGTTTTGGCAACCATTATTAGACATGGCCCATAATTACTTCTGTAGTTATAGAAGAGTGTAATTTGCTTTTAATTACTGTATTAGCAAATATATCAGTAGGGAAACCAACAGAAAAAAAAAAAGGCCGATTTTTTTTTTAGTCCTGTTCTCTTTGACTGCAGGAAGGTAAAAATATTTGGACCAAAAAAAATGCTCTAATGGGCCCCAAACAGGCACATTCTGACACTGAGGGGGGAAATAGCTATTCTAGATAGCAGAGAGCTGGCTTCTGGCATAGCCCTACAAAGTGGAAATAATAGCTTCTTTCCATTGTAATTTTAAAATTGTAGTGTGATGCTGTTATTCTGATGCTTTGTGATAGATGCCAAGGTTGGAAGCTGCTCTGCTTCAAGTGTGAGTCAGATAATAAAGCAATTTCTGAGCTGTAGCAGCAAAGCACCTTTCCTTTTGTTTCCTCTGAAAGATACTGTAAGGCTGCATTATCAAGATTCACCTTCATAGACCAATATTTTATTTTTAACTCATCCTTTAAAAGAATTTGTGAGTACTGAAGGGGACATCTTATCTCCCATTGTGGGCACGTCTCCTGAAGAATTTGAACGGAAAATGCTGCATGCATTTTCTTACCTTGAATCTCAAACAAAGGAAAGAAATTCAGTGGATTTCCTGGCCTCTTAATCTTCTCACTGAGAAACTGCTCTAAACACTAATGAACATTAAATTGCTATTGCTCTGTTGGTGTGTAGCACTTCAGTCAGCAGCCCTTCCAGAGTCAATAACAGCAGGTAATCTACTGCAGTTCCTCCAGTGTTTATTTTTAAAGATAATACTTAAAATGCTTTAAAAATGAAACATTTCATTTTGCAGGTGGCAGAGCTGAAAAAGTTCAGGATGCTTTTACAGCATGTGAAAGGGAAAAACCATCTGGATTTCATTTTCACCTCCCTCCTGCCTAGTCAGCTGCTGAACTATGGAGGGACCAGGACACTTGTCAGGCCAGGGGTGGCTTTCCCTGCTGGCTTCCCCCATTAGCAAAGCACAGGCACTTGTGCAAATGCAGCTTCCCATAGGAATCACCAAATGAGGAAATGAATCCTCCAAAAGGAGGGCAGGTGGTAAATGATGATAAAATCCCCAGTACTTCGTTTTTAAGGTGAAAACCTTCACTCAGCCTTCTGTACTGCAGTAGAAAAAATGGCGTGGTTTAGCATGCATCTCCAGCTGTAACATCCAGGTAAATAAAAGCATTATGTCAGCTAAGGAGGCTTTTGGAGCAGATTTGTTGTGGAGTTGACTTAAGTTTGTACGCAGTTTCTGTTCTCTGGCATTTCCTAAAATATTTGGTTTTACAGCCACAGGAGTGGCTCCTCAACATAATTTTATGTGAGTTATTTATAGACCACCTTGTCTATCAGTAGTAACTTTACCCAACACACAGTTCCAGCTGAAGTCTCATCTCTGTCCGTCAGGGATTTGGGATTTTTTCCCTATCTGACAGCCAAAATGGTTTGTCTGATTTTAAGATGGAGTTTGGGCAAAGATGTGTCATTTTGTAATATTAAAATAAAAATTACGATAAGAAACTCTAGCGTTGCACTGAGTTTTAACTGGAAACTCCTGAGAGCAGTGTGGGAAGAGGCAACTGGGAGGCAGTGGCAGGGGTGCAATGCCACAGCCAGGGTGGGAGATGTGAAGATTTTGGTGGGGAGGAAATCAAGATGGGTACTAGTCTGTCTCAAGAAGCTGTGCCTCTACTTTTTTTCAAAGTAGACATGTCTGTCTTTCTGTGTTGCTTACATACTTACTCAAATTATGCAGGTAAAAAGAAGCAGTGTCTGAGGAAAAATAAAGCTATAGAGGCCAAGGACCTGTGTGCACTGGGGAGGCTCGGAAAGCAGCAGCCTTAGTCTCAATGCTTTAATTCCCCTCCTATAAGATGAATGCTTTCAGTTTTACTCATAGAGGTGCCATAAAGATGCATGTATTTAAATTTTGGGGAGGATTAGGAACAAATGACATCATTTTGTATTCAGTACAGGGTAGTTTAAATAAGGCCTGCAGGCCACTTGCTGAATGCTGTGGATAAAAAGAAGTCTTCACCGACAAGGCAGATACCCTGATGAAGAAATAATACATGAGCTTGTAATTAAAAACCATGTTTATACATAGAATGCTCTGAATTAAGAATTCTTGTGCATCAATAATCCTGGTATGTCCTAACTTTAAAGTGCTTGATTTTGCACCTGTTTCTTTTGAAGTTACTTTTCTGCATATTGAATTATAAGGAAGACACATGGAAGCATATGAAGAGAACAGAAAAAGGCAAATATATTCTCTCCCTTGCATCAGATATGAGGTTAGCACAGGTTTTCACTTTTTCTTAAGCCTTTGAGCAACATATGAAGCAGGACAGAAAAGCCTTTGGGCAGGACAGCCTGTTCTTTACTACTTCTTGAAAATGTTCACAGATTTTCCCTCAATTTCATTTCCATCGCTTTGATATTTCATCTACTTTTGCTTCTTCTCTCTGAGACTTTAAGTCTTTCAATAGACAGACACTACTGAGCATCTTCTCCCTCACCTTGCAGAGATAAGGATGTTGCAATCTCTGTGCTCCTGCTAACAGAGAGTTGGAAAGGCAACATCAGGGAATGAATCCATTAAAAATACCCCCAAAGAACAAAACTGGGAAAGTAAGCACAAATATATAGGCAGAAACACCTTAATTAGAGTTTGGATTTCAGTTCTGCTCTGTGTCCAAGCTGAGAAAGATTTCTTTCATGATGCCTGTTTCTTCCAGATAACCTTGCAGGAAATTAGACGTTGCAGCAGGGCCAAGCCAACATCATACAGACTGTGAACTGACAATTGGCCTAAACATGGAAAAGATTTTGCCCTCGGGGCTGAAATGGGTAACAGGTCTCCCCTGCTAGTGCCTCTGCAGGTGAGATTGCAGGTTGTGCTTGTGTATGTTTAGATGACTCAGACTATTTGTGGAAGTATCTCCAGTCCTTCCAAGGAAAACCTGAAGGAGGCTGCAAGAATGACAACAAGCCTTTGAAAGGCTGTGCTTAGGGCTTTTTAGCAGCGTAGGAAAATTGGGCCAGGGCAGTAAAATCAAATTTTATAGCAAGTGCAATTTAATTTGAAGAGAAAGGGAACTCTGAAGTGTGTCTGTGTGTGCTCTTTTATTTCACACACTGAAGTTTTGCTAAAACAAAATTATCTATCAAGCTTGAAGTTTGGCTTTTAAATTCATTTTTAGGCCTCTCTTTAAATACTGTGATACTAAAAAAAACCCAAACAAAAAGGTGCTCCCATTAAAGGCCAGTACCTGTGAAAATTATGTTTCTCCTGACTATGTCTATCCAGCCCCTTTCACAGTGGGACCTGGATTCTTGATCAAAACTAAAGGTTCTTGCTGTATATACAGATGCTAATGAAGTATTAAAGAACAACAGACAAGGACTGAAGATGAAACCCCTGTCTCATTTATTGCTGGCAAAACAGAAATCATACTGTGCCTCCATATCAGAAAATTTCTAGTATCTTTTGGGGCTTCATCTCTGCAGCTAGGTACACTGGTGGAAAACTAAACAACACACTGGCACAAAAGGGCTCAGAATCATATTCATAAAAAATCTGTCATCACAGATGTTGATGTCCAAAGATATGCATGTGGCAGAGAAATGAAAAATAATTTCCCCAGGACAGTGCTGTGAGGAGAGGGCATTGGAAGTAATGCTAGGTCCTGGGAATGTAGGCCTGGACATACCCATTACTAACAAATTGCTGTTTTGGTGATGTTATTTTGTATAAATGGCAGCTTCTTTCCTCTGTGGTCCCAAGCTCAAGTCAAGTAACTACTGTCTTGTGGATAGTTACACCACTTAGTAAAATGTTACATAAAGAATGAGAGGAAAAATGGCAACCCAGAGAATATTGAGAAACGTACCTTAGTATTCTAAGGTGTTCAACAACTGCAAGAGAAAATGTTTGACATTTCTGTCTCTGCAGCCAGTTTCAAGGTAGGAGAGGGTTATTAAGCATGAACGATGTCAGCTAAAACCTCCCCCCTCTCTCTCAAGCCTCCTAGTATATCTGACCCTGTAGTAAAGGTCATTTCTCATCTTCTCAGGTAAATAAATCTATAAAGACTTTCGGGTATATCACAATAAGGTCTTTGCTGCTCTGTAGTAGGAAATTTGAATCCAAATAATACTGGCTTCCTGCTATGCTTTCCTAGTAATGCTTTAACAAATAAGCAGGATTTTATACTGTTCCTGAGGGTAATTTTTTGGACTGAATCATTCCTTATGGGGTGCTACAAGCAACACACAGCTTTCCAAGCTTATTTTCAACTGTGAATGAACATAAACTGAATTCAGGTTTGTGAATGCCTTCTCACCTAGTATAGGTATACTATATATGCAAAATAAACAGCTTTTTGTTCTTTCAAAAAATGAGATTAATACTTAGCTTCAAAGCATCACAAGTAATTGATATACCCAGATGGACCTACTTGCTCTGTTGGATGATTTAGTCATTAATTGTATAAATCCATTTTATTTGTCCCTTTTATTTGCATGGTGAACAGAACTCCTTTATGATGGGATACTCATTCCTCTTGTGATTTTGACTGAACTGTTAAAAATCAAGTCTCTTGGTACAATAGTGTTCCAACGTTGCTTTGTGTACAGGTCTTTCACTCTTACTTTGACCTGTACTAGCCATGACTGTTGTTGCATTCCTAATCATCACAGTGACTTTCCCTGCTTAAGAATATGAAAAGATCAAGATTTGTTAGCATATATTTCTGAGCAGCTTGAGTATCTCAGGCCCTGACCTAAGACATCACTTAGAAGACATAAAGCTATGCTTTATCTTTAGTTGCAATGCTAACATGAAAAAACCTAGTCTTTCTGTCTGACTTCCATGATTTAATTTGATTGAGAAAACCTTGTGCTGTCCAGACTTATAATGACCATTTAATTACACACGGTAGCATAAAAGGCAGCTTCAAAACATTGCTGGTTACTGTAGTTTCTTCACTAATCACTTGGAAAAGTGATAACACATGTTTGAGTATTGTCCTCATTGCCAATTTATAGCATCATTAGGCCTTGCTAGGAAATTCTTATGCTAATTTTGGTTCTTATGCTAATTTTGGTTCTTATGCTCTGTGAGTTTAGATATGGATGCTTTTTTCAAATTCATCTCTACTTTTGTGTACCTTAATTTCTGTTGTTTGATCTCAAATGCTTTTGAGTATGAAAGGATCAGAGCATCTAAAATGCAGACAGTGGTAGTGTCTTTGTAAATTAGTTTTCTAAAACAGGGCATGACAATTTTTTTTCGTGAGTATAATTTTGCCACCAAATATGCAATTGTAATTAACTTAAAACAGTTGATATCCTTGGCTCCAATTAACCAGCTGGTTTTGGCAGAGCAAACTGTGGTTTATACATTTGCCTGGGCCATGGAGGAACCCTCTTCCATCTAAGGAAATGTGAACTTCAAACTCCAGGACCAGTGGTTTGACCTGTCAGATAATGATGGCAGAGGGAGGAGAAGAAGAGAGTGGAGCAGAAATGGTCAGGGTGGGCTGTTGAGCACCAACATTGTACAGTGCAGTACCATCCCACCTATAATGCTCTTTGGTCTGGAAAACCCTGAAAATGTAGACAGCACCTCCCAAAACACAGGACAGAAAAACAATCTTTTATCTTGGTTTTCTTGCATTAGCTTCTAATAACACTTTCCTTATATAGCTGGTGCATTGTGGCAACTGCGTATATAAAACCCATTAAGTGGCTGATGTATATTTTTAGAATCACTAAAAATGTTTCCTTCAAAAAGGGCAAAATCTTGTTTAATTTTTAAGGTTTTATTTTGCACGCTAAATGTGAAATCGAAGATAAATAGGAAATGAGAATCATTTTGCATACAAGAAAATTGCAGACAATTCCATTTGCCTTTTTGCTGTACACTATTCATATCCAATTTGCATTATGCGCTATATTAACTCACTAATAGTTTATAGTGATAGACCACCATTTTAACAACAAGTACAAAAGAGCAGAAGAAAAAAGGCTACACTTTTAAACTAACTTCTCTTGCTTGATTTTTGTATCTAATTCTCGTTCTTATTCTCACATAAATGCATGCTTGCTGTTGGCTTTTTTGTTCCATGAAATGCCTTTTAAAATTCATAAGCTCATTAAAAAAATTAATAGGTAGTGATAGTTGTCTTTCATTCTGTCTTCTATAAACCACTGCAAAGTGAATGTACTATTTGAATTGCAAACTCAGCTCTTGCCTGCATCCATGACACAATCACAGTGGTAGACACAAAATGATCATAATTTTTCATCAAAGTACTTTAACCTCAGACCTGTCAGCTGGTCTGCCAGATAACAAGGTAGGATAATTTCTTTGATTAATTGCACAAAGTTTATCAAACCAAATGAAGATGAAAGGCTTTGGAGAACTGTATAGTGTTAAATGTTATTAAAATAAAGCAAAATACTCTCTTATAAACTTTTTATATGCATTCAATACTGTCTGAAATATTTGGCTCCTTGACAACACAGTCTGAAACATCTGGACCAAAGTTACAAGTTCCCCTCATTCACACAAAGATTCAGAATAATAGATTTTTAATCAGTAATCTGTTACTGCCTGCAAACAGATTTTAAAACAATCTTTGTCCTAAATCTGTGCATGAGAGAAGGTGTTTACGAATATGACAAGAATACAGGAAAACCCAGGGGTCTGTCCTGGTCATTGCTTAATGTCTGTAGGAATTACAATAGAACTTTGCACATTTGAGGTGGTAAACATCTTACTCTGTTTTTTTCCTAAGAGTTAGACAAATAAATAAGAGAACATAATTTTTAAAAATGATGGGTCTAAAATTACAAGAAGTTGTTAACAGCCTCAAAATGTTTCTCTTAGACCTTCACAATCAGGACTTGTTATTTAATATCAATTTGTATCCTTTACATAGCCTCTGTGGTGGAAAATGTGTCTGTGCAGTCCTTATCCTCTTGGCTGGAGGGTGGGCAAGAAATGGGGAAGGAAGCTAATTAGGGAGGGAATCACTGGAAACAAATTCTCTTTTCTACTCCACACAAACCTTTTTGGCAGGGCCTGTTGTGATACCACAAGGGGCAGGGGTTTTAAACTAAAAGAGCGTTGATTTACACTGGATATAAGGAAGAATGTTTTTACAATGAGGGTGGTGAGACACTGGAATAGGGTGCACGGAGAGGTTGGGGGTGCCTCATCCCTGGAAACATTCAAGGTCAGGTTGGATGGGGCTCTGAACAACCTGATCTAGTTGAAGGTGTCCCTGCTCATTGCAGGGAGGTTAGATGAGATGACTTTTAAAGGTCTCTTCCAATCCAAACCATTCTATGATATGTAATCACTACTGTTTATCATCATTCTTTTACTCATTATGAAAGTCTTTTAATAATGAGTTAGTGTTTTCTATTAAAAAAATGAGTGCTTTAATTTCAAAATGGCTAAGTAAAAGTGTTTGGTTGAAAGTTGTTATTACTAACTTTTTACTCAGTTTGTTCAGAATTATAATTTTATGATTTATTCTAATTCCCAAAATTGAGCATTTTTTGGTGGAAATTTCTACCTAACAAAAACCTGTCTTTTCACATTCAGTCATTTTTATTTCTTTCTACCACAGTTGTTATGAGAATGCATAACTCAAGGTAGAACTTGTCTTGGGCTTTAAAGAGCTGATTGTTATCATAAAGCATTCCTGTCTATCCCACAGGAAGATGAATAATATGCTTTAGGTAGGCAATTCTGTTGAGACCATACTGTGATGTTCAAACCAGCTGACTGCTGGCTGAAGGCTTTGGAAAAGAGTTTCAGAAAACTAGGATGTGGCTGCTGGACTACTACAGTCATATAACTAGTGGTGCTCTTCCTGTACCTTCCTGTTTAATGAACATACCTCGAGTACTGTGACGAGTTCTGGGCCCCTCAATTCAGGAAGCACACTGAGGTGCTGAAGTCCAGAGAAGGGCAACAAAGCTGGTGAAGGGGCTGGAGTACATGTACTACAAGGAGCAGCTGGGGGAGCTGGGCTGTTTGGCCTGGAGAAGAGGAGGTTCACGGGAGACCTTCTTGCTCCCTGCAACCACCTGAAAGCAGGTTGTAAACAGGTGGGAGTCAACCTCTTCTTCCAGGCAACCAGCAATAGGACCAGAGGACATAGCTGTGCCAAGGGAGGTTTAGGCTGGACACTAGGAAGAACTTGTTCAGAGAAAGCATGATTAGACATTGGAATGGTCTGCCCTGGGAGGTGGTGACTTACTGTCCCTGGAGGTGCTTAGGGAAAGACTGGATGTGGCACTTAGCGCCATGGTCTAGTTGACATTGTGGTTTTCGGTCATAGATTGGATTCAATGAGCTCAGAGGTCTCTTCCAACCCAATTGATTCTGTGATTCTGTGATTTGCCACTGACAGACGTTTGTCTTCATATCTTCACAGACTCTTTCACAGATGTCTTCAATGAGCAACATCATAACATAGTCAGCCTGACAGCAGGAAAATATCTGCAACTCACTGATGCCAAAGCAAGCTGTTTAGCTAGTATGATGCTGATGGGGAAATTAAAGGGTAGCAGGCTCACATCTCATTTATAATTGCTCTAAAGTATCTTCAAAATGTAAATTAAAGGACAAGTTCTGAAGGTTACTGAGCATGCACAGTACCCACTGAAGTCAGTGGGAACTGCAGCTGCCCTAGACCCTCTAAGAGCTGACCCAAATAAAGTACAAATGTCAAGAAAATCAGTCAAAAAGCCTTGGGGCCCTAACTGCATTACACACGAGTCTGATTGTGTTTATCAGCAGAGTGGTGCTACATCTCTTTTGCTGTTGATTTAGGAAATCCAACTTTTCATTGACTCAACAGCAGCTTTGAATGCCCCAAGTTCCTAAATAAATCAAATTACAGGAAATCCTTCCCCTCCATCATTTCATTTGCACAAATCCTCCTTCAAGTACCATCTTATCAGTAGAGACTGAGGCAAATATCTTGCCTCTCACCAGCAGGAGGGAGGAAATCACATGCTGGGGAAAGAGATGTCCTTTCCATAGAACATCTTTCATGTGTACTTTATCTTCTTCACTGCAAGACTCTAACACTGATGAGCCCTGTGGGTCCTAAAGATTCAAACACAATAGCACAACAGGAAGATTAGGCCTAGAAAAAAAATTGGATTTCACTTCCTCCAACATTGAAAAGATCTGACTTTTTCCATTAGAGACATTTTTTCCATTAGAGTGTTTTCCATTAAAAATTGCTTCCTCTGGAAAAATTGGTTTCTATTTAAAAGAGCATTTTCACAGCAGGGATTTATTCTTTCAAGAAAGGAACATGCTTTTCAAATACAGTCCAAAGTTTAAGATACTGGCTAAAAACTCACTGTTTCAATTCCTCTGTCATTTAACAAATGGCAAATTAACAGTTTTGGAATGAATTCCTTTCTTTGGTTTTTTTTTTTTTTTTTTAGTGCAAAGAGTATGTCTGGGCCTGTAAGACACCTGTGGGCTGTGATTAACCTGAGTAGTCTGAGCTGGGACCCCCACCCATGCAACCCCAGCCCATGCCCCAGGTCTCCATTTAAGCTCATATCAAGAAAGCACACAAAGACCTGGCTTGGGCATCAGAAATATATTTGTGTTTGCTCCTGGCTGCTGCTGTTCTGGCTCGTGAATTGTTTTTCACTGTATTATTTCCAAAGCCACATATCTCCAAGCTTTTGTCCGTGTTTCCAAGGTGGACTCTGGATCTATATTGGAGTCCTGTCTTCTCCTGCTCCTGACTGGACTTTGGGTGCCATTCATCACCATGCCCTGTCTGGGGGTTGGCATCCTACCACTGTTCATATCCTGTGGGAGGACATAATGTTGGAGAGGTCCCCACTGTGCTGGAATCCTCCTTATCCTAGATTATCCCTGCTTGTGGAGGAGCCCTGATCCTGCTGGTCCCTGTTGTTGCAGTGGTGGAAAGACGTAACTTGTCACTTGGATGCCAGTGAATGACAACCATACTCTTTCATTGGTTTGTGAACAAAATAATTCTGCATATATGTTGTATGTTTAGGATCACTGTTCTTGAAAATGGCAGCTTTTAGCTGAGCGTGTGAATAATGCAGAATGAAAGAGACGAGTTTAAATGTTGGCTTTTGAGGGACTGTATTAAAGAGCTCCTGGTCAGCATTCTTAGACACCATATTAATTGTGTTATTATGCTTCCTGTGGTCTTTCCAGTGCTTTGAAACACTTTGATCAATATATCCTTGACTCTTCCACACATTTGTTTGCTCTGTGTGGGTTCACACATAAAAGTTCTTGACGGTGATTAAATTTAACATCCTTTTTGATGATACCATGAGGTAGTTGCAGGAACTGACAAAACTATTGGAATTCTGCATGCTGCATTCCCCACAAGATTTGACTACCATGGGTAAAAGTATCGTGTGACGAGTATAAAAATGGTAATGTTGTTAGGCTTTTGCAATAGACAGCGAAAAGTCAAGATAAAAAGGAGATGAACAAATGAATTAAAACTAACATACAAGCTGCAGACTCCTGGTTGCTGACTAATTTATAATTGACATTAAAGGTTAAAGATTGATATTATGGGATCACCCTACTAAATAGTCATTTACTTTATATTACTGATTTCTATCGGACTAGCAGGTCAATGACCTTTTCTTACAGCATCTGGACAAACAGCAATATTACACAGTCTGTTCTTTAAATTAAAAGAAATGCCTGTTTTAGCAATTTCCTTTGGCAGGAAAGCAAGCATATGTTCTTGCTCCATTCTTTTTATTGGAAGGGCCCTATCGAGCTTTGAATCCCCATTTGTATTTTTTGCCTGGTTTCCTAAGGAAATGAAGGTTATATGATAACACTGACTTTCCCTTCATCTGTCAAGTCCTCCTCAGTAACTTTTAAACTGTTTGACTCAATGCAACTAAACTCAAAAGTGGATGGGAAAACGTCAGGTAGACCTATGTTCTTATCCGGGTGGAAGAGAGAGATGCGATCTGTGCTCACACTGAGGAAAGTGCCAAATTTGGCTGCTGTGCTGTTGTTTGGCATTTATGCACTGGTCAGCCAGCCTGTGAGTATCAGCGGGCTTATCAGTGCAGATCTAGGCTTTCTCTTGTCTTCTGTGGTATGTCCCCTCCAGCACTGTGGATTAAACTGGAGTAATTTTCAGAGAGGGACCTGGGGACAGCGACCAAGGTGAGAAATCTATATGGAACAGCTCTTGAGTAGTTCTGTTGATCATGAAAATATGTGTTGGTTTGGGGTACAAAATCAAGTTAAGGTGGGCATAAATTCATTAGTTGCATTTTGTCTATCTTATCTAATCTATCTAATTTTGTGCACAAAATACTTTTGCATATAAGTAGTATGTTTAGGGTCACTGTTCTCGACAATGGTAACTTTTAGCTGAGCCTGTGAATAATGCAGAGTGAAGGAGACAAGTTTAGAAGCTAGCCTTAGAGGACTGTATTAAAGAGCTCCTGGTCAGCATTCTTAGATGCCATATTAATTGTGTTATTATGCTATGTTCTATTTACTGATCACTTGAAAATTAAAGTGTAAATAAATAGGACAAAATGTCCTAGTGCATAAATTACATGCATATTTTTTGATACCAAAATGTTGAAAAACTACATTTATAACAGAGGACTTGAGGATATGCAGCAAGTTCTCTGAACCAGTGCACTTGGGAACTGGCTTTTCCAAACTAATGAAGATTATTGTTGTGCTAATTTCAGTTATGAATGTTGATAAATTAATACTTTGATTATAGGACCAGGATCTTTTTGGTCTTCTATCCTGACATTCCATACAACCTTGAAAACTTGAGTAATTCTTGCTTGGAACTTTTTTTAGAGGGGAACAATAGCCACTATTAGTTTAAACATCACAATGATATGCCACCACATTTACTATGATGGAAAGGAGGTGATGAGGAATTATCCTCATCTTTTTAAAAAAATCCTGTTGTTTTGACTTTAATTTAATGAAGCTTACTGTGTAGGTCATTGGATTATGTTGTGCTTTGATCTGTATCAATTAACAGCCCTTTGAATTCTTTGCATATGTAACCCACGTCTGATGGTACAGTGTTGTACTTTACACTTGATATACTCTTTAGAAAAATCTCTGATAGTCATTTTCTTGCTTTTGCCACTCACCACCATATTCACAGTTTCTTAACATAATTCTTGAGGTGGGAATACAGAAATGGACAAGCTGTTCTCATAGTGATTGCACCCAACTGCACTTGAAAGATACGTGTTGTTGATTGTCATGATTCCCCCTTTGTTATGTTCAGTGTAGCCACTTTTCATGAGACTCTCTCAGAAATCTTAGCCTTTGCTCTTTCCTAGCTATCTGACTCTACACTGGCTATTTGTGTCCATGTTACCCTTTGGTCGCGTCTCTTCAGTATCAGCGGTGTTTTCTCTGACAGTTGCCATTCTTTCAAATTTGGCGTCACCTGCAATATTAATTTTTCTTGGTTTTCCCCCATATTATAGATAAACACATTTAAAAGGATTCAGGGCCTCATGAAAGAATGCTTGATGATCCATCATTTAGAATTACATTTACGTGACTGGTTATCCAGTGTTTAATGTATCTAATGTTACCATGCAAATTCTGTAGCGTTCTAGTTCCTGACTACATGGTCTTGATGTACCAAATCAACAGTTTTGTGGAAGAATTAGTATATTCCATTAATGTTACTGGCTTTGTCAGCCGACCTGGTAATCTTATCAGTGATGTAAAATTAGACTGATGAGTATGAGTCAGCAGTGCCCTGGCAGCCAGGAGGGCCAACCCTGACCTGGGGGGTATCAGGCAAAGCACTGCCAGCTGGTGAAGGGAGGGGATTGTCCCGCTCTGCTCTGCACTAGGGCAGTCTCACCTTGAGAATTGTATGCAGTTTTGGGCATCACAGTGTAAGAAAGGTATTCAGCTATTAGAGAGTGTCCAAAGGAGGGCAATGATGACAATGAAGGACCTTGAGGGGAAGCCGTATGAGAAGTGGCTGAGGGCACTTGGTCTGTTCAGCCTGGAGAAGAAGATACTGAGGGGAGACCTCATTGCAGTCTACAACTTCCTCCTGAGAGGAAAAGGAGGGGCAGACACTGATCTCTTCTTTGTGGTGACCAGTGACAGGACCTGAGGGAATGGCCTGAAGTTGTGTCAACGAGGTTTAGGTTGGATATTAAAAAAAGCTTCTTTACCCAGAGGGTGTTTGGGCACTGGAACAGGCTTCTTAGAGAAGCACTCACAGCACCAAGGCTGCCAGAGTTCAAGAAACATTTGGACAATGCTCTTAGGCACATGGTGTAACTCTTGAGGATGGTCCTGTGCAGGACCAGCAGCTGGACTCCATGATACTTGTGGATTCTTGTGGATTCCGACTCACCATATTCTGTGATTCTGTGATAGTATTTAGAATGACTTTCCTTGGCTGTGTTTTCCCCTGCTGTTGCCTTAGTAATTAAGTCCCAGAACAACCTCTGTGACACTTCTCACATGGTGCTCAAAAAAGTGAAAAGTTGGACTGTGAGATAAGAGTTTATATTTTTACTTGAATTTCTGTTAAAAAAACATGTATTACACATTTTTTCTTCAAAAAAATTTCACCATGGAATAACAAAAATTTCTACTGAAAAATTGTCAGGGACAAAAAGTTACACTCTGGTGGTGTTTTATTTCATTACACCGCAATACCAAACGTCTCTTATTTTTGCTTTACTCAGATGTCTGTCTTGAAGACCCAGTGTTCTGGACTTATAGCTTAAGCTTATTTGCAGTGTTCTTTGGGCCTGTGACTTAAACCTTTTGTATAGAACACTTCCTTTACACCAACTCCATTATTTCTCTGTGGACCTGTGTCATAATTTTATTTGTCTACCAAGACAACTACCAGTAGCTATGACTTTATGCTTACTGAGTTTGAGCTATTCCCAGCTCTCCAATCTCTTTGATCTGTATTACTTAATTCAATTTTTTTTCAAGCGTTGCATGGAGTTTCAAACCAACACTACTCAGTGTTGTGCACAGGCACAACCATGAGTTTGCCATGCTCTCTCTAACAGGTATCCCAGCTATGCCCTTGTAATCAAATAACAATAAGCAGATTAAACAAGGTACCAAACCAAAGAATTTGCTATCCAGCATTCTCCACACTTGCCTTTATTCTCACTTGAAATTGAGCTAAAACTGGTCAAATATATTTGTGTGCAATGGGCTGCTAATATTTTTTCCTTTAGACCTCCTCTGGTGTGCATGTGATACCTGCGGTAAGCAAGAAATATATATTTTGATGCATTCCCAACCCACTCAACCTGATGGAGTCTCTTAAATCTTTAGCAGTGAAGAGCTAGTGGGCAGCAACACGTGGTAAGTGTGTATCATGTTTGTATTAAGCCAGGTGGTTGAATCTTTACTTCTGAAAGAGAACAGAATGGCTTTCCACTCCGTTCCTACATTCACAGACACACTTGTTTGCGAAAGCACCTACATAACAGGAAAAGAATTTAATGTAATACTGCCACCCAGATGCTACTTCTTACTAATTAAAATACTTTAAAGGAGAGATTTAGATATAGATCAGAGACCACAGAGTTGGAATAGGCTTATTTTGTATTTGGCTGGCTAAGGAACAAACAAATACAAATAATGGTGAATTTCCTGGTGCAAATCACTGAATTAATTTCAACAATATAATTGCTCTGGGAAAAGAAAAACCATGAATTCTAGTGTGACAGTTATTCTGTCCCTTTAGGAACTAAAGTAGGAACTATGCTTTTGCTCTGAGGCAGAGTTTCACAAACAAAGTGATATTTAACTTCTTCTCTTGCCCTTCATAACATTTCAGTAGTTCTTCCCCTACACATGATTTACATTGGTACAATTAAATTCAAACATCATAAATTTTAAGCCAATTTTTGGAAAAAAAGAAAGTTGTCTGAAAGATTTGGTACTCACTGCAGCAGAGGATGTAGGCACACATCATGATATTTAGCTAAAGGGTATCAAAGGACAAGTCTCTTTTTATAAATATTTCCCTAAAAGATTAGATACTGAGTTCTTGACAAGCACTGAAAGAGCAAAGCTGAGATTAAAAATTAAATGCAACAGCATACTTCTAAAAGGCAGCAAAGGATTGCAGATGTTAATAGGCAACCTTAAAAAGACTGCAGCTTATTATTGCCATTATTATGCATATTTTCTTACTTTGATGGTTTCATTGTTTTCTTTCAGTGTATTTATCTACAATTTCAAATACAACTAAGATTTTTAATGGTAAATTAACTTCTGATCATATTTAGCCTGTTCTGAAAAACAGAGGCTAGTAGAAATAGCATGCATGCTGAAAAGTATTGTGTTTTGTGTTTGTAATATGAATAGCCAAAGTCCTGTTAGCTATAAAGATCTACAGAGTGTTTTAGTTTTCAATAATGAGCAAGAGATATAGTGCTCTTAATTTTAGTGCTGTGACAGTGTTTTGTCAGGTATAGTTAGAGCAATTTTTTTATAACCTGCTAGCATGCTGAATACACTGAATTTCTTCTAATATAAATAATGATTCATCTCCCAGCAAAACAGAATTTGAGAATTATCTGTAATTCTGTCAAGGGAACAGTTGGAATTTTTTGATATGTGATGGAAAAAGCAAGGTACTGCTGTTATGTCACTCTCCTACTTTTCCTTAAATCATCTAACTCATCCAAACACCTTCCTGCACCAAAACTGAGAAGCATGTTCTTTCCCAGATGCATGAGATCTGCAAATGCAGAGAGAAGTCCTGGGAATTAGCCACACCTTTAAAACATAAAAAACTAGAATGTGCTTCAATATATGCTGATGAAGATTGCACTATATGGAGGAGTGGCTCCAATTATTTTCTACATTCCCATTGCACATCAATACCTCTTGAGCAGTAAATAGGGTCTCAATAAGAAGAAAAACATTTCCCTGAAGTTTGCTGCATCAAGATAATTTTTGTCTTCTGAAATGCTTAGATATTTGTGTTTTATTTCTGAAAGGATTCTAAGTGCTCTTTATTCCAAAAGGTTTCAGCAAGGTGGATTTAAAACCAAGTGAAACTAGTTGTGACAACTGAGCCCTTCCTGCTGAGATGTGCACTTCTTGTCCTGTCTCTTATTCCATGGTGGCTAAGAATCTTCCCAGAGGAATCTGCTATACTGAACAAAGTACATATGCAGAGAAGGGTCCAAACCAATATTTAGGTAATTGATCTAATTGTGTGGGCTGAATTTTCAAAGGCTATTCAGTTTTCTTGTAAATTTACTCTTGTTTTGTCTGCTCAGTGTTTGAAATCCAAAGCTCTTTTCCCGGCCTGCATTGCACACATATATGTGCATAAACTTGCATATGTGCTTTTAGTGCACAGGTACGCAACAAGAAAACTCATATGGGTACATAGATAATTGTATATTGACTTGACATACAGATGAAGACTGTATTTATTAGACTGTAGGCTGTTTTTGATGAAGTGTCCTTAAACACTTAAAAAAGGGAATTCTTCATGTGAATTTTGGCATGCTTAGATCAAAAGAAGAATGAAACTGACTTTTATTATAAAAAAGATAATTTAGGAATTTTGTTTTGAAAGACTTCATAAATTATAATGACTTGAACAGGATTCAGTCATCCTTGTATTTATTTTACACTGAGTATGATATATATAGCCACATTTGCTGGCCCTTTACTTTGTAAATTAGATTTGTTGACTTTATTGGGACTTGTCAGTTTTCCCCGAGTAGATGGTTTAAGTAGAAAGTTAGTCCCTTCAATATGTGGAAAATTAAGAGAGTCTAAAACTCAGTGCTGCAGTCAGAAGAAAGGAATGAGTTACTTTCAGCAAGGTGAGAAGGCTTGTATGTGTCCTGCTTTTTCATCTCTACAAACAAGATTTATTGTGCTGAAAAGTGGTGGCATCTACACTTTTTTGTCAGTTAGTTACCTCTTCAAGGGAATAGATGTGATTGAAATTTTCTTGTTATTTCATGTTTTATGGGTTCACTACCATTCATGGTCTCATGAGGACTGGGCTGGCAGTTAAAACATTTTGGGAGCGTTGACTATCTCCTGAGCTCAGCTTCTTATTGTCAGGGTACTCTCGAAAGCCAGTATCAGAAGACAGCAAATAGGAGACTGGGTATTTTTACTGGTTTGGTTCTTTGTTTTCCTACTTGTGTAAAGTTATGTTCCTTTGTTGAAATCTGTTCTTTATATTTTAGTATGTGGTGACTCAAGAGCTTTCCCAGAGCAATTGCATAAATATTATCATGTAAAGGAGGCGAGGAGGTTGGCCTAAAGAAATCTACAGCTAAGGAAGTCAGGGATGGAATAACAGCTACTTGTAGTATCATTCTGTTGCAGGTTTCTTGAGGACAGTGCTGCTGATGGATAAAATGAGATGAAGCATAGAACTGTCTAAAGTAGTTGCCATAAGCAGATTTCAGTGTTTCTCCAATACTTCTACATTTGGGCCACTGATTTTTTTTTTTTTTTAATAATACATAAGAATGTTCTAGAGCTTCATAGTATCCAAGAACTTTTTGAAAGCAAATCATGTTGATGGCTTCATTTGCCTTGTAATGTGAGGAATTTTGCACCAAGGAATAGAGAATTATTTGACCGGAATGAAAATATAACATTTGTATTTATGTCCACTTTTAGGCTTCAGATTATTCCCGAGGAATTAGTGTGTGAAATAATTATCAGGGTTATTTTAAAAATACCAAATGGAGATAATTTCAGAGATTCAGTGTTCTGGAACCACTGGTGTCATCAATATGCTTGTTAAAGATGTTCAAGATGATGAGTCCAGTAAGCTTTTATCACCTTGTCAGGCAGCATCCCTTTCACTTCTTTTGAAAACGCCTTGGTGTCTGAAGAGTTATACATCAGCTGAATACTCAAGGTTTGTCTCTGTGCCCATAGATGTTATTGATGCATTTAGCAGATTATTTTATGATGGTGACATAGTTTTCCTTGGTTTTGAGTTTACTGGGAAGAAGACTGTCTCTGTCAGATGCAGGAATTATATTTCACAAGTGTAAATTTAAGGCTAGTCCTGCCACTATTTCTCTGTGTGAAGTGAGTTTCATTCAGAATAAGTAGGAAAATATCAACTAACCAGAAGTGCACTCTTTTAGAAAGGAGAAAATTTCTGCTTCTGCCCCAGTGCTGTATGAAGATGGATATCAGGCTACAGCTTCTAAAAAGACCTTGATTGCTCTCTTACTCTCAGACCAGCTAGCACAGAATAACCTGTGTCTCTGCTCTTATATGCTCTTAGTTTCCCAAACAGGGTGGCTGCAGTCTCCCCTCTTGGGATGTTCTTTAGTCTGTGTTGATTCCTACTCCATGCCCTGTTTCTAATTGCCTAGAATAATGCTTTGACTGGGGCCAAAATCATACCCCAAATCCTTCTGCAAGTATGAACCATTTAGTTCTAGACCATAGAATAAGTCCTTTGCACTATTCAACTTACCAAGATGGATGTAAAGATGGATCTTTGCCACTTCCAATTCCAGGCCAGTTCTATGCTGTGAAGTACGTAAGCTGTGAAAGATGTGCTTTTTGTGCAAGAAAGGCCCAACAAACACTTTAGCTGTTTCACCATTCTCCTTTCCCGTTGCCTTAGGTTGCTTAAGTGGCTGCACAAAGGGGAGTCTGTCTGGCTCATCATTAAATATGACTCATAAGTCAAGACAGGCAGTTTCTACCAAACTGAACATAAATTGCAGAGACTTAAATAGTCCGTCAGATAGTGGGAAAGCACAGAGGGCAGAATGTTACTTTAACAACAAATTTAGAAACTCCAAATCCTTAACAGTCAATAATGCTTTTGTATCACTATTGTAAACAGTTTCTCTGGAATTCAATCTCATCTTTGATCAAAAACTTCACAGCAAATTACAGCTTACTCTGAGTGTTTTGATCAGAAATACTCACAGTAATGGGAACTGACATTGACCATATTGTTCTTTTCTTTCAATCACCCTCAGAGACGAAAAGTTTTCAGATTTTGAGGTCTACAATACATATTATTAAAAAAAAATCAAACAGTTGGAACCTTGTGGACACATAAATTGTCATAATTTTTAAATTGAGCTGTGCCTCCCTCTATAGTGATCTGCTCTGTGGTTTGTGGCTTGCTCTTAGCGATGCAACATTAGTAGGCACAGGACACCCTTTGTGCTCCTGTAAAGATAATGAGCTGTCCCTTTAAGGGAGAAGAGCCAGTCGAGACAGATACACAAAAGTAACTTCAGTTTTGTTGTCATCAAACCTTCCATGACAAATAGCATAAATTCTAATATAACTTACAAAGATAAATGCATTTCAGTAAACAGACTGGGAATGAAACAAGTCAGAAGTCAGCTCTGGAAATGGAAGAATTGGAAAACTGGGCTGGCCTCATATGGGAAAAAGGAGGATAAGTATGTTAATGAGCCTACAAGATTATATACATCTATACTCTATGATAGTTACTAATGCTTCAGTACCTTTATTGTATACAGCCTCCCCAAGAAAACTCAATGTTCTTAATCAGACATTTGGGAAAAGGTAGTTGCATACAGTGTTTTGACAAAAAAAAGAGGGAGGTACAAAGAAAAATTGATACCCACATATGATCTTTTCCTTTACTGTACTACAAACATGAATTAACTTCTTATATAAGAAATGATCATTAAAAAACTGTAAGGGACCAATCCTACTAACAGTTGCTGCTATGCTCATTTGTCTCCACTGTGAAACTCTCTTGAATTCCTAAGATGTACACTTATGAACTTTAGCTTAAGAGATGAGAGGCCCTGAGTGTGAGCTGGTCAAGCTAAGTAGAGCCAGCAAGAAGTTTAAGTGATAGCACACGATCAGCTATTGGCACTGCTCCTCCTAAGACCAGTGTGATAAGTACCACTTGCCACCCAGAGTGAATGCATTTCATCTCATGTTGCTCACCTCTCTAGGAGGTGCCTAGCATGATACAAATGTTGATGTTCTTTGCATAGTCTCTCTCTCTATATATATTTATATATACACATGTAAGTTTATATATGGGTAACACGTACTTTCAGAGTATAATAGTTTTTACCTGTCTTAGACTCCTACTTACAACGAGATGAAATATCCTTTAGAGGTGTCTAACACATGATGTTGAGACAGAGGCTAAGTAATTTGTTTAGTGTATTTGTCTACCTTTTAGTTGGCTAAATTTAAATGAGGTGACTTCATTTCTGGTGTTTTCCTGTAATTTTTTTGTTTCCTAGCCTTCCAGAAAGGATAGATAAAATCTCCCGAGAAAGTAACTGTATTGCAAATATTTCACATCAATTATATTTTTTATAGGTCGTTGGGTGAAATAATATATTTGGGTGAAATCCCTGTTTCAGAAGTTGTATGTCATTGTCACATTTCATTCATAAGACTTGACGCTTTTTGAATTAATCTACTCCTCCATATGGGAATTCTCGCAAGTGTGACTGAAGTTCCATTCTTTATGCCTATTATGATCTAATCTTATATAATTCACATCACTACTTCCAACAGAGACTGTAGTGCTATGCAGTGTGTGTTCCCTGGGGTTCAAGTACAGTAGAAGATCTGCGTAGAGGTAAAGTAAGAGGAGGATATAAATAAACCAGATCAGAAAAGAGTGCAAAATCTTGTCTTTAAAGAAAGTTCAAAGAATGTAAAACTGCTCAAGGAATAGTAGGAATGATTAAACCATTAATGCCATGAAGAAAGTGAGTCACATCCTATGTTGTAACTATGACTGAAGCTTAACCTTCAGTGAGCCTTGAATGCATACGGATGATCAAAACTTTCAACATAATTTGAATACCATGGAAGTAAAAGAGGTAATTTAGCTTTTGTTATATATGCAATTTCTAAGCAACACAATACTACGACTGAAAAAAAAAATGGAAAAAAAGCTGAAAATCCAAAATTTGAATTCCCACTCTAACAACCCCCGACATTACTTCTGTTGACTATACTTACTGTCTCTCTTATTTGAATTTATTTTTCTGTTCTTCTTAAGAATTATTTGTTCCTATGAGACCAATTACCTGCCATAAATCATACAGGCTGATCAAAAGAAAAAATGTAATAGCATTCTTAGCCATGTTACCTCTGCCTTTTCCAGGCTTTTCTCTCTAAGAAATTTTTGTGAATTCAAGCAGAGGAGGTTGGCAATTGATAAAGACAGAAAGAAAGATAAATGAAACATTTCAAAGTAATTTTGTGGTTTATGAAACACAGCCAAGACTTTGGGAATTCTATAAAATTTGCCATTCTTCAATGTGTGGGCTAGTCTCTGCACCAAAAGAAAATTTTCACTGATGTCCAGGTATTTGTGATTGCTGTCTATCAGAATTCCTTTCATGGAAGCGGAAATTGCTGATCAGTGTCAGAAGTTCAAAAACACAAGGGTTGCTTTCTGCTCATGATGGTTTCTACATATACAAACCAGCAGCATTGACAGGAGAAGTTGAATCTTGCATAGAGGTCATCCATAAAGCCTGTGATATGAGATGCTTTCTTGTGTAGTAGAAGAGAATCAGCAATAAAAGGTTCTTTAGATACTTAAGTACTGTTTTTTCTTTCCCCTTTATTTTTTTTTTAAATTTGTGAAAGGTATTATATGTACTGTACAGGCTAGATCCTGTAAAGTAAAAATGGGAAGCTCTATGAGTAAATAATTAACATGTGAAGTGATATAATTTCATATACGTCAGGCATGGAAACACAAGTAAGACTCTAGTAACATATTTATGTCATAGACATGTTACAGCTGTCTTTGTAGAGGATCACTCCTGTATGTAGTATTGTGATATTTATTATATTTAATGTGTGTAAGTATGGTTATTAGGACACAAAGACAGTCAATATAAAAAAGAACAAGAGAAAATTTAAGCCAGGTACAGAAAGAAAATTTTTTGGTCTTACTGTTGATTCTTTTCCTCTTACAAGCAGTTGTTTCCACTTGTGAATGTCTGATAGAAACAAGATCTTGCAGCTGCATTTTTTCGGGTTGCACTTAATGGAGAAAGGAATCCTTTGAACTCTGCAGAATACGCCAGGTCCGACCCCTTTATTTCCTAGGAGAATGGTGTCTACGGGAAGGTTGCCCCTTTGTAGCCTGGTCAATGTTGCAACAGAAAAGGCCAAAATGAAGGCACGGATAAACTCCCTCTGCAGCAACCCTAAGCCCTGAAAGTGAGTGAAAGAGCGCAGAGAGTGAGAGACATATAATATTCGCTCCAGCAATCCCTGGTGCACTGTACATTTATAAGTACTACCTGCTAGCCTGGAGCTTTGATGTGCCAGACAGCAAAATAGCCATGCTCCTCTCACAGACCTCCAGACAGGCAGAAAAATAATTTTTCTTCAGCATCAAACCGGGGTGACAGAATATCTGCTACTGAAGAATAAAGTTGAGACAATTTCAAATACGAAATTTCTTTTTACCTGACTACACTCTTATTGCTGTTTTGTGTCATTCTATGAGCATTGGACAGAAATAGTTACACAACTGGCCCATCAACAATATGAAAATATTTTCCTTTGTTTGCTCTTATGTAAAGTAAATAGTAGGAGAGTTAATAGAATCAAACTCATTTAAAGGCTCTGGCTCACGTTTTTTTTGACACAAAAAATTGCTTAAGTCTTAAAAATAGTCCACTATTTATTATCCTACAAGTAGGAACACTGTCTCGGCATTATGATCTTTGCTTTTATATGCTGATGTCTTTACAAACACTTATCTCAACTCTTTTGTGCTTCTGTCACTCAGCCACGAGGACTTGGCCACCAAGACCACCACTTGCTGCAACACTTTTCTCCTGAGGCTCGGCTTTCGTTTCTGTGTGGACTCTAGTCCTAAGAATTGCTAATAAAAGTCAGTTAAGCTCAAAGCAGCATTGTAATCTCTGCAAGCCCCCTAATGCTTCCATGCAAGTTTAATTAATCGAGAACCAAGTTAAACAAGGGTGTAATTTTTTCAAGTAACGCAGTCTAAGCCCACAGCACTGGGTAAGGGATGAATTTCTCCGTTTGTCAGCAGGGGAGAATTGGTTCTGAAATTTAATAATAATAATTTCTGTGCCTAGTATTTCCAATATTGATGGTTTAAGAGCTGATGTAATATGAACAATTCCACATATCTAAATGGCTTCTTATACCCATCCTCAATCTCATTCTTAAAATTACCTTTCTTTCTCTCTCTGATAAATTCCATAATTTGATGTAAAATTTCATACTACTCCAGAAACACTAAAAATGTAGTAGCAGTATAAAATAATTGACATAAATATCAAATTAGGTAACATAAAGGATGTTGTAGTGATTGCATTATTCATTTATTCAATAACACTCTCTCTTCAAAATTAACTGAAGGTGCCTTTGAATTTTCATCATTGAAAAGTCCAAAGTGAGGGTTTAGGTCAAACTTGCCAGTAAGAAACATAAAGCCTCAGCTGTGATGGACTTATCAAGTAGCTTTTTCTAGAAGGTTTTGATTGTCATTGTTGACATTTTCTGTACTGATATTTCTGAATGAAACAAGTATCAAAACATTTGATCTGACCTGGCAGGAATAACATACGAGTGAGCATCAGAAACTACCTTATTCTGAAACCTCTGAGGGTATAGGTGTGATGAAACGAATCCTGCAATATTCACTTGAATATCTCACTCGATGTAGGAAATTTAGGAAACACTTAAGTTCTGTGACTACAGCAAGTAGGTAATTTTTTTCCTAAATACTGGTTCAAAGGACATAAGCTTTGGAGAGAGTGCTAAGAAGACAGTGTTGCATCCATTGTAGTGTCAAAACATTTGGCATTGTGAGTCGTCAGCAGCTGCCCTTGTGTATGGTGTGCTTCCCTGGTGGACAAGCCCCTACTCTCTGGGTTCCCCCATCCGGTCAAGCCCAAGAGGAAGCTCTGCTTCATACGTAAGGAGAAGTGTGCTCACCATATCTTGCTTCAGGGTGCTTCCTGTTGCCTTCTGGATGAACCACCCTTCTGCCCACGGATTTTGAGGTACAGAGAACTTGGAAAAAATTCCCTTGAGATAAGGAGGTTGGTGTTTCCAACTTCAGGAGTGTGGGGGAAGAAGATCACGGGGTGGTCATTCATAGCTCCTGCTGGACCGTAGCTCCATAAGAGGGGAAGAATATTCCCCTCTACATATGAGAAGAGAGAAGAATTGCTAGAGTGAGCTTTTTGCTGTGTATACTGAGAACTCCTCAATTTGCCTCTTGGGAATTATTATGTCTATGTGTGTTGCCAGACCAGAATTGAGGGACAGAAGGAAGAAAATGGCCTTTTCTTTGTAGTTAGGTTTTGGCTATTTGGTTCCATTTCTTTCCTGTTACGGGATTTACTTCTCTTATGTGAGCTGATAGGGCTTTGCTGAAGCTGCTGAGGATAGGAGGAGCTGGGTAAACTTACTGGAGGAGTACACCTTGAAGAGTTAGGGTATACCCGTGCAACACTTGGCATGTTTTTACAGTCCTGTCTTGTTCACTGACATAAAACAAGTGAATAACTGGGAACTGATATGACAGAGAGGCATGTAATGTATATTGGCATCCCCATATTGGCATATGGGAAACTAAATCCAGGTAGTGCTGCCAAAATTATTCTGAAGTGTTTTGCTCACCTTGTAGAGTGGGAGTGTTATAGTGTTTGGTTTTTCTTCTTGTTTCATGTGAAATTTAAGATGGATAATTTTAAGAGATCCATCCTAAAATTTAAGGTAACTGTCTTAAAATTCCACTTTTTGGTAAAAAGAATACGTAAAAATGAGAGGGGGAAAAAAAGGTTTTCATAGTGAAAAGATATATGGGGATGAAGAGACTGATTTGTCTTTTTGTTTCCTCAAGTTTTCCTGTCTTTATCCTTTTGTGTACTTTTATCAAATTCAGCTTCAAAAAAATCGAAGTCTTATGAGTTTTTACATAAAGACATGGTAAAAAGATAATCCTAACTTTTTCAATGACTTGCCAGAGTCTGAAGGTCATGTATTCTCTTCTTTATATTTGTAATTAAAAGATAATTAGATAATTGAAGATAGGACGGGGTTTGTGAGGGTTTTTTTCTCCCTTGTATCTGTTCAGAAATAGGTAATAGCAGTCAGGGATGGAATTTGCTGACAGTGTAGCAGATAATTTTATACATTTACTAGTAAAAGAGAGAGAAACTACTACATTAATAATCTGTCCAATCCAAACATTCAGTTATCTGGGAAGTGGAAACCTTTCCATTTGTTGGAACCAGAACCCACTGGAGAAATTTTGACATAATGCTGCAATTTAGACTATAAAAGTCAAAGATTAGGATTGAGCAACAAGATGGCAGGGGTTATTTGTCTCCTATTAACATATTTTTGTTACATTATACTGAAAATTGTCAATGTTGTGATTGTATCTTTCACCTCAGAGCCCTATCTGACAGGAAAAAGGATTTTGTAGCAAGTGATCTGCCAGAAGGCTGGTGAAAGGATAAGATAGAGGGAGATTTCATAATGATATAAATTAGTTGCATATAGAAACAACATCCCTGTCACTTTAATGCAGTGACGTTAATCGGCCTCCATTTCAAGATGAATTCAGGACAACCACGAATGTCTCATTAGGACTCTCAGTTGTTGTAATTCAGGACATCAACTTGTGTAAAAATTGGTGGAGGTGGAGATACCTTCCTGGGGGACAACAATGAGATCGACCTGTGTCAGGGTTTCTCCTCCTGAATTCTTGGGAAATCTGGTCAAGAGTGAGAATATGTGAAGTAGGAGAAAATGAATGGGTACGACGCTGAACTTGGTGGGCATTCTGCCCTTCTAAAGGCAATGTGCCAGTCCTGCCTATTTCCTGCTGGATCCTAGCTGTCCTTGTTGCCAGAAATATATGGCATCTTTCTCTGCAGCCCCTCCTGGCAATCTGGGGGAGCCTGGGGGCTTCTGCATCCTCCAAAGCACCCACTGGCCACACCACTGCTCACAAATGCTGGCTAGGCAGCGAGCAAAGTGTTTGTGCTCCTCATTGCCCTGAATCAGAGCTGTTTCCCTCCTTTGCCCCTGTACTGTACTGTTTAAAAGGCATGAGATTTACAACTCTGAAGAGGGTATAGTAATATATAATAGCTGCCACATACATATCAGCTGTTTCCTGATGAAAAACAGAATGTATCTGAGTTTAGGAAGAAGGTCTTATCTGGCTGATCTTTTGATGTAACATTTCAATATAGTTATGATCACATTCAATACTTCAATGTGATCTATTTACTGCAAGAATAACATTATTGAGGACAATTTTTCCACCAAATCACATATATCCAAAAATGAGAGGAGGGAATGAGTCAGGAGTCTGGTTTTAAAAATAATCTGGCAGTTTTCTAAAGCTACCCAGCTATTGCTTTTCATAGAGAAAGCTGAAAAATATCTGAGGTATTTGGATTTGGCATGCTGGTCTCAAACTCAGTTGCTTAAAGTATTTTATTTGCAGAAAAACAGTGGGGAGGAAAGAATTCTCCCCAGACACGTGCAAATTGACAGGATATAAGTCAATCTGTATGTGTGCTGTCATGGTTTTCCCTTAAAAACAAAACCCATTCCTTGTGCTGGGGACAATAGTTTAGTGTTAAATTATGTGCTGCAATCTGGAAGGCAAATCCTTCTATAAACTGTCAGTGTAGCTCATAAGCCAGCTGTAAGGACTTACATAGCACAGTTGCCTGTGCCAAACACTGTTAAGGCCACAGAAGGACTTTGCCATAAGATAAGCACAGAAGGGAGCAACATGATGGTGCTGAATCCAGGCCTGGCAGAGGCAAGGTCTGGTTAGCACATTCTGGGTAACACAGCCAAATGAAAATTACCACAGTGGTAAACTGTGTAAAGAAGCAACTGTTCGTACACATATCACTGGTAAAACAAAGATCACCCCAACTTATGGGACAAACAGCATCTTTGACCACCGATAACCACCAAAGCCCCTGCCCAAATATGCCTCCGTGGATACCCAAACTTGGACTGTGAGTTAAGCCAGCACCGTGGGAACTCGAGACAAGGTAAAGGTGGTTGTTATCTCAGACATAGAGGTTAACAAAGCTGGGGAGGAGAAGAATATGTCATTGGTAACTGACAAAAGGAATGCAGAATTTATGGGCCACAAGGAAAACCAACTCAGCAATTGTGCTGAAATAGCTCTGACTGGGTAAAAGGAAATTCCATCAGAGGGAGATCGCGGCCACTGACTTACAGACCACCAACCCAAGAAATCCACCAACTCAAAAGAAAAGAAAGACTAAACATGCAGACTAATTAGCACTGGAGGTAAGGAAATCATATAACCAAGAGCATAAGAGAACTGTGTAGCCGATGAGCATTAATTCCTTTGTTTGCTAAAATGTATAAATGATAAAGTTTTGAACTACCTCCAGATCCTCACTACCAAGAAGCCCATCACAAATAAGATGCTCATTTGCAAGACACCGCTAAAGAGAGATTCTGGAGGATACATAGAGGAATAATTTTTCATGGGAAAAATGTAAAGAGAAATAAAAACAGTTGAAAGATGAAAAATGCCCATTATCTCCCTAGCAAAATCAGTTATTCTGCAAATCAGGCATGGATACCCTTGAAATAGAAAAATAAAACACTTGTGAGACTGTCCTAAGTTCTTTTTTTCTGTAAGACTTCACCCATAAAATAATTATTTTAAATCTGAAAGATAGTGATTTCTTTTTCCCTTGAACTTTATATTAGTAATGAGAGCCAAACTCACTTTTACCTTGCAATTGAAACTTAAATATCTTAACTGAATATTCAAGGAAAGTCAAATATTTCTTCCAGCATGAAATAAGTTCAAACATCCTTTTTTTCTATGAAGCTTTTCTAGATCTGTAATAATAAATTGCATGCGTTTAGCCATTTGAGCCTGTTGGGTCTTGATGAGAAAGAAGTCTTTCTACAAGTTTCAAAATGAAACAGGCTGCTGGTTTGACACTGCAGATCTCTTAAACCTTTTGAATCATAAAGTGATGGAGAAGTTGAGATGTAGACTTCATGACTGTTCTTATATCTAAAATTATTCCAATTATTTAAAATATATTCAGAAGTTGGGGGAAAAAAGTAATTGAATTATATGGGTTATTTCTAGAGAATTATATAAGTTATTTCTAGAGAAAAATCTATCATTTACGATAAAACTGCTGTCTGAAGTGAGTATGTCAAAAGCAGAAAGCTATTATGTCATATAAATGTGAAGCCTAAGTTAATGTTTAGACATTTTTTTTTCTGCCTAGCCATAAATCAGAGCTCAATTCCACTGGAGGATTTTTTTGTGCTTTCTGAAGGAGTTAGATTGGAGTCCAAGACAATAATGAAGAAAAAACTGAAATATCAGGCTTAAAAGGCCAGTAACAGCCTAGAAGTCTTTCTAGAGGTGTAAAGTTGTGCATGTGTGTTCAGGTTCCTTTGCAATACATTTAATTTAAACACGGTTAAAAAATGACTCAGTTAAACGAAATACAATTTAGACACTCAAGTAAATGCTACTACTTATCTTCTGTGGAAGGAACTTTCTGACATGATATGATCACTAAACAACACTGGAAACAGAGGCCTGAAAATGTGACAAATAGACTACCAAAAATTATTAACTCCAGATTTCAAAATTAAATATTCCTCCTCCTGCAACTGTAGCTAGAAGCCATGAATTAAAAGTGTTGGAAGCTTAAATCATCTCCTGATCCCTAGAAGCGCTCCTTTTACATCAGTCTGGATGACTATAAGAAGTGTAAAACTTGTTCTGTAGTTGCCTGTACTGCTAAGTCTTCTATGAAAAAAAATGGGAAATTTCAGTCCTTGTGTCTAAACCCTTCATGAACTTCTTCAACTTAAATTTAAACTTTCAAAAACTGCCATTTTTGAGATGTCCATTTCAGATACCTTGAGGGAACCTGTTTTGTAGAGATTTTAAGTACCTTCATTTCTGAAGATCATGCTATTTTGAGGCATCAGAAGCTGAGGACTAAAAAATGGCTAGTCATTTCTGAAAATGTAGGCCTAATATTTTAAATCAGAAATTATTAGCCATAGGAAATATATTTATAGTATGTCAGCAGAGAAGAATTATGTTACTGACACACTGTGGATGATACAAATACCCCTTCCTTTAGTTTACCGAAGTGTTTTAGAGTGCAGTGGAGTGTTTAAAGTGGACTTATTTGCTAAGAACAGTTTTTAGTTACACATCTGTTGTCTAAAACTTAGATCTAGTTCTACTATAAAAATTTTGTTGGTTTGTGTCACTCATGATTTGTTATTGGCAATAACAAGAAATTGCTGGTTTTTCCCAGGGAAGTGTCTTGTTTCTTGGCTTAGTTCTATGTAGAGTTGCAACTTCGTGTTTGCCACATATATTCCTTGTATTCTGTAGTTCCCACCAAATTTTATATCAACTGTTAAAGAGCTAATGCATTTAATAGGATGTTCCTTCCAAATATAATGATTTTTACAATTTTGTGCCTTTTAAAAATCATTTATTCAATTGCTTCTGTGCCTGGTTTATTTTAACACAATTTTTTGAAACACCAGGAAAATGACAACTGAAAAGCTAAGATGATGTTACTTCGATCTCCAACCTTGGTAGATTTTTTAGCAATATTCTAAATGTATATTTTTCAGTGACTCCTTATAAAAAGAGTTGTGCCTTGGCTTGTGCACTAGTGGCACAATGGTGCCTTGCTTATTCACTGATTCACTGTAGAAGTATTTACATTGTTCAGTGATTTGATGTGGTCTGCCAATGCATAACTATGAGGCAGAGAATTCTAACTGAGCCATTAAATATTCCTACAACATCCTTTAAGTATCAGAATATCTTAGCCTAATTCTTCTAGGGAAGGACAGACAAGGGCAATGCACCTATGGGCTTGCCAATATCCCTTTATGTTTGCACTCCCTTGTCCCAAGAATATAGACAGCTGTAAATTCCATTTTTAACAATTGAGTATAGCATTTGGAGATATCCCCTTAAAAAATTCCGCTCATGAATTTTGCAACAGCAAATTGAAATTTGCATTTTTATGGTTCTTTTATCCCAGGATATTTTGTCAAACCTGGGCAAAACTTTACCTAGAAAAAGTCTCACACACTGACCGTGTGATGACTTTGCAAACAGAATTGCACCTTTTCTATCGCAGCAAAACTGTAAAAAAAATAAACTCTTGAGTTGACATAAGAACAGTTTAATGATTTAAACAAAATAAAATTCTTACTATTACTACTAGTTTTGATGGAAAAGAGAGAGAGAGTGGTGAATAAAATCCAAGAGAAACAAGTGATGCACACTACGGGTGCTCACCACCTGCCGAACAATGCCCAGACGCTCACCAAGCAGCTTGGCAGCTCCTGGCCAACTTCCTCCAGTTTATATACTGGGCATGGCATTCTGTGGTATGGAATACCCTTTTGGCCAGCTGGATTAACTGTCCTAGCTATGCTCTCTGCCAGCTGATTGTGTACTTCTTCACTGGCAGAGCATGGGAATCTGAAAACTCCTCTAATTAGGGTAAACATTCTTAGCAAGTAAGTGTTTTATCAATATTATTCTCATACTGAATCTAAACACAACAGTGTACCAGCTACTAAGAAAAAAATTAACTCTATCCCAGCCAAAACCAGGACAAAATGCTTCTGACAAGTAAAATATGGTTAAGGCTTTATTATACATAGCTTTCATTCAGGTTGTTGAACTCAAATGCTCAGATGAGCTTATGTGTATGTATGGTCCCTCTGTGCAGGGATATAAAGTCACTATATATGGAGAGAGGGAAAGGAGAAAGAGCTACTAAGGTAAGAGAGGCAGGACTGATGTCCAGTAGCAAGACAGATACCTACTGTCTTCATAGGTCACATGTTGCGATCCTTCTGTGCCTGTTACAGTGCACAGGCGGCAGCGCTGGGGAAACTGATCATCTGAGCTCAGTGCAGCACCGAGTTTTTCTGTGGAAACATTGTCCGTCTTTGTAAATAAGCATGGGAAGATAATGTAAAAAGCAGTTTTCCTCTTTTACTCCTGTGAATTCAGAGAATGAAAATATGCTTGTGATATGATTCTCCAGAATCTGGTAAGACATGAGGTAGGATCTGTGCCCCATTTTCACAACAGCCTCCTAATGTTTACACGTCAAGGCAGATGGTAAATGAGCAACATAATAAACATGTTCAAAGACACACGACTCCCAAGAGGTGCAATTCATGCAGCCTCACTATTTATTTTCAGGTGGCCAGAAACCAGATAAGGTTAGGCTGAAGTCTACAGGAATAAAGCCACAGAAAAGAAAAATAACATGGGAAGAGGGGTAAGAAGTGTTCTACAAACCTCTGAAGGTCCTGTTTTCTCAGTGACAAATGGCAGGTAAAGTGAAATGGAAAAAAATAGAAGGGGAAGTTAAAAATTAAGTTAAAAGGAGGAGTTGTCCGGTCCACTTGCTCAAAGGGTATTGAACTGAACTCACAATCTAGCTGAGATGCTGGAGCACATAAGGAAGCTCCACTTTCTTAAAAATGTTTATGATACACTTGTTATTCTCTCTTTTGAGTGTGTATTTCGTCATCATAACAAACCTAGATACTAGTTTACTCTCACATTTTTGTTCCTAGCTGTAGGGCTGAGTCTTGGAAATCTAGTGCAAGAAAACCATCCCTCTCTATGAGAGCAGCAATCCTTAAATCAAGATGCTAAAATACATCGGCAGTGACCAGCACTATAATCCCTTTTCTCACAGAATCTGAAGAGTGAACAGAGGGATTTCTGCTTAATTGTGCAAGTAGGCCTGAGCACAGCTCATACTAAGGTTGGGGAGGGAAATGTATCCTTTGGAAGCCAAAGTTAATAGGCATGCTGGTGGTATTAGGGAAACCACATGATCTCTAAGGAAGTTTGTAACAGCATTGCCAGGAATGTCTGATGTTTCCAAGAGCTGGTACAGCTATAACAGTTTACTCTTGGGGCACTCTGCCCAAAAATTCTTTTGATCTTTTAACAAGTCTATCAGCCTCACTTAGTTTTCCTATAAACACATTGTTCCACTGCTAGGTTACAAAGGGGATTTCTCTACTCTTAGCCCTTGTAGTACAATATGGTTATTAGTTTGAAAATAAGCTGAGGCTGAGCCCTTGGGAAGGTAATCAGTAGGTTTGAAATTAGTCAACACGTAAAAATTAATTTTTTTTTTCTTGCATGAGTGGGTATAAATGAAGAGTAGTCTTGGATATTTTTCTGTAGTTTTCGTATATTGTGAGCCTATTACAGTCTGTGGTTAAACAGAGATCCCTGATAGTATCCCAAAAAGGCTGTTAATTGGAGCATTTGTCTATAGGAAGGAATCCATACATTCTTTGTGATGTGTGTGTCTCTGCGTGTGGGTGGGAAAATGTTGGTTACACATTACTCTTGTTGGTGGGATTTTAAGTGATATTAATGCTTCAACTCTGGGCTGATTTTATTACCAGAAAATAACTAGGAAAATTAGCAAGTAAAATACCAGAGCTTTTATGTAGGGATAAATATTTGCCAGATGCTGCTAAGTAAATTTCAAAACAGCAAAATAAATGTGAATCCCCCCATCCCATCTCTCTAGAAAAACTGGCTAAAGAATGGCCTATTTTACATTATTATTATTTTTGTTATAGAACACGGTTTTCTCAATGGATGACTTACAGTATCCTACTTTCTTCTTAGCTACAGAAATGAACAACCCTCTATGTTGCCAAACAGCAACAACTTTTTCTCTATGTGAAATTTTTGTGATTTTTTTTTCAGATCAGCTTTAGTGAAATGGAAAAGTTCTGAACATAACAAAAGGAATAAAAAAGCTTAAATACTGCTGTCTCCAGTGAGGTTATCTTAAATAAAAAGACTCAAGTTTCACATCTGAAAGGTGATGGTTGGGTTGTGACCACAGAAAGCAACCAATTTCTGTGGTGAAGAACAGATTAGGGTTAAAACAGTTAAACAAAATCCGATTTCTTGAAATCATGCAAAATCAAGCCATTTCAAAGCAACTGTTGAGGAAGTCTTGTCTCCAACCATTCCATGTAGAAATTTGATGAGGCAAAGGCTAAATTTGACTACAGGGTGCTGAATTTTGGAGCAGAGAGAACCTCTCTGGTAGCGGTGCTCCAGCTCTGTGGAGTGATTTCTGTTGAGAGCAGCCTTCAGGGAGTAGCTCAGCTGCTGAGTAAGCAGGGCAGTAATTAAGCTCCAGATCTCTTATTATTGTTTATGTTCACACTCATCAAAATTAAAGACAGGCTAATTCTCTTTGAACTTTGGTAAAATAGTCTTAACTTTTCAAGCCACAATGGGAGCAGTGATGCTTGCCCATGTTCTAGAAAGATATGATACTGAAAAGTGGCAGAAACAAACTTCTTAACACCCAATTCTAGATGTTAAAAAGGGCATTCTTTATTCAATATGCTGGATATTGGGAGGATAGCTCCTCTAATCAAACGTGTCAAATGACAGATGGACAGAGTTTTATATTACACATGCTTTTTACATATTCATTAGATATTCTTGCTTACTTAATACATATTCATTAGTTTGCTCTACAGAGTCGCACCCCTATTGGAAGTCCTTCTTTGGTTCTTCTGGGTTTTCTTCATTCTCTTGACCTCAGTTCATGAGCAGGCACAGCATCATTGTGTTTCACCACTAAAAACTTACAGTTTTTCTTTATTTGATTTTGTTTGGGTGCAGAGAACTTAGTTTATATATTGTTTGTCTGAGTACATCCCTTATCTAATTCTCTAAGAATTCTATAAGATTATATTTTTCATTATTTGGGCATTCCAGGATACTGCGAGAAAGGTTTCTATTTCTCCTATCAGATGCACTTTGATTATTTGACAGAAATAAATCTTGGCAGTTAACTTTAGAATGATGAAACAATGATTTGTCTGATTCTGAACCAGTCTAATGCCCAAAATCAGACAGACTCACACTGTAATTACATGGAAAATTGTGCATTACAAGCTGCAATACAGATGTTTTCAGTAGTTAATTTTTATGCAATTCAGGTAAGCTGATTTTTGTCAAGTTGAGTACAGATATCACCAGATATGGTATATGACACAATGTAACAGTTTTATATCCTTCATATGTGTCCCATCTGCAAGACATTTATATTCCTTGTCAAGTGTAGCTCATGAATGAATTTCAGCTTCTGAAGCTCTGGTTACATTTTAAAAATTGAATATTTTTGCATTTGTTTGCACTTCTTTGTTTTTTTCCTGTTCATGAATATTGAAAATAATGAGTCTACTGTCTGGAATACTGGTAAAAGAGTAAATTACAAACTAATAGTAGAGGGTATTGCAGTGCTTCAAGAACATGACCATAGGAGTTACCTTCATCTGAGCATGGAGGAGGAATGATTTTTTGCAAGAATATTGAGAAACAGACAAAATTTCTGTTTGAAATTTTTTCCTTAAACTTCTTTAGAAAAAAAAAAATCCACCAAATTATTAAAAAAAAAGAAAAAAAGAAAAAAAAAAGCATGCCTGTCCTTCGGAAAATTCTTATTTTCAACAAATCCCTGCAGCTATGAATCAGACATATCATCACTGTGACAAATTTTACACAGGTATAGGAATAATGTGAAAGCAAATGCAATGCAGCAATAATATTACACCTTTAAAACTGGTTTCCAAGACTGCTCCTTTGGTGCGTGGTTGAAAAGAGCAATAGAAGTCTCAGTGTGCTTTAGGCAGGAAACAGATGAGAAGCAAATTCCTTTACTTTGCAGTTATAACTGCACCTTCAGGAGCAGTTTTGCTCCCACTAGGGTATGTTCTGCAATGTCCTGATGATGTATGATACAAACGTTGGGGGTTTTGGGTTAGGATCCTCTTTCTTTTTGCTTTCTTTTCTTTTACAGAGCCTATTTCCATCCGGTGTTTATACCAGCCAGGATTAGTTTTGACTGATTCTTTGACTCTTTTGTCCCGTTTCACTTTTCATTCTTCATGAAGCTGAATGTTATTACTTAGCATCCCATTCTTTTTATCATCCTCATTTCATATCTGTCCATCAGCATTAAGTACTGTCAGGTTTAAGCATTTGAATGATCAAAACCTTTCAACATCTCTCTGCGGCATCTGGTTTCCTTTGTTATCCATTTTTCAGTGTTCCTATCACTCATGCAAGATGCAGCTGCTTTTTCAGTCTTTTCCCTGTGCTTCATGTAACTCTGTTATAAATTTGCTAGGTCATCTTTCTATTCATTTCATGATTCCCACACCTTAGATTTTGATATTAACCTTAAGTGTGTGATTTCGTGAAAAATGCTTTCCGAAGCGAAAGTCACTTCATCACATCAAAAGGAAGTCTTCTGATACCTGTTAAAGCATGTCATCTTTTTAATCTTGGAGGTGATTGTGTTCATCATCTGTACCTATTGGCTTGATGGACACAACCACAGCAATCAGAGCAAAGGATATAAGTCTCAAAACTGTGAGTATCAAATCCCTCTCCCACCCCAAGGAATGAGGAAGGTTTCTTCTTGCCATTCTGGAAACAAGAGTCGTTGTTTTAATGGTCTCACCTCTCAAATCTCCCTTTTCCACTGCCATCAGGTACTAACCCACCTTTTTGTATCCTCTCTGTGGGAATCTGCAGAGGGTTTACCAGGGGCTGGACAAACTCAGCTGTGGAGGGAATCAGTAGATCTGGTCCCCAGGATGTTTTGAGTAGGGATGCAAAACAGTGCTTGAGCCCAGGTATGCCAGGGTGCAAATTGGCTGTTGCCATGATCTTCATGGAAACTTTAGGGCAATTCCGAGAAGAAAGTTGGGACCCTTAGTACAGTCACTTGTTCTTCAGTGTTACATCCCCCTTGCTAATGCTACAGAGCAGGTTGAAGAGAGACAGGCCTATTTTGCCCTTGAGTACCTACTTCAGGGATTGCATAATTTACATTATTTAGCCTTTAAAGGTGCAAGATGTGATTTAGTTTTGTTATTTGCTTTTAATTCATAACTGTCTTGCTATGCTTTATTTCGAAGTGCTGCCTGCTAAGGTATGTATTAACCAGATTTAACTACTAAACAGCCCTGCTCTATATGCCTCTTTGCTAAAAGTGGTGCAGTAAAACCCAGTGTTCTCAGCAACCTTTCTATGTTGAAACACTAAAGTTTCACATATGTTTAATATATTTTCACTTGGACCTTAGAACTCTCATGAAATATTTGCTCATGTTGCCAATTTTGCTTGTTCCCCTAATACAAAGAATCCTAGTTATTACTTTGTCTGACACTTAGGGCAATGAATTTCATGGTAATTATTGCTCTTACCCTTTGCTTTCTTCTCTCATACAACATTACCTGACACTTTCTGTAATAAACCAGAAAAGCTTAAATATTATCCATGATTCGCTGGTTTCTGCCAGAGCTAAACTTACTCTTCTTTCCATGTCTGACTGGTTAAAATACTCAGTGCACTTCACACCAGTGTGGCCAGTGTTAGCAGAAAGGAACCTACCTCTTAGTTGGCCAGTAATTTTTTACACCCAGTACTAAAGGCACTTGAATTAACTATCTTGGACCTATGTGAGTGTTTTGAACCACACTCTTATTTCTCAGATTAATTCAGACAAATAGATATATTGTTAATGGAAGATGGCGAGGAACAAGAACCACTGCTAAATTATGTATTTCCTGAGTACTGTAAAATCTTGTTTGAAAATCAATCCTTAGACCATTCATGGATGAAACTAAACCAAACTATTACAGATTGTCTTAACAGGATTGCATAATACTGAGGCTCTGCCATCTTGAATAAGGTTTATGGAGAAGGTCAAGATGATTATTTTGCCCTGAAGAAATTCGTATTATTTCAATCCAGGCATACTGACTTCTCTGTCATTTCACACAGAGAAGGTAAAATTTGTGTAGTCTTAGCACAGAGCAACAGGAAATCACAGAAAATCAATCTTTAAAGGGTTGTAGCTGTTGACAGCAGTTCATGTGAGAAACGTGCTCTACTTTGTGGGGCTGAGGGTACTTTGTGGATGACTATGTTTGCATACCTGTGGAGAAAGGGACTTGCTAAAGAGTTAGAAAATGTGTAATTTAAGGTATTATGAACTTTTAACACAGCAAAAATGACTTAAGGTCGGGAAATGATTATTGTGGCAATTGTTTGCCCATTAAATCTGAGTGCTGGAGCACTCCAAAAGCTTTGATGGAAAATTCCATACTTGCCCAAATTGTGATGAGAAATGTTTCTTCTTACCTTCCCTCTTCAAACCTACATACTCCAGAAATTACGTTGGTCTGAATTACATTTTGAATTTGATTTGTGGCAAGTTTAAGATATACTGTCTTCTGGAACTAGAAATATGACCTTTGTTCAAGTAGAAAATAATCTTCATCTGTTTGTGGTAGACACTTTAGGAAGGATAACAGGAAAATCCATAGTGATCACTAAATTAACTATAAACCTTCACAGAAAGACCTTGGTGCAATATTGAATGGCTATCAGAAAAACCATCCCAGCTCAATATTTTTCAGCAGCAGAATAAGCAAGCAAATGAAAAAAGAGACACAAGGAAGTTAAAATAGTTGGATGATTAAGAGGTATAAGATGAGAAATAACACTGAAAATATGAGTAAGCCATCATGTAAATTGGACATGTCACTGGCAGCCTCACCTAGAACAACAGGTACTGCTGTGTCTGAGAAAAGATTTCTCTAAAATAAGACATTCAGAAAAGTAGGCAGCCTTAGCTGCATGGGAAACTTTCACAGATTAAGCAAAAGAAAAGAGGAAAAGATTAAAAATAAGAAAAATCAATATTTCTAGAACGCAATCAATAAACAATAAAGGAAATTTTGCCATTTCTGTTCACTCTCCACAGGGTGCAGGAACAAGTAACTGTTGTCCAATGAAATGAAAAAGCTGCAAATCCAAAAAGGGATTACTAATTTGGAGACCTATTGCTACAAAGATCTGAAAAGATTTTTTTATTACACTTACCTGAATGTGAAGGGCAAAAACCCCCAAACAAACAAGAAAGAAAAGAGAGATCCATGTTTTAGTCGGAGAGGAAAAATAATTTTGGGGTTTGTTTTTAAGGACATGTCTTTTCAGGACAGAATTTTGGCATATGCTTCACTCAACATTATGACCACGTGCAATTTGCAGGAGAGCTGGACTTGTACATATATTCAGATGTTTTCCTGAATCTTAGGTAGATGAGCCAGATATTACCAGTTGCCTCACTCTAGGTGTTTTGTGCCTCACCACAATTATCTATTTCTGGCTGTACTTAACAGCCAACATGGTTGGCCAGGGCTGATGTGACTGTATTTTTAAATTTTTGAAGTAATTTGTGGCTTATAAGGCATGATAAAGCTCCCAGTTTAGCAGGCTTCTGAGCTGTTTGCCAAAAGCTGGATGGTACATCTGAGACCATACACTTGCTTCAGTGCTGTGGAGAAGATGCCTTTAATTATACCTATAACGGCTTTTCTTTCATCAGGAACAAAACCTTTAGTTTCTGTTTATTACTACTTCCTTGCACAGAAGTAGTATGAGTTTAACTTTTATAGTTAATGCATAATGCCTAGATTTTAAAATAATTGAGAAGGAGGTTTTGTTATTTAAAAATAGATATTTTAATATAGATTTTATCAAATTAATAGTATCTTCATTTGTGGATATATTCACTATAAATAGCTTAATCATTTTTCTGATGACAGAGTGTCTCTTATCTGATGACTTCTTTTGAGCACATTAAAAGTATAAAGTGGTATATTTGATAAGTCTCTGTGGCTTCCCTAAGGAGGGGAGAAAAGGGAGCGCAGAAGGATTAGAAGTCTGATTAGTGCATAATGAGGAACTTTACTTTCTAAAATAAAATTAGGGTAATTATAAGATGACATGTTCACATATCAATACAATGACTTTACTAAGGTTGCCATAGAGCTGGAGATCATAACTTGGAGCTACCATAATTTCTGACACTATAGTGAGACCTTTGTGCGTTTCTTCATTCTGCAGTTGCTTTCCTTGACACTTGCTAACTCTTTCTTCCTTTTGCTTCTTCTAGTCTTTCTCTGACTCCCCCTTGCATTCTGATATGGTTTTAAGGAGGTACACAGCAATGACATTGCTCGTTTGCACTGCCGGTGGTGCGTTGATAGAACCACCCATACAGACACCTGGCTTAGAGTTTGTGTCCTGAAAGTAGCCTGGTCACTGCTATGGTCTGGAACCATAACAAAAGTATTGAGGCAATGCATTCTACCTGAATTATGACCCTGACCCCTGATCTGGATGGTGACTTCACTTATTTCTCTTTTCCTGGGAGGCACTGCTTGTTAGAAAGACTCAGTGCACAAATAAGCTTACTGACAGACCCTCACTGACTTTAAGTGGAACTGAAGATCCTTATGGACAAAGACAACATGAAAGGTCAGTGTTGCTGTCCACAGGAGTCCTGCCCTGATGAATTGAATTGTTAATTAATCCTTCTGTCCAAATAAATACCTGACCTCTCTCAACACAGAAAGGATAAAATATCTACAGGGTCTTCTTTTTAGTATTTTTCTTTTAGAAACATTTCATTGGTTATTCTGAAACATTAAAGCATGTTCAGCACAAAACCAGTAAAGGCTAATTCTGGTTCTGTTATCTGGGTGTTTATTCAAATCTCTTTAAATGTGGCTATATTCAATATAGCAGACTATTCAGTTCTGTTTGGCGTGTAGCAATTTTTTTGCACCATTTTATTATTACAACCTTATTATGGCTCTATAACCTTAAAGTAGGACTTGGATCTACCAAGGTCTTTATCAGGCAAGAAGAGAAGAGGGATTGTAAAATCTGTTCATGTTGAGGTTTCAGTTCCTGCAGCCTAACTGCCAGAAATACTTAGAAGGATACTTTCGGAGAAGAGTAAGGTAAAACAGTATGAAATGGTCAATGTATTTTGGGGAATTCTGTCTTTGAAATGACTGATAGCCCAAACTGATTTTAAATAACGTGCTTGAACCACAAGCTGTAGAATTTCACCACAAAAATGATCCTCCAGGTCTTGAATGAGAAATACTAGTACAAATGCAATTCCCTATTGTTATTGAGATCTTAAATCCTCAGATCACTTAAGTCTTCATGGTTATTATCTTCTGCCTCCTGCACATCCTCTGAAACAAAAAACTGAAGCAGGAGGAAGTGAAATATCTGTTAAGCTTCAGAATCATATTTTTAAGATGAAAAAAAGTCTCAACATGTTCAACAAAGGCTGCTTCTCTTCCTAGGTGGTGGGGCTGTTCAGGGTGCAACTGAAATGATGTCCCAAGTTATGCTGAGTTCCTTTGGAGCTGGGAGCAACGCAGTTGGAAAAATACCTCTCCTGGGCTGTTTTGTCCAGTTGCCATTGTGCCCCTAAGAAATCAGGCTGTAAAGGTCTTGACCTTGTTACTCCCTTTACTCCTGATACATCTGGGATCAGAGAGATGTTTGATTTGGGCTGCGTTTCCTTTGTCCATCCCAGATATGTACATATGCTGGCATCGAACACAGACCTTCCTGTACATGTTCAGTGATGCTGCACCTCATAGCCTGCCTCCCAGAGAGCTTTCTGGGCAGCCTGCCTGTCCTCTACATGGGCCTTATGGCACAGCTGCCTTCTCCTTCTGGGACAGGACTTTCCAGATTTTAATGGATAGCTGACTAATCCTGACCTACTGTAAGGAAATTAGAAAAATTCATTCAGTTTTAGCATAGGAATGTATAACTATTTTGTCGTTTTTATAACTTGTGTCATCAACTCTAAACCAGCTGTATTATGCAAGAGTTTTCCCACTAAAAAGATAGCAAATTTACCACAACTGCAACACAGAGTAACAGACAGATAAATATATGGTGAAATTTAGGTCCTATAAGATAGTTCTAACCAAGGAGAAACTTTACCTAAAAAATCCATAGCTATACAACGTTTGGTAGAAGGATGTGATTTATATTTATAATTCAATACTACTGTAAAGATGATCCCTTCACATTTACCTTCTTGTTTATTTATAATATCCCTGTATGATTCCACCTGGAAAAGGAGTGTGTCAGCGCTGATGAGTAGAGTAGTCCAACCTCACATGTATCTTGTAACCATGATGAAGTCTTGCTTTATTATTTTGCCTTAAATAAAAAACCTATAGAAGTGGCATAATGCAGCAGAGGCAACTACAGACTTTGCACAAACATAAGCTGTAACACCATTCTGTGAAAAAAAACCCCAACATACATATATAAAAAATTAATGCTTAAATGTATTACAGCATTCTCAGACATTTTTCTGCCTGTGTAAAAAAGGAAGTTGGAAGAAGGACTTGGACAGCAAACACTTTCACAGAACCTCTTTTGCATCTCTCTACAGAGTTAGAAAAGTTGTATTTCTGCTGGAAGATGCCAGACCCTTGCCTTTATCGTGGCACCACTTGTTCTCCCCGGGTGCACCCTCTCTGTAAGGAATCTTTGCTCTTCCAACTTCCCATGTACCAGAGACTATCTTCTTCGCAGCTTATTTTGCAGACTTCTTACACAAGGACATGAAAGTCACTTTGCCAACCCCTTAGAAAATAATTTTATTTTTCATTCCTTGGGTCCATATGGGTCTTACCCGGAGCCTACACAGATTTGCCAGGGCAAGAGGAATTTGCATACAGTTACCAAGAAGAAATACATGTAACTGAGCTTCAGTAGGTAGAGGACATTACATTTTCAGTCATTCCCCTTTAATCCAGTTCTTGACTCTACTCTACTCTTTCGTACACGACAAACATCTGTTTTCTATGGTAGCCACTTTCTACGCATTGGAAAGCTTATATGCTAATACACTTGCTACCCCCATGCTAACTAAAGCAGAAGTTAGCCCAACTTCCTTCATTAGGCCTGCATGCCTCCATTTAGCTCAGCTGCTTGGAGGAAGTCAGTCTTCCAGGGTGAGTCATTTCCTGTATAGTGTGCTGCCCTGCTCTCTGGATGCTGCTTCTGAGCCAGGTAGGGAAGCTGTTTTCTTTTTTGTTGCCCTTTGCAGGTGAGGGGAACTGTTGTGCAGACAGAAACTAATAGGGACACATCAAAGGCTGTTTTAGCTTCTTTCCTCACTGGTTTCCTCAGTTAAAAGGGAGAGGAGGAACCATTTTCTTTCTTTAAAGTTTTTCCTAAGGACTGGTTGGCATTGTCTACTCCAGGCAGGATTGAACAGTTCTGTATCTTTGTTTCTCTTTGTTCTGGATAGGTGCTAAGATTTATGAGCAATCTTCTTATTTCCTGCTGTGTTTTGGAATAAAACCTTTGAATACTTTTCATTATTGTGTATTGCAGAAATATGACTTGAAAGTTCTCGTTGCATTAACTTGTACAGATCTTGTAAAAGTGGAGTTTGTTTTCTTAAACTGCAAATGCGGTAGTGCTTGTACTACAGACACAGTTAAAACACATGTTAAACTGAGTAGCTCGGCTCTTACTTGCAGAAGACGTGTAAAGCTGAGAGCCCTGATGAGCTAGCTTAGGTACTGTCCTGATTTCAGCTGGGATAGACAACTTTCTCCTTAGTAGCTGGTACAGTGCTGTGTTTTGGATTTAGTATGGGAATAATGTTGATAATAAGTACCTAGTTAAAGCGGGCTGGTTTGGAGGTTTGTCACAGCTATTATCACAGCAGGTGTTTCGTGGAAACCTTCTACTTGCTAGCTCAGGGACATGCTTTCCCTGTGCTTGGCTTGATGGAAAGCTCCCACTTCCCTTCCCTCGTGTCTCTGATTGAGATGTAGAAATGGGGATTCCTTCCTTCACCCTAGTCTGGAAAGGGAAGGAAGAACAACCACTGTCTTGGATCCCTGACTACATTTCTGTACAGGGACACAGAAAGCAAGGAGGAAGCTGCAGGAGGAGAAGTCTGTTGGGTAGGTAGCCCCTTCAGGCTGCTGGTGGAATCCTGCTAGTGGATGAGCAAATCTTTCCGCTAAATAAGGTATGGATGGATTAGTTCCCACAAGCATGTCTAGATTTACTTCTTGACACATTGTATATATCTATATGCTCAATGAGTTACAAAACAAAAGCAAAGGAAGCTGTTATTCTGAAGGAAGTGGAAGACAATAATGCTGCACAAAGCTGCCTAATTAAGAAGACTGTGAAGTAACTGGAGTAAATTAGCAGGGCCAATTAATTTACACTGCATCAAAATACACATTGGAATGTTGCAGAGCAAATGCATAATTTTCATCTCTTATTGCTCGAAAGAACTTATGGGACCTGATATTCAGTTTACTTTCACTTGATCCCTGAAAAGCATATGGAGGTTTCTGATGTTTTCAAATTTTAGTGTGTGATGACTGGAATTTAAAGTATTTTTCTGTTTTAAGAGTGTGGAGTGTAATCCCTTAGCACCAATGCATCAACAACACTAGTTTCCTCTCTCCAAGGCTAGGACTTTATAATCTGAAGTTGCACATGAAAGAGTACTGGTGGTGCTAACTCTTTGTGACCTTCTCTAGGAATAAGATTCTTTTTGGTGCAGAATGTAGATGAGGCTTGAAAGTCAAATAAAGGATTGTTTAAACTAGGACAGATTTGTTGTTGCAAGTGAAAATGCTCAGATCCAATGGTTAATTTGAACCTTGTCTCAGGTGCACCCTCACAACAAAAGCTGAGGTAGTTTAGTGAAAAAGTTAACTATGCTGGTGTACCACAGACTGGGCCCGTCATTACTACTTGCTATTTACACTGTAAATTGCAAGCATTGCACATATTTAAATCACCATCTTTCTAGCCTTATAAACCAGCTGTCTTCTAGCAGAGGAAGGTAAGTTATGATACCTCTGTAGAGTTCCTTGGTGGTATTTATTTGATCATCAGTAGAGGATTTAGGAATACTAAAGCTTCTCCTGAATGACTAATAAAGTGCACCTTAGAAAGGCATGTGATTGAATGCAGACCAACTTGTTCCCTCTTCTGCACCACCCCATTCTTTATTAACTGTTTAATAAAGGCAAAATGCAGCAGCTTTTCTCCATGTAACATCCTATGTCAAGAAGATGTGTCTTAAAGGCCAAGCCCAACCAACCATCGTAATCACCACAGTTAAATCTAAAGTGGGTGTATAAGCTACATAAATATCCACCTGAAGTAAGTGATGGCCCTGAGGAAACCTGTCTTCAGATTAATGGCTCTGGTGCTTCTGTGTATTTGCAGCAAGTAATTCAAGGTGCCTACTGTTGTAATGATGACTGGTAATAGTAAAGCAAAACCCATCCTTCAGTGTATTAAATGTTTAGTGCTGTGGTGAGCAATGAACAAGTGGATTTAGCTGGAAGACCTATGCTACTGTCCCCTCTAATGCAAGTGTGCCTTTGAAGCTGCTGCTATAAAATACATTAGGCAGAATATGTATATTAGTAGACTTGGGTCATTTTCAGAGTGTGAATTTGTTGATGTAAGTATAATGCTTTATAATTGGGGGCATCCTCTTTGGGCATGCTCTATTTACTGTATAAATGAGGTGCTTCTGAGAAAGAAAATAAAGAAATGCCTGCTTTTCCTCATTTGAATAGCTCTGCAGAAAACCTGAATGCTGGAGTTACCACTTGCACAGTAATGAGAGGCTAGTACCTAAACTATACCAGTCTATTCTGAGGTCTCACATGCAATTGCATATAGGTACCAGAGGCAAGAGAAATGTTTGCTTTGAATAAGAGCTCATTAATTTTCATTTCTTCACTGGTTTAAAAAAGTACACAAAAAAACCTTAGGTGGAAAAGCATAGCAACTGCTTTGAATAGTTTTGTAGTTTTTTTTCTTTTGAAATGACTGTTTTATTTGCTTTAAGTAAGAAAAGAAAAAAGAGGAAGGACATCCCAAGATGTTTTCCACCTTCTATGTGGCTTTTACATTGTAATGTCTACTAGTGGCTTAAGAAATCCCTTCTGAAGAAGATCATTGCTATTCTTTACCAGAACTTCTTTAGGAACCATGAGTCTGAGTTTCTTGCTCTTTCACTAAAGTTTTGTCTCCATCAATAAAAATTACACTTTTAACTTTTTTTACTACGATGTAGCTATTTCGCAGTAGGGATCAAACCAGTAAAAGTCACAGGAGCATAAGTGGGAGAAAGATTTTGGTTTTCAGTAGAAACTAACTGGCTGAATATGTTTTTAAACTTGACATCATTAAACAGGCTTTTTTTTTTCTTTTTTTTGTAAGAAGGGTATGGAGAAGATTCAATATTTTGCAATCACTGCTTAATTGAATTGATGTTCTAATTCTAAAAGTACAAAAGATTTAATCAGGATTCATTTTAGTATAATTATTTAGTAAGCTTTAGTGCTGGAGGGATGAATTTAAGTGGAAATGAGACATTACTTCATTCAACTGTGAAACAGAACTCTTGAACTTGATGAAAGGTTTGACCTTCTTTCTTTTTATTAATCTTGTTTTGCCCTCAATACTTTGTTTGACCAAGAAGAGAAGAAGAAGAACCATGATGCTGCATCTGAGGATAAGTTTCCTGCGTAAAGCAGTGCTGGGAAATCACACTGGAAAGATATTTAACATTTTTGGAAGGGTGGAAATCGAGAAGTCCTCATGTCACTCTGGGTAGATTCTCCCAAATCAAAGACCGTACTTCCACAAAATGAGGGGAAATGTTCAAGAGTGAGTTGGCTTGTTACAATCAACCTCTGCAGGCTTTGACTCATTCATGGGGGATGGAGTGTTGTGATTTGAAGTGTTGCTGCCTCCTGGCTGTTTATTATTGTCCCTTTACTGGAGATCCCTGTACTCACTGTTGAACTGGCTAAAGGAAATGTGACTTTATTCGCAATTTTGGTAAGTATGAAAACGGGAACTGCAGGACTGGAGGAAATGTGCATCCCCCTGTCCTCATGGCAGGAAATGGAGCAGTGACCTGCAGCAGAGGTGAGGCAGGGAGCCAGCACAGTGGCCCAGACTGAGGCAGCTTAGTGCTGGGAGTTTCTCAGAGCCCCTGTCTTGATGGATTGGGGACCAGCTCCTCAAAGTGCAGGTTGCCAACTGCTGTGGCTTGGCAATGCCCATCACCCCAACAGCTCACCTGGGAGGCCAAAGCAATAGAAGCAAATGAGGCATAAGATGCCTGAAACTCCTTTAAAAATTTTTTAAAAAATCATTATTTTGACCATATCTACCCTGTTTCCCCTGAATCAAGATGAGAACAAGCATCATACCAGGGTATCAGGAATTAAACTCTTCTTTTGTGACATTTTCTTTTAATTTTTATTTTCTTCGCAAAATATCTTATCCCAGATGGGACTTTGAGATCCACCCGGCCATACCTACCAATATTCACTGAACCACAGAATATGCTGAGGGAAGGGACCCAAAAGGATCATCAAGTCCAACTCTTGATCCTGCATAGGACTCATCCCCAAGAGTTACATCATGTGCCTGAGAGTACTGTTTAAGTGTTTCTTGAACTCTGGCAGACTTGGTACTGTGACTACTTCTCTAAGGAGCCTGTTCCAGTGCCCAAACACACTCTGGGTGAAGAACCTTTTTCTAGTATCCAACCTAAACCTCCCTGACACAACTTCATAACTTTGGTCCTGTCACTGGTCACCACAGAGACCAGTGCCTACCCCTCCTCTTCCCCTGACAAGGAAGTTGTAGCTGCAATGAGATCTCCCCTCAATCTCCTCCACGCTGAACATAAGAAGTGCCCGCAGCCACTCCTCATACGGCTTCCCCTCAAGGCCCTTCACCATCTTCATTGCCCTCCTTTGGACACTCTCCAATAGCTGAATATCTTTCTTACACTGCAGTGCCCAAAACTTCACACAATATTCAAGGTGAGACCACTCCAGAGGTCTCACCTCTGCAGAGCAGAGCGGGACAATCTCCTCCCTCGACCACCTGATGATTCTGTGTCTGATGTCCTGCAGGACAGGGCTGGCCCTCCTGGCTGCTAGGGCACTGCTGACTCATAACCAACTTGCCATCGACCAGGACCCCTCAGGGCTCGTCCTGCAACACTGCTCTCCAACCTCTCCTTCCCCAGTCTGTACACACAACAAGGGTTGTCCCATCCCAGGTGCAGAATCCCCAACTTTTCTTTGTTGCATTTCATATGGATGTTGATTACCCAGTCCTCTAATTTATTGAAGTCTCTCTGCAGGGACTCCCTGCTTTTGAGGGAGCCCTGTCCATGTTTGTTTGGGAAAACAGGTAGACCTGGGATTAGAAGAATGAAAATAGAGGCTGTGTCTGGGAAGCCAAGGGCAGGTGGCAGCCTTGCCAGGGAAAGCCTCCTTGTGAATGTGGAGTCATTCCCGGGAAACTCATTTAGCTCTAGCTAAGTCGTTGTAGCTGAAAAAGGAGACAGAGAAATAAAAATAACAGTATCTTATTGAATATTTCAGGCTGAGTAGTTCACATAGGCAGCAGAAGCCAAAAATAGATCTCAACTTTAGTAATCTGAAGGAGATAAAATTGGATAGTTACTTTTGGGGTTTAAAATTTCTAATGGTATCACCAGGAGGAAGAAGCTTAGTATTGCATCAGTTTGTCAAGTGTTTTTCAAGATGTTTAATGTTTGAGAGGAAAGGTAAGACAAAATCCCTCAGTGAGAGCTTTCATAATTTCCTTTGTTTATATTCTGATGACATCTGATTACTTAACTTATAAAGATATTCAAGTGGCTTTAAGTACTCTACCAAGCCCTTGTGTGCTATAACTGCACAAACAATTGAGCAATAAATACTGACTGGAGCTTTTAGGAGTTGTGAGGTGCTGTTCCTGCATCTGTTGGTCAATATGTCTTGGTCGAGCTGAGATTTGTCTTGATGAAGTGCAAATTTTCCTTGTTCCTAATGAACCTGGAAGCTGAATGACAGGTGGTTTGGGGGAAGACCAGGCAATTTTACTTCCAGGCATAACTGAGCTGCTTCAGCAGGTCAGAGAATTTCAGAAAGCAATCTAGGCAGTTAATGCTAATGGTAGCTTAGCTGTCTCTTCCAGAAGTTCATTCTGAGTCTTCTCATTCAAGCATTCATTCAGAGGCTCTGTCTAAATCAGAATGTTTGATTAGTTGCTGGATTCCTACCAAATAGACCTACCTTTTCTGACAGTGGTGTCTGTAGACGATGAGATGCCTGCTACTTCTATTAGTGCTGACTCAATTTCTAATGCTCCTAAGGATCTAAATCACGCAACTCAATGCCTTTTTTTAGAAGAAGCTGAAGATTTAACGTTTAATATTACTGAGAGAATTTCCTCTGTGGCCTTATAGTCTAGATGTGGTCCTTGTTTTTCACTAGCTCTGTTGTTGCAGCGAGTGACCCTGAGTGACAAATTACTGTCAATGCATTGTTAAATTGTGGTGTGTCAGTGTATAAACAGGTACTTCCATTACAGATCTTGAGTGTATCATCATCTGCGTTTTCTTGATTGTGTCTGAGCAAATGTTCTTGCCCTAAAGGGGTCAGCACTAAAAATAAACATTTCACACAGTGAATTACTGCAATTCAACTGCTAAATTCTATGAAGGAAATGAAAAAGAACAAAAGAAACTATACTGCTGTCCTTGGCCATTACAGTGAAGAATGAAAATCACACACTGAGGAGAGGAACAAAGAGGGAAGGCAATAATGGAATGTTGCATCACAAATCAAAAATACCTCAAAATGAAATAGAAATACACTTCTGAAACACTTCAATTTTTGTCTTTCATTGGCTCTATACTGGGTTGCAGGAATTCTGAGGTAAAATTTAATAGAAAATGTCTATCAGAAGGGTGGTAAAAACCCCACCTGACCTTAAACTTGTTTGTTTGTTTGGGATTTTTGTTTGGTTTTGTGGTAGTGGTTTTGTTTGTATTTGTTTGAGCTTTGGGAGAGTGTTATTTTTGGTTTTTTGTGGGTTTGTTGTTGTTGTAGCTTTTAAATTGACAGAAAACAAAGAAAAAAATACCACATAATGGACATGAATGTCAATAAGAGACAATGTGGAATTCTGTGTCTATGACCACCTCAATGGTATGCTCCCAGCTCCTCTCCTGGGAACTCAGCAGATCGGTACTGCATCATTTGCATCTTCTGTATGTTTCTTAAACCATCTCTGGACATGTCAAGCATGACAAAACTTTTGGACACACTTTGCAGAATACCTTATTTTATTGTCATCTTTGGTTGCTATAATAGGCACAACAATAGTACTTAACAGCTACAGTTCAGTAGCTATTAAGGCTCATCTCTTTCTTGTGGGCTTCAGTCATACACTTAGGAAGAACAAAAAATCCTTTGAGTTAATTGGAAACTGCTCATACAGTATGTCAAAACACAGTTAGAGCAAAGATGTTTTGAACAACCAGTGGCCTGAATGATTGTTTGCACAGTTCTTTCTGGAGTTAAAAGAATAGACCAACAGAAATCAGGAAAGTCTGATCTTTTAGTTTTGTTTTTCCTTGGATAGGGCTTTAAAACAAAAGGGTGTCTTTTAGAACAATAGCAGAAGCTATAAATAAATTAGTCATGTAAAGCAAAAGTTTAAATCTATCAAAGAAACACTAGTCACTCAGCTCTAATCAAAGGTGTTAAAGCTTGATGAAAAAGAGGAGAAAAGATGGAGAGAAAAAGGTCACTCGCTGTTCTTGTTAGGCAGCAGTTTCTGAAGGGAATTCACTACAGCTGCAGTCCAGCAAAGCACTTTTTGTTTGTATGTCCTTTTCATCTTCGATGATAACCCCACCCCTTATGTATACACTTATGGGCTCCTGCATGCTGAACAGCTCTGCTAATTCAAAGCCTATATTATGAGGTCTTTCAAAGTGATGTTTAGAAACTTACATTTTATGTTTCTCTGGATGGGAAGACATGAAACAACATGTATCAGACTGTTGTAAAACATAGAGAACTTCTAGAAGAAGTCTTCGTGTTAAGATGCTTTTGTACAGAGAAATCTGAAGGTTTGTTCTTTTTAAAAAAGAGAAGTGTTACCTTTTTTTCCCCTTTCTGTTTTTGGTTTGCTGTCCCCCCCCCATTGCATTATGTGTAGTCTTTGGAGCAAATAGTTGTTGCATCACTTGGCACAGTTGTAGTCTGTTAGCTACAGGAGGAATTGTTGCACAGGATCCGTACTACTTCATAAAGAAACAGGAAAGAACAGTACTTTCTCTCCTTGTTCATCAACAGCTAAGTAAATGTGGTTCCAAGGGAACAGTATTTGCATACTATTTTTTTCTTTAGTTCAGGAGCTAGGAGATTAACAAAGCTGATTTTTAATTCTCAGCCATCATCCAGTGTCTTTACACAGGTTGCTTTAAGTAGAGTGGCAAACAGGTTATTGAGTGAGGAGGTTAAATATGAAGTGCATGAGGGAAATGCCTTCTGCTATTTATTTACATCAGTCTGCCTGTATAGAAATATGTGAGTCCATTCTGGTAAAATGCTACTCCCTAGTGATATCAAACAGGGGTTTTTTTCCACGAAGTGCTGCAGTGGAATATAAAATATTCAAGTTTACATTGGCTTAAAAACTAAATTCAGAAATTTTTAGGATCATGTTCTGCTTAAGTATTATTTGCAAACTGCTGAATACTGTAATATTAGGATCCTTTTAGATCTAACAGCTACCTTGGATAATATTTGCCATACGGTGTTATTTATGTTTGTGCTCCCTAACAGTAACAGATGGAGTCTCTTTCTAGCAGCTTTGCTGCTTTTTCACGTGGGAAGCCCAGAGAGTAACTGTTGGTAACTCTTCATCTGCCCTGCATCCCGTTCTGTCCTCCCACTGCTCATCTCTGAGCAGGGGTGAAATGCAGGCTCTACTGTATCCTCGCCCCTGAGGTCAGCTCAGTGAGGACTCTTTCTCTGATGCACAGTCCCTTCCCCTAGCCTGCTGTTGCTAGAGGCATGGAGATGGCTTGGAGTTTGCAGAGAGCTGGGTGGTGGGCTGGTGAGAGCAAGGTGGCCAAGGCTCAGTTCAGATATGGCCTGGAGGCAGGTGGTGCACAGTACCTTTTCGCAAACAAGCCTGGGTATCACCATACCAGGTACCTCCACATAGAGCCTGAGGGAAGCTGCTGCAGCATCCCACTGTGCTCTGGCTTACCTGTGTAAGCACTTCTCCAACCTGCTGGATAGGTTTCAGGACTGCAGGGAGTGTGGAGCTACCATGGCAACACTGTCAGGAGAAGCAGAGCTATCTATTTTAGGTGACTGGTGTTGAATGAAACAAGTGGAGCAACTTACTAGGAGGGTGTTTTCTCATTTAAGGCATGTGCCTGGATTCACAGGTGGTTCCCCTCTTTCCCACTGTGTTTTATGTATGTGCAGCACCAGTGAGGAAAAACTAACTTGTGAGTTATGTGAGTGTTCAAAGATATGCAGTGGTCAAATAGCACTATTTTACCAAAAAAAAAAGTAATTCCTTGAGTTGATAACTAGTTTGAAAGTACCTTATGTATAGGTCATGACTGAAACTGACAGTGTAGTAAGAGAAAATAGCTATGGCTTTTATTTCCCCAACACTAGTGCGGTTCCACAGGGCTCCATCTTAGGCCCTGTGCTGTTCAACATCTTCATAAACAACTTGGACACAGGACTGAAAGGGTTACAAAGCAAGTTGGCTGACGCTACTAAATTGAGAGGAGTTGTTGGCTCCTTCAGAGGCAAGAAGGCCCTGCAGAGAGACTTTGGTAAATTAAAGGACTGGGCAATCACCAACCATGTGAAGTTCAACAAAGACAAGTGAGGGATTCTGCACCTGGGATGGGGCAGCCCTGGTTGTGTGTACAGATTAGGGAAGGAGAGGTTGGAGAGCAGTGCTGCAGAAAGGGACCTGGCAGTGCTGGTCGATGGCAAGTTGGTTATGAGTCAGCAGTGCCCTGGCAGCCAGGAGGGCCAACTCTGTCCTGCAGGACACCAGAAGCAAGATCGTCAGCCGGTCGAGGTAGCGGATTGTCCTGCTCTGCTCTACACTGGGGTGGTCTCACCTTGAATATTATGTGCAGTTTTGGGCACTGCAGTCTAAGAAAGATATTCAGCTATTGGAGAGTGACAGACACTGGTCTCTTCTCTGTGGTGACTAGTGACAGGACCTGAGGGAATGGCCTGGAGTTGTGTCAAGGAGGTTTAGGTTGGATATTAAAAAAAGTTTCTTTACCCAGAGGGTGTTTGGGCACTGGAACAGGCTCCTTAGAGAAGTAGTCACAGCATCAAGCCTGACAGAGTTCAAGAAACATTTGGAAAATGCTCTTGGGCACATGGTGTAACTCTTAGGGATGGTCCTATGCAGGACCAGGAGTTGGACTCGATAATCCTTGTGGGACCCCTCCAACTCAGGATATTCTATGATTCTATTATAACAGTTTACGATAAAATTTATCAGAAAAGATTAAAATTTTTTCTCTCTTTTTTTTTTTTTTTTAAATTTTTTATTTTGTTTTGTTTTGGTTTGTTTTTTCATTTTTTTCTTCTTTTTTCCCCCGTAATTCAAATCCTCATCTCAAAGTGGTAGGATAATACATTCATGCTGGAAAGCTCTTGGTGTTTTATGTTTTTTTAGTATTCAGCATCTATGAGAGGAAGCTGTTCCCTGGAACCCAGCGGTGGCTAGCAACATGAGAAATCATGTCCTTCTCTGTTCATGATTATTTATTGATTAAAATACAATGTACTGAATTGCAAATTACCTCTTGGAGAGCTTGAATGCCAGATCATTCTTTTATAGCCTTAAAATACAGCAATATATTGGAAACACAATGTTCTGAGTACATCTACCTATTCTCACCTTCCATTTATAAATCTTCAGCAGTTGTTTTCAGTAATGGTAGACTGTATTTGTCTTAAGAGTGCAAAACCCTTATAGCTAAAAGTAAACAGGACATTTAGATTGAATTTTAATTAAATTTGGGTTTTTATCCTAATTGGGAAACACTTTCAGCAACAGCTTGAAAACGTACCAGGAAAGCTTCCATATTGTTCTTATTATCTATTCAAGCCTCAAAGGAGTTTTTTCCATATTGTTATCCAGGGTTTATGTGAGGCACAGGCACTTTCAGTCTCTTACTACACTTCTGGTGTTTTAATTCAAATGCCTCTAATTAAATAATTTTAAGATTCTCTTTCAGCCTATTAGAAATAAAATATATGTTGCCATCATAACAGATTAGAGTATTTTAAAGCTGAAATGACATGTATCCTTTAGTACTTCAGACTTTAGTACTAACAAGTATTTTTTCTAGGGTTCAAGAAATATATCCTGATGATTTAGAGGACCAGACACAGTAAAATAGACTCTGCGTGTGTAAACAATTTTATGATCGCTGGTGGTTTAAGAATTTATTACAACTATTTTCAACAACTTGATTTAAAACACATGTAAGAGAATGTTGATGAAATACTAAGTAATGGTTTAACAGAGCACAAGTGCATCATTTTATAGTAATGATCTGTATTAATGAATGGTTGATAAACATATTTATATGGAGTTTTCCCTGAAGCATTAATAGGAAAGATAATAGTAAATCTGTAGAACAAATTTATCTCTTTTCATAATTCAAGTGAGCCTGCTTACAAACCTCCCCTACTGTAAGTGCTTTTCCCCCACCAATAAGCAAAATGGAAATTTACTTGGATATTAAAATCCATCTACCCTCTATTTTCACCCTGTTCCAGCAACCTTAAAAGAAATGTGAGGTTCCTTGTGGATGGTCATCCCTCACCAGGTCCAGCAGTGCCACTCACACAGATTGGAGATGCTTTTTGAAATTTCAACCAGATCCAGTTTCCCTGGTGAGGATCTGTTGCCAGAATAGCCAATAGCAGAATAACAGGTGCAGCTGTTGTTTTGCTTTAGGCAAACTGGGTGTTCCTGAGTGTTTTGGTTCAGGAGACATTGAGAACTACACATGTTGACTAAAATAAGTCATCCCACAGTAGCTAAAAAGAAAGACATACCTGTTTTAATTTATAATAGTTGGGTTTAATCCTATTTTATTAATCTCAAGTCATAATAGCATAAGCTAAATCTACTTGCCAATGTAGAAATACTGTTATTGTTATCTGCATTCCTTAAAATGTCCTAAGAGGTGTATACTTCAATTGACTTGCCCTGGAACTAGAAATGCCTTTGTCTGTCTTTGTTAATAAATTATGTGAAGACAAGAAAAGTAAAGTATATATTTTTAAAAACTATATAAAGGCGAATATAATGCACTGTAAATTACTGATACAGAAATATTAAATATAAAATAGTTGCATACAAATATTTCAAAAAATATTCATACTATTTTTCTTTTTCTAAAGCAAGAAAAATTGTTTGGTTTAAGTTTTGCCAAGAGTAATAGAACAAAGGCAAACAAGAGAACAATCATGATGATCACTGCAGAAGAAAAGCAGTTATAGACACCCCATGAGAGAATAACTTCACCAAAAGGCACTGTGTTGAATCAAAGATGTAGTACAAGAGAAATATAGTCTTGATATTTCAGGAGAGCCAGGTGCAGGAATAAAAATAACTTTATATATATTTGGCTTTGGATATCTTGTTCAATGCCTACAAAAAGCTAAACCATGTGAAAATTGCTCAGCTCTAGTCTTGCCTAGGGATTTTTTTTTTCCACAATGTACACTTTAGACCTTTCTTGACAAAAAAAACCCCATTCCTTGTTTGTGAAAATTCTTCCTAACTTTTCACCTGCACTGATTTGTTGCCTTGAGTTTAAATAATAAATTTACCACTTCTTTCCTTCCTCAAACTGTGCAAAAGAATTCAGGTTTAGCTACTCCACACTTTCAATTAACTAAATTAGATTGAAACTATAATCAGAAAACAGCTTTCTCTTTTTAAGCCTTTCATCTTGAGGCTGATCTAGACTTTAAAGAAAACTCATGATATTCTTAATAAGGCTGTCAGTAGGCAGATCTCCACAGTAGAAGAATTGCAATCAAAGCCTGCGTTACAGCACTTTTCATACTACTGCATCAAAACTATCCAAAGGCTGAAAACTAAACCACTCATCCTTTCAGGCTCCAGGCATCTGTCATAGTTACGTCCCACTACAGGACAGTCGGAGCTATTGTGTGATGCTAGAAATCGGCCAGTGATGGTATTTTCCAACAGGGGCAGTCCATGCCTACCATTAAGTGAGTTAAGGATTGAACTCCTTAGGGGTTGTCTGTTGACACAGTGTGTCATCTAGCAGTGTTACTCCTGGGTATGTTCTGTACATGTGTGTAATCCAGGTGACATTGCAAAGCAACCTTTAACAATCAACTTAGCATATCCAGTTTAAAAAGTCCTTACATTTTTGAAATCCACCTGAAGCAGTAAAAAAGGTTGTGTTTTAACCTGTGTCTAGTACAAAGACATTAAGGTAGATCTGTATGTGCTGCCTTTTGGAGGAAAGGCAATCAATAAGGAGGTAAAACAGTGGGGTGGGTTTGCGGATGGCTATGATCATACTCAAAGAAAAGGAAACCTGAAAGGCAGAGGTAGCTGGTGTTCCCTTACAGAAAACAGTCTGTTGCAAAAGATACTTAATTTGCACGGGTGAAAATTAAGAAGCTTAGGTTATTGAACTAAAAAATGAGGAATTTGAAAGACTTGTGGTGCCTAGTATACCACTCTCTTCCACTGAGTAAATTTTTCCCACACCTCTCCCTGTACTAACTGCACAATAAAATGCAGCAATATAGATTTCTAGATGGTCATACTCCTCATGAACACCTGGCTTTCCCAAATGTGAGCATCTTCATAAATCCTTATTCACTGCTGATTCCTATCGGCCTTACACTCTCTCACCCTGGTTAAGTGTTGAGGAATATATTTAGTGCAGGTAGCTCAGTGTGCAAGATGCAGTGTAAGCTGCAGATTGACTTCTGGAAGCTTCAGCTACCTAATGAATGACCATGAGTGTCAACAGGACCAGGACCCACAGGGACAAGGACCCATTTTCTCAACCGTCTTGATGGTTGAGATGGAAGGGGAAGCAGAAACAGAAGTGACTTGACAAAGATCACACAGCTCCTGGTGATTCCCATTTCACTGTGTTTATGCTCCAGATATTAAATTCTTTTTAGGCATTGTGGGAATCCCTATGCATCTAGCTGAAGGCTACCAGCAACAAGTGTGTACAAAAGCTAAGAAAAACAAGCCTCAGAAGTCGTTCTCAAGTTCTGTGGGACATATGGGCTGTAAGAGCAAGCTGTCTCCATAGACTATGTTATTAGATCCCTTTGAAACTGCTGCCTGAGCATACATCTGTACCTTTTTGTTATTTTATACAATTGCTCTTCAGTTAAATTATTAATTTCATCCAGGCTAGTACAGCATATAAAAAGTACTCTTTTCTTTATAGCATCTCTCTTGGTGAAAGAAATAAAAAGTGCAATTTATTATGTATGACATTTGCCTAAACTTTTTGTCTATATGAGTTTCACCACATGAAAATTATATTGAGAAAATGAGCAATACACTGCCTATGTTAATCCTGTGTAAATCTGGAGAAACTCCATTCAGGTTCATTGCAGGTTTAAAACATTGTGGTTGATAGCAGGATGTGTCCCATGGCTCCATTTTTGTAGCAATATCCTGAACTTATCATGTAAATTCACAGTTTTATGTGCTATAAGTAAGTATTTGTATGCAATGATATTGCACTGTCTTGATTTTTCTGGACCTATTTATCCAGAAATACATGGCAGAGGATGGTAAAAATTTATATTGTGTAAATATGAAGAACTTGTCATTATTTTGTTGGTTAGTGCTACTGGAGAAACAATCTTTTTAATTATTTTAAGGGCCTGGGTACTCCTGTGTTAAGAGACCATATAGGTAAGAAAATATTATTTTAGCTCGTTAATGTCAAAGGAGCATATGGTAAGTATTTATTTATTGTCTGTAACTATTGTGCCAGTTGTGTGGGAAATTAGTGCAAGATAAGTTTCAGTGAATATTCTGTGGTGAATGTTCTGAGTGTGAATCACAGTCTGTCACTGATATTATATTCTGAGGAAGATGTGTGGATTGCTTACCATAAAATACCCCATCAGAGACAGGAGGCAGTGAGATGAAGCCATCTGCTGTGTGTATATGTGTGTGTGTACACATACACATATATGTTTATAAAAATAAAATCTCCTTTGACTTCTTAGAAGTTCAGTTTCATTCAGTAAAACTATTTCTAGTGAAATGGATTTTCAGTCTGGGATTGTAGATTAACTGAGGGAGTTGTCTGGATGATTAACTGCATCTCCAGATTCAGATATGTGCTGATCTTTCATTGGGATAATCCCATCTTAGAAACATAGAATCCTGCCTCAGATGAGGATAAGCATGGAAGAGAAGTGGCCCAATGGGAAAACAACAATACTTTATTTATTTTTAGTACATAAATAAACAATTTGATTAAATTATCACTGTATATATATATTATTTTAAGATTTAAGAAAAGTATGTATTAATCTATTTGTTTATTTTTTTACTTTCCCCACAACGTCTTCCTGTGTTTCGCTCACTTGGTTTAGTGTGTATCAACATGGGTGCTGTCTGTCAGCACCAGATTTAAAATGAATTAGCAGATACTCTCTCGTGACACTGGTTTTTGTTTGGATTAAGATCTATCTCACCCTTGTTAGCTGTCTGGGGTAGATCCTGCTTAGCTGTTCTTTTTTTCCCCCTCCCCTCACTCTTAGGATAAGTTCAGAAACCCATTCTTTCTCCTGCAGATTTCTGCTGTAACCAGACCGGCAGATCAGCTTGCTTTCAAATTTCTGTTTTTCCTAAGCCTCAGCAAAACAGCACAGAGAAGATAAAAAAGAGACATCTAATTTTCTTTGGAAAGAATCACACTATTGTTCTACTTGTTTATTCAGGTCTGGCTTCATGGGACCATAAAGGCTGCTTTTTTCTTTTTTCTTTTTTTTTTCTTTCCTTTTTTTTTTTTTTTTTTAAGTAACTTTTATTTCACTGTTACAGAAATGACATGGTGTATTTGCTGGAAAGCCCTTCAAAGGCTTTGATTTAAATAAGCTGTAATGCTGCATCAGAAACTCTTACTGAAGTTTGCAGTGATTTTTCCCACCCTCTTCTATGTTCCAGTCACAATTTGCTTGCTTTGTTCTTCCCTAGCCACTGTTGCTTTTAACATATTTTTATTTTTTTTCCTTATTTTGAAAATGCTGGGTGGAGTTAAATGCAAACCCATGCACTTCTCATTCACAGTCCTTAGGACTGTTCTTGGTTCAGGTGGGCTGATGTTTAACAGGGATAACTTTCCTCCTCCTCTTTCTTTCCTACCTTGCTAGGAACAAGAACTAAGAAATTATTAATTTTAGCAGTGTGATACCACGCCTCAGAGAAAACACTCTGGCTCAAATGCGTTTTCAAAAGCTTTATACATGTGAAAGCACATTCCAATTATCTGATTCCCTCTTGATCCTAATGAACTAAGAGAAGCTTTATCCTGACAGACGGTGGTTCGCTGCTTGCTGTTCTTTTCAAATTGTTGCTCTGTCTTACCTTCTACAGCTGCCTTCAGGTTGTCTGTGAAAGTTCACAGACTATAATTGTTTGGGTCATATATTAGCCTTTGGTTTACAAAAGAGGCTAAGTATTCTGAGAATTTCCATGACATGCCTGCTGACTTCAATAATCTATTAAGAATTTCAGGGAGTGCGTGCTTTACCTTAATTTTTCTGCACTAATGAGAGGAAAAAGTCAATCCCATCATGACTTTCCAAGGGAAATTGGAGTGAATAATGTGTTTGTAAAGCAGGACTGCCAGTAGAGGAAAAAATAATACCTAATTCTTGAGACAATGTGACTGAGTAACTAGAAAGATGTTTTGGGGTTAGGAAGCCTGACTGTGCTTCCCTGGATATGCCCTAAGTACCAGCTGTTCAACCCTCTGAAGGCTGAACTGTAAGCATCTTTCACCAGGCACTAAAAACCCTGGAGCCACTGGGCATCTAAGTCTTGACTTGTCTGAATTATGGTTTGTTCTCTACTCATAGAGAATAGCTTCACACTTTTGTTAAAATATTCAAAGAAAAATGGATTAAAACCATCCTAACACGTAATTACTAGCTTCTTTCATTGTAAGGTGAGTAAAGTATGATCCTTCTAAAGAAGAGCTTCAGGTCAAACTGATATAACTTTCCTGCATCTGGCCTTGCAGAAACACAGGATGTAAACAGCTGTAGCAGTGATCTGCCACTGGGGACCAATGGTATGAGAGCAGATATTTCTTGAGAGGTTTTGTTCATTCAACAGCTCTTCTATTCATCAACCTTTTGGCAAGTTGCTTTCCTCCAGGTCTGTCTTTGAATTCCACAGTATTATTAATGATGCTTTTATCTAGGAGGAAGACCTAGGGACAACAGAGCTCAACATGGGACACAGATATCTGTGACCACTTGGGTATTTTTAAGAAGTACTGGCACAAGTTTGCAACTGCAAATTTTCCATCCTGAGAACAGCCAATGTGCCGGAAGCTTCCAAACCGACTCCCCCTGCTAGCGTTTAGGCTAGTGAGTTTTTTACTGGGAACATATCAGAGACAGACACCTGTGGCAAACACATGTGTTGAGAGATCAAAAAGCATCTTGTTTGAGTTTTTCAGTGCTTGAGCATTTGCCAATATCAGCTAGAGCAAGCAATCAAAGACTTGTTATGTAGCTGTACTGGGATTTTTCAGGCCAAATGGGATCAACAGTGCAGAATCTATATTTCTGCTTAACAGGTTCATTTACAATTAGGAAAATGTCCAAGGGAATCCACCTCTTGTATAAATATTAATTACTAGTAATATTTTTGTAGAGGCTAGATTATACTCCCTCCTAGCTCAAGACACCTTCTTTCACTGTCTCATAATCTCTTTTTCTGTCTTCAGTCTCCAAGTTTTGAGTCTTGTGCAATATTTAAAAAACCTGTGCACTTGCAAACAATTTTAATGTTTGCTTACTGGGGAAAAAAAAAAAAAGCAGACTGTGATTTTTTGGCAAGGAGCAAAAATCCTCCTGAATAAAAGCAAGTCGAATTTTAAAATCCAACACAGTAATAACATATACTGTGTGTTCTTGTAATGGAGATTTTATCAATTAAAAAGCTTACTACTCTTTACCTGGAAAGGTAAACACTGAATATTCCCTCCCTCCCTTCCTTCTGCTGATTCTGAGATGTTCCTCACAGAAAGACTTGGACCAACCTGAGCTTCACAAGAAGGGAGACAATCTAACCAGCAGATCCAGTGTGCCCAGAGATGTGGGGATATGTTTTCAAAATAGCTGTATGAGTGTTCTTGGGGCCGCATCTGCCCAAAAATTAGCTTAGATAGGTAGATGTATAGCTCCAGAGTTGGCACAAAAGATTATCAAATGCTTTTTAAATGCAAAATTTGTTATGAAATCAACAGAAGCATCATCCGTCATCATGACAAATTCTAAACGAAGTGCTTTGAAAAGTTAATCTTATTAAAATGATAAATCTAGAGGAACATGTAACCTGTCGTATTGGAGTAGACTCATTTCTCCATTTGGTTTAGTATCTTGCATCAAAGCATATAATCAAATACTATAAACCTGTTGTGCCTGGCCTCATCTCATTAAACAAGTTTATTGAATACCCTCAAGTGTGAAGGTGTCTCAAATACCTTTGGAGCCCTCTCTCTTTGAGAGGACTAAGGAATTGTGTCTGTCTATGCTGCTTCATAGCCATCATTATACTGACTGCCTCCAGGCATTCATCCTGCTGAAATCCACCAGCAACGCTTCCCTTAATGTAACTTCCACCTGTTGATTGAGTCCTACCTGCTGAACATATGTCCCTTCAGACAGGACAAGATATGCATATCTTGGCTGTCTGGGACATACGGAATCGCCCGTGCTTTGGAGGGGATGCTGCACAGTCAGGCATCCAATCCATGCATTGTACAAGGCTGGTTGGAGTCACAGTCCCAACCTTCTTTACAGAGTCTCTCATGGCAACAGATCCTACTGTGGACATTTGTATAATTGTAGCAGATTAAAAGCCCCTAAAGGTAAATATTAATGTCATATGCAGTCTTGTAATCTCCCAGAATGAATTGAAGGTGCTGTCAGCATTGGACAGTTATACCCAGAAGGCTGTCAAAACCAAAATGTCATTCCTACAGATTCATAATAAAATCCTCCTTTCTTCTCTTGTGCAACCATAGACTGTTGCCTCCAAGTTATTCCTTACTCCTTTCCCTTTTTGAAGGGGAACATTTCTGTTTCATTGTAGCTCTAGTGCTGTAGCACACGTGCTGTGTGATGTGCTTGTGGCTGCTGGTGTTGCTATAGTCCAATAATGCTGCTTGCTATCACAAGGCCATGGCTCAAAGTTTTGGGTCTCAAATGATGTCCTGGATCTACATAAGTGAAGAGAACCAATGCCTGAGCAGAATCTGTTAGGAGAGGAACAGAAAATGTGAGGGTAGCAGGGAGAAAGGAGTTATCTGAATGGCTGTGCAAGGAAAAACTCTGTGAGCTTTGGGTCGAGGTTGGACTTGGTTCTTTGTGGTGACCTGATTTTTATTTTATTTTTTTCTGTTGTATTTATAAAACATGAGATGTTATCGAGAGACAGTGCACCTAATTCTTTGAAGTGCTGAATAAACTCCTGGCAGGCCTTGACCAGCCAAGCTTCTATTTCTTGCCAACAATTTTGCTTGCCATTTGCCCCAGAAATGGAGATCTATTACAATTAAACAGCAATATGTTTGTGGGAAAGGATGTGGATGTTGAGTTGGTTTTTTGCCACAAATTTTTGATGTGCATGTGTTCTGGAGAAGTTGGGGAAGTGAAGGGAGCTATGAATTTTTCTGGTATGTGTTTGCCTTCCAATAGTTTTGTTTCCAGTTGTTAATTCTCCAGTATTTTTCAGGCTAATGTGAAGCAGATAATCTCATACATGGTGTAAGAAAATGAAAGTAATCCCGAAATATCTATCAGAGACATTTTAATCCTAATTAAAACTGAAGGAGGAAAGAGAAGGAATTAAATACACTTTATAGTCTTGACTTATTCCCCATCAAGGAGAATTTTTCCATTCCAGAATGCCCCTGAATTATTTCTAATCAGCCTTTCAGCCTTCACCATGAGTGACAGGGCAAGGAGGAGAACGCCTGCTAGTGTCTTGGGAGAATTTATTTAAGGTTCTCCTGAGCTGCGGAAGGGATTTGTCATTGTCAATATTGGCGATGCGGCTGATGAACACCCTGGTCAGTCTTGTCATCAGAAGAGGAAGTAGCGTACACATATGTGACAGACAAAGAGAGAGAGAAGAGAGAGAAAAATTATTTCACAGAAAAATTATACTCATTCTAGCCATCTGTGTATTCTAGCTGTTGTTCCACGAATTCTTGGGGAAATAAAAATAAGAACCATCATTCAATTTCTCTTTAATTTACTTCACTGAGCACTTGGAAGATGAATCTGTGAGGGAGAGCATGCTAGTCTGAGAAAAAAGGAATGCAGTAGTCATTCCTAAACTATACTCTTTTATGCACCATGGAATTTTGTCATTTAATTTCAAGAGACCCCAAAGAAACTGTAATAAGCAAATCTCTCATGTTAAGAGATTTGGGATCTGTAAAGCATACAGAATTCCAGAGGCTTATCTGAGTTTATCAGCAGTAGCTGACACTTTGATCTCCCAACTGAGCCAGGAATCACTTTGAAACAGGTGTCTGTGTAAGGTTTTCCATTGCATTATGATTCTGATCAGCTTCAGGCTCTCACTGCACTTCCAATTTGATCTAAAAATACTTTTAGCTGATGTGGGCTATAAAACACTCACTTGTAGGTGAGGTGGTACTGTCTTCCCTAATTGCAAGATTCAGTTATTTGTAATTTCAAAGGTCAAGAGATACATCTGTGATAAAACAATTCACCAACATATTTGAGCTCTTCTGACACAAGCAGGAGGTTTTTCTTCCAGACCATAGATAACTGCAGAAGGTATTTTCTGTTCAAAGGAGATTTCTTTCACTGAAGCCTGAGGTACCTCAGCCCCTCTACTATCCCTTTCATTTGCTTGCTGGATCAAAAGAGCTGCTGGATGTTAGGAAATCATGGTTGGCCTGTACAGCAAGTCCCTCCCAGGCTATTCCCACAGTCAAAAGGGTATGGCTGTAGCAAACATGCACACAGAGTTCATCTTGCTCAATTCAGCTTCCTCTGAAGCCATTATCTGGCTCCAAAATAGTTGAAGTTTGAGTTTATTAAAGGGATGGCATAAGAGGATAGACAGAATATAAGTAGACCCACTTAATTTGACGAGTTTGGGCTCATGTCCTCCTCTCATGCCATTGGCATCCCAAAACTGGGGACAGAGGGTGTCAAGTGCATATTATCCTCTTCATATACCCATTGTTCTGTGTTTAGGTACTGCCTCTTTGGGTTCTGTGCTTGGTATATGGGAGACCATAACAAGGACTAGGATTTAAGTCAGATGTCTAGATTACAAAATTCTAACGAAAAGTCAGACTATCAGAAAATCACTGTGTTAATATTTCTTTTGCTGCTGATTTCAATAGCAAAGGAGCTGTACATTTTACTACATCACAGGATCTGCAAATGTTCTTGAGTCTTGTAGAAAAATAGTAACAAAAGTTGCTCTGAAGTTCTTGACTTTCATTTCATTGGCATATCCACCATAAGAGGCATTAAGAAAATTAAGCAGTGATAGAATGAGGCACTAGAATTTGTATGAGGCACTAGAAAAATTCCGATGTGCAAAATTGTTTGAATAAATGGCTGGTTTCCAACATCACTGAAGTTCTGTAGCTGGTATATAAAGCCCCAAGAAAATTGCTAGAGCTGACAGTGAGTAGGGGAGATGGAGGGTTATTTTTTTTAAAGAAGGAATTTCCGATTTTTCAGACTTAAAATGTTAATTGGAGACAATGTAATCTGATGACATTCTAATGAAATTTCATTGTGCTTGCCTATCCAGGACTGCAGCAGTCTAGGTTTCTAAATGTTATGACTCCAAAACAACTTGGAAGGTGAATTCCCCACAGATTCAGTTTCTGCTCTCTTTCAAAAGGGAAACAATGAGATTTGTGTCAGGATATTTCAAACAACCCAATCTTACATGTAAGAAACAGAATGCTGGTCACTCTGTCCTGGTTTCAGCTGGGATAGAGTTAATTTTCATCCTAGTAGCTGGTACAGTGCTGTGTTTTGGATTCAGGATGAGAATAGTGTTGATAGCACACTGATGTTTTAGTTGTTGCTAGGCAGTGTTTATTCTAAGACAAGGACTTCTCAGCTTCTCATGCACTACCAGTGAGAAGGCTGAAGGGGCACAAGAAGTTGGGAAGGGACACAGCAGACCCAAACAGGCCAAAGGGATATTCTGTTCTATATGACATCATGCTTAATGTATAAACTGGGAAGAAAGTTAACTGGGGGCCAATGCTTGGGAACTGGTTGGGCACCAGTTGTCGAGTGATGAGGAATTGCATTGTGCATCACTTGTTTTATATATTCTCTTTCAACATTATTATTATTTTCTTTCTTTTCTGTCCCATTAAACTGTCTTTATCTCAACCCCTCAGTTTTCTCACTTTCCCTCTTCTCATCCTGTTGGGGGTGTGTGGGGGTGAGTGGCTGTGAGGTGCTTAGTTGCCAGCTGAGGTTAAATCACAACACTCTCTGTGACTGAGACTTTTATAGAGCACTTTCAACTAAAAATATTTTTAGATCAAATTGAGAGTGCAAATTGGGGGAGGAAATTTGAACGAAATTCACTTACAAACAGTTACTCATGATTTGGAAAACAGGCCCACAAGGGAGACCAGGCATAAGCATAAGCTACACCTTAACCATGAAGAATTCAGAGAAATAATGAAGTTGAATGTGCAAATGGCTAATCCCTCCCTAAATTTTAAATTTTGGACGGCTTCTGTTGAAAACAATAGAGCTAATAAAATTCCCTCACTAGGATATTCTCATTCCCTTGCCTTTTTTTGTTTGTTTACTTGTTGGATTTTTATTCTGTTTTACCAAGCAGATTTCAACAGTTGTGTGAAAAGACAGGTTATAACAAGTGAAAGTAAGTCTGGAAAAACAATTTTGCTGGAAAAATATCTGGAACTGCTTACATATATTGCTAGATTCTACGTTTCTTTTAACTTGCGGGAAGAAACACAGAGAAACTTTTGGTCAGCCAGTCCAAACCATTGCTATTAGCCATCAGAATTTATTACTAAAGAGAATTCCTGTTAATTGATTCCAATGTTAGTTGATATGCAGAGTCCATACTGTTATATTTGGCTTCTGCTCGGAAGGAAAATAATATCTAGGCAACAAAATATTTTGCACTGTTTACCTCAAACTTAAAAACAGCAGCCCAACTACAAGTAGCCTGAAGGCCAAAACTAATTGTAAGAAATCTTATCCCATAGACACTTGTCCTATGAAAGACAAGATCTACGAAAAATAGGATCAAATACAGGATGTCTTCTGCTATCCATAGCTGTAACATCCTGGGTGTGACTCGATATAAAAAGAATTTTTCTATATAAAGAAGCATGGTGGCTGTATGGATGAGCAGAAGGTGGTTCCTCCCTTGCCTATTGAAGAACAAATTTCTTTGTTGGTTTTTTAACTTCCATAAACTCCTGGATGCTTCAGATCTCTCCCTTAAAGCATCATATACACAGTGATTTTATTGTCTGCTAGGACACTGTTGAGAAGCTGACTTACTGAAAGGAAAAGCAATAGTGATTGCAGTTCAACCTGCAAGTGTGGTCAAGGGCCCTGTCATACTTGTGGATTTTTATCTGTCATCATGGTAAGTATGCTCCACACCTGGACAGGTGCCAAAGAGGGTCTGGTGTTAATCTCTGCTCGTCCTCATGGTTGCTGTAGGGGGTTGACCCTGGCTGAATGTCAGGTACCCACTAAAGCTGCTCTCTTCCTCCGCTCTGAAACTGGAGAGAGGAGAGAAAAAAAACCAGCAAAGGAATCATGACTTAAGAGCTGGGAGAGGTCACTTACTGATCACTATCATGGGAAAAACAGACTCAAAGTGGGGATATTACTTAAATTTATTACTATTAGGATCAGAGCAAAAGAGTGAGACGTAAAATAATCTTAAAAACACCTTCCTCCCACCCCTCCTTCCTTCCAAACTCTACCTCCTCCTCTCCAGCGGTGCAGGGGGATGGGGAATGGGGGTTATGGTCAGTTGTTGTTTCTGTTGCTGCTCAGGGAGAGGAGTCCTTCCCCTGCTCCCGGGGGGTCCCTCCCATGGGAGACAGTCCTTCACGGACCTCTCTGGCATGAGTCCATCCCTCGGGCAGCAGTTCTCCACAAAACTGCTGTCCCGTGGGTCACTCCTCCATGGGGTGCAGTCCTTCACGAATGGGCTGTATCGATGTGGATCCCCCACAGGGGCCACAAGTCCTACCTGGATAAAACCTGCTCCAGTGTGGGCTTCCCTCTGCACGGGCTGCAGGTCTCTGTAGGACCCTGCTCCATCCTGGGCCTCCCGTGGGGTCACAGCCTCCTTCATGCATCCACCTACTCCAGCATGGGCTCCTCCATGGGCTGCAGGTGGGTCTGTGTACCCTGATGGTCCTCATTGGGGGCAGGGGGTCAACCTGCCCCAGCATGGTCTGCACCATGGGCTGCAGGGGCCACAGCTCTGGCACCTGGAGCAACTCTTGTCCCTCCTTCTGCACTGACCTTGGTGTCTATGTTGTTGTTCCAATGTTCTCACTCCACTCTTCCCTGGCTGGAATTTTTCACTGTGCAATAACTTTCTGATCTTAAATATGTTATCACAGAGGCATTACTATCACTCCTAATTGGCTTGGCCTTGGCCAGCGGTGGGAAGTCTGTCCTGGAGGCAGCTGGCATTGGCTCCACCAGACAGGAGAAGCTTCTAGCAGCTTCTAACAGAAGCCACCCCTGTAGTCCTCCCACGCTACCAGAACCTAGCCACAGAAACCCACTACAGTTGCAAAGATGTTACTTTTTCTGGGGCATTTTTGCTGACCAGTATTGTTTTTTTTCTGAGCAATTTAGCTTTTGAGTGCCTCTCGAGATGAACATTAAACAGCATAAACCTGCAGTTATGGAGTATGGGATATTCCTGACTGTTGATGTCAATAATAGCTTAAGACACATCAGTGGTTCCATGATGTTTCTGAACCATTTGGGTAGGATTAATCTTCCCTGAGCTTAAGCAATTTGTTTTAACCAGTCTTCCTGCATCCTCCCAAAGGGAAGTCATTCTGTTATAAGATGAGCAGCTCAGATGGTTTGCCTTCTGAAGGGCTTGGTTCCATCAATGGCCTTTGAATATAGAGGGAGCAAAGCCACTCGATGATTAGGCTATGTTAGATGCCTACACTCTCAACTGGGAGGGATGAATTCTACCTCTCTAGGATAAAGGCAATTTGATTTCACAGATTTAAATCTAAGTATGGAGGAATCGAAATAATCCTGAGTATTAAGGTATTAATTTGATTTTAATTGAAATTATAGATTAAGTATGTCTAACACTTGAGGGAAATAAGTATTTATTGCATGCCTTTATCAAGTCATGGCAGATTTCTGAGTCAAAGAAAGTACAGAAGGTGATAAATTATCTTCTGTGGATGATTCTTTTGTCCATAACTGTGGTTAGATTTGTTGAAGAGTGCAGCTCTTTATCCACTTCTCAAAAGAACAGAGCATTTCCCAGGTAAGGGAAAGGTCACCTTCTTCAAGCTGCAACTGTAAATAACCAGAGTGGAGTCCACTAATTCATAACTAGGTCATCTCTGATAGAACTGATAAGTCTACTCTGTTGTCAGTGCATAAATCAGAGCTGCTCTTATTAAGCTATGAATGCAAAACCTCTCCAGAAAGCCCACTTAAAACTGAGGCAGGTGCTAACATATTTGTGCTTTTTCTCAGAGCTGAAAAGAATAACAATTTACAAATATATACACTTCTAATTAAGAAAGCATCTGTTTGTGTCAGGAGTTGGTGTTGTTGACATTTTTAATTTCCTTGGTTTTGCTTTTCACATTTAAATGACCAAGTTTAAGGTGGCTTGCTGATGTTTTACATATACATATACATATAGCCAGATATTTCATCGCAGATATTCTCTCCTGGCTTTTTTGAGTCATAGTACACGGTAGAATCATGACTCCATGGAGCAGTGCAGCGCTGTGATAGAAATCCCCAGGCTGTCTCCAAGCAGTCAGCAGTGTCACTGTGGCACAGTGTGACGTCATGAAACAAGGCTAGTGCAGGTCCCCAAAGCTGTGTACTTGCATTACCTATTCCACACCCTGAAGGAGCCCTGCTGGCACCAGCGTGGGAGCCTTGGCACCACTCTCCACTGCTTGCTGCGGTTATCACTCCATAGTTCATGCCAAGCTGGGGAACTACTGATATCACACAGAAGTGATACCAGCTGAAGGCACAGAGTGAAGTACGGCTATAATGATTTAATATTAAATTTTAATCCTTGGTGAACTGGATTCACGGAGTTACGTATATGACTCTGTGAATAATGATAAAGCTGGTTACCACATGAACGTATTGCAGCACTGGCTAAATATAGAAACACAATTAAAGTTCTATCTATGGTTTCTGTTAGGATCTGCTTAGAGATTAATTTTATCCTGAAGGTACTCACTCCCCAAAAATACATTTTAAAGAAAAAGAATCTGAGCATGCAATTTGTTTACGTGCTTTGCATTCCTAAAGGGATGTAAAATACACTGAACGGTGCTTCTATTGTGTGTAGTTGTGTAGACATATGAAGGGAAAGCTACTGAAAAAAAGACGGAAAAATTGCAACCATATATTAAAATGTTTATGTACTGGCCCAATATGATTAAAGCAAGACACAAAATTACTTTTTTTTTTAATAAGCTAGGTGTTATTCTCATTCTCCAAGTTTCTCTAGGAAATAAAAACCTTAACTTTTGAAATCTGCAGTGTAAGGAAAGAAATCAGGGTATAACCCATCCCTCCTTTAGTGCACCAGCACTGCAGCTCTAAAGGAAAGCAGTCATACAGTACACTTGGCATCACCCACAAAAAATAAGTCCTAGCAAATAAGACCATTTTGCAGTAGGGTCTTAATTAGTTTTTTGAAGCCAGAAGAGTTGTTCTGCAAACCTCTTTTGGCTCCACCTCCTGTCTGAGGTTGAGAGGAGTAGCATAGAGTCTGAGTAGAGAGAATCCACTCAATAGCCTGGATTTAATTTCAGGCTCAGTGATGGGGCCTTTGTATACCTTTTGCATATGGGTGTAGCATTTAACAATAACTTCAACATTAGAAAGACCTGAAAACCCCCTGCAGTTTGTGCCTTTTTGTGAAAGTTAATGTCATGTTCTTACTTGTATCCTATGACCAGGCTCTTTCTACTACTTAACAGAAGTGGCACAAAGGGTGAGCAGATACAACAAATACTTCATTTTGATGCTACATTTATTCATTTCCAGGTCCATGGAGAGAATTTAGTTGAGAGTCAGATTTAATTACCTCTTACAGTGAACACCATATCCAGACTTTAACACATTTGCTATTCCTGGTAGAGGGTTGAGGGTCTCATTGAAAGCACTGCTTTGGAAAAGGATATTTTCTACAGTCCCAGGAGCTCCAAGGTAATCCTTAGAATTTTGAGCAGTTAATTTTTTTTCTACTTTAGAGGCCAACAGACTGAATTCTTGTCAGGCAGTGGGGAAGGGAAATATCCAACTGGGAAGCGAAATGAAGGGCACTGTGAGCACAAGAAGGTAAAGCAGGATAAAAAGAATTGGAGAGAAAGGAAAGAGGGAAAAAGGTTAGATGTCGTTTTCTGCTTCCCCTCTCCTCCGTTTGATCCCAGGAGTCCTTCAGCGCTGCCTCACAGAGAGCCACTGTAACACCTGAGCCGGGAGGCAAAGGATGACCCTGACAGAGATGTTTCAAGTGCAAAGTTTGTAGGTACAAAACTTGAAAGGGAAATAATACCGCTTATACCTAAAATATTGCTAGGGTGAGAGAAATGGAGGCTTCACTGCTTCTCTAAACTGTGCCCCAGGGTTAGATGGAGAATTTGGCTCTCATCCTGTCTTCTGCCCTTTCCCAGACTTGCTCTGGTTGCTCTGCTCACAGCACTTTGCAATTTCTCTGTGTCACCGGGTCACTTGGTAAAGCACTCACAACACCTACGGGGAACTGTGCTGCTTTGCAAGTGAGCTTTAATCTGTACAAGTGATAGTAGTGAGAGGAAGGGAGGCTAAATGACTAAGTCATGGACTTCATAAAGGAAGGTTTTTCTGCAGCAGTATTCTACCAGGTGACATGGCTACATTACTTTCTCAGGGACTGGCCTCAACTTCAGCATCAGCTTCAGCATCATTCCTCTTCAGGAAAGGTCAGCCTGATCTGACTCACGTCAGCTAATGCACCCCTGTCAGCTAATTTCTTCATTGCTTATTTTTCCTGGAGCCATAACATATGTAGAGGGAGCTTGTTTTATAGATGGTGTCCTAAGAAAAGACAGTGGCAGAAAATCTATTCCTCTGGCAAAGTTGTGGCTATAAAGTATCTTAGTCTATGTTCTGTCATCCCAAGATGTACTAGCAAGAGCAGAGAGGTGGTGACTTGGATGAGACTGAACATTTAGAGTGGGTATAGAGCATGATGTAGGAAAGCTGTGGCCTCATTAAAAAAAAGATGTTGGAAAAAGAGCTACAAGAATGCTTGTCCTTTGGGCAGATCATATTGTGGGAGATTAGAGAGGCCTCAGTCTCTTGGTTTGTCCAAAATAAGGTAAAAATAATTGATAAACTGCAGACTGCTCTTTTATTCATCAGGAAAAAGTCATTGGTAATCCTTGCGTTTTTGAAGCTGGATACATTCAATGAGAAACTGGGTGACTTTTTACTTTTGAAATGAGAAAATAATTGTGCACGCACAAATATTCTTCCAATATTCACAATTATTTGCATTATTCTCATGAAATACTTCATAAAAGCCTGTCTAGCATTCCTGTCTCCATTCTACTAGTCAAGGTGACATGGGTAAAGGTGATCTTGCCTTGGGGTAAGAGAAGACACAAAATTACTTTGCTTCACATTTTGTTTTCTGTTTCCTTTTTCTATTAATTGTTGGTTTGGAGAAATATAGTCTCATATTTTTAGAAAGCAAATCTCTATGAAGCCAATTCAAGGTAGGAATGTCTGACCATCCATGTTTTCCAGTGTATGTTTTGGCTCTCATCAGTGCACTCTTACTGAGTTGCACGTCTTCTGGATATTCTCGGGGGTCTGCTAAAATGTTTCACTCTAATGTGGTGATCATAGGGCAGCTAAACTCTGCTTTTATGTATGGGTTGGTCAGAGTCATGTAGTGCCATCTCTGTAAAGTGAACTCAGACTTACTGTTGCACCTTGCTCTACTGACCCTTTCATTTTGATCTTCTGTTTTATACTTAGCGTTACTACTGAAGTGAATATAGAACTTCATCATGAAAAATGGTTTAAGTGCAGAAATTTTTTCACCTAGAATTTAAAAATGCAGGCTCTTGTATCTGCCTCCTGAGGGAGGTGGAAAAAAAGAAAGTGAGAGAAAAAGAAAAAAGGAAAACAAAATAAAAGTAAGCTTCACAAATGCAGTGCTGTTGACTAAATCCATTGGCCTGTCAATGTTGTTAGCTGGAATGCAGGGGACTGGAAAGTAGATGGAAAACAAGCAGTGTATGTTTGTATGAGGCCACTATGGATTATAAGGGAAGAGCAATATATCATTTTGAGGAATGAAAAATATTTAGGAATTGGAAGTTTTTGTCATCCAACATGTGTCTGCCATCATCTATCCAATGCATGGTACATAACACGTGGAGTTAGTGATGGGCATCGTGTTTCTGCTGTTTCCACTGATGTTTTCATACATACCAAAAGTCACTTTATATTTCTTCTTTAGAACTAAAAGGGGACTTTCAGAGCACTTTAAAATTCCTTTTAAGAGCTGCAGAGAGTTAGCAAGATGCAGAGGGTTTATATTTTCAGTTTTTGTGACTGTCATGCTAAAACAGAGCTGTGTTTGGCTAGCTTTGATTTTCCTTTTCAACATGCAGCTCTATGCAAGCTAACCAGAGTCCGTATGCAGTCAGCTTGGCTGAACTGTCTGCATTCTGGGTTGGATTCTTATTAATTGTATGTACAGCTACCTTTAAAGCATTTATAGCATCAAGAAATAACTGTGAAAGTTATTATTTGAGTTCCTACAGAAGAAACCAATGTAGTTACCTCTTACACTCCACCAAATTTCCCATTCACAGCCCTGTCATGAACCTTCCCTCCTCTTTTTTTTGTGTCACCTACTTTCTGCTATTATGATGGACTGACTTTGTCTTGACATATCTTTAATCTGACTGATTGTCTGTGAATCCTTACCTTTTTCACCATCAGTTCCATCTGTCATATTACTTTGGCTCCTATAGGGGTTGAAAGCAAGCATACAACCCGGAAAATGAACCCAGACATCCCAAACATTAAATCCAGCCAAACAATGAAACTTAATTGGGGTTTTGATAAATTATTATTTTAAATACTTAAAACATTCACAGAGTTTGTTTCAGTCTGCCTTGCTCTTTTCAGATTCATATAAGTCCAAAGTCAGATTAAGTGTAAGCTGGCTATATCATTAATAAGTGTTACCAGCACTTCTGCATAAATGTGTGTTGTTTCTATCCATATGTAATGTATATATTACATATGCTGCTTGTAATGGATCTTTTTGTTCTTCTCGCTGGCTTGAAATGGAACAGGAACATACAAAATTTCATGAGTTTCCAGTGCACCTCATTTAAGCTACAGAGTAGCAGAAATCCTAAGAATTAATGCAAAATACAAAAAAATTAGGGAAAAGTTTAAAATAAACAAGTCAGTTCACCAAATTTATCTAGATCTAGGAACATATTTGCCAGGAGCTACGCTGACCCATGAAAGACAGTGATCTTAATCCCTAATTAACAATGAATTTATATACAAAATACTAAAGTTAGCTTAAGGGATGCAAATAAGGGTAAGATGCCTGTCTCATCTTTCCTTGAGATTATTTTATACTGAAGAATGAACACTTTGCAAATTTGTTTTCTTAGGAATTTAATAAAATTATGTAAGATATCCTTGTGATCTGCCAGTTCCTCGTGAGGACAGAATTGGGTATCATGTACCTATAAGAAATAGGAGTATTTGCTCCAGAATGATAGTTCATTTATCTTTGAAGTGCTTTATGTATATGATAATGGCAGATCTTTAAATTAGTTATCAGGATTAGTTCTGTCTTTATTCAAACAAAGTTGTATGCAGAAACAGAAGAGAGTGATTTGAGAGACACTTGTATTTTGAACATAAGAGGATATGACTTTTGGGTACTAAACACATGCACTGAAGCGAGGTTTTCTGCCTGGAACCCTGCCATGATCATAAAGGTGGTGACCCAGGAGACATTAACTATGGGCCTAAGGAAAGATAACAGTTCCTTAAGGACCCAATGCGAGGAGAGAGAGAGAGTGGTCCCAGGCTCAGCCCACCTTGATCTACTGCCTTGTCTTCAAGATGTTGCTGCACCCATGGGAGAGGAAGGCAAGTGCATGGAGGCACACCTCGTGCCCGCCAGCAGCACTGCATGCCTGGGGTGTGCCCACAGTACCTGAGCTGGCGAAGACCCAAATCCAAAATAAGGCCCAGGTAGATCCAAAAGACCCTGCCCAACCAGGGGTGCTTTGAGACTGCAGCCAAACAGCTTTCAGGAC